>NC_044031.1:47798354-48542502 GCF_901765095.1 Microcaecilia unicolor | reverse complement strand
AGCGGCTTCTAGTAGAGGATCCGTTCAAGCAGGATCTTTTGGCTCAGGGCCCGGTGTTTCATCCGGATCTGGGTCTATTCTGTCTTACGGCTCTTGAGCGGAGCGAAACTGACAAGAAGGGATACTCCGCTAATGTAATTGCTAGTATGCTTCGCTCTCCGTTGGCGCTCTACCTCTTTGAATTATGTTTGGACCCTGGAGTATTTTTGAGGCCTGGTGTGAGGAGCTCGGTATAGCTCCCTTTCGCGCGTCCGTCTTGCAAATTTTGGATTTCTGCACCGTGGTTTCAACAAAGGCCTTGTTTTGGCTTCTCTTAAAGTGCAGATTGCAGCTCTGGTCGTGTTTTCGCGGTCGTGTTCAAGGAAGATCGCTGGCTAGCCACCTGGATGTGTTCCATTTTTAAAAGAGAGGTTAACCTGCTGCGTCCTCCATCTCGCTGTTCTTTCCCCGCTGGGATCTTAATTTGGTACTCTCTCGGTTCTTATCAAGCTTCCCTTTGAGCCTTTATCTTCTTGTACTTTGAAGGACTTAACCCTGAAGGCGTTGTTTTTAGTGTCTATTGCCTTAGCTAGGAGAGTTTCGGAATTGCAGGCTCTTTCGTGTAGGTCTCAGTTTTTGGAATTCAGCTCGGATCGAGTGGTTTTCAGACCAGTTCCTTCTTTTCTGCCCAAGGTATGGACTCGTTTTCATTCATCTCAACCGGGTGGTGTGCCTGTTATAGGTTCTTTCTCGCGGTCGTGGAGCAGCACCTCTTGAAGCTTTTGGATGTCAGAAGAGTTCTGAAGCATTATGTCAAGTCTACAGGAGGAGATTTATCGGTCTGATACAATTTGTTTATTCTATCGGAGGTTCACGCAAAGGGCTTATGGCTTCTAAGCCCACTATTTCTCATTGGGTTTAAGAAATTATTGCATCAGGTTGGGACCGCGTTCACATGTTTCAAAGTTAAGTGAAAGTGTTTCTTAATATTGTTCATCCAACAGCTCAAGGCACTGGAGGCATTTAAAAAATATATATATTCCTTGTCATCAAGCAGATGAAGCCATTACGTATGGTTGTGTCCATCAACCAGCAGGGGGAGATAGAGAGCACTCAACTTTTCACAGTGCCTCATGGCCAGCCAGCTCCACTGTCTCTTCAGTATTCTCTATCTCCCTAAGCAAGGTGGCTGCAGCTTTTTTCAGCTCCATCAAAAATCTGCCTGGGGTGGCTCCTGTTTGCCAGTTGTTAGCCGGGGTGTTAGAGGCTATAAGCAGCTTCACTTGAAGGCACATAGGTTAGCCCTTTCCCTGTCCTTTCCCACTCAGTGGATGCTGGCACATTGGTTCGCCTTTCCCTGCATTTTCCCCACTCTCTGAGCCTCCGGAGGTCTATACCTCTGCTTTCCTCACAGCGTTAAAACAAAAATGGAACAGAGGTTTCACCTTTGATTCTTCTATGGGACCGGAGCTGTGATACTCGGTCTGGTGAGAAGAGTGTTTTCTAACCGTCCTCCGGGGTGGGCTCCCGCGATCGGGGCATTTTGGCGCGCAACGCATTTTTGAATTTTCCTGCCATTTTCGTTGATGGCTGCAGAGAATGTAAAGCGCTGTTCCCAGTGTGGCAAGCGCAAATCAGCAGCGGGGCTTTATAAATCATGCTGTAAAACAGGTGTAAGAGCGTCCCGAGCATGGCGAGCGATGATTCTTCCCGCTCAGAGTTGGCAGCGGACGCCATTTTGAATTCTCCGCATGGCGCAGCCTCCGTAGAGATGGAGAGCCCTGAGCCGGGGGGAGGGGGGGAACCTCGAAATTGAGGCTATTCAGGGAGCGGCTAGCCCCCGGACGGGATCTGGGTGCCCAGGGCGAGTTTTTCTCCCCTGATTTTGTGTTATTGCATAAAGCATACATGCTGTAAAGGAGCTCTCCCTGAAGGGTCGTCTGAGGCCCCTTCTATTGTCCCCCCCCCCGCCCCCCCCCCCCCCCCCCGGTGGGATTCTGGCCTGGGACTTGCCCGCTGAGGCTATTTTCCCTGATAATTGGCATAAAGAAAAGCGTAGAAGGGCTAACAAAAATCCACACAGTTAGTGGAGGAGTGGCCTAGTGGTTAGGGTGGTGGACTTTGGTCCTGAGGAACTGAGTTCGATTCCCGGCACAGGCAGCTCCTTGTGACTCTGGGCAAGTCCTTAACCCTTCATTGCCCCATGTAAGCCGCATTGAGCCTGCCATGAGTGGGAAAGCGTGGAGTACAAATGTAACAACAACAACAACAAAAAAAAAATTTCCCCTTCAGATTGTGGTGCACCTCTTTTTCCCCCCCGTGGTCGGGCTGTGAGGATTCGGAGAGTTCTGGCAGGCCTTCATGGTCTGAGGAGCCAGAGTCAGGTGCAGAATTACCACAGGATCTGGATGATCCCTCCGCGGTGAGGATTTTCCACCATGGTGAGCTGCCAGCGCTTATTTCAGATGCCCTACAGGTCCTTTCTATTGAAGAGCCTGACAGTGGCATGGCCTCCTCTGTGAATCCTAGGATGGCTAGTACCAAAAGGCCTGCTCGAGCCTTTCCTTTGCATGACTCCATCCAAGAGCTTATTTCCGCTCAGTGGGCTGACCCCGAGGGACCTTTGAAAGTTTCCAGGGCTATGGGGCAATTATACCCTCTGCGTGAGGAGCATTTGGCTCGCTTTGCAATGCCTAAAGTAGATGCCCTAGTCACTGCGGTGACAAAGAGAACTACCCTCCCTGTGGAAGGAGGAGTTGCCCTGAAGGATATACAAGACCGTAGGCTGGAAGCAGCACTTAAACGGTCCTTTGAAATTGCAGGTCTTACTGTTCGGGGCGTCTGCATGCCAGTTGTTATGCTGCTAGAGCCTGCCTGGCGTGGTTGCAACAGGCAGTGGAACAGCCCGGAGATGGAGCGGAGCCCTTCTCGGATGTGGCTCCATGGCTGGAGTCGGCCTTGTCCTTTTTGGCTGATGCCCTTTATGATATTGTCAGAGCTTCGGCTAAACAAATGGCAGTAGCAGTGGCGGCTCGCCGTCTTATTTGGCTGCGACATTGGGCAGCGGACATGGCCTCTAAGCAAAGGTTGGTGAAGTTGCCCTTTCAAGGCCTTCTCCTATTTGGTGAGGAGTTGGAAAATAATGTTAAAGGCCCTGGGAGATCCTAAACTCCCAGCGCTTGCCCGAAGATAGGCCGAGGCCTCCTCCAAGGGCCAGGCGGTCCACTCCTCTTATAGACCTCGCTTCCGTGAAGCTAGAGTACGCCCGGGCGTTCTGGGTTCACTTCTCGTGCCTGTTTTCAGCAAAGGAACTCCTTTTGCTCGGACAAAACGTTCCGCAGCCACCGGCTCTAGGCCTGGGATTCAGGGACGACCCTCTCAATGATGGTGCGCCGGCCCCCTCCTACCTCGCTTCCTGTCATCGGAGGACGTCTTTCCCTCTTTGCCGAGGAGTGGGCCAATATTTCCTCAGATCAGTGGGTTTCTGGACCTGATCAGTGATTGCTTACAGAATAAGAATTCAACGCCCCAGTAAGAGACGAGTGTTTTGTGGAGTCCCGAATGCGGTTCTGGTCTGCGACCAAACGGGCGGCGGTAGAGGAGACTATTGCAAGGTCTGATTCAGTGGGGGGGGCCGGGCCCCCCCCCCGGTACCTCCCGCCGAACACTTCTACGGCCGATACTCCACCTACTTTGTGGTGCCCCGCGAAAAGAGTGGGGTCCTTTTTCGGCCCTATTCTGTCGGACTTAAAAAGAATTAAACAAGTCCCTGAGAGTGCGGCATTCCACATGGAAACCCTGCGCTCCGTCATTGCTGCAGTACAGCCAGGAGAGTTTCTCACGTCTCTAGACCTGAAAGAAGCTTACTTGCACATACCAATTTGGCCCCCGCACCAGAAGTTTCTGAGGTTTGCGGTATTGGGAAAACATTTCCAGTTCCAGGCCTTGCCTTTTGGCCTCGCCACAGCTCCCTTAACCTTTTCGAAGGTAATGGTGGTAGTAGCTGCTTTGCTCAGGCGAGAATGTATCAGGGTTCACCCGTACCTAGACGACTGACTCATCAGAGCAGACTCTGTAACAGAGAGCTATCAAGCTACAGCCAGAGTGGTCTCAGTACTTCAATCTCTAGGCTGGGTCGTCATTATGGCCAAAAGTCACCTGACCCCCTCGCAATCTCTAGAATATTTGGGGGCCAGGTTCGACACAGACTCGGGCTATGTATACCTACCTGAGCTAAGGCGGTGCAAGCTTCAGAATCAGGTCCGTCTGTTCCTGAGGATGCCCCGCCCGCGAGCTTGGGACATTGTCCAGCTGGTGGGATCGATGACAGCCACATTGGAAGTGGTGCCCTGGGCGAGAGCGCACCTGAGACCTCTACAGTATTCCCTACTTCAAAGATGGTCTCCAGTTTCTCAGGATTATCAATGCAGACTTTCTTGTCTCCCTGCGGCCCGACTCAGCATGGAGTGGTGGCTCTCACACAGCATGCTGCGGCGAGGAATGCCGCTGGTGCTCCCCGATTGGTGTCTAGTAGTGACAGATGCCAGCCTGAAGGGCTGAGGCGCACATTGCAAGGGGAAGCATGCCCAGGGTCTATGGACACCCAAGGAGTCGGAGTGGTCCATCAACCACCTGGAGTTGAAAGCGGTGTTTCAGGCGCTTCTGGCCTTTCAAGTGACCCTGGAAGGATTGGCTGTCAGAGTGATGTTGGACAACACGACAGCAGTGGCCTACATAAATCGACAAGGCGGCACTCAGTGCAGAGCACTGGCCGCGCAGGCCGAACAGATTTGCCACTGGGCCGAGCTGCATCTTCAGTTTCTGTCGGCAGCTCACATTGCAGGTCAGAGCAACATGCAAGCCGATTATCTAAGCAGGCATCAGACTGATCCAGCAGAATCTGAACTAGCAGACGAAGTATTCCTGCAGATATGTGCCAAATGGGGCAAGCCCTTGATGGATCTTATGGCGACAAGTTCAAATGCCAAAGTCCAGTGCTTCTTCAGCAGACGGAGAGATCCTCGCTCGGCAGGGTTGGATGCCTTGACTCAGCCCTAGCCTCCGGGCCTACTATATGTGTTCCCTCCGTGGCCCTTGATAGGGTGCGTGCTCCTGCGGATTCGGCTGCATCCAGGAGAAGTGGTCCTCATCGCCCCGGATTGGCCCAGGAGGCCTTGGTATGCGGACCTCCGACAGATGCTAGTGGAGGCTCCCCTTCCTTTACCTCTGGTACCGAACCTGTTGTCAGGGCCCGGTAGCCATGGAGGACGCCTGCTGCTTTGGTCTTATGGCATGGCGATTGAGAGGGCGCAATTGAGGGACAAAGGCTATTCAAACACAGTCATTTCCACTCTCCTGCAGGCCCGCAAGCGTTCCACTTCCGTGGCTTATGCCAGGATTTGGCGCCAGTTTGAGTCTTGGTGTGCTTCAAGAGCGATCACACCCATGCGGGCTCCTGTCTCACCGATTCTGGACTTTTTGCAGGATGGTGTACAAATAGGCTTGGCCTATAATTCCCTGCGGGTGCAAGTGGCAGCGTTGGCCTCCCTTCGTGGTAAGGTTGAAGGCGTGTCTTTAGCTGCTCATCCAGATGTGGTACGGTTTCTTAGTGGGGTGCTTCGGCTCCGGCCTTCCGTGCGAGCACCCTGTCCAGCTTGGAACCTGGGGCTAGTTTTGAAGGCCCTGCAGGCTTCTCCTTTTGAGCCGCTTCGGCGAACATCGGAGAAAGATTTGACACTAAAGGCCGTTTTTCTTGTGGCCATTACTTCAGCGAGACTGGTGTCGGAGCTCCAGGCGCTGTCCTGTAGAGACCCATTTCTGCAATTCTCAGAGTCCGAGGTCACGGTTCGGACTGTGCCTTCCTTCATGCCTAAGGTGGTTTCAGCGTTTTACCTAAACCAGCCTATTTTCTTGCCCTCCTTTGATAAGGAGGAGTTTCCAGAATCTTTTGGGCAGTTGCACCTGTTGGATGTGCGCAGGACTCTGCTGTAGTATCTGCGAGTTACTATCTCTTTCAGGATCTATGATCATCTGTTTGTTTTGCTATCAGGTCCTCGCAGAGGGTCTCCAGCGTCTAAAGCCACTATTTGCCCGCTGGATCAAAGAAACTATCTTTTCAGCTTATCTGCTTGCTGGCCGGTCTCCGCCTGTAGCCTTTAAGGCGCATTCTACCAGAGCGATTTCTTCCTCTTGGGCTGAAATGGAGCACTCTCTCGTCAAGAGATATGCAGTGCCAGCAACATGGGCTTCTAAGCTCTCTTTGCCCGACTTACAGGCTGATGTGGCTGCTAGGAGGGATGAGCTCGTTTTGGAGCACAAGTGCTAGCGCGTGGTGTGACTGTTCCCACCCTATATAGGGATTGCTTTGTTACATCCCATACGTAATGGCTTCATCTTCTGATGACAAGGAAGGGAAAATTAGGTTCTTACCTTGGTAATTTTCTTCCTTTAGTCATAGCAGATGAAGCCATGAGCCCTCCCTGTATGATTGTCTGTATGCTGTGAATCTGTTTCCAGGTTCTGTTCCTTGTTTCCTGAAGTTCCTTCCTTGGGAGAAAGTTGGAAAACAGGATCATGTTCACTTAGAGGATGAGCCCATTCCTCCAGTTTATGTTTTAGAGGATGAGTTCATTCCCTCCAGGAGGTTGCGTGATCCCCTCCAGTTATACAATAAGGAGGACAAGTTTATTCCCCCAGGAGGATGTGTTCATTCCCTCCTTTGAGTTCATGCCCTTGTTAAGGGGCCATCGTTTCGCTGTGAGGAAAGTTCATGTTATTCCATTGCGGTTTGCCATACTGTTTTGGAAGCTTCAAATACTGAAGAGGCAGTGGAGCTGGCGGGCCATGAGGCACTGTGAAAAAGTTGAGTGCCTCCTATCTCCCCCTGCTGGTTGATGGACAAAACCATACATAATGGCTTCATCTCCTATGACTAAACGAAAGAAAATTACCAAGGTAAGAACCTAATTTTCCCTTCCCTCTGACGGTATTGGAAGCGGCGCACTCTGAAAATAAGTTTGAATTCCTACTCCTGTGGAAAGATTTTGCTGCTGAGGAGTGGTGGAGGCAGGACTGCCCCTTCTCTTTGACATCTCAGTAAAACGAAAAGTTCAGAGAGCTTGCAGGTATGTCAGGCTACAGCAGTGGCCATCTTGAAAAGAGAGTTCAAGATGGTACTCATTTTACTTTGCCCCGTTCCACCCAGTCAACAACCCTAGAAATGCATGTACATGGGGCACATAGAAGTATGTGCTAACTTGGCATACATATACACCACTGCACTTTTTTTTTATTTTTATTTTATTTTTTTTACAAAAGCCCTTTTTGCATGTAGGGGTTTACAATGGTAAACCTTTACAAAATTAACCTCATTGTGTGTAGACTTATAATTTTTCAGTGCAGAGTTCCCCAAGAATAATTTAATGTCGGTGGGGGGGGGGGGGGGGGGGCAGTGTAATTTGTGGGTTTACTTGACTTACCAGTAATATGTAGCTGCTTGTTTCAAATATAGAGGGCGAAATTTATCTAACACAGCAAATAACTTCTGACCATACTTTTTTTTGAGTGTTTTAAGTGAGGGTGACTTGAGGGCAGTGTGCAAGGGATATAAACAGCAAAAAAGATGTAACTCTTTACTTCATGATTTTGATACATGTTTTAGTGGATTCTTAATTACATTAAGAGCTTCATAGTCCGTTTTTAAATAAAATAATTGAGCTACCCCTTGATTTCTAAGCTCTGTATTTAAACTCTCTTTCTGTTTTTGCTTTTGCATGCCTTCCCGACTGGATTGCAATAGTGAAGAAGAAAATGAGGTAAGAATATTGTGCATTTTTGCTTTTTTTTTTTTTATTTTTTTGCCTTTTTATTTCAATTTATCTTTGATTTTTTTTGTCTTCAGCAGCAGACAAAGCCAGAGACTTTGGTATATCATAGGGGTTATGACTACCAACAGGTTGAGATAGCATACTAAACTCAACTCCTATAAAATGGCATGCTTCTGGGACAGTTAGTATTTCTCTTATCTCCAGCAGTTAGTGGGCAGTCGCTCACAAGCTCCTGGGATCATCTTGCTTGGCTGCTATTCTAGGTTTCCTGGTTCCTGGTAAGTTGGATTTTAAGTGGCTCCCTCTGCTCTTTGGGTTTTTCTGGCAGCAATGCTGTAACAGACTGTTCTTCCTGTGGGCCTGTATATGGCAGATTTTTCATCCCTGCCACACTCAATTTCGACTGAGTACAGAGGGGCTCAGCAGGTTACCCTCCTGAGTGCACTTGATGTGCTTTTCATTTAATCAGCATTGGCCATCTTAGTTTCCTGCATCTCGTTTCTCTCTCTGTCTTTGCT
This sequence comes from Microcaecilia unicolor, assembly GCF_901765095.1. Taxonomy (NCBI): domain Eukaryota; kingdom Metazoa; phylum Chordata; class Amphibia; order Gymnophiona; family Siphonopidae; genus Microcaecilia; species Microcaecilia unicolor. The sequence continues at coordinate 48,534,179 of NC_044031.1, read as the reverse complement.
ATGAATGGACTTGTCCTTTTTAAGCCTGGCTGTGTTTGCTGCTGTTCTGCTGGCTCTCTCAAACTCGAACATTCTGGTCCAGTCATAGTTATTGGTGCTGGATGCTGTGGACCTTGGGCTGTTGGCTTTATAGTGACTTCCATGTTATGGCAGGGGATATGAACCTGGCTGTTCCGGTGTATGCTCTGTCTAGCGCGGCTCCATTCATAAGAACATAAGAGTAGTCATACTGGGTCAGACCAATGGTCCATCTAGCCCAGTATCCTATTTTCCAAACAGTGGCCAAGCCAGGTCACAAGTACCTAGCAGAAACCCAAATCGTGGCAACACTCCATACTACAAATCCGCTTCCCATATCTGTCTCAATAGCAGACTATGAACTTTTCCTCCAGGAATTTGTCCAAACCTTTTTTAAACCCAGATACACTAACCGCTGTTACCACATCCTCCGGTAAAGAGTTCCAGATCTTAACTATTCGTTGAGTGAAAAATATTTTCTCCTATCTGTTTTAAAAGTATTTCCATGTAACTTCCTCGAGTGTCCCCTAGTCTTTGTACTTTTGGAATGAGTAAAAAATTGATTTAATTCTATTCATTCTACACCACTCAGGATTTTGTAGACCTCAATCATATCTCCCCTCATCCGTCTCTTTTCCAGGCTGATGAGCCCTAACCTCTTTAGCCTTTCCTCATACGAGAGGAGTTCCATCCCCTTTATCATTTTGATTGCTCTTCTTTGAACCTTTTCTAATTCCACTGTATCTTTTTTGAGTTACAGTGATCAGAACTGAATGCAGTTGTGGCAAACGCACCATGGAGCGATATAAAGACTTATAGTATTTTCGGTCTTACCATCCCTTTCCTAATAATTCTTAGCATCCTAGCATCTTTTTCTTGAACGCTGTTCCCCAAGGTGGACCCTACAATCAGGTAACTATGATTTGAATTATTCTTTCAATGTTCATCACCTTTCATTTGTCCACATTAAATTTCATCTGCAATTTGGATCCCCAGTCTTCCAATTTCCTAAAGTCTTCCTGCAATATTTCACAGTCCGCACGTGTTTTTAACAACCTTGAATTGTTTTGTATCTGCAGATTTGATCACCTCACTCGTTGTTCCATTTTCCATATCATTTATAAATATGTTAAATAGTACTGGTCCCAGTACTGATCCCTACGGCACTCCACTGTTCACCCTCCTCCATTGAAAGAAATGACCATTTAACCCTACCCTCTGTTTTCTGTTAAATAACCAATTCGTAATCCACACCAGAACCTTGTCTCCTATCCCATGACTCTTCAATTTTATCAGGCGTCTCTCCTGAGGAACTTTATCAAAAGCTTTCTGAAAATCTAGATAGACTACATTAACCGGCTCACCTTTATCCACATGTTTATTCACGCCTTCAAAGAAATGAAGCAAATTGGTGAGGCAAGACTTCCCTTGACTGAACCCATGCTGACTCTGTCCCATGAAACCATGTTTGTCTAAGTTTTGCAATATTGCTGCGTTGGTTGTTTCTATTGGCAGACAGGCACCACCGTTTGCCAGCAGTTCATTTTAGTGGGTTTTTGCATCCGTTGGAGTTCGAGCTTCTCTGCTCTTTGGACTGTTGTTGACCAAAGCTTTCCTTCATCATGGCTATGATCACTCTCTGCAGCATCCAGCCCATTTGAGTACTGTTCTTTTCACGCCTGTTTAGGCAGCATTCGAGGCATGGAGCCTCTTGCACCATTTCAAGCCCTGCTGCGGGGACAGGCTCAGCTTCTTATGGCTGTTTGTTTTTTTTGATGCAGCTGTCATTTTCTATGGACTTTTCAAAGCAATATCTTGCTGCATTTGTGTGGCATTGTTGAACCCTCTGACCAGTTAGTCCTGTTTTCCCTACATGAGTTCTCTCGTTAACTGCACAAGTTTGTTCTGTCTGCAGCACTCTATGTGCACTTTCATATTTCAGCTGAGGAGTCAGTAGAGGTCTGGGTGGGATAGAGTCCCTTCTTTGCTAGATATAGCTATGCCTTCTGTTTAGGAGCTGCACTTATTTTTCTGCAAGAATAAATTTTCCATTTCTTTTGGGGGTTGTATATCTTTTACCTTTTCAGGTAACCCATGTTGTCACTTTCTGTTTTAGCTCTTAGCTGCATGTGGTGTTAATCTTAGCTGCACAAGGTTATTCGTTACTTTTTCTCTTCTCCATCACTTAAGGAATCAACTTCACTTCATTTCTGGGGTTGCCATCCCTTGGGTGCTAGGGACTGTCAGATTTCCTTTGCCTAGAAAGGATTATTGCCACTTGACTGCATGGCTTGTCACCCCTGGAATGCTCCTGTTTCTTGCCCTTCCTTGGCTGCTTTGGTCAAGCGCTCCTTGATACCTCGAACTCAGTGCCACTGGGTGCCGCTGGCCTGCAAGGCTCCATGACTCTTCTGTTAAAGGCTTGTCACCCTCCTGAATACAAGATCGGTGTCGTTTGACATCTTTCAACTTGAAGATTGTCATGCGGTAGCCTGTGATGCTTCATGCTCATGGTTTCCCCCACTTTGGGATTAGATTACACCATATAGACTGAGTACAATTTGTCCTCCTTTCAGGTGCTATCACCATCTTCTGCTGTTGCTCAGGGGCATCATCGTATTTGGCTTGGCTTTGGCTTTCTCTCATACTGCAGCGTCTGGTGGGCCAGAGTGTTAGTGCCATTGGCAGTTATGGAGGTTTGTAAGGTTTATTTTGTTATAAAAGACTGTAATCCGCCTGTCAATTTCCTCATATGAGATTCAAGATGAGAATACAAGCAAATAAACACTGATACAGACATCGGGAATTACAATACAAGAAGAAACAGCAATCAACAGTAACATTACTTCTTGAGAAAATCAGTAAATAAATAATCTTTAACACTTTATGAAATAAAAAATAACTTTTCAGAGAGCGAATTTCAACATGAAGATTTTTTCCATAAATGAACAGCTAAATAAGAAAAGAAAAAAGAGAAAAAAAGGCTTAAATTTCATATATTTTTTTGCAAGGTCTACTCCTTGCGGGCTTCCAGTTGCTGTGTACATAAGAATAGCAATACTAGGTCAGACCAATGGTCCACCTAGCCCAATATCCTGCTTCTAACAGTGGCCAATCAAGGTCACAAGTACCTGGCAGTGACCCAATTAATAGCAACATTCCATGCTACCAATCCCGGGGTATGCTGTGGCTTCCACCATGTCTTTTTCATTAGGAGACTATAGACATGCCCAAACCTTTTTTAAATCCAGATATGCTAACTGCTGTTACCACATCCTCTGGGAGTGAGTTCCAGAGCTTAACTATTCTTTGAGTGGAAAAAAAATATGTCCTCTATTTGTTTAAAAGTATTTCCATGTAATTTCATAAAATGTCCCATTGTGTTCTTTTTGAAAGAGTGAAAAATCGATTCACTTCTACCCGTTCTACACCACTCAGGATTTTGTAGACCTCAATCATATCCCCCCTCAACTGTCTCTTTTCCAATCTAAAGAGCCCTAACCTCTTTAGCCTTTCCTCATATGGGAGGAGGTCCATCCCCTTTATCATTTTTGTTGGGCTTCTTTAAACCTTTTCTAATTCCCTATACCTTTTTTTTGAGATAGAGTGACCAGAATTGAACACAGTACTCAAGATGATGTTGCACCATGGAGCAATACAGAGGCATTTATAATATTCTTAGTCTTATTTACCATCCCTTTCCTAATAATTCCTAGCATTCTGTTTGCTTGTTTGCCTGATGCTGCACACTGGCCTAAAGATTTCCATTTCCCACCAGCTATCTGCATGGCTAGCAGGCTTTTTCTCCTTTAGAGCTTTTTCTCCCCATTCCTACTTATATTAGTCAACGTTGCATGGTGTTCTTATTAATAGATTCTGTGTCTGCCAGGTTACAGGTGCTTCAGGAGGTATCTGGCAGATGCATGCTGCTGGGACGCTTAGTTCTGGCATATGTAGTGGAGATGTGTCCTGCCTCCATGTGTCTTCTTCCAGATATTAGCGATCCGATTGTTTGGTCGTCCATGTGATGGCACTCGACTGAAGGATCAGGAAAGCGGTTAAACAAATAACATGTTCAGCTGGACTGTGAACTGTTGCATTCTTAAACATGCTAGTGAGGTCCACCTCAGATGGTAATCTGAATACTATACTCTGACCTATTTAGTTCACAGCCATAGTCTGGTTGCCTTATAGTATGGGCATTACTTAGTGGCACCATTTGCAAGCGTAACTTAAGATGCACCTCTTACTCTTCTGTGCCTTCAGCTTTGGCCACAAGCTCTACCCCAGGGACAGTAGCTACAGGCATTCTTCAGATACATTTTCTGTGGTCATGGTTTTTGAGGTTTAAGTGAACTGTCTTACACTCTGGAAGTCTTCCTCTGAATGGGATGTCTGTCTGGGGATGCAGGTCCGCTATAGTCTTTCGATCTTGCAAGAGTTGCCAGATTTTCACTTTTTGTTTCCAGATATTTTCACCAAATGCTTTTCTGTCTGGATGGCTCTACTTTATCCTGCTGCTTAGCCATAATGCCACGTTCTCCCTTTTTTACTTCAGGTAATACAGTCCTTCGTGATCTATCTGAATTTCCCTTGTCTTCATTGCCTCTGATCGGCTGCCAGCCATGGCTTTATGGCTCTTTTTGTGTCCTCTACTTCACGGCGTGGTCTGCAAGTTTAAGTGCTTGCTTTCTGCTTATTCCGCCAGCTCCTCCACAGTGCTTTCTTGGCCACACTTCTTCTCTCAAGAGTGGTGGTTGGTGCCTTTCTGGTTTCTCCTCCTGTTTATAAGAACATAATTGTTGCCATCAAGCCCAGCATCCTGTTTCCAATAGTGGCCAGTGCAGGTTACAAGTACTTGGCAAGATCTTAAAACAGTACAATACATTTTATGCTGCTTATCCTAGAAATAAGCAGTGGAAAGTTCATCTTAATAATGACTTAAGGACTTTTTTCTTTTAAGAAGCTATCCAAACCTTTTTTAAAATCCCGCTAAGCTAACTGCTTTTCCTAGATTCTCTGGCAACGAATTCCACAGTTTAAATGCACGTTGAGTGAAGAAATATTTTCTCCAGTTTGTTTAAAATTTACTACTTAGTAGCTTCATTGTGCGCCCTCCCAGTCCTAGTATTTTTGAGAATAGTAAACAAGTGATTCACCTCTACTTATTCCACTTGGTATTTTGTAGATCTCTGTTGTATCTCTCGTCTCCCCTCAGCCGTCTCTTCTCCAAGCTGAAGAGCCCTAGGTGCTTTAGCCTTTCCTCATAGGGATGTCGTCCCATCCCCTTTACCATTTTCGTCGCCCTTCTCTGTACCTTTTCTAATACTTTTTCTTTTTTGAAATGGAGCGTAACCAAAGCATTATAACATCTTTATTTTTGTTTTCTATTCCTTTTCTAATAATACCTAACATTCTATTTGCTTTCTTATGTACTGCTGCATGCTGAGCAGAGGGTTTCAACTTATCATCAACTATGACGCCTAAATTCTTTTCCTGGTCAGTGATTCCTATTGTAGAACCTTGTATCATGTAGCTATAGTTCGGGTTCCTCTTTCCCCACATGCATCACTTTGCACTTGCTGGATCTACAACAAAAAGCCTCCAGTGATCTGCATCAACTGGATCATCAGAGGACATCGGGATCAGAAACTGCAAATGAAACCATCACTACAAATTTATTAGTTGAAGTTTATATCTTTAACTTATAACCAAAAGATCTGAAAACCATGAATAACCATCTAAACTTCCAAAAAAATCTAAAGACTCACCTTTTCAAAAAGGCATACCCCACAGAATAGATATAAACACCGAATATGAAGCACAATAATCAAACTGGGAAACAGACAATACCCTATCCCCTGCAGCGGTTCCCACCCTTGCACTCTGCATGGGACGAATCACCCCCAATTCTAATAATTGTACTTGTACAAACCAATCTGTACTGTTCACACTGGAGTCTGTAACCACCTCTCTGGAACTATATAAGCCACATTGAACCTACAAAAAGGTGGGAAAATGTGAGATAGAAATGTAACAAATAAAATAATAAATGTCATCTGCCATTTGGATGCCCAGTCTCATAAGGTCCTCTTGAAATATTTCACAATCCTCTTGTGATTTAACAACATTGAATAACTTTGTTGTCTGCAATTTAATTGCCTCACTAGTTATTCCCATCTCAAGATCATTTATAAATATGTTAAAAAGCAGCGGTCCCAGCACAGACCCTGGAGAATCCCACTATCTATCTTATGTCAGCAGTTCCTGCACAAGCATTCAGCCCTATGTCTGCCTGCCTGCCTTGAGCATGACTCACATTCTCCTGCTTGTTTGGCGTATTGGCTGTTGGGCTCTCTCATGCCTTTTGGGTCTATTTACCTTTAGTTTGGGCTGGAGATGAGGTAGTTCTTCATCTCAGAAGTTCATCTTAATTCTTGGGTTGTGCTTCTCTCCTTTGGATGACTGACTCTCCTAGTCTCCGTTATGCCTTTGGAAATCCTGAAAGTATACAGAGCTCTGAAACTTTAGAGACCTGGATCTCTATCTCTTTGTGGTCCTCGGCCCCTTTCCAATGTTGCTCAACACCATCTCAGAGTTTGGTCCACAGCTAAGTCTCCAATGATAACATCTTGCTCTGTCGCTGGAGATGGAGCGCATCTTCATCAAAGCATGTGCAAACTGGCTCCATTCCTGAGTGTGGGCTTGTCTCCGTCACTGGGCATGGAGTACAGCTCTCCCTGATAGCTGTTCTTGCTGGGGTTCAGGAAACTATTGCTTTGGCAATGTTCTTGCTGGCAGGTATTCTGTTCATTGTCTCCAGGCTTCTTCTTGCCGTGGCCCACTCTACTTGGACGCAGTTTCGAGTTTCTTCATAGCAGGAAGTTTGCAGTCAGTACGTGGTCATCTATGAAAACATTTTCAGGCATTGTTGCTGGCAGGTTTCAGATAGGTCTGGAGTGTCTTTCCATACGTCTGTGTTATCTGCGGTGGTGTCTGCTTCTCACCCTACTCTTGGAGTTCTTTGCTACATCCCACAAGTCTCTGGATTCGTCTGCTGCTGATAACAAGGATGGAGAAATTGTCTTACCTGGTAATTTTCTTTCCTTTAGTCACAGCAGACAAATTCAGAGTCCCACCCTTTCCTGATGAAATAGTCATGCTTTCCATTTTTTTTTTTTGTCTGTGTAGGTTTGTGCTGTAATTGACTTTTCATGTTCTACTGATGGTTATATCTATAACTCACTCCTGTGAGGAGAGGGTGATAGTTGACTAATTGTTTCCTTCTGCTTTGTTACTAGTAATACTAAACTGTCCCAGGAGCATGCTGTCCTATATGACAGAGTACAGCTTAGTACTTTCTATCTCCACCTGCTGGTAGATGGTTATAATCCACAAGTCTGGATTCGTCTGCTGTTACTTAAGGAAAGAAAATTATCAGGTAAAATATAATTTTTCTGTTTACCAAATATGAGAAGTTGGTATAAAGTCAGAAATAATTTTAAAAATGGCTAATGCATCCCAGGACCGAGGCTTTATAGTACGCTAAAGATTTCCATTCTGTTATGGGAAGTCTGTAAAAATACAACTTGTAGTACACCGTACAGTGTTAATTGTTCTGTAAAACTGGTCTTTAGTATTTTAACAATTCTTTTATTGCCAGTGCTTTACTGAACTATTTATTGGTTATGGCAATGACAATTTAAGCTTCCTTAGTGTGAGCAGCAGATGAATCCAGAAACCTGTGGGTTGTGTCCATCTACCAGCAGGTGGAGATAGAGAACAATATTTTGCCTTGTGCCTTAAAGGACATGACACTTCCTAGCCAGTCAGTATTTTCTATCTCTAGCAGGCAGAGGGACATGTGCCACAGGCTCCTGACTTCTGGATAGCTCCTTTTCAAGCTTGGCTGGTTCAGTGAAGCTGGGACTGTTCTGGCTATGTGGTGCCAGTGTTAGGGGGATATCTTGTTCCCAGGTCCCTCCCTCCCTTCTCTTCTAGCTGTCCCTCAGTTTTGAGATGCAAAAAAAAAAAAATTTTGAATGTGTTGAGGTGGGCTCATACTTTTTGTGCCTGCCAGCCATGGTGAATGTGAGGTCTGCTCCAGCTTCCTTCCTTCAGATCAGCCGACACGACACCTGCTGGTTTGGGTGCAGTGAGTGTTTCTTTCCTTTCTGCCTTTGTAGCATCTCTTCTTCTCTGTGGCGGCAGAATTGGTGAAGCGCTGCTCTTGCAGTGGAAAAGGAAGAGCAGCTTCTGGTTTTTTCCCAAGAGGGTGTTCGAGTGAGGAGGCCCTGGATTTCTCGGGCTCTCGCATGCAGCCAAGTCTTCCTGCATGTGGGAATTGACTTTTGTTCCTTCAACGATGGATTTTGAATGTGCCTCTTGCATTGGAGGTGCAGCCTCCTTTACCCGGCTTGCAGCTTTTCCCACTTCTGCAATTTCCGCGTGCGGTGCTGGGTCAATTCTAGGGAAATCTCTTGTTGAGGAATAGGAGGTTCCATTTTTCCCAGAATTTGTCTTATGCTGAATCATGCCTTCATTTTGTCACGATCGGTGCCAGGGGACTGAAGTGTTTCCACCAAATCTGCTTCTGCTGTGAGTCTCCCTGTGACTGGGTCTGAGGCCATGGTTTCTAAGCTCCGGCGCTGGGAGTCCAGTTTAGACGGGGATTCGGATGCCCCTCTGTCTCCTGGACCTTCTGTGGAAGGCAGGGACTCGTCCTGTCTGGCTGCGGCAGACTTGAACAGTTTAGAGGACCTGGAGACACCTGTGTCTGAGGCGAACATTCCCTCTGCAATGCGGGTTTTCCTTAAGGATGGGTGGCCCTCTTTATCTCTATAGCTTTATAGGCTCTAAATATTTCTCTTGGTGCGCAAGAGGTGGCTTCCTGGAACACCATTATGTCTAGTGCTAGAAGGCCCTCTCAGGCCTCTCCCAGTTCATGAAGCCACGCGCGAGTTGTTCTCTGCTCAATGGTCTTTTTTTTTTTTTTTTTTTTAACTGTTTTTATTGTCAGGAGAAATACATAAGCAACAGAGGTAAACCACAAAAGTCACATCACATTGCTCAAACTGTACAGAAACAGTGCTGTTGCAATAAGCATTGAGATGTTAAACGACTAATACATGAGACAAACTGACCACAATATAATTAAGGAATAGCAAACACACCCTCCCCTTCTTTTCTTCTCTTAAAACAGTTCACATACCCCCCCGCCCCCTCCTCCCTCCCTACCCTTGAGGCTGATCCACTCTACACTCATTGAGGCTACACCTTATTTGTTGCTCGCTTCGCCAAGCAGTCCTGGCATCTCTGCCAGTTGTCAGTGTAGGCTTGGACCCTTTTGCGGGCAGGATTCAGAGACCCCTCCCTTGCCCACATCCCCATCTGTGCCATACTTGTGTACCACTTAGCAGTGGGCTGGGGGGCCTTGTCCACCCAGTGTGTAGGATGACCTTTTTCGCCAACACCAAAACTAGAAGGATAAACCGACGTTGCATATCAGAGAGGCCCTGTGTCACAAGGTCTGAATCGGACCCCCATAAGCATGGTCCTGTAAGACCATTCCACCGAGGTGCCCAAGGTCTCCTCCAGAAAAGCCTGAATTCCACCCCCCCTAAAAGTCCCGCAGGTGAAGGCACTCCAGGAAATGATGAACCAGTGTCCACCTCCCCTTGCATACATTCATCACATTCCTCAGAATCCCATAGCCCCATGGCTTTGCCTCTACTTGTAGTAGGTATGCATCATGTTCGTGTGTGGTTACCTCCCATCCCCAGGGATATTCCCCATTGCCTCGAGAGTTGTTCAAAGAAATGAGAGGGGTGCCAAGTCCTCCCCAGGTGATACATTTCGAAAGCTTATTATGTTCACTGGATGTCTGGATGAATGTCTTGTCTAATGCAGTGAAGGCTGGGGGTTTCTGATCTGTTCCCTTCAACGTGTGAATATAATGACGAAGCTGCATATACTAAAAAAAGATGAGTTCTGGGAGAGGTGCCAATAATCCTGGCACTCCGCAAAGGTTGGACAAAAACCCCCTCCCACCTCAGACAACTGACCCACATAACGACACCCCTGGCTCGCCAATGCCATAAACTGTGATTTCCTGCCCTGCAGGGAAGCTCGGATTGTTTTGAATTTCAAAAAAAGGGAAGGGCCTTTCGCACCCCCCAGGCAACCTCTCCACCACTCTCAGGCTAGCCTAAGAGGTCGCAGAAGTGGGAATACCTTATCTCATTTCCCCTGGAATGAATTACATTAAAGGCTGAAAAGGGGATGTCTCTGATTCCCATACGCCGGCGGGTGCAGATGCAAAGTGCCCAGTGTGAAGTTCATGTATCCAGCGTACAACCGCAGCAACATTATACAGTCTAAAATCAGGCAACCTGACTCCCCCCTCTATCCTATCTCTTGTCAGTTTGTTTTGCCCCTATACGGGCCCATCTGATGCCCCAAATGAATGAAGATGATATTCCCCTATATAGTGTTCTCATCTTTGCTAGACACCCAAAGTGGCATCATTTGGAGGGGATACAAAATTTTAGGCATCAAAAACCATTTTAACTAGCGCCACCCATCCTAAAAATGAAATGGGAAAGTCTTTCCACCGCTTACAAAGGTTCCTAATGGCCTCTATTTTCTCCCAAACGTTTTTTCTATAGATGACACTCTGATCCAGGTGTAAGAACACACCTAAGTACTTCATAGGACCTGAAGTCCAAGCTAAAGGGAAGTCGGGTAACCGCTAACAGGCGCAATTATTAGAAATCGCCATTGGCCTCTGACTTGTCAAAGTTAATCTTAAGTCCGGAAAAGCCCCAAAACTGTTGGATGAGATCAATTAGCACCGGGTATCCCCCTGACGCCTGACTCAAGAATAGCAGCATGTCATCAGCAACAGTGTAATTTTATAGTCCTGGGTCCCCTACCTTAATACCCCTCAACCTGCTGGTCTGTCTAATTTTACAGGTCCAAATGGTTCCAGAGCAAGCACAAACAGCATAGGGGAAAGGGGGCACCCCTTTCTCGTCCCCTGCTCCAGTGCAGAGGACTCGGTAAGTTCACCATTGATAAGAGTTTGTGCCGTTGGCTTACTGTAAAGGGCTCGATGCCTGTTACGAACTACCCGCAGAGCCAAACTGTGGCAGTATCCAACACAGTGATCCCATAATATTTTCATCAAAAACGCTTTCTCTGCATCCAAACTACGGAGCTACTGTTAGTGATATTGCAATTTATCCTTAAAATCGAGCATGGTACTGGAAGAATGTAACGCCGATTTTTTAAAAAAAGATTGCAGGGGAGATTTGGGAAATTATAGACCGGTGAGAGTCTGACGTCGGTGCCGGGGAAAATGGTAGACGCTATTATCAAAAACAAAATTACAGAGCACATCCAAGGACATGGATTACTGAGACCAGTCAGCACGGCTTTAGTGTGGGAAATCTTGCCTGACCAATTTACTTCAATCCTTTGAAGGAGTAGACAAACGTGGACAAAGGGGAGCCGGTTGATATTGTGTATCTGGATTTTCAAAAGGCGTTTGACAAGGTACCTCATGAAAGGCTACAGAGGAAATTGGAGGGTCATGGGATAGGAGGAAATGTCCTATTGTGGATTAAAACTGATTGAAGGATAGGAAACAGAGAGTGGGGTTAAATGGGCAGTATTCACAATGGAGAAGGGTAGTTAGTGGGGTTCCTCAGGGGTCTGTGCTAGGACCGCTGCTTTTAATATATTTATAAATGATTTAGAGATGGGAGTAACTAGCGAGGTAATTAAATTTGCTGATGACACAAAAGCTATTCAAAGTCGTTAACTCGCGACAGGATTGTGAAAAATTACAGAAGGACCTTACAAGACTGGGAGACTGGGCGGCTAAATGGCAGATGACGTTTAATGTGAGCAAGTGCAAGGTAATGCATGTGGGAAAAAAGAACCCGAATTATAGCTACGTCATGCAAGGTTCCACGTTAGGAGTTACAGACCAAGAAAGGGATCTGGGTGTTGTCGTTGATAATACACTGAAACCTTCTGCTCAGTGTGCTGCTGTGGCTAGGAAAGTGAATAGAATGTTGGGTATTAGGAAAGTTATGGAAAACAGATGTGAGGATGTTATAATGCCATTGTATCACTCCATGGTGCGACCGCACCTTGAGTATTGTGTTCAATTCTGGTCGCCGCATCTCAAGAAAGATATAGTGGAATTGGAAAAGGTGCAGCGAAGGGCGATTAAAATGATAGCGGGGATGGGACGACTTCCCTATGAAGAAAGACTAAGGAGGCTAGGGCTTTTCAGCTTGGAGAAGAGACGGCTGAGGGGAGACATGATAGAGGTATATAAAATAATGAGTGGAGTGGAACAGGTGGATGTGAAGCATCTGTTTACACTTTCCAAAAATACTAGGACTAGGGGGCATGCGATGAAACTACAGTGTAGTAAATTTAAAACAAATCGGAGAAAATCTTCTTCACCCAACGCATAATTAAACTCTGGAATTCGTTGCCGGAGAGCGTGGTGAAGGCGGTTAGCTTGGCAGAGTTTAAAAGGGGTTAGACGGTTTTCCTAAAGGACAAGTCCATAAACCACTACTAAATGGACTTGGGAAAAATCCCCAATTCCAGGAATAACATTTATAGAATGTTTGGACGTTTGGGAAGCTTGCCAGGTGCCCTTGGCCTGGATTGGCTGCTGTCGTGGACAGGATGCTGGGCTCGATGGACCCTTGGTCTTTTCCCAGTGTGGCATTACTTATGTACTTATGTACAATTGGCTCAATGGTCTACCCTGGATGTGGGGCTTCGGCTGGCGAAGGCTACGGTCTGCCTGTACCCGATAGCGCACGGTGATTTGGAGCGCTTGAGGCTGCCTAAGGTGGATGCGTTGGTACCGACAGTGACTAAGAACACCGCGCTGCCTGTGGAAAACTGGTATATCACTCAAAGACGTGCAGGACCTTAAACTTGAGTCTACTCTTAAAATGTCCTTTGAGTTGGTGGCCTTGGCTTTCAGCTGGCTGTCTGCTGTTCTTTTGCGGCTCACGCAGCCCTTTCCTGGGTACAGCAGGTGGCTGCTTCCTTCCTTGTCTCTGGGACACTACCTCCCCTTACTTTCCGGAAGGGAAATGGGGTTGACTTACTTAGCAGACACGCCTTATGACAGAGCTTTGGCCAAGCAAATGGCTTTGACAGTGACTGACCGTCACCAGTTATTTCGCTGCCATTGGGCTGCGTACTTTACGTACTACCGTGTTTCCCTGAAAATAGGACATCCCCCGAAAATAAGACCTAGTAGAGGTCTTGCTGCCAATTGGAAAATATAAGGCCTCCCCCAAAAGTAAGACCTAGCAAAGTTTTATTTTAATTTTTTTTCTCTTTTAAAGCAGGGCCCGCCGAGAGCCGACAGGGCCGCCCTCCGTCGCTCCCGGAAGTTGGAACTAACCTTAAACGCCTCTTTTCACCTTCGCACTCGCAGCAAGCAGCAGCAGGGCAGACCTCTCCTTCCTTCTGTGCCCCACCCTTGCAGAGAGCGGGGACACGGAAAGAAGGAGAGGTCTGCCCTGCTGCTGCTTGCTGCGAGTGCGAAGGTGAAAGGAGGCGTTTAAGGTTAGGTACAACTTCCGGGAGCGACGGAGGGCGGGTGGAGGGGGGGGGCCCGGCGACCTCGGTGAGGGGGCGACCCTGATGTTTCCCCGAAAAATAAGACAACCCCTGAAAATAATACCTAGCGGGGAGCAAAAATTAATATAAGACAGTGTCTTATTTTGGGGGAAACACGGTAGCAACGTTTGGTCCATCTGCCCTTTAAGGGTAAACTTTTGTTTGGTGAGGACTTGGAGAAGTTGGTCAAGGACTTTAGAGATTCTAGTCTCAGCACTTGCCGGAGGACAGGCCTTGCTCCTCTCCGTGGATAAGTCAACAAATGCCACGGTTCTGTGATACCAGAGGGTATCACCTGGGCCTGCCTTCTCTCCTGGCAAAATCATGTCCTCCTCAGTGGCAATCCGTTTGCGCTGATAGACGCTCCTCTGGGGCTTCAGGCAGATCTCCTACCCCCTTCCCGCCATTTGCATTGATGGGGCACCAGCCCTCCACGAGGTCATGGGTAGGGGGGCATTATATTTTGAGGAGTGGACCAAGCTGACCACAAACCTGCGAGTTTTAGAGCTTGTTCTAGACTGCTGCAAGCTCGAGTTCTCCTCTCCCATCAGAGATTTGTTTTCTTGGAGTCTCCGTGCACCACTTCCTTAAAGTGGGCAGCGGTTCGTTCACCCTCTCTCGAATTCTTTACCTTGGGCAGTAGTGCTAGTTCCCACTGTAAAGCACAGCCTCGGATGCTACTCCATTTATTTTGTGGTGCCTTGGAAGGGAGGTTCCTTCCGGCCCAGGCTGGATCTCAGGAGGGTGAATCAGTCTCTGTGCATACACCTTTTTGCATGGAAACCATGAGATCTATGATTACTGTGGTGCAATCTGAGGAGTTCCTCACGTCCCTAGATCACAAGGCTGCTTGCTTGCATTTTCCCTTTTTGGCCTCCTCTCCAGAAGTTTCTGCAGTTTGCCATTTTGGGACAGCACTTCCAATTAGAAGAACTACTTTTTGGCCTGGCAACAGCACCACAGACCTTTTTAAAAGTGATTGTGGTTGTGGCAGCAGCTTTGCGCCGTGAAGGGATTCGGGTCTTCGCTGTCTGGACGACTGTTTCTTCATGTTCAAATGTACAGCGTTGCGTACGTCTAGTAGCGCTTTAAAGATAAGTAGTAGTAATGTGGGCTTTCTTGTCCAGGACAACCTATAGGCACGGTTTTTGTGGTGTCTCTACTCCAGTCTTTGGGCTGGGTGATCTGTTTCCTCAGGAGTCTTCTGGTGCCTTCTCAGACCTTGGGATATCTGGAAGTTCTTTTCGACCCTGCGCTTGGCCGGGTGTTTCTCCCGGTCCAGAGGCGCCTCCAGTTGCAAGCCATGTGCGCCTCCTGTTGGGGAACTGCTCTCCCCCCCCCCCCCCCCCCCCCCGAGTTTGGGACTATGCCCAAATCTTGGGTCTGCTGGCGGCCTCTCTGTGGTTCATTTCGTGGGCTCGGGCACATATGCGCCCTCCTCCATTGTTCTCTTTGAACCTCTGGTCCCCAATCTTGGTTGACTATAAGAGGTGGCTCATTTGGCAGTTGCCTGCCTGGCACAGTCTGCATTTGCGGCTTCTGTCAGACTGTTTGATTTGGGGCTCTACCCTTCAGGCTTCCGACTGGATGGTGGGTAGTCACGGACGCCAGCCTTTCCAGGGGCGGAGCACATTTTCTGTCCCAGTATCGAAAAGGTCTTTGCTTCTCCCTGGAAAGCTCTATGGCCCTTCCACCTCTTGGGCTTCTGACTTTCTGCAAGTCTCTCCTGTTCTTTCAGCTACTCCTTGTAGGGATACCAGTGAGGGTTCTCTTGGACTATTTGACAGCGGTTGCTTATTTCAGCCGCCAGGGGGGTACTCGCAGTCCCCTCCATGCGGAGGACTCCAGTCTGCTTCTCCAGTGGTGGAATCTCATGTGCTGCAGCTCTCGGCAGCACACTTTGCAGGGGCAGAGAATGTTCAAGCCAACTTCTCACCCGGAACTCCTTGGATCCCTGCTAATGGGAGCTCTCTTAGGCAGCCTTCCAGTTGATTGTCTAGTGCTGGAGGTATCCCAGGCTGGGCTTTATGGTGGCCAGTGCTAATTCAAGGCTCCTCGAGAAAAAGGGTGAGTGGCGCCGATGGCTTGGACCACAGGGACCAGTGAAGGTGCTACTTTGTCTTTCCTCTGTGGCCGTTGTTCAGCAGAGTTCTCTGCCGTTTTCAGGCGCATCCGGGCGGGGTCATTCTGGTGACCCAGAAGACCGTGGTTTACGGACTTGATCCGCCTAGTGGTAGATGAGCCATTGTGCCTTCCACTGATTCCTGATCTTCTCTGTTAGGATCCAGTCTTCGTGGAAAATCCCTTCCACTTTAGTCCTATGACCTGACTCTTGAGCGGCAAAAATTGAGGAGGAAGGGTTATTCTGATCCGATCTTCACTAGTTTGCTTTTGGCCAAGAAGTGATCTACTTCGGCAGCGTACACTAAAGTGTGGCTGAACTTCAAGGTTGTGGAACGGCCTAGCAGCCAACTGCCTGGGTGTTCAGGCGGGTGCCCTTGACTGTTACCGTTGTCATATAACTGGAGTTTCTTTGGCTTCTCATCCCGATGGGGTGTGCTTTCTCTAGGGAGTTGTGCAGTCTAAGCCCTCCTGTCTTTCGTCCGTGCTGAGAGTACTTCAAGCCCCCTCCATTTGACCCTTTACTTTCGATGTGGACCTCGCCCTCATTTTTTTTTTCTAGTGGCTTCTCTTCTGCTCGCAGAGTTTCGCAGTTGCAGCTGTCTTGCAGAGACCCCTTTTTATGCTTTTCAGCTGCTGGGGTGATGATCCGGACTGTTCCTTCCTTTTTGCCTAAGGTGGTTTTGCCTTTCCATCTTAATCAGCTGCTGTTTTTGCCGGCTTTTCAGGTGGTTCAGTATCAAGGAATTTCAACGCTTGCACTATCTGAATGTTTGGCGTGTTTTTCTTCCGTACTTTGAAATTACTAATGATTTTTTGCTGATCTGATCATCTTTGGTGCTCTTTGCGTTCCCTCGCAAGGTGAGATGGCTTCCCAGCCTTCTATTTCCCATTGCCTTGAGAGGCGATTTCCTCTGCCTATTTTGCTGGCAATGCGTTTTCCAGACCGGTTGCGAGCTCATGCTTTGCGTCTTCCTGGGCAGAGACGATTGTTGTGAATCTGGCTGAGATTTGCAGAGTAGCAACGTGGTCTTCTGTCCATACCTTGTCAGGCTCTATCGTGTGGATGTGACGGCCCAGGGGGGATTCTGCCTTGGGGTCTGCGTGTCCTCGCAGCTGGGCTTGCTTCTGCGCCCCCATCCCAGTTTAGATATTGCTTTGCTATATACCACAGGTTTCTGGATTCATCTGCTGCTTATGCTAAGGAAGGAAACATTATGTAAATTACCTGATCATTTTCTTTCTTTAGTAGCAGTAGATGAATCTAGAATCCTACCCTTTTCAGTTTTCCTGATTCTGCTGATAGTTTCTCTTTCTTGACAAGAGTTGTTACAAGGTTTTCCTGGAACCTGGGGTCTCTTTCTGTGTGTTTTCTGTTATTTGGGGTTTTGGCCTTTGCGTTCCTGGTGCATTGCATTTCTGTGAGGAGGGATTCCTTGGAATGTGGGCTTTGGTCTTCTCCTTCTGCTTTGGTATAAGTAATACTGACTGGCCAGGGAGTGTTACATCCTCTAAGGCACAGGGCAAAACATTGCTCTCTATCTCAACCTGCCGGTAGATGGACACAACCCACAGGTTTCTGAATTCATCTGCTGCTGCTAAAGGAAAGAAAATTCAGGTAATTTACGTAATTTTTCCATTGGCGTGGCCCTAATGCTTGCCGACTCCAGTCAACACACCTCCAGGAACTGGAAAACTGCTTGTTCAATTGAAACAGGGTGCTAACTGTATAGCCTTCACAGATCGCAGCTCAAACTCCCGGTACTGAGGAAAAGCCACCAGAATGGTAGTCTTTTCTGTCACTACCATCAGCCAACTCGACCAATGAGTCCATTTTGGAAATGCAGAAGAGCTAGTCCAGATTCTCCTGAACATATATGATGTTCTAGAGGGATCCACAGCTATGCTCACTGCAATATTTGGGCTAGGTAGAGGGTTATTAAAAAATTAAAGGTGTGAAGGGGAATTCCAGATAGTTTTGTAGGTGAAGCCTATGGCAGTGTAGCCCATCAGTCTGGTGCCAGTTGGACTGAGAGCCCAAGGGTGCAGTAGGAATCTTCCAGGCTGTCACCACACTACTTTCATCCTGCAGCACACTAGCCAGCAATGGTAAGGATAGTACTGAGTTGCAACTAGACAAAGGCTTATATGACTTATATGGGTTCAGAAGCTCCTACCTGGTTAACTCACACTGACCATGTCTTGGGCTGATATTCAGCAGCACTTTATCTGGACAGTGTTGCTGAATATCAGGTCTGACTGTTTCAGTGCTATTCGGGTAGTGCTGGAGCGGCCTAGGTGCAGAGCTAAGACAGAGTTGGAAATTATCTAGGTACCCCTGATGTTTATATTCATTGCCAATGTCCACATAACTACCTGAGTAAGTTTGGGCCAGATGTGACTGTCCTAACTTGCCCGGTCAACTATTCAGGCACCAGGGTTGAATATCTGCACTACTCAGATAACTTCCAGCAGCTGTTGATGAACTCGATGTTCAACAACAGTATCCAGGTATGGCCTGGTGCTGAATATCCAATTTTAATTCAGCCCTTGGTGGCCAATGTTAGAAAACTTCTGACTGCTGTGAATTGAAAATAGAGCCCTTAGATTAAAAAACCATAATTCAAAAATTACAATGTTTCAAAACTGTTTTTGCAGGACAGTATTAGAGAGCCTCGTTCACTTACAATTATGCAGGATCTTTTTGAAGGCAGCACTGAAGAAAATACATTTTGACATGCTGCACAGTTAGTTATGCTTTCACCAGGCTGTATGATGTGACTTTATTTTCTGTTCTTGTGCAGGGCAAGAATGAAAATGCTCAGACAGTTGGTTTCATCAAAACCCCAGTATTCAAAGGTGTTGCATCTAGTCGCTTCTTACCAAAAGGCACCAAAACCAAGGTCAACCTGGAGGATCAAGGGAGGCAGAAGGTTTCTTTCAGCTTCAGTTCAACAAAGAAAACTTTGCAGAATAGGTTCCTCACTGCATTGGGAAATGAAAAACAACAAAATGAGACTCAAATTCTTCAAATCTTGTAATCCAAGCCACTGACCATATATCAAAAATTAAAGCAGACTTAAACAGATACCACTAGTGTGTCAGATGAGCTTTCCCCCCAAAACTAAAAGTGGAATTGAGCAAGATACACTTCAAGAAGCACCTGCTCAGTGTTACAGCTAAATTACCAACAGTAACAGCGACACCACCAGCAGCAGCAGCTGCACCACCACCAGCAGTACCATTATCTCCACCAATATTACCAAAGGAAAAGGCTTCAACACCGCCTCCAAAAGCACCAACCCCACCACCACCACCACCACCACCTCCTCCACCAACAGAAACAGTAGCATCACCACCAGCACTGACTGTGACAAGCATCTCATCAACACCTCCGCTGCAAACGATAATTTCAGAAAATTTAATATCAGTAACAGTTCTATCTCCAAAACAATCATCAAATTCAATAGAGCAAGAATCTTCAGAAGATATTAAGGTGGATTCTGAAGTTAATATCTCTGAAGAGCCTGTACCTCATAAAACTTCTGAATGCGCCAATGTATCTCCACAGAAAGATGATTCTCATATTGGGAAGGAGGAAGACCTTCCAGACAATTCAAAGAATGTCTCTCCATGTGTTGAAAAGCAGAGTTCCAAAATAAAAGGTTCTCAGCCCGATGGAATAGTACTTGGTTCTGAATCTGATGGTGAGTCTATACAGACATCGTCAAGCCATAGGTCCCATGAATTAAAAAGTTCAGCAAGTGCAGAAAAGGACAAGGAAGTGAAAAAAAGCTCCACATCTTCAAGAAATGTTGATCACGGAAAATATGCTACCGATCAAAATCTGAAAGAGATGACAAACGTTCCAGTTACTCAAAATCTGACAGAGATTCTCACTATACAACTTCTCGCTCTAGATCTGATAGGGATAGAAGGCGAAGCAGATCTCGTTCAAGATCCAGGTCGGATAGAAGCTCTAGAAATAGTAGTTCAACGTATTCACGATCAGAGCGTTCACATTACTATGAGTACGACAGAAGGTACCACAGGAGTTCACCTTATAGGGAGAGGACTAGATATTCTCGTTCATATGCTGATAGGACACGAGACAGTTCTGATTCAGAAGAAGAACATAGGCGAACACATTCCAGGTTCAGTGACTCAAGGCATACCTCATCTTATACCTCATCATACAGAGATTCTAGAATGTCTTCATACTCCAAGTCAGACCGTGACAATAAACAGAATCCTATTACACTGACTCAGAGAAACGAGGAAGATCATCAAAATCAGAAAAAGAATGTAAAAGGATTTCAGAGCTAGAAGTAACAAAAAAGAGCTCTCCTCAAAAGGAAGCGGCATGTAGAATTGGGTCATCTCGTTCTAAAACAGATAGTAATATGAACTCATCCCTTTCTAAGTCTGTAACTTCAAAACCAGTAGCAGGAAGATGTGATAAAATAAACACAGTTTGTTCAGATTCTGATGAAGAAATCAAGCCACCTAGCCATGCAGATGTAAAGATGCCCTGTAAATTAAAAAACGAGGAACTGGATATCATTCTTTCAAAAATCCAAGGAAGGAAAAAGGCAGCTGATTCTTCCCAATCAACTCCAGTAAAAAATGTGCCTAGTTGTAAAAACATTAAGATGAGTTAAAAGAGAGTGCCAGTCATTCAAGAGCAGAAGAAATTGTTGGAAATCATAACCATGGTAATGATGAGAAAGCAGAAATGGTATTAAATATGAAATGTGATCAAATAAGAAAGTATTCTCCTACAGAATTGAATCCAAGTAAGTCTCCTGAGAAGATACGCCCTTTAGTACCTTTCTATGAATCTGATACAGAGGATGTTGTGTATTCTGATGATGCATGTGACCTTTCTTCCTTGTTACCTGTAGGTCAATCTAATAAATCACGCATTTTGTCAGCTAATGAAGTTAAACATATCTGTGAATCTGCAGATGATGATATAGATAATTCTGCTATGAAGTCCAATGAGTTAAATAGTCCTCTTGACGCAGCTGAAAAAGATTCCTGTCCATTTTTCAGTGCAGGTAAGGAGACATTAGTTGAACAATCGGAAGACCTGCAGATACCACACAATGAAACCAAAGATTCAGATCAATCCTATGTTGCAGATAATGTTAAGCCTGTCTTATACAATTCTGCTGCTGAGACTGCTATTGAATGTATAGTTGTTGAATGTGCAGGTATGGAGGCAACACCAGAGATTTTTAGGGGTACTGAGGAAGAACCAAAATGTATTCTACCCGAACATGGGACCAATGAGGAATTTAATCCATCTGAAACTGTACAGAGTGAAGAACAGTGTACTGAGACTAATTTGGAGTCCACAAATTCTTTCTCCCATTTGGAATGTCCTGTACTTCACTCAAAAAATAGTTCTTTCAATATAGAATGGTCTTCACAAATGAAATTTGAAACTGAAGTTTTATCTCACTCGTCTGAATGCATTTCATCCAATTTGGATGATATTGTTAAAAATGAATCTGTGGAGCAGACAGTGCTTGACGTGACCCCTGAACTAGAATTTCAGACTGTACAACCTTATTTAGAAAGTGCAAAATCACCTTTTGGAATTGCAGAACTTTTTCAGCATGAAGCAGAAACAGAGGAAGATCTAAAAGAAGAAAAGAAGCTTGAAGACATTTCCATCCTCCCTCCTGAGAATGTAGAGGAGCAACCCATAGAATACTCTGTTATCAAGAATAAAAAAGAGGAATCTACAGATACACCCTGTATGTCAAAAGTTTCACCCCCATTGTGTTATGTGCTAACTTCAGAGAACACAGAAGTTATAATATTGGAGCCAAACTGTGACAGTAGTGGCAATGCCTCTGAACATATTTCTGTCATTGATGAGTATTACTCGGACAGTATAAGTGAACAGGAGAGTGATAGAAGCGATACAGATGATTCTGATTCTGATGATAGCAGTATTCCGAGGAATCGTCTTCACTCTGTTGTGATAGTTCCAAAGAACTCAACTCTGGTGATGGAAGAAACTAGCCCTTGTCCTCCGAGTAGCCAATGTAGTCAGAAGCAGTCAGTGCCTTTGGAAGATGAAAATGTTGAGCCTAGTAAATTCTCTCATGAAGGAAAAATAGAGCATATAATGTACACAAACAGTGAGTACAATGACAAAAAGCCGCATTCTCCCTCCAAAGAGTTAAACAAGAGCCCAGAAACTTCATCTGTGGAGCCAGATAGAAAGAAAGATGAGGATCTTGAAACAGATTGTCACCAGTCACAAAGTGATGGAGTTGATAGTACGAGCCAGTCAGATTCAAATATAGACACTGATAGGATCCCAAATCTAGATGACAGTACTATGGCTAAAGGAATGCAGACCTTTGACAGACCTTTAAATGAGCTTCATGAACAGCAACCAGTTTGTCCTCCTTCTAATAATGCTAATGGTACCTCAAATACATCACATCAGCAGCAGCTTCCAAGTTCTACTGACAAAATAGATATTAGACAGGAGGAGTCTGGTCCCAGTCATTCTCACGATGGTGGAGATTTTTCTAAAACTGATGGTTTTCATTCAACTGAAGACTTGGGTAACCTTGGTTGGGACTTCTCCCAGCCAGAAAAACCCAGCAGTACATATCAACAACCTGATAGCAGTTACTGTACATTTTCAGCGTATGGCTACCAACAGCATGGATCTGGGCAATATGTTGGATCAAATAATTATTGGAAAAACGATGGCTATTGGGACCCAAAATCACACAAGTTTTCTAAATTTGGTTATGATAGAATGCAAGGTCAAATGCCAGATTCTTTAACAGATTATTATGATGAATATGATGATGATCACTATAACTGGGAAGATGAATGTAGACATAACCAAACTAGCCAGTCTAATAAGCCTCATAGTCAGGACCCTAGAGAAAAGGGTTCAGTTCAAGCACCAGAGATCAGCAGCAATTCCATAAAAGAACCAGCAACTGCAAATGAGAAGGAATCTGAAAGACTGGTGATGAATAAAAATGAGATGAGAGAACGAGGCCCCCCCAAAAAAACGACTGCAAGATTTGGAAAGTGAATCCGAGAGTGATGGAGATTCAAGAAACCGAAAGAAATTGAAAATGGAAAGGCAACAGCTAGAATCTGTGTCTTCAGGAGCAGCGTGGACTGGATCGCTGTGTGTCATGGATGGCTTCAGAGACCCACAACACTGGAAGGATTCTGCCAAACAAGGGAAAATGCCCCCGTACTTTGACCTCATTGAAGAAAATGTCTACTTAACAGAGAGGTAATCACTGAGACATTTAATTTTTTTTTACAATATTATTGCCCTAGTATAATTGTGTGTGTGTATGTATGTATGTATGTGTGTATATATAAATACACACACACACGGGAAAGATTGATTGATTGGCAAGAGTGCTTAGGATAGGGCTAGATTTAAGATTTTGGTGCCCATAGACAGGAGAATGGAAGGTTTCTCCCCCAGGTATCATATAGTATGGTTCCAGGCTCTTGTTTAGCCCAAGTATTTTGATGTCCTAGGCAGTTGCCTATGTTTATGCCTAAACATGGGCCTACATACAGAAGTGAGGAAGGTAGAACATGTTTTAAAGTGCTTGTGCTTCTATAGAACTAGTAAAACTGAAATGGTCAGCAGGTAAGAGAGATTTGCAAAAAAAACCTATTATTAATAGGCTATAAAATATAAATCTTAGTTAAAAAAATGTTATTCATCTATTCCACTATTCATACACAATTTTTGAATTTCATCTTATAATTTAGATAGGGACCTACACATAGTAAAAACTCACATGGTGTTTGTCACCATTTAATTGATGCTACGTAAGATATTGTTTCTGCTCTTTTAATTTCTTTGTAAAAGCTTCAAATATCTCCAGATAGCTCTTAAGGTAGAAGCAACATCATTAACTGTACATTTCATAAGCAGTTGCCAGTGGAAGGGATATTAATAGCTGACCAAGCTTATAACTAGAGGCTGCAGCGTGTTCGGCAGAGCAGCTCTGAGGGAGCGTTTTTTTTGTGGCGTTTCCTTGGTCGGTCATCTCGTTTGCCATTTGTTATTTTAAAAAAAATGCGCAATAGTGCCGAGGGGCCTTGCTATAGTGGAAAAGCTGCGCAGGTGCTCTGTCAGTGTCGGGGGGGGGGGGGGGGGGGAGGTTGGAGCCTCCGGCGCTTGTAAATTTTGTACCACTGTGGAGTTGGCTGGCTCAGCTGTGTCTCTTCCTTCGGCTTCTGCTCCTGTCGCGGCTCTCTCTCAGGCGCAACCCTACCTCAATTATCCTTATTTTTGGGAATGTGAAGAATCTTTGAGACATTACATTTTGACCTAAATGACTGACTCTTGAGGTTTGGACTGATTTTCCAACTTTGTCCCCACTAGGAAGAAGAACAAAACACACCGGGATATCAAACGAATGCAATGTGAGTGCCCCTTACTTTCAAAAGAAGAACGTGCTCAGGGAGCAGTAGCTTGTGGTGAAGACTGTCTCAATCGCCTACTAATGATTGAATGGTATGTATACCGTGAGCAGCAGAGAAGGGTTTTTTTTTTAATGTTTTCTTTTCTAATTATGTAAAATATATGACATGCTTAATTCTTGCTTTTCTTCTGTTATCTGTTGGTATATGTGCAACGTTCAACTACCAACTTGCCGTGCCTTCCCTAACATCTAATACAAGTCTTTGACTATTTAATGTGTATTCTACATAATTATTTGACTATTCTAATGCCTTATGTCTTTTCTTTTTTAAAGTCTTCCTGCTTGCTTAGCTTTTTTTTTTTTTTGAAGAATGGTGGTTTACCAGTGACACACATTGCTCCACCACTATGTTTTGAATGATACACATACTTAAAAGGGCAACTGTGACCTTCCATGGCAGTCTTGTGAGGCTGTCGTGAGAAGTTGTGGCTGCCATTTTCACAATGCAGTCAGTAACTTGTGATGCTCCTGCCTTGAAGAGGCCACTAGACCACCAGGGTTTCTGTTAGTGGGCGAAAGAGGCTGTCTGGCTTGGGAGGGAAGGACAGGCTTGTAAGGGTGAGGCAGTTTTAGTTTCCCCCAAAAATGCATACAGGACCAACAGTACTATAGCATACCCGGATTTTGGGTTGGTTTCAGTGAGCCCTTATACTAGTTTGTAGATCCTGAAAGTATTTGAAAGCTCAGAGGGAACCAGGCTCACGTTTTTATTCCTTTTAACCATTTTACTGTTGGGGAATTCGAGCTAAAACACACACAAACCGTCTGGGAATACTATGGATATTCCAGTAGGTTTTTGAGAATTTTTTTTTTCTTTACTGCTATGGTGAGCCTACCCTTGATTCTTTTGTTTTGTTGTTTTCACCAGCAATATGTATGGTTACACGTTTGGTCTCTTGAACCCTCTTGCCTCATTAATTTGCCTTATAATGTTAGAAGCATCAGCTTCAAGATTTGTCCCCAGTTCTGACAGTCATGAGGTTTATTAGAGTGTCTGGGTCAATGCCATGATGACTAAGAATATAACATCTATTTAAGGATATCATACAGAATTGCTTGGACCTAGAAGGTTCAGCAACTTGTCTAACTTGACAGAGAACAAAAGTCCAGGTCATTGAAGTAGACAGAAGTAAAAAGGTTCTGAAACTCTTAAGCTCTTCAGTGAAAAACAGGCTTGAGGTGAGTCTTGCTGCCTGAGCAACAGCTAGAGTTTTGAACATTGAAACATGAAATTGGAGTCAGTATTGAGCCGCTTTTAGATCGTGACTTCGGTTGGGTTTTTCCCTTTGTATTTTACTGTACCTTGCCCCTTTTTCAGGCTCCATCGAGTTGTTTAATTTAGTCCATCCATGTCCACAAAGATTCTCAGTGGCTTCAAGCGCTGTACCCAGTGCAATAGGACTACCTCTGGGAAAAGACACCCATTCTTGGTGTCAGAGCAGCTGAGATCTCGCTCCCACGTTGACCCCAGTGGTTCTTTGCCTCAGCTGGCACCCCAGCCTTTCCTGTTGTTGGCTTTCGATGAGCGTATCCAGGACTTGCTCCCTTATGCAACGGTGTGCATTAGTATAGGGGGTGCTTTCACCTAACGTACCTCCTGTTGTGGCCCTGCCTGGCCCTCAGCCTGCGGTGTGGCCTCCGGCTACTTGCAGCCCAGGTGTCGACTGCCACCCAAGCCGGCATCCCCTCAACATTGGTGGAGGAAGGTTCGCTGGAGTCAAGGCGTTAGTTGACTTTTTGATGCCGCTCTCAAGGACATGGTTCCTCGGCACTGAGGCAGGTTCAATCTTGGCAGTCCCATAGGGAGATAATGTCCGATACCGAGGAGTAGCACTCGTGGGATTCAGAGGAGGATCCCAGATACCTTTCCTCAGATGAGTCTTATGGGATTCACTCTGAACCCTTCCCTCCAGCTGAAAGGAGATGGTCTCCGTCAGAGAGCCTTTCATTTTCATCTTTTGTTAAGGAAATGACCTCAGCCATTCCATATAATTTGGTAGTAGAGGATGAGCCCAGGGCTAAGATGTTCGAGGTTCTGGACTATACATCTCCTCCTAAGGAGGCTGTGACTGCACCTCTCCACGAGGTACTCAAGGATGTCCTCGTCAGGAACTGGGAGTCCCCTCTGTCAGTCCCAGTTATGCCCAAGAAGATTTATACCCAGTATCGGATCTATGGTACATCTAGTTTTGATAGGACTCAGTTGCCTCACAATTCCATGGTGGTGAAATCTGTCAAAAGGGTCAGGAGTACTAGGGACTATGCGTCAGCACCCCCAGAAAGAGAAGCTAGAACCCTGAATTCTTTTGGGAGGAAGATGTACTAGGTTTCAATGCTCATCTCCTGTATTCAATTCTACCAGCTGTTTATGAGCATCTACTTGCAAAACTCTGTGCGAGAACTTTCGGACTTGGTGGATGCACTCTCTCTGGAGCACGCCGAACCTTTTCACCAGTTGGTCAAGCAGCAGAAGGTGTGTCGAAAGTTCTTGATCAGGGGCACTTACGACACTTTGATGTGGCATCCAGGATCTCTGCTCAAGGTATAGCAATGCGCAGATTCTCAAGGCTGCGTGTTTTTTTACTTGGAACACTCTGTTCAGCAGCAGTTGGTGGATGCCCCTTGCTGGGGGGGATAACCTTTTTGGAGAGAAAGTTGAGGAGGTCGCTGACCAAATTGAGAAGCATCCTAATACAATCTCTTCTCTCCCGCCGGACGCCTTCTGCATCCACCTCCTCAGCTAGGAGGATTTTTGGCAAGCCAAGGAGTGGTTCCTACTACAATTCTAGGTATAGGTACACTCCTTTGGCTTGCCAACCTACTCGGGCTCAGCTCCCGTGCGCTCGTTCATGTAAACGGAGTGTGCCTAAGGCCCCTTCTGCTCCCCAGGCAAAGCAAGGGATGAGCTTTTGACTGGCTCCAGCAGAGCATAGTCGCAGTAAAAGTGTTCATCCCAGACAACTTGCCGGTTGGGGGGAGCCTAAAATTTTTTCACCAAAGGTGGTCTCTTATAACCTCCAACCGGTGAGTTCTTCAAGTAGTTTGTGTCAGATATGCCCTCAATTGACATCTCAAACCTCCAAATTACCCACCTAGAGCTCATTCATTCGGCACTCAGCGCAGGCAGGTACTTTCAGAGTAACTCTCCGCCCTTCTAAAGGCCCATGCGGTCGAACCTGTTCCACCAGGGGAAGAAGGGCAGCGATTCTATTCCAGGTACTTTCTTCTGCAGAAGAAGATGGGGATGCATCCCATCCTAGACCTAAGGATCCTGAACAAATATCTAATCTGAGAAATGTTCGGGATAGTTTCGCTGAGCACCCTTCTCCCAATGCTTTGTGGGCTTAAAAGGATGCATATATTCACATCCCAATACTTCCAGCCCACCTGAAGTACCTTTGATTTTGGCTGGGAACACATCACTTTCAGTATTGTGTGTTGCCTTTTGGCCTCATGTCAGCTCCCAGGATTTTCACCAAGTGTCTAGCGGTAGTTGCAGCATCACTACGCCGACTGGGAAGTCCATGTGTTCCCGTATCTTGACAATTGGCTGGTGAAGAGCATATCAGAGGACGGTGCTCGGGAGTCTATATGGATGACTATTCAGGAACTTGAGCTACTAGGGTTCATTTTAAACTACCCCAAGTCCCATCTCCATCCTGTCCAGCGATTGAAATTCATAGGAACCCTGTTCTTACACACAGAAGATTTGATCCTAACTCCCAGAAATGAGAGCGGACAGTCTTGTCTCACTGGCATCCAAGATTCGTGCATCTCAGCAGGCCACAGCTAGGCAGATGTTAAGATTGTTGGGCCACATGGCATCCACAGTGTATGTTACACCCATGACATGTCTTCAGATGACATCAGCTCAGTGGACCCTGGCTTCTCAGTGGTATCAAGACATGGGGAGTCTAGAAGATGTCATCCAAGTGTCTCCAGATCTTGTTCACTCTCTTCAGTGGTGGACCATTCAATCCATTTTGACTCTGGGACTTTCATTCCAAATTCCTCAGCCACAAAAAGTGCTGATGATGCATGCATTTCTCCTGGAATGAGGAGCTCATGTAGATGGGCTTCACACTCAAGGTGCTTGGTCCACCCAGGAAACTAATCTTCAGATCAATCTCCTAGGGCTTCGGGCGATCTGGAATGCTCTAAAGGCTTTCAGAGATTGGTTATCTCACCAAATTGTTCTCATCCAAACAGACAGGTTGCAGTGTATTACACCAACAAGCAGGGGGGCACCGGATCACGCCCTCTGTGTCAGGAGGCTATCCAAATATGGCATTGGGCTCACCAGCATGTTCCTTCGAGCCACTTATCTGGTGGGCACAAACAGTACCTGGGCCGACAGGCTGAGCAGGGTAATGCAACTGCACGAGTGGTCTCTCAATATGGTCATGGCCCACAAGTTTTTCCACACGTGGGGCACCCTCTCAGTGGATCTTTTTCCAACTCAGATCAGATCAACCACAAGGTCCCTCAGTTCTGGTCTAGGCTTCAGGCCCATGACAGACTAGTGTCAGATGTCTTCCTTTTCAATTGGGGGACGGGTCTTCTGTATGCGTATCCTCCAGTACCTCTAGTAGGAAAAACTTTGTTGAAACCCAAGCAAGACCGCGGAACCACGATTCTGATCACACCGTACTGGCTGCAGCAGATTTGATTCCTTCTGGAGTTATCCTCTGAAGAGCTGTGGAGATTGGAGTGTTTTCCGACCCTCATTTCTCAGAACGAGGGTCACTTCTACATCCTATCCTTCAGTCTCTGGCTCTCACAGCTTGGATGTTGAGAGCCTAGAATTTGCTTCGTTAGGTCTCTCGGAGGGTGTCTCGCGTGTCTTGCTGGCTTCCAGGAAAGATTCCACTAAGAGGTGCTATTCTTTCAAATGGAGGCGGTTTGCCATCTGGTGTGAAAATAAGGCCTTAGATCTACTTACTTGCCCTACACAGATCCTGCTTGAATACCTTCTACACTTACCAGACTCTGGTCTCAAGACCAACTCCGTAAGGGTTCACCTTAGTGCAATTAGTGCTTATCATCAATGTGTAGAAGGTAAGTCCATCTCTGGATAGCCTTTAGTTGTTAGCTTGATGAGAGGTTTGCTTTTGTTAAAGCCCTCTGTCAGACCTGCACCAGTGTCATGGGATCTCAACATCGCTCTCACCCAGCTGATGAAAGCTCCTTTTGAGCCACTGAATTCCTGCCATCTGAAGTACTTGACCTGGAAGGTCATTTTCTTGGTGGCTGTTACTTCAGCTCATAGGGTCAGTGAGCTTCAGGCCTTAGTAGTGGATGCGCCTTATACTACGTTTCATCACAACAGAGTAGTTCTCCGCACGCACCCTACGTTCCTGCTGAAGGTGGTGTCTGAGTTCCATCTGAACCAGTCTATTGTCTTGCCAACATTCCTTCCCTGAGCTCATGCCCATTTTTGCAAAAGCAGCTTGCACACCTTATTCCAAGAGAGCATTGACCTACTACATGGAGGGGACAAAGCCCCACAGAAAGGCTGCCCAACTTTTTGTTTCTTTTGATCCCAGCAGGATGGGGGTCACCCTTGGGAAACGCACCATTTCAATTTGGCTGGCAGATTGCATTTCCTTCACTTATGCCCAGGCTGGACTGGATCTTAATGGGGACGGGCGGGTATGAGTTAGATTCCAGTGGTGTGCCTTGACAATTTTTGCGCTTTATAAGTATGCCAAGAGATGAAAAAGGTCGAAAATCATTGTTCTAGTGTGAAACCATTCTTCCCGAGGGCAACACTCCGCAACCTGATACTATCAATGGTACTAAGCCATTCTGACTACTGCAGTAGAATTTATGCGGGATACAATGAGCAACTCATAAAGAAACTACAGACCGGTCAAAACACAGCAGCCAGGCTTATATTTGAAAAATCGCGATTCGAAAGCGCCAAACCCCTTTGAGAAAAACTGCATTGGCTCCCAATCAAAGAACATATTGCTTTCAAAATCTGCACCCTGGTCCTCAAAATTATCTATGGCGAAGCCCCGGGATATATGACTGACCTCATAGACCTGCCAACCAGAAACGCAATCAGATCATCACGAACATACTTAAATCTTCACTACCCTAGCTGCAAAGGACTCAAGGACAAATCAATTTATGCATTGAGCTTCGCCTATATAAGCACGCAGCTGTGGAATGCACTACCAAAAGCCGTGAAAACCAACATACGACCACCTTAACTTAACCTGTTCGGAAAGGCATACCCTACTGACCCAACTTAAGTGCGTGAACCCTGCAACACAATCAAAACCAAAGCTCGTAATGAACACTATATAACCCTTCTTCTCTACGATTCCCTAAGGTGTCTGTAACACATGAATTTCATTCGACCATAACATCACTTTGTATTTGTTTCATTACCAGAGGTGGCTAACGCCTCACGGTACAATGTAAGCCACACTGAGCCTGCAGAAAGGTGGGAAAATGTGGGGTAGAAATGTAACAAATTAAAAAAAAAAATTTGCTGCATACAAAACCTCATAGGAAGTCCTCCCAGCTGGAGCAGCATTCTAGACAGGATAGCCGGTTTGGGCATGCAGTCTTGCAAAATATTTTTACTACTTAAAAGCCAACTCTGCCCTCCAGCCCTTTTTTTTTTTTTTCCACCAGGCTCACTATTGACTAAGTTGCAGAATTCATGAGCCTGGTAACTAGTGAGTCCCATATATGAGAATATGCCTGTTTGTCCTTGGAGAAAGATAAGTTACTTACATCTAGCAGGTGTTCTCCGAGAACAGCAGGCATATATTCTCATCCCCTCCTTCCTCCCCTTGGAGTTGTCTATTGTACTGCTGGTCCCACAGTTGAGTGTAAGATTGGAAGGCACCCGCACATGTGAGGTGGGGGCATTGCCTCAAAGACAAAGTGATAGTGCACTTGTCAGTGTCTGCACCAGACTCCACAGATGACATCACCTGTAGGTGAGAACATCTGCTACAGGTAAGTAACTAACTTAGCTTTATACATAAGTATTGACATACTGGGAAAGACCAAAGGTCCATCGAGCCCAGCATCCTGTTTCCAACAGTGGCCAATCCAGGTCACAAATACCCGGCAAGATCCCAAAAATGTACAAAACATTTTATATTGCTTATCCCAGAAAAAGTGGATTTACCCTAAGTCCATTTAATAACGGTCTATGGACTTTTCGTTTAGGAAGCCGTCTAAACCTTTTTTAAACTCCTCTAAGCTAACCGCCTTTACCACATTCTCTGGCAACAAATTCCAGAGTTTAATTACACGTTGAGTGAAGCAAAATTTTCTCCGATTCGTTTTAAATTTACTACATTGTAGCTTCATCGCATGCCCCCTAGTCCTAGTATTTTTGGAAAGCGTGAACAGACGCTTCACATCTACCCGTTCAACTCAACTCATTATTTTATAGACCTCTATCATATCTCCCCTCAGCCGCCTTTTTTCCAAGCTGAAGAGCCCTAGCCACTTTAGCCTTTCCTTATAGGGAAGTCGTCCCATCCCCTTTATCATTTTCGTCGCCCTTCTCTGCACCTTTTCTAATTCCACTATATCTTTTTTTGAGATGCGGCGACCAGAATTGAACACAATATTCGAGGTGCGATCGCACCATGGAGCGATACAAAGGCATTATAACATTCTCATATTTGTTTTCCATTCCTTTCCTAATAATACCTAACATTCTATTTGCTTTCTTAGCCGCAGCAGCACACTGAGCAGAAGGTTTCAATGTATCTTCAACGACGACACCTAGATCCCTTTCTTGGTCCGTGACTCCTAACGTGGAACCTTGCATGACGTAGCTATAATTCGGGTTCCTCTTTCCCACATGCATCACTTTACACTTGCTCACATTAAACGTCATCTGCCATTTAGATGCCCAGTCTCGTAAGGTCCTCTTGTAATTTATCACAATCCTCCTGTGATTTAATGACTTAGAATAACTTTGTGTCATCAGCAAATTTAATTACCTCACTAGTTACTCCCATCTCTAGGTCATTTATAAATATGTTAAAAAGCAGCGGTCCCAGCACAGAGCCCTGGGGAACCCCACTAACTACCCTTCTCCATTGAGAATACTGACCATTTAACCATACTCTCTGTTTTCTATCTTTTAACCAGTTTTTAATCCACAATAGAACTCTACCTCCTATCCCATGACTCTCCAATTTCCTCTGGAGTCTTTCATGAGGTACTTTGTCAAACGCCTTCTGAAAATCCAGATACACAATATCAACCGGCTCCCCTTTATCTATGTTTGTTCACCCCTTCAAAGAAATGTAGTAGATTGGTGAGGCAAGATTTCCCTTCACTAAAACAATGTTGACTTTGTCTCATTAATGCATGCTTTTGAATATGCTCTGTAATTTTGTTCTTAATAATAGTCTCTACCATTTTGCCCGGCACCGACGTCAGACTCACTGGTGTATAATTTCCCGGATCTCCTCTGGAACCTTTTTTAAAAATCGGCGTTACATTGGCCACCCTCCAATCTTCCGGTACCATGCTCGATTTTAAGGATAAATTACATATTTCTAACAATAACTCCGCAAGCTCATTTTTTAGTTCTATCAGTACTCTGGGATGAATACCATCCGGTCCAGGAGATTTGCTACTCTTCAGTTTGTAGAACTGCCCCATTACATTCTCCAGGTTTACAGAGAATTCATTAAGTTTCCTCCGACTCGTCAGCTTCGAATACCATTTCCAGCACCGGTATCCCACCCAAATCTTCCTCGGTGAAGACCGAAGCAAAGAATTCATTTAATCTCTTCGGTACGGCTTTGTCTTCCCTGATCGCCCCTTTTACTCCTCGGTTATCTAGCGGTCCAACCGATTCTTTTGTTGGCTTCCTGCTTTTAATATACCTAAAAAAATTTTTACTATGTGTTTTTGCCTCCAACGCAGTCTTATTTTCGAAGTCCCTCTTCCTTAGCGTCCCTCCGGACCAGGATTGGACTGTTGGGTTGTGCCCGCCTACCAGCAGGTGGAGACTGAGAAAAACTCTGACTCTAGAGAGCCAATAGGAACCCTGGCCATGTGACCTTAGCCCCAGTATTTTCTCAGTCTCTCAGCAGGTAGGAAGTGAGCCCATTAGTCAGTCTCTCTCTCTCTCTCTCTCTCTGTTTTTCTCTATAAGATATTACAGATATATTTATAATACTTCTTCTGTGCCTGGAATCGTAATTAGAGGCTTGACAGGGTTTCTTTTCTTTCTTTGACAGCCTCTGGGGTGTTAAACTCGGGTGTCTCGAGTCCACCCCCCTTCCTCCCCATCTCCCTGGCTTAGCAGGGAAGGGCCGTCCCTTTTTCTGGAAAGGTGTACCGTCTTTGGGAGAGGCAGCCACTTTTAATAGCTGTTTTTAAAGAATTAAATCAAGTAAAAGGAAATTAAAAGAATTAATTCAATTGAAAGTAATTTAAAGGAAGTAGTTTTTGCTTTCCCTAGGCTTATAACGAGCAGGTAGCTCTTCTGTCTTATTCTGTTTGAAGAGTCTTTATTTTCTTTTCTGGCGGAGCTATTGAAAAAAAAAAAAAAAAGTGATAAGTCAGCGTCTGTGAATCGGAGTTTTTTGTTATCTTAATTATTTTTCCTCTGCTATCCGGCATTGTTAGCGCGGTAGTTGTAAAAAAAAAAAAAAAAAAAAGAGGCGCGAACTGTTAAGCGCGTGCTCGCTCTTGGACGGGTCTGTATAGCTTGGGAGCTGTATTGATGGTTCCTGTTCGGGCCAGAGGCTAAACCATGTTTTGTGCGGCATCGGAGGCTATCTGTTTTCTCGGCGCACAGATTTCCTGCTTCTTCGTCGGTCTGGTCAATGGTTTTCTCCCCCGAACTTTATTCTTCTCATTTTGGCGCGCTTGGCCGCCATTGTTTTGCTTGCAGCTGCAATTTCCCTTGACGCGGCAGCGTTTTTTCTGCTTTTACTGTGTTTGGCTGTTGTGCAATGGAAAGGAGATATTGTTTCTCCGGTAGTTGGGGCATTGGTAGTATATTTGCCCCGAAATTAATTTTTACATGTATTTTTCAAGCTATTAAAAAAAAAAAAAAAAGAAATGCTACGATGCGAATGGCGCTCATTTTGTTTTTCCCTCTGTTTTTTCTCCGTCGAGGACTTTTTGGTTGATAGCAATGTTGTGAATTAAAGTGCAGCTCAGTTGGCGATTTCTTTGTCCTTGGCAAGACTCCGATTCAAAGTGCAGCTCAGTCGGGAATTCTCTGTTTTGACAATGGGGCGAATTAAATTGTATCTCAGCTTCAAAATAACCATTTTCCTATTCCTTTCCCTTGTGTGTGATGTTTGGAGGAAAGGTCTTCGCTATTGTCTAGCGCAGTTTTTATGGGGGTCCAGTGTATGTCACTCTGTGTCTTTCTCATTTCCTGGTGAATAGGACTACATTTTCTAATAGTCAATTGATTAGTACTTTACAAATCTGGCCATAATATCTTAGTTCCTTTCAAGCATTTCCCTTCATGGCTATGATGTTATACAGTGTTTTTAAGAACTTAACAAACATTTTCTATGGCATAGGCTATCTGGTTCAGGTGCCATGTGGATAGAACTACATTGCCGGATAGTCTATTGTTTGGTACTTTACAATGCTGGATATAAGATCTTAATTCCTTTCAGGAAATTTTCCTCCGTGGCTATGTTCTTATACAGTGTTTTAAGATCTTAACAAATGTTCTCTAGAGCGTAGGCTGCATGGTTCAGATGCCATGTGCAATGAAATACATTGTCTGATACTCAATTGTTGCGTACTTTGCAATTCTGGACATAAGGTCTTACTTCCTTTCAGCAATTTCTTTCATGGCTATGCTTTCCTCTTTGGCATAGCAGATGACAGCTGCATAGGCTACATGGTTCAGATGGTTCTCATATTCTAGGAGACTCAGTCCTGTCTACCGAGCACCCAGATTTCTCAGCTGCTTTAGAAGGCATGTTTTATTCACGTCTTCTCTACTTTCCAACTGTCTTGGAGTTTCTCATGTGTTATCTTAGTATTCTTCTAGGACTTACAAGATATATGTCCACTTAGGGAGTAAAGTTATCCGGTCAATTTGCATTTTCTCCCACTTAAGGATATTGGGAGGTCCTCACGCCATCTACTTTTATTTTTGTTTCCTCTATCTATTCAGCCTGGGCACATGGTAAACATTCTGGTTTTGTCCAGTATGACCATCCATAATTTCTGCTATCCCTTTCTCTTCCTTACAGATTTTAGGGTCTTGTTTCAAGCTTTCTTGACGTCAGGTACAGTCTTGTCTCCTGTGGCACAATTCACCACCTTTTCCGTAATAGGTATTTTCCAAGTCTATTCCTTTTCATTTTCATTTTATTCTTCCTCTCTCCAGAGTTTTTTTTCTCTTGGAAGGAGATTCACTCATTTTCTGTGCATTTTTTGCCATAAGGGCATAAGTGTTGCCATAATGGGAAAGGCCAAGAGTCCCCATCCTGTTTTCAGATGGGGTCAATCCAGATTGCAAATACCACATTCATATCTCGTGAGTGTGCGTCTGTTCATCTCTGTACATCTCAGTGAGGAAGGAGGCATGACATGATACGAGGTTTGGGGAGATCCGGTAAAATTAAAGGCCAGTGTGTCTCAGTCCACGCTTAACATATGGTGATCCTTTCATTTTCATTCTATACGTCCTCACTCCAGACCTTCCTTTCAATTGGAAGGGGATTCTTTCACTTCCTGTGCATTTTTGCTTTTAGTATATGAGTATTGTCATACGGGGAAAGTCTAAGAGTCCATTAAGCCCAGCATCCTGTCCTCAGTTGTGGTCAATCCAGGTTGCAAGTACCACATTCACTTCTTATGGGTGTGGGTCGGTACATCTTAGTACATCTCAGTATAGGAGGAGTAATGTCCACGATACGAGGATGATGAGAAGGTCCTCATTACCAGTTTTCTTGCCCTGCTTTTCGGTCTCACGTCGGCTCCGCACACTTTTTTCTTAAGTTATGGTCGTAGTAGCAGCGGCGCTCATGAAACAACGTTTCCTTGTTTCATCCTTTCCTAGATGTCTGGTTCATTACAGACAGTCTTATTGGCAGAGTTGTCAGGTCAAGCAATGGGTGGTGCATTTCGGGCACACTCTAGGTTACGGGGTGCATGTAGCCAGGTCTCTCATGTGATCTCTCTTTTGAGCTCTTGTGTGATCTCATTAGATTTCGTAGCATGTCTCTATTTTTTCTCTCTTTGTTTAGTCAAGTTGGCGCAGACTGTTTTTGTCTTCTCTACAAGCATCCCACTTTCTGTTTTCTCTGGATGTTCTTGGGCCTTCGGCCATTACCTTGCTCTATTTTGCAGAGTAAAATTTTACTTTCTAGCTCCCAAGAAGGAATTTTTTCTTCATTCTCTTTAGAGTCTCAGTAGTCTTTTTTGGCAGCTTTTCACTTCGTCAATTTCGTGACCATTGAAAAAAAAACAAAAAACTTCTGGGAGTTCTCAATGGATAGTACCTTAAGGGGAGGTCCCAGTTCTAGAACTACTTCTTTTCGCTCTGACCTTCCATGTGCCTCGCTTACTCTCTTGCTAAAAAGACTTGTCAGCGTCAGAGACAGATGCCCTCTCGTATCCAGATATTTATCTCGGATGGAATTCCCTCCGCTCAGTTGGCCTCTGTATTCTCACTAGTGCAGCACTTGGGTCTGGTGGTTGAGATTGAGCATTCTTCCTGCAAGTATATCGGGAGCATATACACAGTGAGCAGTTTTT
This sequence comes from Microcaecilia unicolor, assembly GCF_901765095.1. NCBI lineage: Eukaryota > Metazoa > Chordata > Amphibia > Gymnophiona > Siphonopidae > Microcaecilia > Microcaecilia unicolor. The sequence goes on along the minus strand of NC_044031.1, from coordinate 48,497,133 downwards.
TGATGGCTGCGTCTGTGAAAATATATATGTATATTTATAGTTCTACTACATAAGTACATATTTAATTCCACACTGGGAAAAGCTCAAAGGTCCTATCGAGCCCACCTTTCGGTCCACAGCCAATCCAGACCATGAGCACCTGGCTAGATTCCTAAACGTACAAACATTCTATACATGTTATTCCTGGAACTGTGTAGTGTTTTATGGACTTCTATATGTATCTAACAGATGAAAGGTACTAACAAGTGTCTACTGTTGATTTATTCCCGTTTTCACTAATTGGGGTCTACGACAAGAGTCTCAGGTGATCTGCTTACAGAGGCAACAGCTACAGATGATTCTTTCTCTCTCATTTGAATTGCGCTCTGAGATATGTTTTCTTCATGTTGGGTAACTGCAGCGGCTGTCAGTTTATTTGGACCTTCAGTCTAGTTTGCAGCAGAGATTTAGGTACCTTCTTCTTCTGCATAGTATTTAACTGCATTCTTGTTTTTACCTATTTAGCTTCTAGTGATCAGGTACTTTCTCACTGACAGGCTTTACATACTTCCAATCTGTTGCTAGGTCAGCAATAGTCTACTATATCTGGAGTATTGTACTTCAGGATCTCGGTTTCCACTTTCTCAGCTGAGGTAGATTCATTGCAGTTTTTTGTTTCCAGGCGGCTCTGCTTCTACCTTTGCCATCTTTCTTTCAGTCGTTTTTTTTCTCAAGTCTCTCTGTCTTTTGCGCTGCACTGATAGTGCGGTAGGGGACATTATATAGCGGCCACTTGGTAGGGGACAATGTTCAGCGTCGCTTGAACTTTTCAGCTTTTTTGCTTTGTAGTCATTCTATTTAGTTTATTGGCGGTTCTTGGATCGTCAAGCTTTTGGCTTCGTATTCATCCTAGTTTGGGTGTTTTCAGGGACTCTACCACATTCTCAATGTCTGTCCGTCCCGTAAGATTACTGCTTTGGTACTTCACAACAGTCCAATCCTGGTCCGGTCCGGAGGGACGCTAAGGAAGGAGAAATTAGATCTTACCTGCTAATTTGCTTTCCTTTAGTCCCTCCGGACCGGACCAGGCCCCTCCCATGTTCTATCAACTCTTTAGATTCTTTTATTAAGTTGGAAGTGGAATGTTTTAAAAAAAAAAAAAAAAACCAGATGATACTGTATATATATTTTAAAAAATGACTTTGCGTGGTCCATACCACTTCTCTGGTGGTTACTGGTGAGCTCGGTTGCTGGAATATATACAAAACCTTAATGGGTCATACCACTTCTCTGGTGAGAGTTGCTGGAATATATATATATAAAACCTTAATACCACTTCTTTGGTGAGAGTTGCTGGTGAGCTCAGTTGCTGGAATATATATAAAGCCTTGAATATGTTATACCACTTCTCTGTTGAGAGTTGCTGGTGAGCTCAGTTGATGGAATATATATAAAACCTTAAGTGAGTCATACTACTTCTCTGGTGAGAGTTGCTGGTGAGCTCTAATATGAATGGGCCATGTCACTTCTCTGGTGAGAGTTGCTGGCGAGCTCTAATACAAATGGGCCATACCACTTCTCTGGTGAGAGTTGCTGGTGAGCTCTAGTACTCGGTTTTGCCGAGGAATTTGTGGCTGCTAGGATTCCATACGGCACAGAAGTTCGTTCTTTCTTTCCTGCTTTGTTATTCAAATACTGAGGCTAAGGTCACATGGCCAGGGCTCCTATTGGCTCTCTAGAGTCAGAGTTTTTCTCAGTCTCCACCTGCTGGTAGGCGGGCACAACCCAACAGTCCAATTCTGGTCCGGTCCGGAGGGACTAAAGGAAAGCAAATTAGCAGGTAAGATCTAATTTCTCCTTAGCTTTCCTCATCTGCTTTCAATTTTACTTGACATTCCTTATGCCGTTTCTTATTATTTTCAGTCGGTTCATTCTTCCATTTTCTGAAGGATTTTCTTTTAGCTCTGATAGTTTCCTTCACCTCACTATTTAACCACGCCGGCTGTCATTTGGTCTTCCGTCCTCCTTTTTTAATACGTGGAATATATTTGGCCCGGGCTTCCAGGATGGTGTTTTTGAACAGCATCCACGCCTGATGTGAATTTTTGACCTTCGCAGTCGCTCCTCTAAGTTTTTCTTTTCACCGTTCTTCTCATTTTATCATAGTCTCCTTTTTTTAAGTAAAATGCTAACGTATTTGATTTCCTATGTATACTTCAAAGCTAATATCAAATCCGATCATATTATGATCACTGTTATCAAGCGGCCCCAGCACCATTACCTCCCGCACCAGATCACGTGCTCTACTAAGGACCAGGTCTAGAATTTTTCCTTCTCGCGTCAGTTCCTGTACCAGCTGCTCCATAAAGCTGTCCTTGATTTCATCAAGGAATTTTACTTCCCTAGCATGTCCCGATGTTACATTTACCCAATCAATATCAGGGTAATTGAAATCACCCATTATTATTGTGTTTATTATTGTGTTGCCCAGTTCGTTTGCTTCCCTAATTTCCTTTAACATTTCTGCATCCGTCTGTTCATTCTGCTTAGTGTGTAATCTTTACTCTTAGTGGTCATTGCCTGCATATGACCCTATCCTCCCCCTCTCCTCTCAGCAGAGCCCCGTCTTTCATCACTGCTGCCTTGAGAAGGATATCCGACGCAACAGTCGTTTTGGACAGAATGTATTTCAGAATCTATTTGGGGTTCCAGAATCCAACTCTGCCCTGCAAGGCCTGTTTTTTTCTGTTCAAGTTGCACTCACATAGTTGGTATATAGTTTCAGGTTGATCTGTTATGTCTTTGCCGTTGCGAGGCCCAGTTGACCAATGGTTGTTTTCGGTAAGCCTGGTAACCATTCGTGATGATACATAGGCCTGCTTGACCTCGAAGAAAACGAAGATAGATACTTGTAGCAGGTGTTCTCTTGAGTACAGCAGACCTCATATTCTCACAACTCTCCAGAGATGTCTCCTTTTTTGTCTTTTTCTTACATGTGTTGTAATATTGTTCTGTGTAACAGCGTACTTACGGTGGGTGTGAAGGTACTTGCGCATGCACAGTGGAGCATGTCTTGCACTCCACAAAACTCTCTATAACTTGTCATAAGCTCCTGACTGGGCAACGCGGGATTGCGTTATCCATGTGTAACATAGTAGATGATGGCAGAGAAAGACCTGTACGGTCCATCCAGTCTGCCCAACAAGATAAACTCATGTGCTACTTTATGTGTATACCTGACCTTAATTTGTATCTGCCATTTTCAGGGCACAGGCTGTAGAAGTCTGCCCAGCACTAGCCCCGCCTCCCACCACAGGCTCTGCCACCCAATCTCCACTAAGCTTCCGAGGATCCATTCCTTCTGAATAGGATTCCTTTATGTTTATCCCATGCATTCTTGAATTCTGTTACCCTTTTCATTTCCACTACCTCCCATGGGATGGTATTCCAAGTATCCACCACTCTTACCATGAAAAAATACTTCCTGACATTTTTCTTGAGTCTGCCCCCCTTCAATCTCATTTCATGTCCTCTAGTTCTACCGCCTTCCCATCTACGGAAAAGGTTTGTTTGCGGATTAATACCTTTCAAATATTTGAACGTCTGTATCATATCACCCCTATTTCTCCTTTCCTCCAGGGTATACATGTGCAGGTCAGCAAGTCTCTCCTCATATGTCTTGTAACGTAAATCCCATACCATTTTTGTAGCTTTTCTTTGCACCGCTTCAATTCTTTTTACATCCTTAGCATGATACGGCCTCCAAAACTGAACACAATACTCCAGGTGGGGCCTCACCAACGACTTATACAGGGGCATCAACACCTCCTTTCTTCTGCTGGTCACACCTCTCTCTATACAGCCTAACAACCTTCTAGCTATGGCCACCGCCTTGTCACACTGTTTCGTCGCCTTCAGATCCTCAGATACTATCACCCCAAGATCCCTCTCCCCGTCCGTACATATCAGACTCTCACCGCCTAACACATACGTCTCCCGTGGATTTCTATTGCCTAAGTGCATCACTTTGCATTTTTTCGTATTGAATTTTAATTGCCAAACCTTAGACCATTCTTCTAGCTTCCTCAGATCCTTTTTCATGTTTTCCACTCCCTCCCGGGTGTCCACTCTGTTACAAATCTTAGTATCATCCGCAAAAAGGCAAACTTTACCTTTTAACCCTTCGGCAATGTCACTCACAAATATATTGAATAGAATCCACCCCAGCACCGATCCCTGAGGCACTCCCACTACTCACCTTTCCCTCATCCAAGCGAATTCCATTAACCACCACTCTCTGGCATCTGTCCGTCAACCAGTTCCTAATCCAGTTCACCACGTCGGGTCCTATCTTCAGCCTGTCAAATTTATTCAAGAGCCTCCTGTGGGGAACCGTGTCAAAAGCTTTGCTGAAATCTAAGTAGATTACGTCTATAGCACGTCCATAATTCAATTGTCTGGTCACTCAGTCAAAGAATTCAATGAGATTCGTTTGGCACGATTTACCTTTGGTAAAACTATGTTGTCTCGGATATTGCAACTTATTGGCTTCCAGGAAATTCACTATCCTTTCCTTCAGCATCGCTTCCATTACTTTTCCAGTAACCGAAGAGTGGCTTACCGGCCTGTAGTTTCCAGTTTCTTCCCTATCACCACTTTTGTGAAGAGGGACCACATCCGCCGTTCTCCAATCCCACGGAACTTCTCCCGTCTCCAAGAATTTATTAAACCAATCTTTAAGAGGACCCGCCAGAACCTCGCTGAGCTCCCGCAATATCCTGGGGTGGATCCCGTCCGGTCCCATGGCTTTGTCCACCTTTAGATTTTCAAGTTGTTCATACACACTCTCTTCCGTGAACGGTGCTATATCCACTCCATTCTCATATGTACTTTTGCCAGTCAATCGTGGCCCTTCTCCAGGATTTTCTTCTGTGAAAACAGAACAAAAGTATGTATTTAGCAAATTTGCTTTTTCTTCATCATTATCCACATAGCAGTTTACAGCATCTTTCAGTCTCACAATTCCATTTTTAGTCTTCCTCCTTTCACTAATATACCTGAAGAAATTTTTGTCACCCCTCCTTTCATTTCTAGCCATTTATTCTTCCACTTGCACTTTCTCCAGACATATCTCTCTGTTGGCTTCTTTTAGTTTCATCCGGTATTCCTCTCCGTGTTACTGTTCTTGAGTTTTTCTGTATTTCAGGAATGCCAACTCTTTAGCCTTTATTTTCTCAGCCACTTGCTTTGAGAACCATATCGGTTTTCTTTTTCTCTTGCTTTTATTTACTCTCCTTACATAAAGGTTTGTGGCCATATTTATAGCTTCTTTCAGCCTGGGCCACTGTCCTTCCACTTCTCGTATTTCCTCCCAGCCCATCAGCTCCTTCCTCAGGTATTCCCCCATTTTACTAAAGTCAGCACGCTTGAAATCCAGAACTTTGAGTTTTGAGTGGCCACCCTCCACTTCAGCTGTCACATGAAACCAAACTGTTTGGTGGTCACTGCTGCCCAGGTGGGCACCCACTCGGACATTTGACACACTATCCCCATTTGTGAGCACCAAATCCAGCGTCTGTCCCTCCCTCGTGGGTTGTGTCACCATTTGTCTGAGCAGAGCATTTTGAAAAGCATCCACAATCTCTCTACTTCTTTCCGATTCCGCAGATGGAACCTTTCAATCTATATCCAGCAGATTGAAATCTCCCAGCAACAGCACCTCTCTCTTCTTTCCCAGCTTTTGAATATCTGCGATCAGATCTTTATCTAGTTCCTCCAATTGTGTCTGAGGTCTAAAGACAACACCCACGTGGACAGAGGTTCTATCGTCTTTTTTTAAGGTGATCCATATCGCTTCTTCCTTTCCCCAGGTCCCTGTCATTTCAGTCGCTGCGATGATATTTCTCACGTACAGAGCTACTCCTTCACCTTTACGACCATCTCTATCCTTCCTAAATAGATTATAGCCTGGTATGTTTGCATCCCATTCATGAGAACCATTGAGCCATGTCTCCGTGATTGCAACAACGTCTAAGTCTGCCTCAAACATCAGGGCTTAAAGGTCTTGAACTTTATTTCTTAAACTGTGAGCATTTGTAGTCATCGCTTTCCATCTTCATTTCAGTGGAATTTTTATCTTCTGTTTAGTTTCTTGTTTAGTCTTACTTCCTGCTGTGTTGGTAAGAAGTGATTTGCTAAGATTGTTGTTTTCATTGCTTTCTTTTCTACTGACGCATCTTGGCTTTAGCTGGGGGGTGACCACTTGAAGTGAACTGCCTCCATATGCCACCCCCGCCTTCTAGTTTAAATGCCTCAAAATATATTGTCTGAATTTATCCCCAAGGAGATAATGGAAATGGGACTTGGTATACCGCCTTTCTGTGGTATTTTCCAACTACATTCAAAGCGGTTTACATATATACAGGTACTTAATTTTGTACCTGGAGCAATGGAGGGTTAAGTAACTTATCCACAGTCACAAGGCGCTGCAGTGGGAATCGTACCCAGTTCCCCAGGATCAAAGTCCATTGCACTAACCACTAGGCTGCTACTCCTGCTGTCCTCTGAGACTACCTGCTACAGGTAATATATTGTCTGAATTTGACCCCAAGGAGATTATAAGGCCTGCTGTTCTCTGAGAATACCTGCTACAGGTAAGTATCGTCGCTGTTTCCAGCGGATAAATTGTGCTGCGTTATTGTGCCTTTCTGCAGTCTTTTAGCACATCACGCACTGCAATAAGATGTATGAATGTTTCCAGTTCAGTGCTGCAAAATCAGAATTAATTTTACCATTTTTTTCTGTACTGGCTGTGAACTGTCTTGTCTGTAGTGTGCTAACCTGAGCTGCAGTTATGAACCTCTCATCTTTAAGTTTTTTTGTTTGTTTTTAATTGTAATTTTTGGGCATCAATATAGAGTATGCTGAAACAGGCAAAATAGCATAGTGAACAAACTGGAGTATAAACTGAGGTAAACCACTAAATACGTTTAACCATAAACTTCTATATTACAGATGCAACTCCATATTGACTTTTATATTATATCCCCATCAACTTCAAAACAACCTTCACTTGCAAACTGTCACTCATACCATGAAACACACGAAACATCCTCAGCCACCTTGCAGACATACATCCAAACATATCCCCTCCTCCCTCCCACCCCCTCTTTCCCTTTAATGCAAGTCTAACAGTGCCAAACATCGTGTCTATAATTGAGCTTAATGTCTATTTTCTGATTTGTTCGTGTTGGAGTAAATTTGGCTTTCATGCCTATCCACCATACGTAACCTTAAGACCCAAGAGTCATAAGGAATCCTATCAGAGGATGTCCAAAACTGCAGGATAATCTTCTTAACTAGCAACAGAGACATATACATGAAGTGCCTTTGTGGTAACGTAAGCTTTCGAGCAATAAGGAGTGTTTGATCACCCAAAAGTAAAGAAACATAGTCCCATTCTAAATCTTTCTGGATTACTTTCGTGTGTAATCTGCAGAGCCGCTCTCCCTCGCTGCTGTTCAGATAGCAGTCATCACGTGACCCCATCTTTAAGTTTTAATTAATCTCTCCTTATCCGTTCATTTGTCAGGTTTTGATCTATGTATGATTGCAGAAGTAAATATAATGGGGAATATATAGAATTGTGCTTTAGATAAGTGCAGATCTAATTCTTTAAAGAGTTTTTTTTTTCTTATTTTGCAAATTCTGCTCCTGCGGATGCTTTCACCTCATGTGCTGATATATTCCTCACTCATTCATTCTTTTCATCGGAATACTTGTTCAAGTTTGGACTCTGGCCATTTTGCTTTTGTACATGGTCTGATGCTGCTAGGGCTACGTGGTGGCCATTGATGTTAGCTCTGTATGTATAATCTATTTCTGTAGGTCTCACTTTGAGCTCTTGGCATGCTTCGTATGCAATTTTGGCATAAGTTTTTAAATATTTCTATAATTTTTTCACACTGAAAGTGTAGAGTAGTTGTTCAAATCAAACTCCTACTTTTAATATACAGTATTTTAAATTGTTTAGACAGCAGAATGTGAAAAATGCATTTTGAGATAATGCATGACTGATGTAACTTATTTAAAATCTAGATATTTTTGTTATATGAACAACTGAGGCCATGCAGAATATGGAGGAAAGGATGTGGAACTGGTGCTGCCTTATAGTGGCAGATGTATATAGTAGAGATGCACATGGTGAGCCTTTTGAAGCAAATATTTTCCCTAGTAGTCCAAATACAGTTCTGCCTGTAAATCATAAAGAAGCTTTCAGTAAAATACCCTTTGCAATTATCTCTGTATTTGGTCTGTGGCATTTCTACATAAAAATTTAGTGGAATGGTCAGAGCAGTGGGCTAAGGACCAAGGAAGCCAGGGTTCCAATCTCCCCTCTCCCACTTGTACTCATTGTGAGTTTGGTAGTTCACTTCACTCTATTGCCTTGGGTATCAACATAAATTGTAAGACAGGGACTACCTACTGTACCTGAGATATAACTCACTTTGAGTATAAGATTGGAAGGCTAAGTAATTAAAAACAAAAATCAAATCCCAGAATTAGTAAATCAGTACTAAAAGGGGGGATTTCTTTCCTTTTCTGAAGTACTTAAAATGTTCACACTTAAGGACAAGATTTATAAACCTTACAGAAGTAGAGCAAATAATTGCAAAAACGCTTGCAGTTCATTTTGTTTGCACAGATTTAAGCTATGCATCTTTTGTTCACAATTTACATTTCCTGCAACTTCTGAAAGGTAAAAATAAAATATGCAGAAATCTGTGCAAGCAAAACCTTGTGCAAAGTGTGCTGTGGTGCTTGGGTTTAATCCTTACTATATGTTTAGGTCTTTTAGGCTTTTCCTTCTCATTGATTGCTTGGCTTAGTGTGTTCTGTTCTTCCAAACCAGCTCCTCTCGGTGCCCTAATGGAGAATATTGTTCCAATCGGCGGTTCCAGAAGAAACAGCATGCGGATGTGGAAGTGATCTTGACTGAGCAGAAAGGCTGGGGGTTGCGAGCTGCCAAGGAGCTGCCACCGTAAGGAATTTTAGCCTAGTTTTTATTCTTTTCTTTTTCTTTTAATAGACTGACTTAACTCTTATCTTAACAGACTCTGTTCCTGAAAAAATCATGGTGTTTGTAGACTAGCTAATCAATCAGATTGGTGCTTTCTGCCAGCCTTGTTAATGTGAACGATCAACCTTGCCCTGATCTGAATATACTTCCGTCCTGCAGCACTCCCAGGCCCAACCAGCTCTGATGAAGAGGGGATCTAAACCTAGAAATGGGACCAGCTCCTTTGAAGGAGTGGATGAAATAATGCTGGTTTCCCTTACGTGCACCCTTACAGGTCCACATTGAGAGGCATAGCTAGCCTGGTTAAATGGGAGGGCGAGGCCCAATCAGAGAGAGTTAAATTTAGGGACTGTTTGTTTAAAACTTTTAATCGCGATTAATCATGTGATGGAAGCATTTTCGTGTCCACTTATTTGTTTTCCCACTGCTGCTCTTTGTGACTTTGGGCAAGTCACTTAGCCCTCCATTGCCCCAGGTACAAAATAAGTAACTGTATATATTATGTTAACCGCTTTAATTGTAACCACAGAAATGCGTCATATCAAATCCCATACCTCTTCCCTTCCCTAAAGGACTGATGATCATCCTTTCTTTCCCAGCTGCAGATCCAACATAATCTCCCGCTCTTCCTTCCCTCCTCATCTTCCTCCAGGTCTCTTACCTCTCTTTTTCCTTCTTCCCTCATATAGTCCAGCACCTATTTCCTTCTTTCCCTTGTGATACAAACTTGGTGGTGAGTAGCACCAAGCTGTTCTTGTGACTGCTGGAATTCACCACCTTGTCTATAGCTTCCATCGGTGTCCCCTCCAGTTCTGCTTGTGGGTCTACAGTTTACTCAACTCGCCCCACGTGGGGTTTGGCATCTGCCCCACCCCCAGTGGTCTACCTTAAAGGTGATCTTCTGTTGGTCTCTTGCAGCATTGAACATAGACTGCCTTCTCCCTGCTCCGAAGCTTCCTTCTGGAAGAGAGCTTTAGAAGTGTTTGGAGGAGATGGTGCAATTTTATTAGTCACAATTAATTTTTAAAATCATGATGAATAAATAACACATTATTGCATTGTTAACTGCGATTAATGTGTAGCTCTAGTTAAAACCCTAGAGAAGAAACATGCTGGGAAGGTGCCTGAGCAGGAAGAAAGTCTTCCAGGAGAGTTCTAAGCCTCTGGCTGCTGTATCTGAGGACGGGCAACAATAGGAAGATGATCTGTTGTGGAAACTGGGTCTTCTAGAAGGGGGTCACTTTTTGTGTGTACAAAGTGAGCTTAACTAAAGTTGAGCTTTGAGAAACCTAATAAATGCAGTTCCTTTTTTTTGTGTGTGTGAAATTGAACTTTTTACTGCAACATTCAGAGTAGACACTTCGCTCCATGGTGTATCTCCCTTTTGAGGTATTTTTGAAGGTGCCTACATTGATTTTTACCCTCAAGGATTTATTTAAAACCTGAAATTCCAACATTAGCTAGAACTGAGGCTGCACACTCGCAGACTCCTGATGCAGGCAGCAATGTTGAAATACGGCACCGTGTCGAGTCTCAGAGGTGCATTTATCATGATAAAATTTTAACCATATGTGCATGTTTCCCTGTTTTTATGTTGGAAGTGCCATCGAATACCCTACTGCTTTTGTTTTTTTGCTGAATTTGAACTTTCCATTCCAGACCTTTGATACATTGAATTTCACAATAAAGAATTTGCTTTGTTTACCCTGTCTGCCGACTGTGGGTGTGAATGCTCTATACCTTGTTGCCACCCACGCTGTTTCATCCCCACCAAATTAGATCTGTATTCTCCGAGGACAATCAGGCCTTCGTATTCTCACAGCTGGGTGATGTCATCTGATGGAGCCCAGTGTGGACACTGACTATCGAGACTTTCTAGGAGCATCCCACCATACATGCACTGGTGCCTTTCTACACGCAGGTCCCTCAGTCTTGTTTTTCTTGGCACAGGGAAGATGCGTCATTGTGTTCTCGGTGCATGTTTTCTTTGCAGTGCCTTCCTGTATAGGTATTTTTCTTCTGTTTTCGTTTTCTCCTTATTTTCTCTTTACTTTTCATAGTTTTTTTGGCATTTAGTTTCCTTTCACTTTTACAAGTGACTGGGCTGTTTTAAACCAAAAGCAGTGACCTCAGTTTGAATGCTTCCCCTTTTTTTTCAGTTCATAATTGAAGAGTTTAATTTGGCCACGATTATTTTCTGAATATCTCAGAAGACCCCCCCCCCCCCCCAGTGGCTTCAAAAGGTGCGCCCAATGTAATCATGACGGAACCGCATTCTTGGTGCATCGGGTGCCTTGGGCCTCACCATGAGCCTAACTCTTGTTCTCTCTGTTTAAAATGCAATTGAGGACACAGAGGGCGTGACAGGCCCAACAAGACGGACTTTTTGGCTCATCAAAAGCTGCTACATCATCCTGGGGACCGAATTAATTGACCTGATGGCTACTATGATATCTACATCCACTGGGAGTGCACCAGCATCAAGGTCGTCTCAATATTGGGCGCTGAGAGTAGGCCCCAGGACCGGTCAGCATCGGACCAGACACCTAGCTCACATACGGGTTTGACGATTTCCTTGTTGGCATCAAAAGACTGCGATGTTGAGCATTGGGGTAAGCCCAAGAAGCACAAGCATCAGTCCTCATCCGCGTACAGTGCCAGGAGCACCTGGGCATCAACTTCATTAGCACCCGAAAGCACTGGGAAGAAAGTTCCCCATCTTTGGAAGATGTGCCGGTACACAAGTCTCCAGGCAACCAGGTCCCTGGTTCGGCACCGACGCTTTCTCAGGCTGTCTCTCTCCCAGTTCCCCCACCTTTGCTGATGCCTTCCTTTGAGCAGTTCCATGCTGTGCTCAGTGAGGAGCTAATGTAGATGCTGAAATTTTTCTTCAAAAGGTGTCCCCTTATAACCACCGACCAGTGGGTTCTTCAAATAGTCTGTCGCTGATACTTCCTAAATTAGCTTCAAAAACTTCCAAATTGTCCACCAAGAGCTCATTACTTCAGCTGTCAGCATGAGATGGTACTTGCAGAGGAACTCTCTTCCCATCTGAAGGCACATGCGGCCAAACCCGTTCCACCAAGAGAAGAAGGGTGGGGCTTCTGTTCCAGCTCTTTCATCCAAAAGATGACAGGGGGGATGAGTCCTATCCTAGACCTAAGGGCCCTGAACAAATTCCTGGTTAAAGAAAAGTTCACAATTGTTTCCCTGGGCATCCTTCTTCCCATGATTCAGAAATACAATGCTCTCTGGACTTAAAGGACGCATATACTACACACATCCCGATACTTCCAGCCCACCTGAAGTATCTTCAGTTTCTGGTGGGAACACACCACTTCCAATCCCGCATGTTGCTTTTTGTCCTCACTTCACCAAATGCCTATCAGTAGTCGCAGCATTGCTTCGCAGGCTGTAGATGCATGTGTTCCCGTATCTCGATGATTGGCTGGTGAAGAGCACGTCGGGGGACGGTGCTCAGGAGTCCAATCAGAGGACTATTCAGGAGCTATTAGGATTCGTTATAAACTGCCACAAGTCCCATCTTCACTCTGTCCAGCGATTGGAGTTCATATGAGCCCTGCTTGATAATGCAGAAGGTTCGAGCGTTCCTCCCAAATCCAACACTAGCCGCCCTGGCTTCTCAGGGTCGAGCCTCTCAGCAGGTGTCAGCTTGACAGATGTTGAGGTTGCTGGGCTACATGCTTCCACAGTTAATGTGACACCCATGACACGCCTTCACACGAGATCAGCCCAGTTGACCCCGTGGCTTGGCACCACTGGGGAGGCTAGGAAGTCTAGAAGATGTCATCCAAGTGTTCCCAGACCTTGTTCACTCTTTGTTCTGGTGGACCATTCGATCCAGTTTGATTTTGGGACTTCCATTCCAAATTCCTCAGCCTCAAAAGGTGATGACAATGGATGCTTCTCTCTTAGGTTGGGGAACTCATGTGAATGAGCCTCACACTTGAGCCTGGTCAATCCAGGAAACAGGTCTTCAGATCAATCTTTTGGAACTCTGGGCGATCTGGAACGCTTTAAAGGCTTTCAGAGATGGCTGTCTTACCAAATTGTACTCGTTCAAACAGACAACCAGGTTGCAAAGTATTATACCATCAAGCAGGGAGGCACCATATCACACCTCAGTGTCAGGAGGCTGTCCAGATGTGGCATTGGGCTCGACAGCATAGAATGTTTCTTTGAGCCACTTTATCTGGTGGGTAAAAACATTCTGGCCAACAGACTGAGCAGGGTTATGCAACTACACTAGTGGTCTCTCAGCATGGACGTTGCCCTCGAGATCTTCTGAGTGTGGGGCACCCAATCGGTGAATCTCTTTCCAGTCACCTGAATCACAAAGTCCCTCAGTTCTGTTCTAGGATTCAGGCTCACGACAGAGTAGCGTCTGATGCCTTCCTCCTTCATTGGGGGATGGGTCTTCTGTATTCGTATTCTGCCATCTCTCTTGTGGGGAAGACTTTGCTGAAACTCAAGCAAGACCATGGGACCATGATCTTAATCACACCTTACTTGCCTCTGCATATCTGGTTTTCTCTTCTTCTGGCGTTATCCTCCGAAAAACTGTGGAGATTGGAGTGTTTTCCAACCCTCGTCACGCAGAATGAGGGATCCCTTGTGCATCCCAACCTTCAGTCTCTGGCCCTCAAAGCCTGGATGTTGAAAGCCTAGAATTTGCTTCCCTGGGTCTGTCAGAGGGTGTCTCCCTGGTCTTGCTGGCTTTCAGGAAAGATTCCACCAAACAGTTAGTCTTTTAAATGGAGGAGGTTTGCCATCTGGTGTGAGGGCAAGGCCCTAGATCCTATTTCCTGTCTTACACAGACCCTGCTTTTATACCTTCTGCACCTTTCTGAGTCTGGTCTTAAGACCAACTCTGTAAGGATTCCCCACGGTGCAATTAGTACTTATCACCGTGTAGAGGGTAATTCCATCTCTGGACAGCCTTTAGTTGTTCGCTTCATGAGAGGTTTGCTTTTGTCAAAGCCCCCTGTCAAACCTCTTCCTGTGTCATGGGACCTCAATGTCATTTTCACCCAGCTGATGAAAGCTCCTTTTGAGCCACTGAATTCCTGCCATCTGAAGTACTTGACCTGGAAGGTCATTTTCTTGGTGGCTGTTACTTCAACTTGTAGTCATTGCGCTTCAGGCCTTAGTAGTGGATGCACCTTATACCAAGTTTCTTCACAACAGAGTAGTGCTCCACACACACCCTAAGTTCCTACCTAAGGTGCTGTCAGAGTTCCATCTGAACCAGTCAATTGTCTTGCCAACATTCTTTCACCTAACTCAAGCCCATCTTGACAAGAGCACTTTGCACACCTTGCACTTCAAGCAATAATTGGCCTATTACATGGAGCAGACAAGGCTCCATAGACAGTATACCTAGCTTCTTGTTTCTTTGATCCCAACAGGATGGGGGTCACCATCGGGGAAATGCACAATTTCTAGTTGGCCGGTAGATTGCATTTCCTTCACTTATGCCCAGTCTGTGCTGACACTAGAGGGTCATGCCACAGCTCATAATGTCGGAGCCATGGCTGCGTCTGTAGTCTGCTTGTGGTCAGCCTCCATTAAAGAAATTTGCAAAGCTGCAATGTGATCTTCAGTCCATACATTCATATTACACTACTGCCTTGAGCAGCATAGCCGACGTGACAGTCGGTTTGGGCAGACAGTGTAGCAGAATCTGTTTGTGGTCTAGAATCCAAGTCTACCACCCTAGGCCCATTTTATTCTGTTCTAGGCTGCACTCTCTCTGTTTGTATATAGTTTCATGTTAGTCTGAGGTTTTTTGAGTTTTTTTTTTTTTTTGAGTTTTCAAGAAAGTTTATACCAATATAACATACAACAACAAAGAACAAATGGGAAAAACCAAATGCATTACATACAGATAAATGTGACAATTTAAGTGTAAATATAAATATCTAATCTCTAGGAGATGCTGATGTTTTGATGTAATGATCAAAAGGAGCCCAATGCTTCTTAAAAGTAGGCAATTGACGAAATTTAAAAGCTGCAGATTCTTCATAGTTTCTAATAGTACAGAGATGACTCCACCATTCATAAAAGTTCAAATGCAAATTATTTTTCCAGTGAAATACTATAAAATGAGTGGCTAGAGCCATCATTATATCAAAATGTTTTTGATATTGATCCTCAAGTGTAAGTTTAGGAGTTGAAGAACAAAGTATTATCACATCATATGTCAAACCAACAGGCGAGGAGAAGGCAATTATTGCACATATTCCTTTCCATATTAAATTCCAGTAGGTGGACACATGGGAACAGCCAAAGAGTAGATGCTTTAGGTGACCAACAGGAGCAGAACAAGACCAACATTTTGGGGGAGATGTTGATCTGGTTAGTTTAGACAGTTTGAAAGGAGTTAATCTGAGTTATGTCCTCGCCGGTGCGAGGCCCAGTTGTCCAATGTTTGTTATTTATAGTGAGCCTGGGTGCTATGGATTCCCCACTTGTGAGAATAAATAGGCCTTCTTGTTCTCGAAGAAAGCGAATGTACTTACCTATAGCAGGTGTTCTCTGAGGACAGCAGGCCTTATATTCTCACAAACCCACATACCTCCCCTTGGATTTGTCTCCTATTTACATTTTTATTTTTGCTGTAGTATCTAACTGCTCCCTTGCGGAGGGCATGAGCTCTAGCATGCATGGTGGAGCGTGTCTCATACTTCAGAAAGCTCTGTTTTGAGCTTGTTAGGAGTTCCGGACCGGGCAACGTGGCACCACGTTATCCACTTGTGACAATATAAGATCATCTGTCCTCAGAGAACACCTGCTACCTTCGCTCTCTTTTAAGGGTTCATCTAAGTGCACTGAGTACTTGTCACCGTGTTGCAGGTAAGCCCATCTATGTATATCCTCTAGCTCACTTCATGACCGGCTATTGACAAAGTTCCCTGTCAAACCTCCAACTATGTCATGGGATCTCATTGTTGTCTTCACCCAGCTGATGAAGGCTCTGTTTCAGCCACTTGATTCCTGTCATCTGAAGTATTTGATCTGGAAAGTTGTGTTTTTGGTGGCGATCACTTCAGCTGGCAGAGTCAATGAGCGTTAGGCCCTAGTAGCTGATCCACCTTACACTAAGATTCACCACAATACAGTAGTTCTCTGCACACACTCTAAGTTCCTTCCTAATCTGTCAGTTGTGCTGCCAATATTTTTCCCAAAACCACATGCCAATCCTGGTGAGAGTGTACTGCATACTGTAGACTGCAAGCGAGCCTTAACCTATCTGGATTGGAATAAAGCCCGTAGACAGTCTACCCAGCTTTTAGTTTCTTTTGACCCAATCAGGATGGGGGTAGCCATCGGCAAACGCACAGTTTCTAACTGGTAGCAGATTGCATCTCCTTTAGTTATGCCCATGCTGGGCCGACTCTAGATGGTCATGTCAAGGCTCTAAATGCCAGAACCAATGCTGTGTCAGTAGCCCCCTTGAGGTCAGCCTCCATGGAGGAGATTTGGAGTGCTGCAATGTGGTCTTCAATCCACACATTTGCGTCTCATTACTGCCTTGAGTAGGATACCCAATTTGACAGCTGGTTTGGGCATGCAGTCCTGAAGAATTTTTTCAGTGTCTAGGATCTATCTCCTCCCCCTTTAGGCCCAGTTTTCTTTAGTGCCAGGCTGCACCTTCACAGCTAGTATTTAAATAGGTTCAGGTTAATTGATTTCCAGGCCTCATTGTTTCCAGACCCTATTCTCCTAGCATTGGTGAGTCTGGTAGCTAGGGATTTCCAGCTGTGAGAATATGAAGTCTGGCTTGTCCTTGGAGAAAGCAAAGTTATCTGTAGCAGATGTTCTCTGATGACAGCAGACCAAGTATTCTCACATACCCTCCCACCTACCCTACCTTGTAGTTGTATTCTTTAGCTGTCGTATATGACTGAGGGACCTGTGCTCGCATAGCGGGCAAGAAGGCACCAGTGTATGCGCTACTAGAACACTACTAGAAAGTTCTCATTCTCACTAGTCAATGTCCACACTGGGCTCCATTGTATGACGTCATCCAGCTGTGAGAATACTTGGCTTGCTGGCCTTGGAGAACACCTGCTACTGGTGAGTAACTTTGCTTCCTTAGCGTCCCTCCAGACTGGACCAGGATTGGACTGATGGGTTGTGCACGCCTACAAGCAGGTGGAGACTGAGAAAAAACTGTGACTCTAGAGAGCCAATAAGAGCCCTGGTCATGTGACCCTAGCCCCAGTATTTTCTCAGTCTCCCAGCAGGTAGGAAACAAGCCCTTTAGTCTCTCTCTTTCTCTTTTAGAGGTTAATAATAAGAACAACAATGCTACTTCTTCTGTGCCTAGCAATTCTCTGTTAGACGCTGGTCGGATAGAGATTTCTTTTCCTTTCTTTCTTTTACAGCCTCTGGGGCAAACTTGCCAGGGTTGCGGTTAAGCCGCAGAATTGGGCGGCTTTTCGGAAACGGCTGCGGGGAATTTTCGAATTGCGTGGGTTGCGGGGATTTGGGCGGGTTTTCGAGCGGCCGCGGTGCGGGATTGGGTGGGTTTTCGCGGCCGCCAATTGGCTGGTTTTCCCGCTGCCGGGGCTTCTATTGGTCCAATTTGGTCCAATAGAAGCTTTTCCGGGGCTTCTATTGGTCCAATTTGGTCCAATAGAAGCCTTTCAGGGGCGGGGGTGACGTAGGGGGCGGGGCTAGTGATGCGGGGGCGGGGTTCGGTGACGCGGGAGGCGGGGGGTTGGCTGCGGGCGGTTTTTGGGCGGGTTTACGGCTGGTTTTGGGCTGGGAAAATTTTTCTCAGCTGGCAACCTTGCTCGGGGGGTGTTAAACTCGGGTGTCCACGAGTCCCTCCCCCCTTCCTCCCCATCTCCCATATGTAACGGGGAAGGGCTACCCTTTGTTTAGAAAGGTGTATGTCTTTGGGAGAGGCAGCCACTATAGCAAGTTAAAAGTACAAATATTTTTCCTTCCCCAGCATTTTAACGAGCAAGCTGTTTAAAAAAAAAAAAAAAAAATCCCCAGGCTACTAATGAGCAGGCAGCTCTGTGTTATTCTTTTACTCTTCAGCAATTTTCTTTTCTAAGTCAGCTCCTTTAAAAAAAGAACCAAAAAAAAAAAAAACGATCTGTTGCTTTTTTGGGCGGAGAGAGCTCCATTATGCAGGAGATGCTGCAGCAGGTTTTTGTCTCCGCCGGAGTCTAATCGTTTTTGGCTCCGACTTTTTTTTTCAGGGCTTTATCTAGTCTTTACTTCATCAGAATTTTTTCTTCCGTTTTCTGCGCGTTTTCTTTAAAAATAAATAAATAAATAAAAATAAAGAAGACAAGGGCGCGAAGTTTTTGTTTCTCGACGGGGCACAAAGGCACGGGGCATAAAGGCGCGAAGCTTTGCTTTTCGTCGGGGCATGTTTTTGTCATCGCCGGAGTGTGACGGTTCTTGCGGAGTTAAGCGTTTCTTCGGGAGCTCTGCGGGCGGCGTCAGCGCTTCCATATGTCTTCATTTTTGCCCAGTCCGTCGCGCCTGTTTTTTCTGCTCTCTGTTATTTCTTTCAATTGTGGCGCGGAAGGCCACCATTTTGTTACCGCAGCTGCAGCTTCTCAGGCGCAGCACTTCTCTGTTTTTTCTTTTTCTTCTACGGTGCAGAGAGAAACAGAAGCAGTGGAGTTTGACGAATCTCAGGAGATGGAAAATTTTATTTGTTTGCCTTGACCTGGTCTCCACATGTTCCAACAGGTATGGCTTTACGGATGTTTCAGGGGAGTCAATCACTATTTTCTTCATTTAAGGGACCTTCACGTTCAGTTCCACAAGTAAATCCGTGGCTCGCCCAGATTTAGCCTATTTTATACAATTTATGTTTTATACGGAAGGCTGGCTTGCTTGCGCCTTTGTCCTCACAATTTGCAAACAGTAGCTCTGCACAAATTATTTTAGGCTGCTTGCTCTGGTAACTGGGGTAATCTTGGTTTCTGGGTTCCCAGTGTTGGGGCTGTCTCATATTGTTATTTCTTTCTTTCTCTAGAGGGTATGTACATACTACACGTTTGTACATACTACACGTTTGTACTTTCAGTTTTTACAGAGGCCAGGATTTCCAATTATGCTTTCCCAGAGTTTTTTTTTTTTTTTTCTCAAGCATGGTTAGGAGTCACAGGGAATTTTAAACAACACTAATCTCCAGGTAACGTATAGTTTCTTTTGCTAAGCCTCTAGTGGTTTTTTCTTACAGAAGCAGCATCTTAAGGCGTTTTGCTGCATGGTGTGTTTTATACTTTCAGACATTTCTTCAGATACTGTATGTGCCTGAAGGCTGGTTTCTGCATATGGACCTATAGCTAACTCTGGGTTAGCAAGTACTTTACCGTTCTTCTCTGGTATGAACTCTGTTCTATATATTTCTTCAGAATTCTGGCGGGTCTGGCGGCTAGTTTGTGCATATAGCACTATAGCTACCTTGGTGTCAGCAAATGCGATGCCTTTTTTCTCTCTGGTATGACATATGCTCTATGGGTGCATATTTATCTATACTGTTGTCCTCACTTGTTTTCCTTTCTGTCATAATATCATAGTGGCAGGCCACTTTCACCTGTTTATGTCAGGAAACCATTCTTTTCTACTTACATTTGGCCACTGGTCCATGGCCCTACTCTTACAGGGCACTCATCTTCTTGTTTCCTCTGGCCAGTGGTTCTTGTGGTGTATTTAAGACAGTTATGCCTTACACTTTGCCAACTTTCTCTCGGATGTCTTTCACCAGTTTTCCCTATCGCTCTCGCGGCAAGGCAGGTCAAGTAGGGAGCTCCCTACAAGGGCTCTTGGTCCTTACACCATGGCCTCGCTCGATTCTTCAGAATGCAATTTTTTACTTTCTAGTTCCTAAGAAGGAAGTGTCTTTCATCCTATTTGGACTCTCATTGCCGTCGAGCGCACTTTTAAAGGCTCAAGTCTTTATCACCAACTCCTTCGATTCCTCATTGTGGAGTTTCATGCAGCACCTTGGCTGACAGAATCTGTTCTGCATATTTCTCTCAGACTCAGTCTCTAAAAGTTCACCATAGTTATGCTACCCCTCAGAAAAGAGGTGATTCTTCTTCACGCATGGATAGACGCCTAGCTATTTAAAAAAAAAAAAAAAAAAAAAGTAAGAAGTAAACAAAAAGACCTGGCTTGTCTACAGAGTCAGCAGGCCACAGTCCGAGAGGTGCAATTTTTATTGTCTTCAGGATGCATTTCAGGGTTACCTGCGACATGGTGGCAAGGTTTTCCCTTGGCAATTGCCTTTTGCAGCTGCACTTCTGTGCTCTTTCTCTTTTTGAGTGTCCTGAAGCATTTCCAATCATCTTTATCAGTGTTAACCTTTGTGTGTTGGTTTTGGGGCCTTCGGTTTTTTCGTTCCAGGACTACCATGTGGTCTCTTTTCATGGAAACTTACTTTTCCTCCATTGCTATTGGCATTTGATTTGCTTCCAGGGCTAGCATCTGGTCTCTTTACGTTGCCATTTACCTTTTCCTCTGGGTGGCATTTTGGCACTCTAGGGGACTGTCAGTCGCTCTAAGATCAAGTAGGTTTCCCTGGGGGCTACCGATTTATTATGAGCACTCTGTCTTATGTCGGCATTGTGACATATTCTATTCGTCCGGAATATTTTTCCTGTCCTCTGGTATTTCAAAATACTCAATCTTGTTCTCTGGCAGGACTGATTCTATCTTATGTTCTGGCAGAATGGTTTTCGGTCTCCTGGCAAGTCTGTGGCCTTCTTATCTTCGTTCAATATAGACATCTGGTCCCCTGGTAGATCGGGGGTCATCGTATGTTCAGAAGGCACATCCTTTCCTATGGCAAACCTGCCAGAAGGCGTGTTGCCTCCTTTCAAGGTGGTCAGTTTATTTTGTTACAGGGTTCGCATGTAGTCTCTTTACAGGCTTGACATGTAGTTCTTGTTCTTCCCCCATGTTTCTCTCTTCTCTATAAGCAGACTAAAGTGTAAGCTAGCGAACAGTGCAGTGTGCTGTCCTCTGTTTTATTCCAGAGGGGTCATTTGTATGGATTTACCATCCGCCAAGCCAGGTAGCATACCGTCCCATTCGGGCAGGACGGTCTTCTCTTCAAGGTCGGCATTTCGATCAGGCATTGGGATCTCAGAAGGATAACCCTTATGTTTCCTTGCCGGATACCAAGTTGCCATTTGGGGCTGTCTTTTTTTTCCTTTTTGTCTAGTGGAGTTTCTTTCTTCTCCAGTCTGGCCTCATTGTTTCTCTCGTACTCAGGCTGGCGCATGCTCTGTCTGGGACAGGCATCCAGCCTTGATAAGCAGGACGGGGTCTTTTGTAGTTGCAATTTCTCGTTTCCCCTGTCTGGTCTCTTTGTTTATCTCTTACTCAGGCTAGCGCATGCTCTCCACCTGGCACAGGCATCCAGCCTTGCTAAGTAGGACGGCGTCTTTGGTAGTTGTAGTTTTCTCTTCTCCGATTTCAGTCTCTGTGCCTTAGCGACATTGTCAGACCATGGAGTGACAGGGAGTTAGTCTTCTTCGCCCGATAGTCCGAGATCTTCTGGTTTCCTTTATGGTTTCTTACTGTCTTCAGACAGTGCTTTTAGTCTTAGCTTTCAGCTAGGAGAGTAGGTTCTGCAAGTTACTTTCATGCAGGTTTCCGTTTTTTCTTTTTGGAATTTTTTTCCAAGGAGCAAGTACGTCTATGTAGGCAGTACTTCTGCATCTGGGTACTTCTTTTCTATCTACCATACTTTCCCATTTTCATCTTTTCCCATCACTTTTTTCTTATTGGTCTGGGGTCTTTTGTGGAAGGTCAAGATCACAGGAAATTATATGCTACCTATGAAAAGAGCTCTTATATATTTAGAGAGCTGTTACAAGCTATTTGGTTCTTCTTTTTGGTCCTTCTGGTCAGTTGGAGTGAGGTTTTTTTTAGTTGTTTCGGCCTCACTATATCTCGACAGATTATGAAATTCATATCCTCTATTTGTCTGCTCACTGGGGTACCGTCTCCAGAGAGTGTTTTCACCTATCTTACTTCTTGGTGCCCTAGGTGCTCATGTTGGACGGTGCTGTTTGGGCTTAGCTTCATTTTATTTTAATTGATATGCACTCTACATGTTCATTGTTGCCAGGAGGCGATCTATGCAACTCGCATATTCTTAGTGGCTTTGATAGGGTCCCTCCCTTAAGATTATTGCTTTGGTACGTCCCATCAGTCCAATCCTGGTCCGGTCCGGAGGGACGCTAAGGAAGGAGAAATTAGATCTTACCTGCTAATTTGCTTTCCTTTAGTCCCTCCGTACCGGACCAGGCCCCTCCCATATTTCGGCATCTTTTCAATGGAATATTTAAAAAAAAAAAAAAAAAGAATATGACAAGCTGCTAGTATATATGGAACTTTAGGTGGCCCGTGCCACATCTCTGGTCGGAGTTGCTGGTGGCCTCAGTGGCTGGTATATATGTGTAGGTATATGTCTATATCTTTATAGGTGGGTATGTATATATGTATCTATATATATAAAACTTTAAGAGGGCCATGCCACTTCTCTGGTGAGAGTTGCGGGAGACCTATAATACAACTGAGAGTTGCGGGACAACTATAAGACAACTGAGAGTTGCGGGAGACCTATAATACAACTGAGCCATACCACTTCTCTGGTGAGAGTTGCTGGTGAGCTACATTGCAAGTGAGCCATACCACTTCTCTGGTGAGAGTTACTGGTACGCTATATTACAAGTGAGCCATACCACTTCTCTGGTGAGAGTTGCTGGTGAGCTATAGTACAAGTGAGCCATACCACTTCTCTGGTGAGAGTTGCTGGTGAGCTCTAATACTTGGCATTGCCGAGTGATTTGTGGCTGCTAGAATTCCATACGGCACAGAAGCTTATCTTTCTCTCTTTCTTTTCTGCTTTGTTAGTCAAATACTGAGGCTAGGGTCACATGACCAGGGCTCTTATTGGCTCTCTAGTCACAGTTTTTTCTCAGTCTCCACCTGCTGGTAGGCATGCACAACCCATCAGTCCAATCCTGGTCCGGTCCGGAGGGACTAAAGGAAAGCAAATTAGCAGGTAAGATCTAATTTCTCCTTTTCCAACTGACAGCTTAGTGCAGATGTTAGAATTGTGAATGTGGTAACATATTTTAATCTTTTATCTACTGTTTACTATGTGAACATGAGCGCGAGTTGTTTAACCTTGCTATGGTGAAACTGGGAGAATAATCTATTAGGTCTAATATTGTAGTCATGTGAATTAACTTATTACAGCACTATGTGAATTAGTGTTCTTTGCTAATTAATAATACATGAGCCTCACTAAAGATATTTACCTCACAGCCATATACCTTCTGAACTTTATCATTTTAGCTTATAAAATATCCATGATGTAAATGTGGAACTTGTGACTTAAAAGGTAATCTTGTATCTCGATACAAATGCAAAGTATATTTAATGGATAACCATTAGATGTGCAGGCATACACACGGCTGTTTTTTGTTTCTCGTTTTTTCCAGGAACACCTTTGTGCTGGAGTATTGTGGTGAGGTGCTGGATCACAAGGAGTTTAAGGCTCGAGTGAAAGAGTATGCCCGAAGCAAGAACATCCATTACTACTTTATGGCCCTGAAGAATGATGAGGTGTGTCATACGATTTTAAAATAGCCACAGGCTGGAAAATAGAGTAGACCACATTCCTCTTGGGTACAGTTGATAAGGTTAACAAAAAATGAGATCATTTGATTTGCAAAATACCACAGAAAGGCGATATATCAAGTCCCATTTCCTTTTCCCTTCCTATATCTAATTGCATACTGTATATGTAACCTAGAAAAATATTTTAAAAATTTTAGATTTAATCTAGACATTGGTAAACAAACACCTATTGTATATGTTTATAACCAATTATGTAGCTGTGAATTGCTTTCTTTTCTAGCCCCCAATAGAATAATTAGCTTGAAAACCTAGATCAGTACTCTTTCAGTGAATTTGAATGCATTGTCATCCTTGAAGATACCAGTGAAAATTTTTCAAGTTTACTTTAGAAGTTGGCTAGTGCTAGAGCAGTGCCTGTTCCTTAATGTCCATACCAGACAAACACAGAACGAGTGGGTGTTGTCTGTCATCTAACAGATGGAGACAGAAAAACAAAGTAATTCTTTGTGCCTCGCCCCTTAAGGGCACCATGCAATGATTGAATACTGTCGGGGGGGGGGGGGGGGGTAAACACGACAGCAATCAATTCACGGACTTCCCGCCACAAGCTAGCATGAACACATTTTCTCCAACCAGCCCAGGCTAGACACCTGCCTGAACAGAGTTTGCTCTGGTACCTAGCAGAATTTGGAAACATTGTGGTCCAAAAAGAGGGTGCTCTGTCTACCTGGCCCTCTTTCTCCCAAGTAACAGACCTCCCCTCCCTCTCTTCAGCACAAGCCACCACGCCTCCTAGGGGCTCCTTCCCCCTTTACTAAGCACCAGACTGTGGACTGCACATGTGCTATAAATTCCATTTATTGAATGCTCTAAACTGCCTCCATTACAGTCAGCAAATTTTCCCCTTTTCTCTCAGGAGGCTAATTATAATATCTAAGGTTTTTCTTTTACTTTTTCAACAATGAACAGGCTAATCATAGAACTTTATCCATAAGTTCCATGCTCCTCCCCCAGCATTTATGTGCAAAAACGTAGCAAACCTTACTAAGGAGCAATCCCCACAGTGCATCTTCCTATGACTTCCTTTTACTCCAGCCTAATAGCAAACTTCTAGAAGGTAGCTGCCATCCCTTTCCTGCTTCCTTTTCCCTCTCCATGCCCCCTGTGCACCTTCCCAGAGTTAACTTCATTTTCCTTAGCATCCCTCCGGACCGGACCAGGATTGGACTGATGGGTTGTGCTCGCCTACCAGCAGGTGGAGACTGAGAAAAAATTCTGACTCTAGAGAGCCAATAGGAGCCCTGGCCATGTGACCTTAGCCTCAGTATTTTCTCAGTCTCCCAGCAGGTAGGAAGTGAGCCCATTAGTCTCTCTCCTTTTCTCTTTAGATATTAGATATTTGTGATAATTCTTCTGTGCCTGGAATCTTATTTAGAGGCTTGACAGGGTTTCCTTTCTCTTCTTTCTTTGACAGCCTCGGGGGTGTTAAACTCGGGTGTCTCGAGTCCACCCCCCTTCCTCCCCATCTCCCTGGCTTAGCAGGGAAGGGCCGTCCCTTTCTCTGGAAAGGTGTACCGTCTTTGGGAGAGGCAGCCACTTTTAACAGGTAGCTGCTTTAAAAGAATTAAATCAAATAAAAGTAAATTCAAAGAAGCAGCCTTTCTTTCCGCAGACTTCTAACGAGCAGGCAGCTCCAGTGTTTTATTATGATTGAGGGGTTATAAAAAAAAAAAAAAAAAAAAAAACAAACAGAAGAAAATAATTCAGTATCTGTGACTTTAAACAGCGATTTTTCTCGTCAGATTTAATTTCCTCCATTTTCTTGCGTTTTGGCGGCGGCAGTTTAAACAAATGAAAAAAAAAAAAAAAAAAGAAAGGTGCGAACCGCGTAAGCGCGGCCACCTGTTTTTTCCGATATGGCTTAAAAGTTCAAACAGCTGCTGTCGGTCAGCGTCGCGCAGTTCACGCAGCCGGAACATGTAAATTTTGCTCTCCCTTCAAGGTTTCTTCGGGTCCGGTGCTGCCTCCAGTTTTTTCGGGGCCTTTTTCGCCGGCTGTTGTTTCTTCGCCGTTCCACTGGGCTCCGCTTGTTCGGAGGTGTCGGGCGCGCTGTCGACGATCGCCACAGGGCCAGTGGAGCGAACGGCGGCCATTTTGTTTCTCCCTCCATCTTATCAGTCGGGGATCTCTCTGCTGAAGGTAAGGCTGCAGTTCATAGAGCAGTTCGGCTCCAAGATGTGTACACTTTTGTATGTGCTGAACGGCGTATTCTAAAATGCTCTTCACATCAGCAGGCAATATTTGGTTGAAAGGGGGCTCCTTTCATATATGGATATATAACAAGCTTTTCTTCTTTTAAATTTCTATGTATCATGGGGCTGTTAACACTAGTTTTTTCTGGTGCTCAGTCATTTTTCATTGCCTGGTGGAAAATCTGCATCTTATCATAATATCATAATTCATTTCAAGCATTTTCCTCAATAGCTGTAGTATTATACAGTGTTTTAAGAACTTTAGAAACTTTCTCTATAGGCATAGAGTAAATTTCTGTCTTTCTCATTCCCTGGTGAATAGGACTACATTGTCTAAGAGTCAATTGATTGGTACTTTGCAATTCTGACCATAATATCTTAGTTCCTTTCAAGCATTTTACTCCATGCGTATGATGTTATATAGTGTTTTAAGAACTTAACAGACACTCTCAATGGCTGTAGTGTTACACAGTGTTTTCTTTTTCCGACTTTAAGAAGCCTTCTCTAGAGGCATACAGTATATTGTTCAGATGCCATGGGGATATATCAGCTCTTTCATATTCTCTGAGGGACAGTCCTGTCTACCAAGCTCCCAGTCACTCAGCTGCCTTAGCAGGCATGCTTTATTCATGTCTTCCCTTCTTTTCCAACTGCCTTGAAGCCTCTCATTTTTCATTTTAGCTTTCTTCTGGTTTTTACAGGACATATGGTCACTTAGAGAATAAAGTCATCCTTTCACTTAAAGATAGTGGACAGTCCTCAAACCATCTACTCGTGTTTGTCACTACTCTATCAGTTCAGCATTGGCAGATTATAAACATCCTGGTTTGGTCCAGTATGCCTATACATACCATCTGCTATCTCTTCCTCTTCCTTAGAGACCTGATGTTATATCAAGCTTTCTTGAATTCAGATACAGTCTTGTCTACACTGCCTTCACCAAGTGGCTGTGGCACAACTTCACTTTTTTCGTTACAGGTAATTTCCAAGTTTGTCCTTTTTCATTTTCATTCTATGCGCCTTCACTCCAGAGTGTTCTTTCAATTGGAAGGGGATTCACTCACTTCCTGTGTATTTATACCATAGGTACATAAGTATGGTTATGCTGGGTAAGGCCTAAAGTCCATCAAGTCCAGCATTCATATCTAATGGGCATAGGTACATAAGTTTTGCCATTCTGGGGAAGCTCAAATGTCCACCTTTCTACAGCCAGAACAGCATTAAAGAAAAGAAAAAAAAAAAAAACCAAAAAAAAAAAAACCTCTCACGAGAGTATCGAACAGAAATCTCTGCTCCAAAAGAAAGGCTTTGCAGTAATTCTGCAAACTAACGCATACAATATTTGCCATGGCTGTTCACCACTAGAAACACCGGGGACCCTGGGCCTAGGTTCGGTGTTTTAACCTGAAACAAGCTCAACATTCATATCTATTGGGTGTGAGTCTGGTACTACTACTACTACTTAACATTTCTAGAGCGCTACTAGGGTTACGCAGTGCTGTACAAATTAACAAAGAAGGACGTTCCCTGCTCAAAGGAGCTTACAATCTACCTCTCAGTGAGGGAGGACGCATGACCGTGGTACGTGGATTAGTGGTATGTGGATTAGGGAGATCCAAGAAATTACAGGCCGGTGAATCAGACGTTCATACTGGGACAATTTTTTTCTGTCCGGAGCGTACTACCATAGCTGGTGGACTCCTATATTCAGAACTTTCTATATTCAGAACTTACCCAACTATGGAACGCCATAGAGATAGGGTTGGAGTTTGTAGCCCTATTTAACTGGTGTCCTTGGTCACCCTTCCTCTTCTCCTCAGGATCCAGAGAATGGCTAGTTCTTTGCTTATGCATTAACCGGTCATTTTCAGCAGTACTCTCTCTTCCGTTCTTTTATAGATCTAAGAGGATGTTCATTGCGCTCTTAGGGTCATTTCATTCTTACCTAGACGACTGCCTAATTGGAGAAAGTCTTATCAGCAGAGTTCTCAGGTCACGCACCGGGTGTTGCATTTCTTACAGTCTCTAGGTTGGGTGGTGATTGTAGCCAGGCCTCTCATTTGATCTCTCATTTGATCTCTCATCAGATATCTCTGATTTTCTCTTTGTTTAGTCAGGTTGGCGCACAGTCTTTTGTCTCCTCTGCAAACATCCCAGTTTATATTTTTCTTGGTGACCTTGGGCCTTCGGCCATTTCCTCGCTCTATTCTGCAGAATGCAATTTTACTTTCTAATGCCCAAGAAGGAATTTTCCTTCATCCTATTGCGAATCTCAGGGTCATCAATCGCACTATTTAAGTGTCATCTAGTTATCTCAAGAACCTTAGTTCTGTCATTGGGATGCTTCGTGCAGTACACTTTTTGGCAGAAGCTTGTTTGTATATATATATTTTTTTTTTTCTGGGGGACCTCAGCAATTCGTTTTACCTTCGGGTGAATTTTGTTTTCCCTACTGACAAACAAGGCGGAGAGAGCTATGTTGGTCCTTGCCATGGCAATGGGTTATGTCATCCGCCAAGGAGGAGTTAAGAGTATACTCTTGAGTTTGTACTAATTTTTTCTTAGTTGTGTCACCCTGCATTTAGGTGAATGGACTCTCATTTTTTCAGCCTTACTTCCTCACTGCGACACTTCAGGGCTATCTCTTTTTGCCTTCAGGCTCACGAACATTTCTTGCTTCTTCCGTTCAGCAACAGTCTTGACGGAGACAGGGACAGATGCCAACGTCCAGCAGGGGTTTTTCAGCCTTCTTTATGCGTTTCTTCCATCATCTCACTAGGTGTTTACGCAGAACCAAGGCACCCTTCTACATCCGGACCCCCAGTCACTCAAACTTATGGCGTGGTTACTGGGTCTGCAACATCTTTGATATTTTCGCAGGAAGTACTTCAAGTTTTAATTGCTTCCAGACAGAAATCTACATTAAAGTCCTATGAATCAAAGTGGCGACGGTTCACTCTGTGGTACTCCTCTCGCCACTTCATTCCACAAACAGTATCCATTTTGCATGTTTTGGAATATCTTCTGCATCTTGCAAAATCTTGTCTGTCTTACTCATCCATTAGAGTTCATTTGGCAGCTCTATCAGTGATGCATGATACTGTTGACAACCGCACGCTTATGCAGCATCCACTGTCAAAGCGGTTTCTTAAAGGAGTCCTGCACCTGTACCTCCCGCTTCGTCCACCAGCTAGGTGAACTAGGTGAACAGACTCTTAAAGTTCTGTTTTCTAGTAGCCATAACTTTTTCTATAAAGTTTTCCTCTTCAAGCAGTGTTTCCCAGTAGCCATTGCAGCAAGTAGATCTATGTGTGGAATACTTCTACGGTTGGTAACTTCTTTTCGGTCTGCTGTAGTTTAAAGTTTTCACCTTTCCCAATCGGTTTTTTCTTATTGGTTTTGTCCTTCTAGCCAGTAGGCGTAAAAGTTTTTCATTGTTTCTAACCCGCTATATCGCGAAGGATCAAGGAAATGAGAATGTCTATTTCTCTTCTCGCTGAGAGGGCAGTTCCACAGCGTATTACAACATATTCCACAACTTCAGAAGCGGGCTCTATTCTTACTATGGCGATTTTTGGTGCTCTCGGTGCCCATTGGTAAGTTGGCAACTTAGTCCTAGTTTCATTTTATTTTGCTCATTGGGACACACTACATGTTAGTTGTCGCCAGGTGGCCTATGCAGCATGAACATTTCTCTGCAGTTTTCATAGGGTCCCTCCCTTCAGATTACTGCTTTGGTACTTCCCATCAGTCCAATCCTGGTCCGGTCCGGAGGGATGCTAAGGAAGGAGAAATTAGATCTTACCTGCTAATTTGCTTTCCTTTAGTCCCTCCGGACCGGACCAGGCCCCTCCCATGTTCTCTCTACTCTTTAGCTTCTTTTATTAAGTAGGAAGTGTATTCAGTAGGAAGTGTATTCATTCCTTTACGATTCGTGGAACAATACTATATATATATACAGAACTTTACGTGGTCTATACCACTTCTCTGGTGGTTGCTGGTGAGCTCAATTGCTGGAATCTATCTATAAAACCTTAAATACGCCATACCACTTCTCTGGTGAGAGTTGTGGCTGAGCTCAGTTGCTGGAAAATCTATAAAACCTTACATATGATTTACCACTTTTCTGGTGAGAGTTGCTGGTAAGCTCAGTTGATGGAATATATATAAAATCTTAAGTGGGCCATACCACTTCTCTGGTGAGAGTTGCTGGTGAGCTATAAGACAAGTGAGCCATACCACTTCTCTGGTGAGAGTTGCGGGTGAGCTATATTATACGTGAGCCATACCACTTCTCTGGGGAGAGTTGCTGGTGAGCTATATTACATGTGAGCCATATCGCTTCTCTGGTGAGAGTTGCTGGTGAGCTATAGTACAAGTGAGCCATACCACTTCTCTAGTGAGAGTTGCTGGTGAGCTGTAATACATATTGGGCCATACCACTTCTCTGGTGAGAGTTGCTGGTGAGCTCTGATACTTGGCATTGCCGAGTGCTTTGTGGCTGCTAGGATTCCATACGGCACAGAAGGTCTTTCTTTCTTTCCTGCTTTGTTATTCAAATACTGAGGCTAAGGTCACATGGCCAGGGCTCCTATTGGCTCTCTAGAGTCAGAATTTTTTCTCAGTCTCCACCTGCTGGTAGGCGAGCACAACCCATCAGTCCAATCCTGGTCCGGTCCGGAGGGACTAAAGGAAAGCAAATTAGCAGGTAAGATCTAATTTCTCCTTAAGCACTCCTCCCATCGTGCAAACTGAACAGCACTAAACCTTTTCCCTCCCAGCCCTTTACTGGCTGTACCTTAACTTTCCCTCTTGTCTTTATTCTGTGCCTCTGAACAGCCTCTCTGGGATAGCTTCACACCAAACCCTTCTCCCTTTCTGTAGCCAGAGCACTTCTTAAAGAACAGCCTATTTCCCCCATCCCTGTCTAGGACAGCACCTGGCTCTCCAAGGCTAGTTTCTTTTCTTTCAACGGGAGTTTGCTTCACCTCTTCTGGGCCCTCTGTGCGTGCGTAGCCTACTGATATACTACTTGCCTACTGCAACCAGAAAGTGACACCACCCTCCTCAGATGGAAGGTAGCAACCAACTAATTGCTTCCCCTGCGGTGAACAGCTCACAGCCCTACAGCTGCCTTTCTCACACTGCTTGCTGGGTTGTTCAGGAATCCTCTGCTCACGTGCAGAGAACTCCAATTCCCAGAGTCCTCCTCTGTCTTCCCCACGCCGTGTGCTGGGCCAGTTTCCTGGGCTTTGTTTCCTGCCTGTTCCTCCTCCCAGGACCTCTGTTCTAGTAACTGGGTTTTCCAGGAACCTGCCAACCTACTTGCTCAGGTAATGATAGTCTTCTTCCATTTCCCTTGTTTATAGGAGAAATTGCAATACTTTTCCTGCCTACCAGCTTTTCCTTCCTCGTCTCCTCAGACTGTGACAAACATGGTCTGTTACAATACTCGGGACCAGATGATCAAAAGCAAACCCAGGCGCTAGAGGCCATTAGCACCAGACTAGCGCCTGTGTTTGCCTGCGCCTCAGGATCAGAGCCGCGCTAATAGCATACAAATGCATGGTAAATGGACATTTTTTATTCCTCTCCAAAGCTGGAGTTAGGGTTTACAAAGCATTGGAGAGGAATGGGGAGCCCTGTCCAGCATGCTAGCAGAGGCCCGCCCGACTTAAGAGACTTTTTGACCGACCCCCCCCCCCCCCCCCCCCCCCCCCCCACACACACACACAAAAAAAATAGAAGAGAGAGCTGGAGGTCTAGTGGCCTGACCCCCCCCCCCCCCCCCCCCGGTACCTTCAGGTGATGGAGTAGGGAGTAGCACACCCTCCTACTTCCAGCGCCGCCTCCAAATTAGCGCCGCCCTGCCTTGCCCACTGCATCCGGGGATGCGCTGAGCAGGGCTTCCCCACCATAAGCTCCGCCCAGCACATCCCAAGATGCAATGGCAGGGTGCCACTATTTTGGAGGCGGCGCTGGAAGGAGTTCTGAGTTCAACTCCCCCCACTGATCTGAAGGTATGTGGGGGTTCTAGGCCACTAGACCACCAGGTGGGGGAGGGCAGTAGACCACCAGATGGGGGACTGGAGGACCAACGGACCTCCAACCCTCTCTTCTGTTTGGGGGGTGGGTAGGGTTGGGTCGGGATGGGTGCTAGACCACCAGGGCATCTGTTCTGGGGGAAAGGTGGGGAAGATCTGGTATGTTTGACAGGTCCAGGCTTTTTTTTTTTTTCTCTTTTGACAGCCTGGACTTCTGTGGGAGGGCCCAGGCACAATCCTTCCACAGAAGTACCCCTATGATTAGAGCTAATAGCACACATGAATTTGCATGCTATTGCCTTTGATCATAGGGGCATTATTGCCCTGCTGTGTTCCGGTGCTATTTTTAGAGTGCTGTTTGGAATGGCGCGGGGTTTTTGATCATCTGGTTGTCAGTATTTCTCTTTCTCCGGCTAATGGTGATGGTTCACCATGCAGGTTCTGGGCTGGTTAGCTATATAAGCTCCTAAACCAGTTTTTATTTGATAAGTAGAACTACAAATTGTTTTCAATATAAAGAGGAAATGCCTGAAGCTGGAGAGCTTAGTTTAGTAAACAATTGGTGATGCTGAGGACCAGAGTGCCCCAGTCTTATTTTCCACAAATGCTGATGAGTTTTCAGTAAGCTTTATTTTTGTGAAATGTCGTCATTGGTCAAGACAATGCAAAATTACACCAGAGTTCAACTAGTAATTAGCACATATGTAACAATCGGAAAGATTCAACATGTGAGATCATGACAAAATGCATGTAAAGGCCCATAAAGCATGTCAGACCAGTATGACTTTTTAATTTTTTGATTCCCCTTCCCCCTTAAAAAAAAATCTGCAAAGAATTGGTCTAGATATAAACCCATCCCAACCTCTCTCCCCCCTTTACTGAAACTAAGTATGCCCACGAATCTTACCCCCCCCCCACCCCAGATTGTCTATTAAAAAAATTAAAAAGTATATAATAGAGGGAACGGAGTATACTATTCATTGGGTTAATAACACAAATGGAATGGAATGTTGAAAAATAGAAAACAAAAATGAGGATTATTCATTTAAGATTCTACTTCATGCATGAGGAGTCAGTGTAGTCCAGAATGATTCCCAAATGTCCTGAAATTCACACCACTGCAAAAGAGTCGAAGCTCCAGTGCATTCAAGAGTTAATAACTACAGCTGTTGGGTTCTCTGTTACAGATGTCAACCAGTACAGAAGGATACACTTCTTGGCTAACAACAAAGCTTTATGAAAAAATAGAAAATGTCCCATACCCACTAAGTATCTTTCAAACATTCCATCAAAAAAAGATTAGAAGTAGAGCAACACGAGTTGCACAGTGTGTGTTTAGTTGCTGGCACACCTATCCCCAAAAAGTCTGACTATCTGGACAATGCCAAAACATGTGGGTTAAACTTGCAGTCCCACCCCTGCATGTAGGACAGTAATCTATTTCCTTTAGCTTTGTCTTACACGTTCTGTGAGAAGATATTTATGCCCTAAATATGAATTTATAACATAGCTCTCTCAGAGTTACATTAGTCATAACTTGGTTGACAGTAATTATAGATTTCTTTAGACAATCCCCTGAAATTTCATGACCAAAATCTTTAGCCCAGTGAGTCAGTAAAGCATCAAAATGTATGTAATTCTTACTTGCTTTTAAAACATATATGATGACTAGCCATTTTGATTCGTAATTGTGCTTCTTCAAGAACAAGCAGGCATGATTTTCTCACATGTGGGAGATGTCATCCACGGAACCCTGTGCAGACACTTCCATAGGGTACTGTCACTTTAAAACTTTGAGGCAGTGCCCACATCGTGCATGCATGGGTGCCTTTCTGCCTGACAATCGAGCACGGGACCAGCAGTCTACCATTTTCCATGGAGCAGAGAGTTTGGGTTCCTAATCTCTCCTTAGCACATCAGACTTTTCCTTTTTGGTGCCTCCCCTTTTCAGGATATTTTTTTTCTCAATTTTTTCTTTATTACTTTTGTTCAATTAATTGATATTTCAAATTATTCATTTTCGATCTCTGAGGCCTTCTTTTGGCCAGGAAGTAGCTACCATTTTCGGGTACGGAACTACTCGAGCTCCCCAGGCCATTGAGCCGTTTGACCTTGCGTCGATCGTTTTCCCCTCCTTGTCAGCGAGGGTACCGAGTGACTTTAAGAAGTGTACTTGATGCAGTAGGACCATTTCAGGCACAGACCTCCATAACTGGTGTGTCCAGTGCGTAGGTCTGGAGCACCAAGACCTGCAGCGTAAATAATCTAAGAAACATAACTATCATTTTCCCTCCAGGCATTCTGCCAACATCTCCCCTGCATCAACATCCTCGATGCATGGGAAGTGTCCATGCTGCAGTGACCACTCTCCTTCTCTACAACTTATTTCTCAACGAGTCTATGAAGTCCTCGATCTCCTGCACAGGCTATAACTCGGGTACCTCTTGCTCAGCCGGCACCGAAATCCAGGCTATGCTCAAATAGGAGCTCGGGGCTACTGCATATGCAGTCTATTCAGACTTACAGGCTGCTTGCACTAGCCTCAGTCCAGCCTGTAGATGTATCAGAGAGTCACAGGAAAGCTCCTCCACACCGGTTCAGTGTTGACCATTGGGGGCCACCATGAACCTGGCTGATGTATGCGTTGGCAGAGGAACTTTCTCCATTTTTGGAGACATCTTCCTCGATGCTCTAGTCGACGGTCACTTCCATGTACTACCCAAGAGGAGTACTTTCAAGTGTCAGACTCAGACCTCTCCTGGGAGATGGATCAGGACTCACAGGACCGCTCGGCTGAGGAGTCCTATAGCATCCCATCAGACCCTTTGCTGGCTTAGAGACATAAGTCTCCTCCATAAAGTATATCCTTTCCTGGCTTTGTCAGTGAGATGGCCCAAGCCATACCTTTCAAAATTAGAAATGGAGGAAGAAGCTTATTCAGAATATTTTGAGGTTTTCAATTATGATTCTACTCCTAGAGAGGGAATAACTGTTCCACTTCATGCAGTTATGAAGAATACCCTAATCAAAAACTGAGAGAATCCACTAACAGTTCAAGTTGCTTAAAAGAAAATTGACACAATGTACAGGATAACAAAAATGCACTGGTTTAAAAAAAAACTGTTACCCTGTCATTCCCTAGTTGTGGAATCTTCTTTAAAACTCACTCGCAATGCAAGGTCTCATGCTTCTGCTCCTCCGGGAAGAGAAGCTAGAACGTTAGACTGTTCTCTGTCTCCCCTTTTGCATCCCATAGGTCTGTTTGCCGCATTTAAATATAAGCCTTTCAAGCTTCAGTGCTAACCAATCGCATCTTGGATTATCAATTTTATCTTTTGTGGAATTCTTTGCTCCCGAGAAAGCTGAAGAATTCCATAAGCGTCACAGGAAACTTCTTGACTGTGGTAAATATCTGGTAAGGCAATCCTTTGATGTCTTTGATGTCTCTTAACGCATTTCCACCTTAGCAGTAGCAATGCGATGTCTTTCCTGGCTCAGAGTTTCCGACCTTGAATTTGGCACATGTTCCTTGTGGAGACATAGTAACATAGTAAATGATGACAGATAAAGACCTGTACGGTCCATCCAGTCTGCCCAACAAGATAAACTCATTTACATGGTATGTGATACTTTATATGTATACCAGAGTTTGAATTGTCCTTGCCTTTCTCAGGGCACAGACTGTAGAAGTCTACACAGCACTGTTCTTGTACTAAGTTCTGGAGCTAACGCCGAATCCCCTTAAAATTTACACTGCAGCCCATCCCTATCCAGTCACAATCAGGGCATAGACCATACAAGTCTGCCCAGCTCCCATTTTATTTCCCAATTACCAGTGTCGCCACCCAATCTCCGCTAAGATTCCGCAGAACCATTCCTTCTAAACAGGATTCCTTTGTGTTTATCCCACGCATGTCTGAATTCCATTACCGTTTTCATCTCCACCACCTCCTGCGGGAGGGCATTCCACATATCCACCACCCTCTCCATGAAAAAATGCTTCCTCACATTAGTCCTGAATCTGCCTCCATTCAACCTCAATTCATGTCCTCTAGTTCTACCGCTTCCCGTCTCCGAAAAAGGTTCATTTGTGGATTTAGTTGGATTTTGCCCATACTATCTTTAGCAGTAATAATGATAATAATAAATAACAGCAAAACTTGTAACCTACTCAAACCTTACTGTTCAGAGCAGTTTACAAAGTAAAAGAAACTGAACAAGTCCAAAAACAAAAAATATCATTACAAAAACACAATATAAATTTAAAAAATGAAGAAAATAACACACACTCCTATTTGTTTTAACTTCTTGTAACTTCATGTAATAAATGTAAACCGCTTTGACTGTACCACAGAAAAGGTGGAATATCAAATCCCAATTACCCTCATTCCCCTTACCCAATGTCTATGTTCTTTTTGACAACTTATTCAGAGACAAAGTCAGGGAAATAACAGACGTAATGAAAAAGCATACAGATACTATTAAAACTCTGGCCAGGCCACAACCTTCTGCCACCTCTTCTAGAAGATTTGCAGAAGGTTTTCAACGCTCTAATTACTACGCATCTAAGTGTCATACTCCTCCTCCTCCTCTACCACATCAAAGGAATACACCCAAGCGCTCGTGACCAAGGCAGCAGACAGAAGTCACAGACTCCTTTTCAATCTAAACCACAACCCAGTTTTTGGCTCCTTTCTAGAGAACATTGCCACTGTCCGTAGGAGGCAGACTAATCCTCTTTCAACAGAAGTGGCCACTTATAACCTCTGTTGGGTGCTACATATCATAAAGCAAGGTTAGGCTCGCCATTATGAAAAAAAGACCTCTTGACCATCCACCAAGAGTCTTGTTTCAACTCCTTCCAAGTACGATCCAAGAGATAGTACTTCGAGAGGAACTCTCTGCCCTCTGGTAGAATGCAATAGAACTAGTTCTCCATCGGAAAGGGGTCAAACGTTTTACTCCATGTTCTTTCTCATACCAAAAAAAGATGGGGGAGTACGACCAATTCTCAATCTGCAACCTTTTAAGCAAATTTCTACTCAAAGAAAAATTTTGCATGATTTCTCTGGGATCACTTCTCCCATGATCCAGTTTAACGACTGGCGTTGCTCTCTAGATCTGAAGGAGGCATATACTCACATACCTATTCTCCCTGCTCACAGAAGTTTCCTGTACTTTTGCTGTGGGACTCAGCATTATCAGTACAAGGTCTTACTGTTCATCTTGGCTTGGCTTCAGTGGTAGCTGCAACTCTCTGCAAGTGGGGCATACACATCTTCCCCAACCTCGATGACTGGTTAATCAAGGCAGCCTCCTGAGAGGTGGCACAGACTTCAATTCTGTCCGCCATACTTCTCCTAGAACTTCTCGGGTTTGTGATAAATTACCCCAAATCACATCTTCTGCCAGTTCAGACCTTACAGTTCATTGGGGCTCTCCCGGATACTACTTACGGTCGAGCCTTCCTCCATCAACTGAAAGCAGACAACATAATGCAGCTCTCCGCCCAGATATCCAGATCCACCCAAGTATCTGCTTGTCAGCTGCTCCGCCTTCTAGGCCACATGGCTTCAACAGTCCATGTAACACCATTGGCTCGGCTCCACTTCTGGGGCACTCTCCTCTCAGTGTCTGAAGCCACGAGGTTGCTCTCAGCCCGCATTTGAGTTACTCCACAGCTATGCCACTATCTGTAGTGGTGGATGGTTCCCCAGAATCTCACTCCTTTTCAGCCTTTTCCACATCACCATTGATGCCTCCATGATCGGTTAGGGGGGCTCATCTCGACGGTCTCCATACACAAGGTTTTTGGTTCCCACGGGAAAAAAAAATTATCAATCTCCTGGAATGCTCTCAAAACTTTCCAAGACCATAATCTCAATCAGATAATTCTTGTTCACGATATATTACCTGAACAAATAGGGAGGAACAGGTCCTTACCACCTCTGAACGAACAATCCAGATATGGATTTGAGCAGCTTTTCAAAACATAGTAACATAGTAGATGACGGCAGAAAAAGACCTGCATGGTCCACCCAGTCTGCCCAACAAGACAAACTCATATGTGCTACGTTTTGTGTATACCCTACCCTGATTTGTACCTGTCCTTCTCAGGGCACAGACCATATAAGTCTGCCCAGCACTATCCCCGCCTCCCAACCATCAGCCCCGCCTCCCACCACTGGCTCTGGCACAGACCGTATAAGTCTGCCCAGCACTATCCCCGCCTCCCAACCACCAGTCCCGCCTCCCACCACCAGGTCTGGCACAGACCATATAAGTCTGCCTAGCACTATCCCCGCCTCCCAACCACCAGCCCCGCCTCCCACCACCGGCTCTGGCACAGACCATATAAGTCTGCCCAGCGCGATCCCCGCCTCCCAACCACCAGTCCCGCCTCCCACCACCGGCTCTGGCACAGACCGTATAAGTCTGCCCAGCACTATCCCCGCCTCCCGACCACCAGCCCTGCCTCCCACAACCGGCTCTGCCACCCAATCTTGGCTAAGCTCCTGAGGATCCATTCCTTCTGAACAGGATTCCTTTATGTTTATTCCACGCATGTTTGAATTCCGTTACCGTTTTCTTTTCCACCGCTTCCCGTGAGAGGACATTCCAAGCATCTACTACTCTCTCCGTGAAAAAATGCTTCCTGACATTTTTCTTGAGTCTGCCCCCCTTCAATCTCATTTTATGTCCTCCAGTTCTACCGCCTTCCCATCTCCAGAAAAGGTTAGTTTGCGGATTAATACCTTTCAAATATTTGAACGTCTGTATCATATCACCCCTGTTTCTCCTTTCCTCCAGAGTATACAAGTTTAGGTCAGCAAGTCTCTCATACGTCTTGTAACGCAAATCCCATACCATTCTCGTAGCTTTTCTTTGCACCACTTCAATTCTTTTTACATCCTTAGCAAGATACAGCCTCCAAAACTGAACACAATACTCCAGGTGGGGCCTCACCAATGACTTATACAGGGGCATCAACACCCCCTTTCTTCTGCTGGCCACACCTCTCTCTATACAGCCTAACAACCTTCTCGCTACGGCCACCGCCTTGTCACACTGTTTCATCGCCTTCAAATCCTCAGATACTATCACCCCAAGATCCCTCTCCCCGTCCGTACCTCTCAGACTCTCACCGCCTAACACATACGTCTCCCGTGGATTTCTATTCCCTTAGTGCATCACTTTGCATTTCTTCGCATTGAATTTTAATTGCCAAACCTTAGACCATTTTTTTTTTAGCTTCCTCAGATCCTTTTTCATGTTTTCCACTCCCTCCCGGCTGTCCACTCTGTTACAGATCTTAGGTAAAGTTTGCCTATTTGCGGATGATACTAAGATCTGTAACAGAGTGGACAGCCTCACGAATTATCCTCAGCATGCCTTTAATTTGTTGACTATTCCAACAGTGGGGGAAACCAGCAATAGACTTTTTCGCTTCTCATCAGAACAGTACGCTTCCCTGCTTTTTGTTCCACAAATTGTGCTCTCAATCGTGTAGCCCCAGATGCCTTCCTACTCCATTCTATATACCTTTCCCCCACTGCTTCTTGGGAAAATTCTTCTTAAGCTACGTCAAGACCAAGTGACCATGATCCGTATTGCTCCCTATTGGCCACATCAAATTTGGTTCCCTTTTCTCCTAGAGTTATTGTGCAAGGAACCAAATTGATGTTAGGTTCTTTTCCATCCCTAATCACAGAGAATAAGTGGTTCCTCCTCCATCTGGACCCTCGCTTTCTAGCCTTGGTGGCTTGGTTGTTGACAATCCTGCTCAGAAGGAATGGATCCTAAAGAGCTTAGATGAGATTGGGTGGCAAAGCCGGTGGCGGGAGACGGAGATGGTGCTGGGCAGACTTATATGGTCTGTGCCAGAGCCGGTGGTGGGAGGCGGGACTGGTTGTTTGGAGGCGGGGATAGTGCTGGGCAGACTTATACGGTCTGTGCCAGAACCGGTGGTGGGAGGCGGGGCTGGTGGTTGGGAGGCGGGGGATAGTGCTGGGCAGACATATACGGTCTGTGCCCTGAAAAGGACAGGTACAAATCAAGATAAGGTATACACAAAAAGTAGCACATGAGAGTTTATCTTGTTGGGCAGACTGGATGGACCGCGCAGGTCTTTTTCTGCCGTCATCTACTATGTTACTATGTAACATAGACTTAAGTTCCTTAAATCTTCCAGACTGTGTCTCTAGGATGCTCCAAACCTCTAGGAAACCACTCACATAGAAATATTACTGTTTCAAGTGGAGAAGAGCTTTCCTCTGGTGGTATAACCAGAGCACTCAACCCTACTAGGTGCTCTCTTCCTATCCTTATGGTGTACCACCTCTATCTTTCTAATTCTGGTCTGGTCTCAGAGTACACCTGAGTGCCATTAGCGCTTTTCATTCTAGAGTTGTTAATAAGCCAGTTTTCGTTCATTCCTTGATAGTAAGATTCATGAAAGGTTTATTTCATACCAAACCTCCTATTAAACCACCTCCAGTAGTGTGGGATCTCCGTCATCCTCACAGGTCTCATGAAACCTTCATTTGAGCCACTCTGTTCCTGTTCTCTGAACCTTCTCATTTATAAAGTATTGTTCTTAGTACCACTTACTTCTGCCAGAAGATTAAGCAAACTTCAAGCTCTGGTTGTAGACCCACCTTGCATCAGGTTCTACCAAGGACAGGGTCCTACCCCAAATTCTTTCCTATATTGATATGGGAGTTGCACCTCAATTAATCCATTGTAGTTCCTGTCTTCTTCCCTAAGTCAGATTCTCATCCTGGAGAAGCAGGTCTGCATACTTTATAATGCAATCATGCTCTAGCCTATTATCTGGAGCATACAAAACCTCATAGGAAGTTCTCCCAGCGTTTTGTATCCTTCGACCCTAGCAGATTAGGAATTCCCATCACCAAATGTGTTATCTCAACTTGGCGCGCTGACTGTATCTCCTACAGCCTGCTTGTCCTCGGAGAAAGCGAATGCTACATACCTGTGAGTCTCGTGAGAATATCATGCCTGCATGTCCATGGAGAAAGCAAAGTTACCTGCAGCAGGTGTTGTCCGAGGACAGCAGGCATATATTCTCACATCCTTCCCCCCTCTCTTTGGAGTTGCCTTCTTAGCTTTAGTATTATACTGTTGGTCCTTTGCTCAAATGTCGGGCAGGAAGGCACCCGCAGATGAGCCGTTGGGGTACTGTCTCAAAGTTTTAAATTGACAGTATACTTTGCAGTGTGCACACCAGGCTCCGTGGATGACGTCACCAATATGTAAGAATATATTCCTGCTATCTTCTGAGAACACTTGCTTCAGGTATTTAACTTGTTTCTAATTACTGTACAGTGCCTCAGGATAAATTCAAACAGTTGCTGCACAATTTGTTTGCAGGCTATGGGATGTTCCCCTCTTCCAACCACCCGACTTTGCTTAATATAAATCTTCACTAGCAGTATAATAAATTAAGGTTGCTGAGATAAAATCCTCCTATAGTAGGTGTGTCCTAATCCTTTTTAAAGAACATTGCGCAGGAGGACACACTAAATGGTTTTTATATTTCCACAAGGATAAGCAGGATAAAAGCCCTGATAGCATAGGTGATATCACTTATACAGCCTATTTGGCAAAGCTTCTCCAGCTTAGTTAAGTACTAGAAGCCTTTGAGTCGCTTCACCTCACGTGCACACTACTTCCACCTGCTGCTGTTGTGTGCAACCACTCTTTGCCTTTCCATGGAGCCAGTTGAACATGTCATTGGAGTTCTCCTTAAGACTTTTTTTTTAATTTGCTAAAATTGTTTTTGTAAGATTTTTTGTGCTCCTATCACTATTGTGCATTTATTTTCACCCTGTCAGTGTTTTAGCTAGGTTTTTCAGATGTTTTAAGATTTCTTTTCAGTTAGCCTGGTGTGGGTTTTCGCTTGAGAACCTTGGGCTCTCAGTTGGGATACTGGGGTTCAAAATCAAACCATGTGATTATCAGCTATTTTTCCAAGCAGGGTGTCCCAAAGAAGAGCCCCCAGCAGCTTTAAAAAGTACACCGGTGCAACAGGACCATTTCCATTATGGATACTCATAACCGGTGTTTGCAATGCCTGGGGCTTGACCATAATCCTTCTCGTTGTAAATTTTGTTCACAGATGTCCAAGAGAGGTCTTCATGGTTAAGAAAAGCAGACTTGCACTAAGAAGTCCAGTCTGTCATTACATCGGTTGCTGGGGATGCATTGTCATTAAGACTGCAGTATTCACCCTTAACTTCAAGCATCAACAGAGGCCAACAGAACCAATCATCTTCCAAGTCTAGTCCGAAGAAGAGGAATAATTTGTTCTCAGAATTATCCAAGATGAGGGCTCATTATTCTGAATGCCAGTGAAAGCAGAGTCTCATGGAGCTGAAGATGGCAAGTTGAGGTATAGAGAACAACAGTGGTGCAGAGGGAGAATCAGAAGTGAGTGATATGGGCCTCCCGGTCACTTTTCCAACCCTGGTTCCTTGAAATCAAACAGATCTTAACATCATTAAAGGGGACCTTGCTGAGAGAATTAGGGACCTCCGTGCTGACGTAGTGGCTTTTGGGCAGCATGTGGAGGATTGTGAAATGCACTTGAAGGAGTTGGAGGAAAAAGGAGCTGTTTTTAAGAACTTACGGCAAATAAATTGTAGGCCATGAAAGAGGATCACATGACGCCTTGAGATGCTCAGACGTGGGTTAGAGTAGCTCCGGATCCTCCAACACTTTTGCCTTTTATTGTCCCAACTAATTTGTTTGTGGTGTACGCTAGTGGTTATCGCCAGATTTTTAACTCACCCAGCAGGGTCAATAGCAGCGAGAAGGGGGAGAAAAGATACTGACAAGATGAAGAGAGTTGGGGACAAAATGATGGAGCCCCCAGTTCCATTGGAAACTTCCTTTACTGAGGTGCAACTTTCTCAGCTTACCGCTCTGCTTGTGCGTGTGCTATACCCTTTGCTGGCTCCCATTTTGGAACAGCTTACTGGAGTGGAGACGTTGGCAGAGACCACGAGGAGAGCAGGTTAGCTAGAGCAGTGTGTTTCTACTGCTGAGGACACGCTTACAGTGACCTTGGAGCTAATGCATTCCATGCAGGCCTCTTTAAAAGGACCAGGTGCAGAAAATTGAATACCTTGAAAATAGGTTGTGCCGCAACAACTTGCATTTCATAGGTCTTCCAGAGTCCTTGACCGAGCAGCGTCTGGGACCTTTGTTGGATGCCTGCATCCAGAAGGAATTTACTGTCCCAGACGGCCTTGGCCTGGTATGGTTTGAGCATGTGCACTGCCTAGGTCATCACTGTGAAGGCGCAGTGTACCATAAAGTGGTAATTGCCAAAGTGCATAATAATTTGCATAAGGAGGCTATCTTGCACCACTTTAAAAATAAGAGGGAGACTTTGGAATGTGAGGGGTTCATAGTAAAAAATTTTCAAGACTACTCCCAGGCCCTTATGGAACAGAGGCGTTGTTTTACACCCCTATGTGCACAGCTCAGTGACCTTAATGCCTGTTTTATGTTACCGTACCCTGCTAGATTGAAAATTCATGTGGAGGGGCAATGGCACACATTTGACACACTCCACAATTGGCACAAGATTTTATTGGTCAGACTCTAACTCGTCATCTTAATGTTTGGTTGATGGACATCATCTCTTTCAGCTATGGTGTTTTGGGGATATGTCAGTCTGTGGTGGCAGTTATATGTATTTCTTGTACCCTGACCACATCTTATTTTACAGGATAAGTAGTTCTGTCTTTCTGATTGCTTGCAGTTCACTTATGGTTATGTTTCTCATTGAATGCA
This sequence comes from Microcaecilia unicolor, assembly GCF_901765095.1. Lineage (NCBI taxonomy): Eukaryota > Metazoa > Chordata > Amphibia > Gymnophiona > Siphonopidae > Microcaecilia > Microcaecilia unicolor. Next base: position 48,453,301 of record NC_044031.1, on the reverse strand, counting down.
CTGTATGCTGGGAGGTGGTGGTGCTGGGGGACCTCATATCATATAAACATGTATCCCTCCAACTGACACACTTGCTGGTTGGTTGTTAGGTTTCTTGGGGGTTTACATAGGTTTGGGGGAGGGGGATTGGGGGATTTTTGGTCTGGAGAGGGTGGGTGCTTTTTTAGGGACTGGTCGATTTTGGTCGTTTTTAGTGTTTAGTCCAGGTGCCACCATTTGGTGGTTGCTCCTTAGGTTGAGGCTGGGCACCTTGGGAGTTTTGGTATTGTCCCCTTTTCCTCTTGTTAATGATCCTCTTTAGGTACTCTACTTTATGAGACCCTTAGGTACTACTAAGGTCAGAATGTGGGAGGAGTTAGTTCTCTGATTAAGCGTACCAAAATCTTGGCGGCACTACGCCGCCAGGGTATGCACGTGTTATGTCTCCAGGAAACACAGCTTTCTGATGTGGAGCACGAGAAATTTAAATGTTCATGGGCAGGTCAGTTTTATTGTTCCCCAGCATCTGGACACTGCGGCTGGGTGGCAGTTCTCATCCATAAAACTCTGCCCTGCGATGTTATCTCCTTTTTTATAAGGATGATCATAGGAGGTTGTTATTACTGAAGACGGTCATGCAGGGTACCTTTTTACTTACTAGTGGTATACGGCCTGAATGTGCCCGATCCTGCTTTTTATAGGAAAATTGGCAGTCATATTGCTTTATGCTAATCAAGCTTTGCTTGTGGTTGGAGACTTCAGTTTAGTTATGGATCTGGCCTTAGGTCATCCTTGGTGGCCCCAGTGCTCCGACATAGAAATGCTCCCTTGCAGAGCATCTGCCATGCTTTGCAACTGGTTGATCCTTGGCACCTGCTTCATCCTAGTGAGGTGGATTACACACATGTGTCTAGGACACATGGTACGCTGTCCAGATTGGCTTATATTTTGGTGAGTGAAACTTCTTCTCCTTGGTCCACTCCACAGATATTGGTCCTTTAGAGATCTTGGTTCATAATATGACCTGGATTTTTTTTGAAAAAGGCCCTTTCTGTCATCAACGCCCCAGGTGGCGTTTTCTAGCTTATATAACGATTTGGAGTTCCAAAAATATCTACAGTCTGGGAGGAGTTTTTTTTATTGTTTAATGAACAGCATCTCTCTTCCCCATCCCTCTTTTGGCCGACAGCAAAAGCGGTGTTCAAAGGTGACATTATTGCCTATGCTAGTGACAGGAACAGGCGGATTGCTCAGGGGATCGTTCAATTGCAAAAACAGCTTCGTAGAGCCAAATTGGCTTATATTTAAAAACCCTATCCTGGCCACCCGTGAGAACTTATTCTACCCAGGTGGCCATGAACATTCTTCTCCATGAACACACTAACCTAATGCATGTCTACCATAAACACCGTTTTCATAGTTTTGATAATAAGCCCTGGAGAATGCTTGCTAGAGTGACTAAATTTATGGATGGTACTAGACTTATTCTGGCCCTCAAAGGGGGGGGATGGTGCCCTGACTACTAAATTTGTTACATTTGTACCTCGCACTTTTCCCACTCATGGCAGGCTCAATGCGGCAGGCAATGGAGGGTTAAGTTACTTGCCCAGAGTCACAAGGAGCTAGCTGCCTGTGCCGGGAATCAAACTCAGTTCTTCAGTTCCCCAGGACCAAAGTCCACCACCCTAACCACTAGGCCACTCCTCCACTCAACTGGGGATGAGATAGCTGAGATAGTGACTGACTTCTTTACAACCATGATCCTTGATCACTGTGTATTTGGAACGTGCTGGAATGCCCCATCTTTTGGACGAACAGGTGGCTGAGTTGAATAAACCTTTATTAGCAAAGGAACTTAAACAATTTATTAAAGCCTCTTCTTTATGTAAAGCCCCAGGCCCTGATGGTTATACCATTGAATTTTATAAGCCAATCTCTTCGCAAGTAATGGGCCCTTTGCTTGCATACTATAATGAGGCAGTGGAGGAGGGTTCTTTCCAGTTCATGAGAATATGGCACTTATCAGCCTGATTCCTAAACCGGGAAAGTCTACTGAGTTACCTGATTGCTACTGGCCTATCTCTCTAATAAATGTTGGGCTGAAACTACTTACTCAGATTATATCTGATAGGTTAGCTGATTTTTTTTGCCGCAGCTAATGGGCCCCGAACAGTTGGGATTCGTGAGGGGCTGCCAAAATGTTCTTAACGTTCATCGTTTGCTATTAGCAATGTCCAGGTGTAAGGCCAGGGGGAGCACGCTCTGATTGTGAGTTTGGACACGGAGAAGGCTTTTGATAAGGTGCGGTGGCCTTTCCTTTTCCGGGTCCTCACTTATATAGGGTTGCAGAGGTGGTTTTATTGGACTTTGTATACCCTTTACTCTGGTCCCAGAGCTTCCTTGCTAAATAATGGAATATGGGCACTCTCCTTTTCTATTGGTTGTGGCACTAGACAGGGATGCCCCCTCTCCCCGCTGCTTGTTGTTTTATTTTTAGAGTCCTTGTTATGTATCATTCGCCAGATTCGGGATATCACTGGGGTTGAATAGGTACATCTAGAATAAAAGTGCTTGCTTTTGTGGTTGATTTAATGCTTATTATAGCCTGATTCTCTTCACACATTATTGCATGTCATTAGGGAGTATGGGACTTTATCAGATTTAACCCTCAATTTGATTAAATCTCAAGCTTTAGCTTTGTCAGAGACATTACATACTACTTGGCAAGGCTCCTTCCCTCTAATATGGGCAGAGGGTTGTCTTCACTTCTTGGGGGTTACTATTCCAGCTAACTTGGCAGATTTGTGTGATTGTAATGTTCCACCACTGTTTCGATCTATTGGTCACAAATTGGACCTATGGAGGGTGTATCCTGTGTCCTTAATGGATTGAATCAGTCTTTTTTAATATGATGCTTGTTCCTCGTATATTGTATCATTTTCAGATGCTACCTTTGTTTTTAAAATTGACAGATGAGCGTTCCCTTCATCACAAGATTCAGTCATCTGGAATGAGAAGAAAGCAAGCTTGTCCATAAGGGTGATTCAGATGCCAAAACTTTATGGGGGTCTTGGACTACTAAACTTGCGCTGCCTTACAGTCGCATGTGGAATGTGCCATGTTAATTACTGGTACCAGGACACAGAGCATTACATGGTAACTAGTATTATTCCTGCAATCCATTTCAGTTGTCTTCTCCATATTATGGGCCAGACCCTGCCTAAAGAACTCAGACTGTGCTATTTTTCATCGCCTATTACACCTTGTGTGGCGTTGGATTTGTTGGTGGCATCACTTTTCGGCAGCAGTGTCTCCAATTCTGGCAATTCAGAAGAACTCCTGTTTTCCACCTGGCAGACTCTAAAGCCTTTTGTATTTGAGGACTTAAAGGCATCCACTGCTTATACCATGTACTCACTGATGAGGGCAAGCCTCGGACCTTTTTGGAGCTACGGACACAATATCAAGTTTTGTCTCGGGATCACTTTGCATATTTACAACTCAATCATTACATCCACAGCTTGCCTTGGAAGAAGTTATATGAGGAAGTGCAGGAGCTTTTGTCAGAGGGGTATTCCTTGGGTTCCCAATTACCGGTCCCATTGTCTTACCACCATAAGGTTCTGCTGGAAACCACTCCTGACATTGACTATGCGCATGTTACTGCTTTGTGGAACATGGACTTGGTAATTGCTTTGGATGAGGGCGTTCTACATGAGTGCTTGTTAGGTATTCATAGAGTCACCTCCAACACGCAATTGTGGGAACAACATTACAAATTTCTCTCGTGCATCTACATCTCACCTCACTGTGCTTATCAAGCTGGTGTAATTCCTTTGGATGTTCTCAACCTGGAACAACTTTGTGACATATGTTATGGTACTTTCTGGGCACTGTCATTTTTTGGAAACATCTTATGGATTTATCACCCACTTTTGGAAGCGCCTTCTCCACTGTGTCCTAGTGTAGTTTGGGTATAGTTTGGGTCGTCCTTGTTCACTGGGTCTTCTGGGATTTCTTGCCCTTACTGTTTTAATGGTTTTAATGGTAAAACGGATGATTCTTAATCTTTGGTTATCTTCAGACCTTGTCTTTGTGGTGCCAACATATTATTCATATTTTACAAATGCAGAGATTGAACATTTATGATATCAACTCACCTTCTGGTCATCGCTTTTGGAGAATCAGGGAACATTTTTTGAATACCTTAACCCACAGAGCTCATAGTAGTGTACTTAATCTTTCTGTTTGAGTAGCTTCTCGTGGACCACTTGGACAGAGCCACTTTTGTAGCATTTTATTTAGGGGGGGAGGGGAAGGTGGGCTGGGCTGGGCTGCTCAGGCTTTACAGTTGACCATGTTGAAAATTTTTGTACCTTGGTTGTTTTGTTTTATTTTCTATTTTAATAAAAAGGATTTAAACATAAATTGGAGAACGTGGAAAACGGCGTAATAACTTAAGGATATGGGGCATACCTGAGGACGAGGTTTATGCAGATTGTTGTGCTGTGGCTGTGGTGGTATGTAAGGCCTTGCTGGCAAAAGATGACCCTGATGCTGGATAATGTGGAGATTAACAGCCTCCAAAGTCCTATGTGCTCTATCCAGTTTAAAGGTAACCTGCTATGCAATATCATAGTCTGTGTTGATGAAGCATAGGAAATTGAGGTAGGTGACCTTGCTGCTACGCGAATGGAATGTAAAGTATCGCTGGCATTTTCCATTTGTGCTATCATTCACTGTGGATGGAGTTACCCATCAGGTGACATCATTGGAGTTGGCTGTTGGACTGGCCTAGGAACTGTGGCTGTTAAAAGTCCAGCAGGGGATGCAGGGGAAGTATGAGTAGCAGTGAAGCCAATAAAATGTCAACCTCCAGAAGAAACATCGTAAAAAGCTGTGCTGTGTGGCAGTTCAGTTGGAAGTGGAATGAAGCGACTTGCATGTAATGCTCTGGGAGAGTCAGGAACACAAACTGAATTTTTAAGTTGCTGCAGAACTGAGAAGGGAACTGTAGAAAAGACTACTTGTGTTCTTACTGTTTTTGCATATGGTGGATGTGGAAGGCTTTCAAATTGTGTGATGAATGAAGAGTGTGCATAAGAGGGGAAATGGGTGTATGAGTGGTGAAATAATTTGTGTGGTTGCTTAATTGCTACAGGTGCAGATTGGATTTGACGTGATACAAAAGGGCTGAGGACATGGTGACGTTGCAACTCAGATGGGAGGGGCTGCGAGGAGGAACAGCTAGAGGTTGGGGATGGGTTTGTTTTATGAAGTGGTTCAGTAATTGGGATGGGGAAAGAACCTGTAATCATGAGTAGGAATTTTACTATTACTATAAACCCAAAGTTGGACAGTTCCACTGGAAGAGGCTGGGGGGGGGGGGGGCGGTGGGAGTGGCCAACCTAGTTTATGATGGATACCCTGTCCTTGACAGATATAAGGAGGACCCGAAAAGGTAATTCCAGACGGTACACTTTTTTTTTTCTCCCATGCACATAATTCCTATACATGGATTGATCTGATGCTAATAGAGGGGAAACTAGTTCATCAGATTTTAGTTATAGGCATTCTTCCAGTTACATGGTCTGATAATGCTCCTGTGTTCATGCAACTACAGTTAGTGTACATAGAAGAGGGACTGTAATTTTAGAGATTAAATGAGTCTCTTGGAGGAACAGGAAAGGTGCCCAATTAGCTACCAGTATACAGGATTACTTTGCGATCAATAGGGGAACTACATCTGTAGGGGGGATATGGGATGGCATCTACCATGGTGTTTGTGGTAGATAAATAGCGTTAGCCACCCAGAAAAAGAGAGAAAGGGAACAAAAAGGGAAGGAGCTGAGGGAGAAGATTTGGACTTTGGAATTTTAGCATTAAAGAATAGACACAGAAAACACTTAAGACCTTGGAGGGACTGAGTTGATAAGGTTAGAGGTATGGTATTCCAGTTAGAGACAGTAAAGCAATGCTATGTTGAATGGGGAAATAAAGCCAGCAAACTATTAGTTTGTAAATTTAAATCCCAGATGAAACAATGCCAAATTCTAAAAATTGAGATCAGAAAGGTAATACGGTGTTTTTCATCTAGAGCTCTCAAAGATGCATTCATAACCTTTTATAAGGAGTTGTATACACAAGAGGTTTTAGGGGATGAGAGGCAAATGAGGGATTATCTTCAGGAATGCAGATTGCCTTGACTCAGAAAAGAGGAGGTAGATATTTTTGTTAGGGATATTACTACTAAAAAAAAGTGGAAACAGCAATAGCCTCCAGTAAGAAGGGAATGGCACCAGGGCTGGATGACCTAGTCCAAATTTTATAAAAAGTGTAAGGGGGTCCTCATGGACCCACTAGTTAGACTATTCAATGCAATCCTAAGGAGGGAAAGTACACTTGAGTCAATGTCAACTGCAGGGATTACTATAGTGGCAGTACTAGGAAAAGTATGTTAGTGTGTGTAGTTAACTTTAAAAAAAAACTGCTCCATAGCACAAACAAAAAAATAGTGTGAATATAAACTTCCAGTGCTTGAAATATTCAAACCTTATTCAAAAAATAGCAGGCTGAAAAAATGCTCAGAGTTGAATAGCAAATGGGGTTTTGAAGTGCATATTGACACGCTTATATTCAGTTTCCTTTGACAATGCTGGTGGGCGAAACGGGTCCCCATTGGGAGTTGAGCTTCCAACTGCCTTTGTTGTTTTTCAAAATATCCTTTTTGAGTTCTTCATGATACTTGTATTTATTTATGAACATTTATACCCCACTTTTTTTCCACATAAAGCAGACTCAAAGTGACTTACAATATACAGATTAATCAATTACAATTACATTGGATAGGGGGGAAGTAACAGGGTAAGAAGGGAAAGGGAAGAGAGACAAGATGGACGGTGGAAATCCAGATGCTGAGATGGCCCAGAGTGGTTTGAACAGTTCACGGCAAGGCGATCCCCAATTGGGAGCTGTAGCAATACCCAGTAAGCGCAGGCGAAACAGCAATATGTGGCCATTTTTGCCGCATGCCAGGGCCCCTTTTACCACAGTGGGTAAAAAGGCCAAAAAAAAAAAGAAATGTGATAAATCTGCACTTACCATGCAGCCTTTTTATTTTTTTTGGGTGGGGGGGAGCATTTACTGCCATCCATTCAGGTGGCAGTAAGGGCTCCCGCACTAACCCAGCAGTAACCAGGCAGCACACGATGCTGTCCAGTTACCGCCGGGTAACCCCCTGCGGAAATACTTTTAAAATATTTCTGCTAGCCAATGGAAATGATGCGTGCTGGGTGTAGTTCTGGGTTGCCACATGGCAACCCTTTAGGAAAAGGCCCCCTTCACTTCACTGGCTCCCTATCAAAGAACGCATAAACTTCAAAGCCCACACAATGATCCACAAGATCTTCCATGGCGAATCTCCAAGCTACATGGCCGACTTGATCGACCTACCAGCCAGGAACGGGTCCAAATCTTCTCAAACGTATCTGAATCTTCATCTTCCCAATTGCAAAGGCCTCAAATACAAAACCTACTACGCATCCAACTTCTCCATTGTAGGCAGCAAACTGTGGAACGCAATACCTCGACACATCCGAACAACCAATGAACATCTACCTTTCTGAAAGCTGCTGAAAACTTACCTCTTCAAACAAGCCTAACCCAACTTAAATCTCGAACCTAATCCACACCACTAGCACCACCCATACTCCAATCCTCTCCCCCACATCTCGTCCTATTGTCCTACTCTCTATAACTGGTTTACCTTTGTGATACGATGTACCATACTTTGTTTTATCTCAGTGATACTCTGTACCAAACCTTGTAAGCCGTACTGAACCTGCTATCGAGCGGGAAAGAGCGGGGTATAAATGCCATAAATAGTCCAGAGGAAAAGGAAAAACCCCAGAAATGGCAAGCTGCCCAGTTAGCGCCAGATTAGCACTGAAGCCCTTATTGCCACTTCAATGGGTAGTGAATAACAGCTCCCCCGCCACATGGCCATTTTTTTTTTGTATTTGCACTGTACTCTGTTATAAAAAAAATATTACAGTGCACAAGGTTAATGAAGAAAATGCAGTAAAGTAAAGAAGTTTATAAATATAAATGCAGGAGGTTTTTGGACAAAGATGAAGCGCTTGCCCATTTAGTACTGAAAACATTTCTGTACATTGTCACTGAGTACTTTGAGCTTTTGAGGTCTTTTCCTTCCTGCTATTTTTTGAATAAGGTTTGAATATTTCAGTCACTGGAAGTTTATATCCACAATATTTTTTGTTTGAAGTGTGTGTAGTTCATATAGGCCCATCTGCCTAATAAATCTACATAAGAACATAAGAGTAGCCATACTGGGTCAAACCAATGGTCCATCTAGCCCAGTATTCTGTTTTCTAAACAGTGGCCAAGCCAGGTCACAAGTACCTGGCAGAAATTCAAATCGTGGCAATGCTCCATACTTAAAATCCCAGGGCAAGTAGTTGCTTCCCATGTCTGTCTCAATAGCAGATTATGGACTTTTCCTCCAGGAATTTGTCCAAACCTTTTTTAAACCCAGATACGCTAACTGCTGTTACCACATCTTCCGGCAAAGAGTTCCAGAGCTTAACTATTTGTTGAGTGAAAAATATTTCCTCCTATTTGTTGTAAAAGAATTTCCATGTAACTTCTTCGAGTGCCCCTTAGTCTTTGTTCTTTTGTAACAAGTAAAAAATCGATTTACTTCTTCTCGTTCTACACCACTCAGGATTTTGTAGACTTCAATCATTTCTCCCCTTATCTGTCTCTTTTCCAAGCAGAAGAGCCCTAACCTCTTTAGCCTTTCCTCATACGAGAGAAGTTCCATCCCTTTTATCATTTTCATTGTGCTTCTTTGAACCTTTTCTAATTCTGCTATATCTTTCTTGAGATACAGTGACCAGAACTAAACACAGTACTCGCGGACGCACCATGGAGCAATATAGAAGCATTATAGTATTTTCGGTCACCACCCCTTTCCTAATAATTCCTAGCATGTTTGCTTTTTTGGCCGTCTCCACACACTGAGCAGAAGATTTCAGCTTATTATCTACAACGACACCCAGATCTATTTCTTGAACACCGACCCCCATGGTGGACCCTAGCATCAGGTAATTCTGATTCGGATTATTCTTTCCTATGCGCATCACCTTGCATTTGTCCACATTAAATTTCATCTGCCATTTGGACACCCAGTCTTCCAATTTTCTAAAGTCTTTCTGCAATATTTCACAGTCCGCAAGTGTTTTAACAACCTTGAATAGTTTTGTCATCTGCAAATTTGATCACCTCAATCGTTCCAGTTTCCATATCATTTATAAATATGTTAAATTTCACCGGTCCCAGTACACATCCTTGCGACACTCCATTGTTCACCCTTCTCCATTGAGAGAAATGACGGTTTAACCCTACCCTCTGTTTTCTGTCCAATAACCAATTCCTAATCCACACCAGGACCTTGCCTCCTTTCCCATGACTCTTTAATTTTCTCAGGAGTATCATGAGGAACTTTATCAAAAGTTTTCTGAAAATCTAGATACACTACATCAACTGGCTCACCTTTATCCATTCCGTCAAAGAAATGAAGCAAATTGGAGAGGCAAGACTTCCCTTGGCTGAACCCATTCTGACTCTGTCCCATTAAACCATGTTTGTCTACGTGTTCTGTAATTGTATTCTTTATAATAGTTTCCACTATTTTGCCCGGCACCAGAATCAGCCTTACCAGTCTATAATTTCCCGGATCACCCCTAGAAAGAACCTTTTTTAAAAATCGGCGTCACATTGGCCATCCTCCACTCTTCAGGTACTATGGACGATTTTAAGGACAGGTTACATATTATTTAACAGCAGATCAGCAATTTCATGCTTGAGTTCTTTGAGTACCCTTGGATGTATGCCATCCAATCCAGGTGATTTACTACTCTTTAATTTGTCAGTTTGGCTCAATATATCTTCCAGGTTCATCAAGATTTCTTTCAGTTCTCCGCATCATCGCCCTTGAAAACCATTTCCGGTACAGGCGGATCTCTTACATCTTCTTCTGTAAAGACAGAAGCAAATAATTCATTCAGTTTCTCCACTATAGCCTTGTCCTCCCTGAGCTCCCCTTTTGCTCCTTCATGATCAAACAGTCCCACGGATTTCCTCGCAGGCTTTCTGCTTCTGATGTACCTGAAAAAGTTGTTACTGTGAGTTTTAGCCTCTGCGGCAAGTTTCTCTTTATATTCTCCTTTAGTCTTCTTTATTAATGCTTTGCATCTGACTTGCCAGTGCTTATGTTGCTTCTTATTTTTTTCATTTGGGTCCTTTTTCCATTCTTTGATAGACAATCTTTTGGCTGTAATGGCCTCTTCATCTTTTAACCATGCTGGCTGACATTTTCTCCTCTTCCCACCTTTGCAAATACATGGAATGCATCTGGACTTGGCTTCCAAGATGGTATTTTTGAATAACGTCCATGCCTGATTTAGTGTCCTAACCTTTGCAGCACCGACACAGTTACTCATGCGATTAAAAAATATTCCAACAGCCACTGTCAGCTGGACACTTGTCCCAGCTGCCTAATACAATCTGCCCCCAACCGCTTCATACTGACCTCAAGTCCCACTTAAACTTCATGCTTCAGCAGGGTATCTACCCTAAAGAAAAAGGCAACATCCTGCTCATCCCAATACCAAAAGACACCAAGAAAAAAACAAACATTACTAACTACCGCCCAGTAGCATCTATCCCATTAGTAGTCAAACTAATGGAAGGACTGGTGACCAAACAACTCAGTGACTACATAAACAAATTCAATATAAAATCAGGATTTCGATCCCTACACAGCACCGAAACCGTACTACTTACTCTCCTAACCAAATTCAAGCAAGAAATAGCATTAGGCAAGAGTATTCTCCTCCTCCAATTTGACATTTCAAGTGCACTCGACATGGTTAATCATAACATACTGCTAAGACTCCTAGAATACTTCGGAATCCGTGGTGGCACTCAGTTGGATCAAGGGTTTTCTAACTACAAGAACATATAAAGTGAAATCAAAAACAAACATATCGTCACAGTGGAAACCAGGCTGCGGAGTACCACAAGGATCACCACTATCACTGATCCTTTTCAACCTATTGATGACTCCACTAGCCAAGACCTTATCCACCCAAAGCCTCAACCCATTTATCTACGCTGATGACATTATATTATATATCCCCTATAAACATGATCTGGCAGAAATCACCAACTAAATCAAGCGCAGCCTAAACATCATGAACTCATGGGCAAATGCATTCCAATTAAAACTCAATACAGAAAAAAAACCACACTGTCTCATCTCGTCCCAATATAATACATACAAACCTACAAACATTAACACCCCAGGATACACCCTCCCTATCTCAGACAGCCTGAAAATTCTCAGAGTAACAATCGACCGTAGCCTATCACTAGAGACCCAAGCGAAATCCACCATAAAGAAAATGTTTTTCTCAGTGTGGAAACTCAAACGCCTGAAACCATTCTTCCCGAGGGAAATATTTTGTAACCTGGTACAGTCAATGGTGCAAAGCAATGCAGACTACTGTAATGGAATCTATGCGGGATGCAAGGATCAAATCATAAAGAAACTTCAGACCGCCCAAAACACAGCAGCCAGGCTTATATTTGGAAAAACACGTTTTGACAGCGCCAAACCACTCTGAGTAAAACTTTTTTCTCTGGCGGAGGTTTGCCGTCTGGTGTGACAGCAAGGCCTTAGATCCTCGTTCCTGTCCTACACAGACCCTGCTTGAATACCTTCTGCACTTGTCCGAGTCTGGTCTTAAAACCAACTCTGTAAGGGTTCATCTTAGTGCGATTAGTGCATACCATTACCATGTGGAAGGTAAGCCGATCTCGGGACAGCCTTTAGTTGTTCGTTTCATGAGAGGTTTGCTTTTGTCAAAGCCCCCATCAAACCTCCTACAGTGTCATGGTATCTCAATTTCGTTCTCACCCAACTGATGAAACCTCCTTTTGAGCCACTGAATTCCTGCCATCTGAAGTACTTGATTTGGAAGGTCATTTTCTTGGTGGCAGTCACTTCAACTCGTAGAGGTAGTGAGCTTCAAACCTTGGTAGCTCACACTCCTTATAGTAAATTTCATCATAACAGAGTAGTCCTCCGCATTCACCCTAAGTTCTTGCTGAAGGTGGTGTCTGAGTTCCATCTGAACCAGTCAATTGTCTTGCCAACTTTCTTTCCCCGTCCTCATATCTGCCCTGCTGAACGTCTGCTGCACACATTGGACTGCAAGCGAGCATTGGCCTTCTATCTGGAGCAGACACAGCCCCACAGACAGTCCGCCCAAATGTTTGTTTCTTTTGATCCCAACAGAAGGGGAGTGGCTGTTGGAAAACGCACCTTATCTAATTGGCTAGCAGATTGCATTTCCTTCACTTATGCCCAGGCTGGGCTGACTCTTGAGGGTCATGTCACGGCTCATAGTGTTAGAGCCATGGCGGCGTCAGTGGCCTACTTGAAGTCAGCCACTATTGAAGAGATTTGCAAGGCTGCAACGTGGTCATCTGTCCACACATTCACATCTCATTACTGCCTTCAGCAGGATACCCGACGCGACAGTCGGTTTGGGCAGTCGGTGCTGCAGAATCTGTTCGGGGTTTAGTATCCAACTCCACCCCCCTAGGCCCATTTTTATTCTGTTCCAGGCTGCACTCTGTTAGTTGAATAAGTTTAGGTCAATCTCAGTTATGTCCTCGCCGTTGCGAGGCCCAATTGACCAATGTTTGTTGTTTTGAGTGAGCCTGGGGGCTAGGGATACCCCACTTGTGAGAACAAGCAGCCTGCTTGTCCTCGGAGAAAGCGAAAGCTACATACCTGTAGAAGGTATTCTCCGAGGACAGCAGACTGATTGTTCTCACCAACCCACCCACCTCCCCTTTGGAGTTGTGTCTTCCCTTGTCTTTGCTATTTACTGGACTGGCAAACACGCTCGCGTTCGGGCGGGAAGATGGTCGCGTATGCGCACGCAAGGGCTAGCAAACGTTGTTGCTATTGAAGATCTCCGATCGGAGGGGCTGCCGTGGATGTCACCCACTTGTGAAAACAATCACCCTGCTGTCCTCGGAGAATACCTTCTACAGATATGTAGCTTTCGCTATATGGCTAAATCAGTAGAGGATTCTTTAGTGGGGTTGTTTGAAGGCTATCTTCCCCTTTAGATTTGCGCCTGATAGGTTTCCACATTCCTAGTGATTTAGATATAAAACTGCGCGATTTAAATTAGTCTCCCTTACTAAAGATTTAGATAAGTGGGAGAACATGCATTTTTCTTGGATGGGTCAGAGAGCTGTGGTAAAAATAATTGTACTTTCAAGGCTACTGTTTATATTTATGGCCTTACTACTACTACTAGTCATTTCTATAGCGCTACTAGACGTATGCAGTGCTGTACACATTATATGCAGGTACTTTCTCTTTTCTTAGAAGGCTCTCAATCTTTTTCTTTTTTTGTACCTGGGGCAATGGAGGGTTAAGTGACTTTCCCAAGGTCACAAGGAACTGCAGTGGGAATCGAACCCATGTTGCCAGGATCAAAGCCCGCCGCACTAACCATTAGGCCGTTCCTCCTCTCAACCATTAGTACCTGATAGTTATGAGGCTTCAGAAAAGGTTGATGACTTTTCTCTGGAAGGGGAGGCCCCCCCTGGGAATGTGACGGGGTGTTGTGGTTACCTAAAGAAAAGGGAGGTGTGGCAGTTCCCTCAGTAAGAGCACATTCTGAAGCTGCACAAATTAAGGCTTTGAGTGGAGATGTTTGGGGGATTTAAAACTGGGTTGAAATTTAACAAACTTCATATGAAAGGGGGCCATTAAGGCTGCTGCCCTGATCATATTGTCTACATTAGGGATATAGTGCTATGGGGAACCCATTTCTAGATTGGACTGTGAAGGTATGGGGAAGGGTAATGGAAGCAGTGGTAGAAGGGAAATGGGCAACAAAGTTTTTTTCCTGTTAGATATAACAAAGATTTCCCACTGGGCGTAATTTATTTGGCAATTGGGAGCTTAAGGGATTAGAATCTTTGAGTAGATTATTAGACCCCTAGGGACAGGGCTTATTTTTTGGGGCCTACAGATACAATGTAGTGTTAAAGGGGTAGATTATTTGTATTATCTCCAGGTATATCGTTACTTAAAAGGGAGGGATATGAGTACAGAGCTAGGTAGAAAGCTTACACCATTATATATATATATATATATATATATATATATATATGCCACACTGGGAAAAAGACCAAGGTCCTCGAGCCCCACGACAGTGACCAATCCAGGCAAGGGCACCTGGCAAGCTTCCAAACGTACAAAACATTCTATACGTTATTCCCGGAATTGTGGATTTTTATTCCCAAGTCCATTAGTAGCGGTTTATGGATTTGTCCTTTTAGGAAACCGTCTAGCCCCATTTTAAACTCTGCCAAGCTAACCGCCTTCACCACGTACTCCGGCAACGAATTCCAGAGTTTAATTACGCGTTGGGTGAAGAAACATTTTCTCCGATTTGTTTTGAATTTACTACACTGTAGTTTCATTGCATGCCCCCCTAGTCCTAGTATTTTTGGAAAGCGTGAACAGACGCTTCACATCCACCTGTTCCACTCCACTCATTATTTTATATACCTCTATCATGTCTCCCCTCAACCGTCTCTTCTCCAAGCTGAAAAGCCCTAGCCTCCTTAGTCTTTCTTCATAGGGAAGTCGTCCCATCCCCGCTATCATTTTAGTCGCCCTTCGCTGCACCTTTTCCAATTCCACTATATCTTTCTTGAGATACGGCGACCAGAATTGAACACAATACTCAAGGTGCGGTCGCACCATGGAGCGATATAACGGCATTATATCATCCTCACACCTGTTTTCCATACCTTTCCTAATAATACCCAACATTCTATTCGCTTTCCGAGCCACAGCAGCACACTGAGCAAAAGGTTTCAGTGTATTATCGACGACGACACCCAGATCCCTTTCTTGGTCCGTAACTCCTAACGTGGAACCTTGCATGACGTAGCTATAATTCAGGTTCTTTTTTCCCACATGCATTACCTTGCACTTACTCACATTAAACGTCATCTGCTATTTAGCCGCCCATTCTCCCAGTCTTGTAAGGTCCTTCTGTAATTTTTCACAATCCTGTCGCGAGTTAACGACTTTGAATAACTTTTGTGTCATCAGCAAATTTAATTACCTCACTAGTTACTCCCATCTCTAAATCATTTATAAATATATTAAAAAGCAGCGGTCCTAGCACAGACCCCTGAGGAACCACACTAACTACCCTTCTCCATTGTGAATACTGCCCATTTAACCCCACTCTCTGTTTCCTGTCCTTCAACCAGTTTTTAATCCACAATAGGACATTTCCTCCTATCCCAAGACCCTCCATTTTCCTCTGTAGCTTTTCATGAGGTACCTTGTCAAACGCCTTTTGAAAATCCAGATACACAATATCAACCGGCTCCCCTTTGTCCACGTGTTTGTTTACTCCTTCAAAGAATTGAAGTAAATTGGTCAGGCAAGATTTCCCCACACAAAAGCCATGCTGACTCGGTCTCAGTAATCCATGTCCTCGGATGTGCTCTGTAATTTTGTTTTTACTAATAGCCTCTACCATTTTTCCTGGCACCGACGTCAGACTCACCGGTCTATAATTTCCCGGATCTCCCCTGGAACCTTTTTTAAAAATTGGCGTTACATTGGCCACCCTCCAATCTTCCGGTACCACGCTCGATTTTAAGGATAAATTGCATATCACTAGCAGTAGCTCCGCAAGTTCATTTTTCAGTTCTATCAGTACTCTAGGATGAATACCATCCGGTCCAAGAGATTTGCTACTCTTCAGTTTGCTGAATTGCCCTATTAGGTCCTCCAGGTTTACCGTGAAGGCAGTAAGTTTTACCGACTCGTCCGCTTGAAATATCATTTCTGACACCGGTATCCCACCCAAATCTTCCTCGGTGAAGACCGAAGCAAAGAATTCGTTCAGTCTCTCCGCTACGTCTTTATCTTCCTTGATCGCCCCTTTTACCCCTCGGTCATCCAGCGGCCCAACCGATTCTTTTGCCGGCTTCCTGCTTTTAATACACCGAAAAATTTTTTTACTATGTTTTTTTTGCCTCTAATGCTATCTTTTTTTCGTAATCTCTCTTGGCCTTCTTTATCTGCGCCTTGCATTTGCTTTGATACTCCTTATGCTGCTTCTTGTTATTTTCAGACGGTTCCTTCTTCCATTTTCTGAAGGCATTTCTTTTAGCCCTAATAGCTTCCTTCACCTCACTTTTCAACCAGGCTGGCTGTCTTTTGGAGTTCTGTCTTTCTTTTCTAATTTGTGTAATATGTTTGGCCTGGGCCTCCAGGATGGTATTTTTGAACAGCGTCCATGCCTGTTGTACAGTTTACCCTCTCAGTTTTTTTTTCCACCGTTCTTCTCATTTTATCATAGTCTCCTTTTTTAAAGTTAAACACTAACGTATTTATATGTGTGTGTCCTATAATGGCACAAAAGGATTACTGTTCAAATTATATAGTATAAGCATTGCTGGGGGTGGGGGGGAGGCGATGGGTGTATATGTGACTAAATGGAGTCAGGATTAAAAAATACAGTGGGAGGAACAGGACTGGCAAGATATCTCATTTTGCACCAGCAGGGGTGAGAGCGAGGAAAGTTCCAAATGACCAAGACAAAGAAACAATAAAAGCATCAAAAAGTTTATTTGCCAGAAATTGCTGACTCCAAGACCCTATATGGGCTGTGTTTTCAGCACAAAGCCTTCCTCAGGGGTCTAAAGAAACATTGACATACGATAAAATCATAAGAATACAAGTGTTAAAACAATGGCATGAGATGTATTGTGATAAAACTAAATGAAAAAATTACACTGTATGAGAGAAAGACTACTACTAATACTACATCACTTCTATAGCACTAAAAGGCATACGCAGCGCTGTACACCATTTACGAAAAAGAGAGTCCCTGCTCAAAGAGCTTACAATCTAAATAAGACAGGTAAACAGACAGAACAATTAAGAGGTAAGGGAATTAAAGAGGTAGGGTACAGGGCAAGTAAGATGTTAAAGAGAAAGAAACGACAGTTTTTGGCAATCTGCTGAATGTGAGCAGAGAAGGAGAGAGAGGAGTCGAAGATATCCCCAATATTACGAGCTGATGAGATGGGGAGAATGAGAGTGCTAGCCACAGAAATAGAGAAAGGGGGGAGAGGAGAAGTGGGTTTAGGGGGAAAAATAAGAAGCTCAGTTTTGGCTATGTTAAGTTTCAGATGACATTGAGACATCCAGGCAGCGATATCAGGTAGGCAGTCCCCTTTATTTACTTTTTCTGATATGCAGGTTCTATCTGTCATTTTGTCATTCTCCGAGGACAAGCAGGCTGCTTGTTCTCACAAGTGGGTCGACGTCCGCGTTGGCCCAGGATGCGGCAAAATGTTTCCATCAAAATTTATAAAAGTTTGCCAAAGTGTTCTGGCGCGTGAGCACCGCACATGCGCTGATGACTTCCCACCCGTCGCAAGCGTGCCTCCTCAGTTCTTTTTTCTCCGTGACCAGGTGACAAGCCTTTTCCACCTGTCTCCTCGTTTTTGGCCCAGGAAGAGAGTCTGACGACTTTTTTTTGCTTTTTTTTTCTTTATTTTCGGTTTATTATTTAAAAAAAAAACCAACTCTCCCATAGTTCTTTTTTAGTTTTTAGCCCTCTTTTTTAAGTTTGCTTTCTTTTTGACACAGCCGACTGTAGGCCTCGTGGTCAGGGTTTTTTCCCTTCTTTTTGTGCCCTTTTTTCTTCCGCAGGCACAATCGCATCTTTTGATTTCGCCGAGGCCGTTTTTCCTCCCATGTCATCGAGGACACCCAGTGGCTTCAAGCGTTGTACTCGGTTCAACTGGACCATCTCAGGTACCGATACCCATGCCTGGTGTATCCAGTGCCTTGAGCTCGACCATAGCCCAGCCGCTTGTAGTCTGTGTCTTCGTATGAAGAAACGGACTCAAGCCAGTTGGCTGATTTCTTATCAGTAGAGTGTGCTCATAGCGTACAAATAACCATGTAGCAAGCAAATAATAAATATTATAAGACACCTTGTGTCCTTCTATCTGACAGAAACAACTCCTTCGTTGGAGGGTCCTCAGTCTCTCATCACCACCAAGGTTATATCCAGTTATATCTGCCATATATGGACTGCATAGCCTCAGTTCCTTCCAAAATGTCACCTTGAAATGTAACATGTACTTTCCATTTCCTGAGAAAACACTGTAGGTTACATGCAGCTGCAGGAAGAGAGTAAAAATATGCTGAGAACAGTGAGGCTAGGAAAACTGAGGGCTAACAGGGCCATATTACAAGCCTAGTACCATATTACAGGTCTAGTATAGGAAGGAATACATACGTGTACTGCCCTTTGGCCTGGTGTCTGTGCCCAGAGTGTTTACAAAGTGTCTAGCTGTAGTCGCAGCGTCACTACTCAGACTGGGAGTGCATGTATTTCCTTATGTCGACGATTGACTGGTGAAGCGCACCATGAAGGAAGGTGCTCTGGAGTCCATGCGAATGACTATTCAGGTGCTGGAGCTGCTGGGGTTTGTCATAAATTATCCAAAGTCCCATCTCACCCCAGTCCAAAAGTTGGCATTCATTGGAGCTCTGCTGGATACTCAGACAGCTCAAGCTTATCTCCCTAAGGCAAGGGCAGACAACCTTCTGTCCCTGGTGTTCATAGTTTGATCATCTCAGCAGGTCACGGCTCGGCAGATGTTGAGACTTCGGGGGCACATGGCCTCCACAGTTCATGTAACGCCTATGGCACGTCTACATATGAGATCAGCTCAGTGGGCCCTAGCTTCCCAGTGGTTTCAAGCTGCAGGGGATCTAGAGAATGTAATCCAACTTTCCACCGACTTTCGGAATTCTCTTCAGTGGTGGACGATTCGATCCAATTTGACCATGGGGTGACCATTCCAAACTCCTCAGCCACGAAAAGTGCTGATGACGGATGCATCTCTCCAGGGGTGGGGAGCTCTTGTAGATGGGCTCCACACTCAGGGAGCCTGGTCCTTCCAGGAAAAAGGTCTGCAGATCAACCTCCTGGAATTAAGAGTGATCTGGAACACTCTAAAGGCTTTCAGGGATCGACTGTCCAACCAAGTAATCTTAATTCATTAGGTTGCCATGTATTACACCAACAAGCAGGGGTTCCCTCTTCTTCTGGAGTTGTCCTCCGAAGAACCGTGGAGATTGGAGTGTTTTCCGACCCTCATCACTCAGAACGAGGGGTCGCTTCTGCATCCCAACCTCCAGTCTCTGACTCTCATGGCCTGGATGTTCAGAACATAGAATTCGCCTCCTTGGGTCTTTCAGAGGGTGTCCCCCGAGTCTTGCTTGCTTCCAGGAAAGATTCCATGAAGAGGTGTTAATCTTTCAGATGGAGGAGGTTTGCCGTCTGGTGTGACAGCAAGACTCTAAATCCTCTTTCTTTTCATACACAGACCCTGCTTGAATACCTTCTACACTTGTCAGAGTCTGGTCTCAAGACCAACTCTGTAAGGGTTCAGCTCAGTGCAGATAGTGCTTATCATCGCCGTGTAGAGGGTAAGCCTTTCTGTGGACAGCCTTTAGTTGTTCGCTTTATGAGAGGTTTGCTTTTGTCAAAGCCCCCTGTCAAACCTCCAACAGTGTCATGGGATCTCAACGTTGTTCTCACCCAACTGATGAAAGCTCCTTTTGAGCCACTGAATTCCTGGCATCTGAAGTGCTTGACCTGGAAGGTCATTTTCATGGTGGCTGTAACTTCAGCTCGTAGGGTCAGTGAGCTTCAGGCCTTGGTGGTGCATGCACCTTATACTGAGTTTCATCATAACACACACCCTAAGTTCCTTCTTAAGGTGGTGTCAGAGTTCCATCTGAACCAGTCAATTGTCTTGCCTACATTTTTTTCCCCCTCTTCATACCCACCCTGGCGAAAGCAGTTTTGCACACCTTGGACTGCAAGAGAGCATTGGCCTTTTACGTGGAGCGGACGAAGCCCTTCAGACAGTCCGCCCAGTTGTTTGTTTCTTTTGATCCCAACAGGAGGGGAGTCGCCATCGGAAAACACACAATCTCTAATTGGCTAGCAGACTGCATTTCCTTCACTAATGCCCAAACTGGGCTGACCCTGGAGGGCCATGTCACGGCTCATAATGTTACAGCCATGGCTGTGTCGGTGGCTCACTTAAAGTCAGCCTCCATTGAAGAGATTTGCAAGGCTGCAACGTGGTCATCAGTCCACACATTCACATCTCACTACTGCCTTCAGCAAGATATACCCTAAGCGACAGTCGGTTTGGGCAGTCAGTGTTGCAGAATCTATTTGGGGTTTAGAATCCAACTCCATCTCCCTAGGCCCGTTTTATTCTATTCCAAACTGCACTCTCAGCTAGCTGTATATAGTTTCAGGTTAACCTATGTTATGTCCTCACCGTTGTGAGACCCAATTAACCAATGTTTATTGTTTTGAGTGAGCCTGGATGATAGGGATACCCCACTTATGAGAAGAAGCAGCCTGCATGGTCTTGGAGAAAGCAAAGATACTAACCTGTAGTAGGTATTCTCTGAGGACAGCAGGCTAATAATTGTTCTCTTAATCCTGCCCACCTCCCCTTTGGAGTTGTTTTCTTATTTATTTACTAGTAAAAAAAAGGCTCATTTCAGTTTTAAAGGAAACGGGCGCTAGCCAGGTTTTCCTCGGAGTGTGTGTGTGAGTGACTGTGTGAGAGAGAGTGAATGTGCGAGTGTGTGTGAGAGAGAGAGAGAGAGGGCGAGACTGAGTGCGAGTGTGTGCATGAGAATGAGAGTATGTGCCAGGGTCCCCCCTCTTTCCCAGTTCCAGGGCCGTGGGGTCCCCCCCCCCCCCCCGGTCTGTCTGCCATTTGAAGGTGTGTTTTCCTCCTTTCTCCCCCCCCCCCCCCCCCCCCCCGGCCGTCCCTGCCTCCCTTCCTTCATTCCATCTTCCAAGTTGCAGGGTCCCCCCATCCCCCCTCCTTTTTTTCTCATTTGCAGGGTCCCCCAACCCCCTCCCTTTTTCCCAGTTGCAGGGTCCCCCACCCCCTCCCTTTTTTCCAGTTGCAGGGTGTGCTCCCCCTTCCCCCCCCTCCCTCCCAGTTGCAGGGGGTGTGTGTTTCCCCCCTCCTTGTGTCGTGCACGTTTTCAGGCACTGTGTATGCAGCGGAACCAGCTGGGAAAAGGACAATGAGAAACAGCAGCAGCTCCTAGGTTTCATTGTTTTTTGAGTATATACGAATGACGGCTGCATAGGGGAGTGGAATGAGAGAGTAACCAATGGGCTTCTTTGCTTACCATAGACGTGGTTTGTTTTGAGTGAACGGGGATGACGGGCGCGCTGGAATCGTAGACTTGGTTTGTTTTGAGAGAACGGGGATGAGGGGCGCGGTAGAATTGGAGCCGCTCCTCTTTCCGTCCGCCCTCCTCTGACTCGCCAGTAGTGGACCCCGACCGCCGGTCTGAGCCGTTGGACAGTCGCCGGAGTTGCTCGCTTGCCGTCTGGCCGCCCTCCTCCTCCCCCTGGCTCGGTCCCTCCTACCCCTGGCTCGGTCAGCGTTTGGTGCTGTTTTGAATGTGTGGAAATGACGGCAGCGTTGGGGAGGGCTTCCTTGCTTCGTTGAGTCTCTTTGCTCCGCCCTCAACGTCAGACGTGAGGGCGGGGCAGACAGTGATGGCCAAACTGGATATCTCGGGCGCCTCAAGTTCCGGCTTGAGGCTTCAATCAAACGTTGGAGGTGCCTTTTATTATAGAGAGATATGTTTTTTGATTTAACTGAGGAGGCACACTCGCGACAGGCGGGAAGTCATCCGCCCATGCGTGGTGCACTCTGCTTGCGTGCCAGAAGACTGGCAAAGTTTTATTGATTTTGCTGGAAAAATTTTGCCGCTTCCTGGGCCGACGCGGACGTCAGCCCACTTGTGAGAACAATCAGCCTGCTGTTCTCAGAGAATACCTGCTACAGGTTAGTATCTTCGCTTTTTCTCAAAGTATCATTTTTTCATGTAGACTTATCATGATACATCTCATGCCGTTTTAACACTTGTATTTTAATGTTTTTATCTTATTGTATCAATGTTTGTTTAGATCCCTGAGGAAGGCTTTATGCCGAAACACGGCCCATGTGGGGTCTTGGAGTCAGCAATTTCTGGCAAATAAACTTTTTGATGCTTTTACTGCTTTCTTTGCCTTGGTCATTTGGAACTTTCCTCGCTCTCATCCCTGCTGGTGCTGCTTGACTTTCTTGTGAGGACCACCTTTGTGCTTCCACCAACCTGGTGGAAATGGATATAAAGTACTGTATTGCTCATACTTTATCCCAGTGAGGTTGTTTAGGATGGGAGTGGAAAAGGATGCTTAGTATTGGCATAATTGTGTGTGTATGGGGGGGGGGGGGAGTTGGGACAGTGCATATGTGGCGGAGCTGTCGGCTTATAAAATGCTGTTGGTATCAGATTTTGATGTTGATTAAAGATATATAGTTGGATAGTCCTGCTCCATGAAGCTTGCTTATTTTCAAGAGGTCTCAGTTTTTTCCAGAACTGCAGAATGCACCCAGACCACTGGAAGTCCTTTCTCACTCCCAGAGACTGAGAATTTAGATGCCTGGGAGTCTTGTTCTGTTGGATCAGAGATTCTCATAGTGCAGTTCAGTGTCTTCTGTCTCTGAGGCTCCTTCTCTTGCTGAACTCTTGGCGAAGAGAGTGATTCCAGTATCAGACGGGGGGGGTGACCTTACTATAGTCCATCTTTTATGGAGGGAAAAGTTAGCGGTTGTTATTGAAAAGACTTTAGAAACCTTGTCTATTTTGGATAACTGGAGCTTCAGGGGGCTTCAGTTGGAGATGCTGTTCTTGAGGTAATAAGCCAACCTCCTAAAGCCTACCTGGTGCATCAGACTATTCAAGTGTTGATCTTTGGAGGCAGGGCTGAGGGTTAGTATGCCTATGGTAAAGCTTTAGTGCCAGAGGACAAGGAGAAATTTAAGCAGCCTAAGGTGGATGCCTTGATGACAGCCATTACTAAGCAAACCACTATCCCGGTAGAAGGCACTCTGAAAGAAGTTTAGGATTGTAAATTGGAGGTGTTTTAAAACAAGCATTTGAGGTTTCAGGTTTGTGGCTCCAGGCAGTTGTCTTTAAAGCCTACGCTTCCAGAGCTTCTCATCATTAGGTTCACAGTTTCATGAAGAGCTTTCTGGAGAGGATTTGGAGTTGCCTAGATAGCTTGCACATTTAGTGGCAGCTATAGCTTATATCAGATGTCCTCTATGACGTTATTAGAACTTCAGCCAAATGTATGGTGGTTTCAGTTGCAGCTAGGTATCTTTTACGACTTTGAAAGTGTTCTGCAGACACAGCCTCTAAGTCTCATCTAAGCAGGCTTCCCTTCAGAGAGAATTTACTGTTCGGTGAGGATTTGGAAAAGCTTGTTAAACATCTTGGAAATTCTCAGGTTATTAGAAGACAAGCCAAAAATTTCTTTTCATTGTATTTTGGGTGAATCAAAATTTTGTGGCACTAAGACGGGTAGATGGGCTCTTATTAGTGTTCTTGTTTTCAGTCTTACTCATCTTCCTTTTGATTTGATGAGAAAGATTAAGGGGAGGAAGCAAGATCCCCTATTGCCTCTAAGTCTGCTCAGTGATGGGCTGTGGGCACCTCAGAGAAAGTTTTTCTGCATTCAACAAGGAGTAGTCCTAGGTGACTTCCAATCAGTGGGTACTGGATGTGATCAGACAAGTTTAGAAACTAGTTCTTCCACCTCCTCTTTTATGATATGTCCGTGCCCTATGCCCACCAAGAAAGAGCTGCGAGCTATAGACTAAAAAATGAAAAATAAGAGGAGGATATTCATCCCTTAATATTATGTGGCCTCAGACCCCCTGCTATATTTGCCTAACTATCCTTCATTAAATTTGTCACCCAGATTCGCCTGCTTCATTGAATCTAAAAAAAAAAAAAAGCCAACAGTGACTAATCCAGGTCAATTACCAGGCAAGCTCCCAACAAATAGATTTCATGCTGTTTAATTGTGATGATAAATAGTGACTTTGTCCAAGTCTACTTTCTTAATAACAACTTATGGACTTTTTCTCTAGGAACTTGTTCAAAACCTTTTTGGACTCAAGCATAGCCATTGCTTTACCACATCTTTCAGCAACAAATTCCAGATCTTGATTATGCATTTAAGTGAAAATTTATTGTCCCATTTTGTTTTAAATGCGTTGCTTAGAAACTTCATGCCAAATCTTGGAGTCTTTGTTCTTTTTGAAAAAGTAAATAACCAATTCATATTTACCCATTCCACTCAAGATATGATTTTATCTCGCCACAGTTTTTTCCTCATGTTGAAGAGTCCTAACCTCTTTAGCCTTTCCTTACCAGGAGTGTTTTATTAGTGTTTATCTGTTAAAACTAAAGAAAACAAGTCCTAATTATGATAGTAAATATATTAAAGAAGAAATTTTGTTGCTAAATTAAATTCTCAATTGTGTTTTTTGTGTTTTTTTTTGTGTATGTGTCTATTCTCCCAGATCATTGATGCCACCCAGAAAGGAAACTGCTCTCGCTTCATGAACCACAGCTGTGAACCAAACTGTGAAACACAAAAAGTAAGCGAATGTGCATATGGCAGGTGCATTTATTTGGAGGAACTGAAGTAAGAATATGGATCCTTGGGTTTATGTGATTCTTTAAGAACCTGGTCTTACATATTATATAGTGTCGTCATGTTGCTCCTGGCATTTGTTAGTCTTCTACACTCTTCCTTTTTACCTTATTCAGGCTGTCATCGAAGACCAAAAAGGCTAAGTAAACTTTCTTTTCTGTGCCTGCTTTTTATTCCATTTCTTCCTAACTTCCCCAAATGAGATTCCCAGGCAGTACGAGATCCCCTTGATTAGCATGAGCTGCAGGGAAGTCTCTTCTCAAACTTTAACTCCGTTTCTCCCTGAAACCCAGGTGTATTACCGCTGTCATATACGTTCATCCTATTGGAAGTGGGATTGGAATCCAAGCGTGTCACACTAAATTATTACAACCAAGCTATAAGGCCAACTTCATAGGCTTATATATATATGCTTTTGCACATATTGCCAGGACTGCTGAATATTTTACTATTTATTAGGATTTATTTAGTGCCTTTTTGAAGGAATTCACTCAAGGCGGTGTACAGTAAGAATAGAACAACCATGAGCAATAGGCAATTACAGCAGTAAAAATATTCAAATAATACAAAGTATGGCATAGTATTTTATTTATTTATTTATTTATTTATTTGTAATGTTTATATCCCGCACTTTCCCACTCACTAGCAGGTTCAGTGCGGCTTACATAGTATATCAGGTTAACAAAGTAACATAGAGTGGATGTAGCTGTAATATAGTAAGTAAAGAGATGGTCGTTTAGATGTGGATAGGTAAGGACGTGCTATGGACGTAATCTACTTAGATTTCAGCAAAGCTTTTGACACGGTTCCCCACAGGAGGCTCTTGAATAAACTAGAAGGGCTGAAGATAGGACCCGAAGTGGTGAACTGGATTAGGAGCTGGTTGACGGGCAGACACCAGAGGGTGGTGGTAAATGGAGTTCGCTCGGAGGAGAGAAAGGTGAGTAGTGGAGTGCCTCAGGGATCGGTGCTGGGCCGTTTCTATTCAGTATATTTGTGAGTGATATTGCCGAAGGGTTAAAAGGTAAAGTTTGCCTTTTTGCGGATGAACTAAGATTTGCAACAGAGTAGACACCCCGGAGGGAGTAGAAAGCATGAAAAAAGATCTGCCGAAGCTAGAAGAATGGTCTAACATTTGGCAATTAAAATTCAATGCGAAGAAATGCAAAGTGATGCACTTAGGGAGTAGAAATCCACGGGAGATGTATGTGTTAGGCGGTGAGAGTCTGATAGGTACAGACGGGGAGAGGGATCTTGGGGTGATAGTATCTGAGGACCTGAATGCGTCGAAACAGTGTGACACGGCTGTGGCCGTAGCTAGACGATTGCTAGGCTGTATAGAGAGAGGTGTGACCAGCAGAAGAAAAGAGGTTTTAATACCCCTGTTTAAGACGTTGATGAGGCCCCACCTGGAGTATTGTGTTCAGTTTTGGAGGCCGTATCTTGTGAAGGATGTGAAAAAAATGGAAGGGGTGCAAAGAAAAGCTACGAGAATGGTATGGGATTTGCGTTACAAGACGTATGAGGAGAGACTTGCAGACCTGAACATGTATACCCTGGAGGAAAGGAGAAACAGGGGTGATATGATACAGACGTTCAAATATTTGAAAGGTATTAATGTGCAAACTAACCTTTTCCGGAGAGGGGAAGGCGGTAGAACGAGAGGACATGAAATGAGATTGAAGGGGGGCAGACTCAAGAAAAATGTCAGGAAGTATTTTTTCACAGAGAGAGTGGTGGATGCTTGGAATGCCCTCCCACGGGAGGTGGTGGAGAGGAAAACGGTAACTGAATTCAAACATGCGTGGGATAAACTTAAAGGAATCCTCCTCAGAAGGAAGGGATCCCCAGAAGCTTAGCCGGCGGTGGGAGGCAGGGCTGGTGGTTGGGAGGTGGGGATAGTGATGGGCAGACTTACACGGTCTGTGCCAGATCCGGTGGTGGGAGGCGGGGCAGGTGGTTGGGAGGTGGGGATAGTGCTGGGCAGACTTCTACAGTCTGTGCCCTGAAAAAGACAGGTACAAATCAAGGTAAGGTTTACACAAAAAATGACACGTGAGTGTATCTTGTTGGGCAGACTGGGTGGACCGTGCAGGTCTTTTTCTGCCGCCATCTACTATGTTACTATGTAAGATGGGCAAGAAAGGAGGATGGTAACGGTAGGGGAATGGGAGGAGGGTGTATATTGGGATTAGCGTGTTGTTAAGTATGGGAGTATGTATAGGGAGGGGTAGGAAGAGGGATGTGTTAGGATTAAATAGGGAGTATATTTCAGGTTCAGTCTTCATAGTCTGATCCAGGTAGCGCAGATGGACTCGTAGTCCAAGTCAGGTCATTTGTGTAGGCTTGCTTGAAGAGGTAAGTTTTTAACAGCTTCCGGAAAGGTAGATGGTCATTGACTGTTCGAATGGATCTTGGTAAGGCATTCCATAGTTGGCTGCCTATAACGGAGAAGTTGGATGCGTAGTAAGTTTTGTACTTAAGTCCTTTGCAATTGGGGAGATGTAAGTTGAGATAAGTTCGAGAAGATTTTGAGTCGTTTCTGGCTGGAAGGTCAGTCAGATTGTACATATAACCTGGGGCTTCTCCATAGATAATCTTGTGAATCAGGGTGTGGACCTTGAAATAAATTTGTTCAGTAATGGGGAGCCAATGAAGCTTTTTATGGAGAGGTGTTGCGCTTTCAAATCGCGACTTACCAAAAATAAGTCTGGCTGCCGTGTTCTGGGTGGTTTGAAGTTTTTTCAGGATTTGGGCCTTGGATCCAATGAAAGTATACTATTGCAGTAGTCAACTTGGGTAAGTACAATGGATTGAACAAGGTTGTGGAAGGTTTTTTGGGGAAGATATAATTTCACTCATTTTAGCATCCACAACATATTGAACATTTTCTTTGTCGTAGCTTTTACATGATTCTCCAGGGTTAGATGGTTGTCTAATATTACCCCTAAAATTTTTAGGTTGTCAGATATGGGAATATTAACGTCTGGGGTAATGAGTGTAGTTGGAATGAGTGTAGAGTACTGGGATGAGAGGATTAGACATTGTGTTTTTTCCTTATTCAGTTTCATCTTAAAAGCGTTGGCCCATGAGGATAATATGTTCATTCCATTGATTATTTTATCAGAAATTTCTGCTAAATTAGATTTAGGGTATGAATATAGTGACGTCATCTGCATAAATGAAGGGATTGAGGCCAAATTTAGATAGGAACTTGGCCAGAGGGAGCATCATAAGGTTAAAGAGGATCGGGGATAGAGGTGATCCTTGGGGTACCCCGCATTTTGATGACCAAGGAGATGAGATTGATGAGGATGATTTGGCTCAATAGGATCTAGAGGTGATAAAACCTTTTATCCATTTAATAATGTTTCTGCCAATCCCTAGTTTATCTAGTAATTTTGTAAGAATATTATTATTATTCTCCGAGGACAAGCAGGCTGCTTGTTCTCACTGATGGGTGACGTCCACGGCAGCCCCTTTAATCGGAACACTTTCTAGCAAAGTCCTTTGCTAGTCCTCGCGTGCCGATGCGCACCGCGCATGCGCGGCCGTCTTCCCGCCCGAACCGGCTCGTGCCGACCAGTCTTCTTTTGTCCGCGCTCGGTACGGTCGTGTTTCGCCGTTCGCGCCCCGAAAGTTGACCTCGCGCGTCGTTTATCAACTTCGTTCTAAAAAAAAAAAAAAAAAAAAAGGTGTCGGAAGGAGATCTTTATGGTTTTCTCCCTTCCCGTACTTCTAGTTTTGCCCCGGTAAGTTTTCTTTCGTCGTCGGGATAGGCCCTATTTAGGCCTTAGTTCGAAGTTTTCTTCCCCCTATTTTTGTGGTGCCATTTTCGCCATTTCGAGTTTTGATCTCGCCGGCGCGATTTTTCCGCCCATGACATCGAAGTCTTCCAGCGGCTTCAAGAAGTGCACCCAGTGCGCCCGGGTAATCTCGCTCACTGACAGGCACGCGTCGTGTCTTCAGTGTCTGGGGGCTGGGCACCGCCCGCAGGCCTGTAGTCTGTGTTCTCTTTTGCAAAAGCGGACTCAGGTAGCGAGATTAGCCCAGTGGAACGTTTTGTTCTCGGGCTCTTCGTCGGCATCGGCACCGGGAGTATCGACTGCTTCGACGTAGTCGGCACCCGGACCTTCATCCTCGCCCCCGATTGCATCGAGTGCATCGAGGCATCGGGGCGACATCGCAGGGCTGCGTCGGTGGTATCGAGACCTCCTCGTCTGCTGATGTCGTCAGACGGTGGTGCTTCGTCTGGAGTGCAGGTGAGGGCTGTCCATTCCCCTGCTGGTGGCGGTGAGCCTTCGGGTGGGTCTCCCCCTACCCTGAGGGCTCCTGCGGTACAGCCCCCCGAGACCGACCTCCTTCGGCCTCGGCCCCGAGGAAGAGACGGCTGGATTCTACGTCCTCCTCGTCGGTGCCGGGAAGCTCCGGTGACATGCTTCGTCCCAAAAAATTGAAGAAGCATCGTCACCGGTCCCCTTCCCGTGTCGGCACCGAGAGCTCTGGGTTGCCAAGGGAGTCGGCACCCAGTAGGCATCGGCACCGAGAGGACCGCTCGCCCTCTGTTCAAGAGGTGTCGGTGCGCTCCCCTTTGGACAGCCCGGAACAGCCTCCACGCCCGGAACAGACTCTGACATCGACGCCTGCATCGGCTTCCATGCCTTTTTCCACAGCCGCTCTGAACGAGAGTCTGCGGGCCGTTCTCCCAGAGATCCTGGGAGAGCTGTTGCGCCCTACCCCTCCGGTACCGGGGGTGCTTGCGCCACCCGTACCGTCGAGCGAGGCGCCGGCTGGCCCATTGCCCGGGGTGAGGTCTCCGACATCGGTACCGACTGCGGTAGCCTCCCAGGAAGGCTCCCCGACTACGTCTGCGGAGGGAGCTTCGCCGGTGCGGGCGAGGGAGTCTACCTCTCGACGCTCCCACCGTGGCCGTGGTTCCACGGAGTCGAGCCGGGCACGGCTGCAGACACAGGTCCGTGAACTTGTGTCTGACACCGATGGTGAGGCCTCGTGGGAAGAGGAAGAGGACATCAGATATTTCTCTGACGAGGAGTCTGAGGGTCTTCCTTCTGATCCCACTCCCTCTCCTGAAAGGCAGCTTTCTCCTCCTGAGAGCCTGTCTTTCGCTTCCTTTGTCCGGGAGATGTCTACGGCCATCCCCTTCCCGGTGGTTGTGGAGGACGAGCCCAGGGCTGAAATGTTTGAGCTCCTGGACTATCCTTCTCCACTTAAGGAAGCGTCCACAGTACCCATGCATCATGTCCTGAAAAAGACATTGCTGGCGAACTGGACCAAGCCTCTAACTAATCCCCACATTCCCAAGAAGATCGAGTCCCAGTACCGGATCCATGGGGACCCAGAGCTGATGCGCGCTCAGTTGCCTCATGACTCTGGAGTTGTGGATTTGGCCCTAAAGAAGGCCAAGAGTTCTAGGGAGCATGCTTCGGCGCCCCCGGGCAAGGACTCTAGAACCTTGGACTCCTTTGGGAGGAAGGCCTACCATTCTTCTATGCTCGTGGCCAAAATTCAGTCCTACCAGCTCTACACGAGCATACACATGCGGAACAATGTGCGGCAGTTGGCGGGCTTGGTGGACAAGCTCCCCCCTGAGCAAGCCAAGCCATTTCAGGAGGTGGTCAGGCAGCTGAAGGCGTGCAGAAAATTCCTGGCCAGAGGGGTGTATGACACCTTTGATGTTGCGTCCAGGGCCGCTGCTCAAGGTGTGGTGATGCGCAGGCTCTCATGGCTGCGTGCCTCCGACCTGGAGAATAGAATCCAGCAGCGGATTGCGGACTCGCCTTGCCGTGCGGATAATATTTTTGGAGAGAAAGTCGAGCAGGTGGTAGAGCAGCTCCACCAGCGGGACACCGCTTTCGACAAGTTCTCCCGCCGGCAGCCTTCAGCCTCTACCTCTACAGGTAGAAGATTTTTTGGGGGAAGAAAGACTGTTCCCTACTCTTCTGGCAAGCGTAGGTACAATCCTCCTTCTCGACAGCTTGAGGCCCAGGCTAAGCCCCAGCGCGCACGCTCTCGTCAGCAGCGTGCGACTCAGCAAGGCCCCTCGGCTTCCCAGCAAAAGCAAGGGACGAGCTTTTGACTGGCTCCAGCAGAGCATAGCCGACATACATGTGTCAGTGCCGGGCGACCTGCCAGTCGGAGGGAGGTTGAAAGCTTTTCACCAAAGGTGGCCTCTCATAACCTCCGATCAGTGGGTTCTCCAAATAGTCCGGCAAGGATACACCCTCAATTTGACCTCAAAACCTCCAAATTGTCCACCGGGAGCTCAGTCTTACAGCTTCCAGCACAAGCAGGTACTTGCAGAGGAACTCTCCGCCCTTCTCAGCGCCAATGCGGTCGAGCCCGTGCAAGAAGGGCTGGGATTCTATTCCAGGTACTTCCTTGTGGAAAAGAAAACAGGGGGGATGCGTCCCATCCTAGACCTAAGGGCCCTGAACAAATATCTGGTCAAAGAAAAGTTCAGGATGCTTTCCCTGGGCACCCTTCTCCCCATGATTCAGGAAAACAACTGGCTATGCTCTCTGGACTTGAAGGACGCCTACACGCACATCCCGATACTGCCAGCTCACAGACAGTATCTACGATTTCAGCTGGGCACACGTCACTTCCAGTACTGTGTGCTACCCTTTGGGCTCGCCTCTGCGCCCAGTGTTCACCAAGTGCTTGGCTGTAGTAGCAGCAGCACTTCGCAGACTGGGGGTACACGTGTTCCCATATCTCGACGATTGGCTGGTGAAGAACACATCCGAGGCAGGAGCCCTGCAGTCCATGCAGATGACTATTCGCCTCCTGGAGCTACTGGGGTTTGTGATAAATTATCCAAAGTCCCACCTTCTCCCAGTGCTGAAACTCGAATTCATCTGCTGGATTCTCGGACGGCTCGCGCCTACCTCCCAGAGACGAGAGCCAACAACTTGTTGTCCCTCGTCTCGCGGGTGCGGGCGTCCCAGCAGATCACAGCTCGGCAGATGTTGAGATTGCTGGGCCACATGGCCTCCACAGTTCATGTGACTCCCATGGCCCACCTTCACTTGAGATCTGCTCAATGGACCCTAGCTTCCCAGTGGTTTCAGGCTGCTGGGGATCTAGAAGACGTGATCCACCTGTCCACGAGTTTTCTCAAATCCCTGTATTGGTGGACGATTTGGTCCAATTTGACTCTGGGACGTCCTTTCCAAATTCCTCAGCCACAAAAAGTGCTGACTACGGATGCGTCTCTCCTGGGGTGGGGAGCGCATGTCGATGGGCTTCACACCCAAGGAAGCTGGTCCCTCCAGGAACGCGATCTGCAGAACAATCTTCTGGAGTTGCGAGCGGTCTGGAACGCTCTGAAGGCTTTCAGAGATCGGCTGTCCCTCCAAATTATCCAAATTCAGACAGACAACCAGGTTGCTATGTATTACATCAACAAGCAGGGGGGCACCGGATCTCGCCCCCTGTGTCAGGAAGCCGTCAGCATGTGGCTCTGGGCTCGCCGTCACGGCATGGTGCTCCAAGCCACATATCTGGCAGGCGTAAACAGTCTGGCCGACAGGTTGAGCAGGATTATGCAACCTCACGAGTGGTCGCTCAGTTCCCGTGTAGTGCGACAGATCTTCCAGGTGTGGGGCACCCCCTTGGTAGATCTCTTCGCATCTCGAGCCAACCACAAAGTCCCTCAGTTCTGTTCCAGGCTTCAGGCCCACGGCAGACTGGCATCGGATGCCTTCCTCCTGGACTGGGGGGAGGGTCTGCTGTATGCTTATCCTCCCATACCTCTGGTGGGGAAGACTTTGTTGAAACTCAAGCAAGACCGAGGCACCATGATTCTGATTGCTCCTTTTTGGCTGCGTCAGATCTGGTTCCCTCTTCTTCTGGAGTTGTCCTCCGAAGAACCGTGGAGATTGGAGTGTTTTCCGACCCTCATCACACAGGACGAAGGGGCGCTTCTGCATCCCAACCTCCGGTCCCTGGCTCTCACGGCCTGGATGTTGAGAGCGTAGACTTTGCCTCTTTGGGTCTGTCGGAGGGTGTCTCCCGCATCTATCTTGCTTCCAGGAAAGATTCCACTAAGAGGAGATACTTCTTTCTATGGAGGAGGTTTGCCGTCTGGTGTGACAGCAAGGCCCTAGATCCTCGCTCTTGTCCTACACAGACCCTGCTTGAATACCTTCTGCACTTGTCTGAGTCTGGTCTCAAGACCAACTCTGTAAGGGTTCACCTTAGTGCAATCAGTGCATACCATTACCGTGTGGAAGGTAAGCCGATCTCAGGACAGCCTTTAGTTGTTCGCTTCATAAGAGGTTTGCTTTTGTCAAAGCCCCCTGTCAAGCCTCCTACTGTGTCATGGGATCTCAATGTCGTTTTCACCCAGCTGATGAAACCTCCTTTTGAGCCACTGAATTCCTGCCATCTGAAGTACTTGACCTGGAAGGTCATTTTCTTGGTGGCAGTTACTTCAGCTCGTAGAGTCAGTGAGCTTCAGGCCCTGGTAGCCCAGGCCCCTTACACCAAATTTCATCATAACAGAGTAGTCCTCCGCACTCACCCTAAGTTCTTGCCAAAGGTTGTGTCGGAGTTCCATCTGAACCAGTCAATTGTCTTGCCAACATTCTTTCCCAGTCCTCATTCCTGCCCTGCTGAACGTCAGCTGCACACATTGGACTGCAAGAGAGCATTGGCCTTCTATCTGGAGCGGACACAGCCCAACAGACAGTCCGCCCAATTGTTTGTTTCTTTTGATTCCAATAGGAGGGGAGTGGCTGTGGGGAAACGCACCATATCCAATTGGCTAGCAGATTGCATTTCCTTCACTTACGCCCAGGCTGGGCTGGCTCTTGAGGGTCATGTCACGGCTCATAATGTTAGAGCCATGGCAGTGTCGGTAGCCCACTTGAAGTCAGCCACTATTGAAGAGATTTGCAAAGCTGCGACGTGGTCATCTGTCCACACATTCACATCTCATTACTGCCTGCAGCAGGATACCCGACGCGACAGTCGGTTCGGGCAGTCAGTGCTTCAGAATCTGTTCGGGGTTTAGAATCCAACTCCACCCCCCTAGGCCCATGTTTGTTCTGTTCCAGGCTGCACTCTCAGTTAGTTGGTAAATTTTTTAGGTCAATCTCAGTTATGTCCTCGCCGTTGCGAGGCCCAATTGACCATGGTTGTTGTTTTGAGTGAGCCTGGGGGCTAGGGATACCGCATCAGTGAGAACAAGCAGCCTGCTTGTCCTCGGAGAAAGCGAATGCTACATACCTGTAGAAGGTATTCTCCGAGGACAGCAGGCTGATTGTTCTCACAAACCCGCCCGCCTCCCCTTTGGAGTTGTGTCTTGCTACATATGAGGCTGGCCGGCACGAGCCGGTTCGGGCGGGAAGACGGCCGCGCATGCGCGGTGCGCATCGGCGCGCGAGGACTAGCAAAGGACTTTGCTAGAAAGTGTTCCGATTGGAGGGGCTGCCGTGGACGTCACCCATCAGTGAGAACAATCAGCCTGCTGTCCTCGGAGAATACCTTCTACAGGTATGTAGCATTCGCTTTTATTGCATTTGTATCCCACATTCCCCCACCTATTTACAGGCGCAATGTGGCTTACATAGATTTGAAACATTGTCATTACAGGATATCAGATACAATTATTAATGTGTAATGATTAGGAGAGGTAAGAGAAGAAGGAAGAGAGTAATTAGGATAGTTGTAGCAGGTAGGCATTCTTAATTGATTGGGTTAGTGGGGTGACTTAGTAAGGCTAGAGGTTATCATTGTGGAACTAGCAGAAAAAGAAGAACGACTTCAAGGCTTTTCGAAGGATAAATGTTTTCATTGATTAATTTAGTGAGGCTATAAGTTCTCATTGTAGGCCTTGTTGAAGAAGAATGTCTTCAGGGATTTTCGAAAGACTATTGTTTCGCTGATTGCTTTCAGGTCTGTAGGTAATGCATTCCATATCTGCGTGCTCATGTAGGAGAAGGTAGTGGCATGCATCTGTTTGTATTTAAGACCTTTGCAGCTGGGATAGTGCAGGTTGAGAAATTTGCGGGATGATCTTGTGGCGTTTCTGGGAGGTAGGTCTGCGAGGTTTAGCATGTAGATTGGGGCGTCGGTATGAATGATTTTGTGTACTATCGTGCAGATCTTGAACACGATGCGTTCCTTGAGTGGGAGCCAGTGAAGTTTCTCTCTTAGGGGTTTTGCACTTTCATATTTAGTTTTTCCAAATATGAGTCTGGCGGCCGTGTTCTGGGCAGTTTGGAGTTTTTTTATTGTCTGTTCTTTGCATCCAGCGTATAATGCATTGCAGTAATCTAGATGAGTTATTACCATTGACTGTACCAGGGTGCGGAAGATGTATCTCGGGAAGAATGGTTTTATTCTTTTGAGTTTCTACATGGTGTAGAACATCTTTTTCACGTGGCTGTCAAGAGTGAGGTTTCGATCTAAGGTGACTCCAAGAATTTTCAAGTTTTGTGAAACAGGAAGAGAGCAGTATGGTGTTTTTATGGTGGAGAAGTTTTTTGTGTTATGCTGCGAGGTGAGAACAAGACATTGTGTTTTTTCTGCATTAAGTTTTAGTTGGAATGCATCTGCCCAAGTGTGCATTATTTGGAGGCTTTGGTTGATCTCATTGGTGATTTCATTTAGATCATGTTTGAATGGGATGTAAATTGTGACGTCATCTGCTTAAATGTAGGGTTTAAGTTTTTGATTGGCTAGTAGTTTGGCTAGCGGTATCATCATTAAGTTGAATAGTGTTGGTGAGAGAGGTGATCCCTGGGGGACTCCGCACTCAGGTGTCCATGGAGGTGATCTGTCCGCATTCGTTGTTACTTGGTATGATCTTGTGGTCAGGAATCCTTTGAACCATTTGAGAACTGTGCTTCCTACTCCGAAGTATTCTAGTATATGTATTAGTATATCATGATTAACCATGTCAAAGGCACTGGACATATCGAATTGCAGGAGGAGGATATTGTTACCAGTCGCAATTGTCTGTTTGAATAAGTTCATTGCGGATACTAGTACAGTTTCGGTGCTGTGGTTTGACCGAAATCCTGATTGAGATTCGTGCAGAATTGAGTGTTTATTTAGGTATTCAGTAAGTTGTTTCGTTACTATGCCTTCCATGAGTTTGGTCATGAGTAGAATCGATGCTACTGGTCGATAGTTAGGTCCATTGTGCTTTTTTTAGCATCTTTTGGCAACGGGGTGAGTAGGATGTTTCCTTTTTCCCTGGGAAAGAGTCCATTTTGAAGCCTGTAATTTATGTGGTTCGTGAGGTCTGTTTTGAATTGCTTGGGTGCGGATCTTATT
This sequence comes from Microcaecilia unicolor, assembly GCF_901765095.1. NCBI lineage: Eukaryota > Metazoa > Chordata > Amphibia > Gymnophiona > Siphonopidae > Microcaecilia > Microcaecilia unicolor. The sequence goes on along the minus strand of NC_044031.1, from coordinate 48,417,236 downwards.
AAGCTGTTAGGGCAGATGTCTAATTTGCATTGTGATTTGGCGTATTTTCCTAGCCAGTGTGAGATTTCCTTTGGTGAGAGCGTGTCAAAGTCGGTCCAAGATCGATCTGCTGGGCATTCTCTGGGCTTTGATTCTAAATGCGCTAGATAAGTCAAACTGCAGAAGGGATGATGTTGTTTCCAAATGATATTTCATGTTTGAATTTGGATATTAAGGTAAGTAGTACTGTTTCAGTGCTGTGGGCAGGTCAAAAGCCCGATTGCAACTTATGTAGGATGGAGAATTTTTGTATGAATTCATTGAGCTGGGAGGTTATTCTGTTTTCCATCAATTTGGTTAGTAGGGGGATGGAGGCCACAGGTCCGGTAATTGTGATGTCGTCTACTGATTTCTTGGTGTTTTTTTGGTATTGGTGTAAGTAGTATGTCACCATGTTCGGTGGGGAAGGATCCTTGTTGAAGGAGGAAGTTTAAGTGAGTGGTGAGGTCTGTAATGAAGCGTGCTGGTGTATTTTCTACTTACAATGTCAACACAATATGTAATAGAACATTTTAATTGATAGTGAAGAGTAAAGCAAAAATGGAACATATAGATAGGTAAGAGAGTAAGAAGAGTTAGAAAGTAATGTGACTGATTTAAAGAAAGTTGTACATGAGGTCAGAGAGATGGTAAAATATTATCTCAGCTAGGGTAGGAGTGGATAAACATGTCCCTCTGCAGTATGTGCAGCCCGAGTCGCTCCTTGTGAGTGAGACTAACAAGTTAGTTATTTCTTCCATTAAAGGCCTGGTTGAAGAGCCCAGCTTTCACCTGCTTCCTGAAGTAGAGATAGTTTTGTGTTAAGCGGAGCCTTTCAGGCAGTGCATTCCAGAGTGTGGGGGCTACTCCAGAGAAGGCTCCCTTGCAGGTATCACATCTTCTAATGTCTTGTGGAGAGGGTGTGGTTAGTGATAGTCCTTGGAAGGACCTTAGTGTCCTTGGCGGTGTGTGGAGGATCATCCTATTCTTCAGTTACCCAGGGCCATTTCCTTTCCGGACCTTGAAGATAAGACAGAGTTTTAAATTTAGCCCTCTATTGTACTGGTAGCCAATGAAAATTTTGCAAAAATGGTGTGATGTGGTCACGTCACTTGCAACCTTTTACGAGTCTTGCTGCTGCATTCTGAATCACCTGAAGCTGGTGCAGGCCCTTTGTAGTCAGACCATTGTATAGTGCATTGCAGTAATCCAATCTTGATGTTATCATGGCATGCACAACTGGGATAAGATTTACCTTCTTGATGTAAGGAGAGAGGCAACGTAGCTGTTGCAAATAGTAGAAGCAGCTCTTGAAGGTTGTTTGGATTTGGGGAATCAGAGTAAGTGTTGAATATAACTGTATTCCAAGGTTCCTGACTTGTGATTTGAGTGTGAGTTCGTACTTCCCAAAAGGGATTTTGATGTCAGTTATATGTATCCACTTGTCTTAGGGACCCAGAGAAGCTCAGTTTTACTTGTGTTCAGGCAAAGTTTGTTGTGTTTAGCCCAATCTTGAATTGATGTTAGATAGGTAATCAGTTTATTCAAGGCTGTAGGTAAGTCAGGTTCAGTGGGTATGTGTAGCTGCACATCATCCGCATAGATGTAGAACTGAGTGTCCATTGACCAAATGAGCTCAGCTAGTGGCTTGAGGTAGATATTGAACAGAATAGGTGATAGTATTGATCCTTGTGGTACCCTGCAGGTGAGTGTCCATGGTGGTGATGAGTTGCTTCCAAACATTATGGATTGTTGCCTGTTAGATAAGATCTGAACCAGGCAAGTACTGTTCCACTGATAACTGAGAAATCTAGCAGTACTAATATCGAGGCAAATCCCTTGTCTCAGTTTCTGTGAAGATCATCTAGTAGGGATACAAGGACTGAATTCAGATTGACATGGATCTTGCCAGTTTCTCTCTTCTAGCCAGTTGAACATAGACTGTTTGTTGAACGAGTTTCCCTAGAAACGGGATGTTGGATACTTGACTAACTTTCAAGTTAGTCGTGGGCAAGGTTGTTTTTCTTTAGCAGAGGGCGAACCTCTGCCCTTTTTAATGCTGTTGGTAGTTGCCCATTAGAAGGTGAGGCGTTCACAATTTTTGTGGTGCCATCTATGAGGCCCATACTTGCCTGCTGCACTATCTTTTTGATGGGCAAGGGTCAAGGGAGCAGGTAGTTAGTTGACTATTGTATAATATGTTCTATATGTTATTTTTAGCTTATCAGATGAGGCAGGTGGACATGATGTGAGTAGTCACCAGGATCCCTTTCCTTCCTGGTTGTGATATGCAAATATTGTTGTGTTAGGTTATTTTGTTGGTTGAGATGTTTCATTTTGACAGTGTCCTTCTCTTATTTTGAGCTTTAAGCTCATTCAGACTGGCCTCTATTTTGTAAAGTTAGTCTTATTTGTAACTACTTTAGGGTTTTCTCATGTCCACCTAGACCAGCCTTTGCAGAAACTGTCTTCAATCGGGCCACAAATCCTTGGAGGCTCTCTCCCTCTGGGGGTTAGGGATACTGCTTCTCCTGCATGCTTTGGCTGGTCCAAAAAATGCAGAAAACAGGGTAGAGAATTGAAACATAGTCACCTGCATGGCAATAAGCACAAAAGTAATGTGGGCAGCATTTTTCAAAAAGCCAAGGGAAAAGATAAAATAATAAAAAATAAAAAAAAAAGAAACCAAACCCTTGGATAAAAAGGTATTTTCTGTATTGATGTTGTATCGCTGAAAGAAAAAATGTGTTTATACACAAATGCAGACTTGTGGAAAAAACTTACTGATTTGTATGCTTACACAGATGTAGCCAGAACACACAAAAATACATTCATTTTTAGCTATTGCAAAAGTATAATTATAAAAATCACTTTCATATATACTTTTTTTTTTTTTTTTTTTTGTTATATTTGTACCCCGCGCTTTCCCACTCATGGCAGGCTCAATGCGGCGGGCAATGGAGGGTTAAGTGACTTGCCCAGAGTCACACGGAGCTGCCTGTGCCGGGAATCGAACTCAGTTCCCCAGGACCAAAGTCTACCACCCTAACCACTAGGCCACTCTTCCACTAACCAGGAGCTGCCTGTGCCGGGAATCAAACTCAGTTCCTCAGTTCCCCAGGACCAAAGTCCACCACCCTAACCACTAGGCCACTCCTCCACTTTGCAAACAAGTGCTTAAATAAATTTAAAATGTGAAAATTTTATTTTTATTGATTGCTTAAGCGTCTTTATAAAACACACTCTACAAAGTAGGTCAGCAACTTCCCCAAGCACTACTTTACAAACAGGTATTTAAATAAATAGGAAGATTAGATGCTTTCCTTGGCTTCTGATACACTTAACATCTTACAGCAACAAACTTCACAATTCTCTGTCAACTCTTTGCCAGATATGTGCATAGATAGGTGTATAAATAGATCAGATATTATTTTTATTCAGTCTTGTATCCATAAAGTAGTACTAGAAAAAGAAAAAACTTTTACTTTAGTGTTTGTTGGATATCAGCTCATTTTCTGTAAAGAATGTCAGGTGTTTCTCTGTGGACAAGCAGGATGATTACAGCCACATAAATGGAGACGTCCCCCACGACAGAGCTGACCAGGTCTGCTCTCTCGGAGCTCTGAAACCTCTAGAATGGCTTCTGAGCTTATGCAAGCATATCCGCATTCTCTTTGTTGTTTGTTCTACTGTGATTGCAGTCAGATAATGCCTCTGCTGTATTTTCAAATATTTTGTATATTAAACCTGGAAAATAGAGTTCAACTTGGCAGAACTTCTCTTTGGTATGCGGGACCAAAAGTTGAAATTTAAATGGTGGCCAAAATGCTCTTCAAAAATGCCTATCATCAACACTTATGTTGTCCTGGTTACAAATGAATGTCTCCCTGAGCACACAGGAATTGCAGCATAAAGTTGAAATCATATTTCTCCGAGGACAAGCAGGCTGCTTGTTCTCACTGATGGGTGACGTCCACGGCAGCCCCTCCAATCGGAATCTTCACTAGAACATCGACCTCCATGCCTTTCTCTGCAGCCGCTCTGAACGAGAGCCTCCGGGCCGTTCTCCCAGAGATTCTGGGAGAGCTGCTGCGCCTTACCCCTCCGGTACCGGCGGTGCTTGCGCCACCGGTACCGTCGAGCGTGGCGCCGGCTGGCCCATCGCCCGAGGTGAGGTCTCCGGCGTCGGTGCCGCGTGTGGTACCGGCTGCCGTCGCCTCCCAGGAAGGCTCCCCGACTACGTCGGCGGAGGGAGCTTCGCCGATGCGGGCGAGGGAGTCTACCTCTCGACGCCCCCATCGTGGACGTGGTTCCACGGAGTCGAGTCGGGCACGGTTGCAGACACAGGTCCGTGAACTTGTGTCTGACACCGAGGGTGAGGCCTCGTGGGAAGAGGAAGAGGACCCCAGATATTTCTCTGACGAGGAGTCTGAGGGTCTTCCTTCCGATCCCACTCCCTCTCCTGAAAGACAGCTTTCCCCTCCTGAGAGTCTGTCTTTTGCTTCCTTTGTCCGGGAGATGTCTACGGCCATCCCCTTCCCGGTGGTTGTGGAGGACGAGCCCAGGGCTGAAATGTTTGAGCTCCTGGACTATCCTTCTCCACCTAAGGAAGCGTCCACAGTACCCATGCATCATGTCCTGAAAAAGACATTGCTGGCGAACTGGACCAAGCCTCTAACTAATCCCCACATTCCCAAGAAGATCGAGTCCCAGTACCGGATCCATGGGGACCCAGAGCTGATGCGCACTCAGTTGCCTCATGACTCTGGAGTTGTGGATTTGGCCCTAAAGAAGGCCAAGAGTTCTAGGGAGCATGCTTCGGCGCCCCCGGGCAAGGACTCTAGAACCTTGGACTCCTTTGGGAGGAAGGCCTACCATTCTTCTATGCTCGTGGCCAAAATTCAGTCCTACCAGCTCTACACGAGCATACACATGCGGAACAATGTGCGGCAGTTGGCGGGCTTGGTGGACAAGCTCCCCCCTGAGCAAGCCAAGCCATTTCAGGAGGTGGTCAGGCAGCTGAAGGCGTGCAGAAAATTCCTGGCCAGAGGGGTGTATGACACCTTTGATGTTGCGTCCAGGGCCGCTGCTCAAGGTGTGGTGATGCGCAGGCTCTCATGGCTGCGTGCCTCCGACCTGGAGAATAGAATCCAGCAGCGGATTGCGGACTCGCCTTGCCGTGCGGATAACATTTTTGGAGAGAAAGTCGAGCAGGTGGTAGAGCAGCTCCACCAGCGGGACACCGCATTCGACAAGTTCTCCCGCCGGCAGCCTTCAGCCTCTACCTCTACAGGTAGAAGATTTTTTGGGGGAAGGAAGACTGTTCCCTACTCTTCTGGCAAGCGTAGGTACAATCCTCCTTCTCGACAGCCTGCGGCCCAGGCTAAGCCCCAGCACGCTCGCTCTCGTCAGCAGCGTGCACCTCAGCAAGGCCCCTCGGCTCCCCAGCAAAAGCAAGGGACGGGCTTTTGACTGGCTCCAGCAGAGCATAGCCGACATCCAAGTGTCAGTGCCGGGCGACCTGCCAGTCGGAGGGAGGTTGAAAGCTTTTCACCAAAGGTGGCCTCTCATAACCTCCGATCAGTGGGTTCTCCAAATAGTCCGGCAAGGATACACCCTCAATTTGACCTCAAAACCTCCAAATTGTCCACCGGGAGCTCAGTCTTACAGCTTCCAGCACAAGCAGGTACTTGCAGAGGAACTCTCCGCCCTTCTCAGCGCCAATGCGGTCGAGCCCGTGCCATCCGGGCAGGAAGGGCTGGGATTCTATTCCAGGTACTTCCTTGTGGAAAAGAAAACAGGGGGGATGCGTCCCATCCTAGACCTAAGGGCCCTGAACAAATATCTGGTCAAAGAAAAGTTCAGGATGCTTTCCCTGGGCACCCTCCTTCCCATGATTCAGAAAAACGATTGGCTATGCTCTCTGGACTTGAAGGATGCCTACACACACATCCCGATACTGCCAGCTCACAGGCAGTATCTGCGATGTCAGCTGGGCACACGTCACTTCCAGTACTGTGTGCTACCCTTTGGGCTCGCCTCTGCGCCCAGGGTGTTCACAAAGTGCTTGGCTGTAGTAGCAGCGGCACTTCGCAGGCAGGGGGTGCACGTGTTCCCATATCTCGACGATTGGCTGGTGAAGAACACATCCGAGGCAGGAGCCCTGCAGTCCATGCAGATGACTATTCGCCTCCTGGAGCTACTGGGGTTTGTGATAAATTATCCAAAGTCCCATCTTCTCCCAGTGCAGAGACTCGAATTCATAGGAGCTCTGCTGGATTCTCGGACGGCTCGCGCCTATCTCCCAGAGACGAGAGCCAACAACTTGTTGTCCCTCGTCTCGCGGGTGCGAGCGTCCCAGCAGATCACAGCTCGGCAGATGTTGAGATTGCTAGGCCACATGGCCTCCACAGTCCATGTGACTCCCATGGCCCGCCTTCACATGAGATCTGCTCAATGGACCCTAGCTTCCCAGTGGTTCCAGGCTGCTGGGGATCTAGAAGACGTAATCCACCTGTCCACGAGTTTTCTCGAATCCCTGTATTGGTGGACGATTTGGTCCAATTTGACTCTGGGACGTCCTTTCCAAATTCCTCAGCCACAAAAAGTGCTGACCACGGATGCGTCTCTCCTGGGGTGGGGAGCTCATGTCGATGGGCTTCACACCCAAGGAAGCTGGTCCCTCCAGGAACGCGATCTGCAGATCAATCTTCTGGAGTTGCGAGCGATCTGGAACGCTCTGAAGGCTTTCAGAGATCGGCTGTCCCACCAAATTATCCAAATTCAGACAGACAGCCAGGTTGCCATGTACTACGTCAACAAGCAGGGGGGCACCGGATCTCGCCCCCTGTGTCAGGAAGCCGTCAGCATGTGGCTCTGGGCTCGCCGTCACGGCATGGTGCTCCAAGCCACATATCTGGCAGGCGTAAACAACAGTCTGGCCGACAGGTTGAGCAGGATTATGCAACCTCACGAGTGGTCGCTCAATTCCCGTGTAGTGCGACAGATCTTCCAGGCGTGGGGCACCCCCTTGGTAGACCTCTTCGCATCTCGAGCCAACCACAAAGTCCCTCAGTTCTGTTCCAGGCTTCAGGCCCACGGCAGACTGGCATCGGATGCCTTCCTCCTGGATTGGGGGGAGGGTCTGCTGTATGCTTATCCTCCCATATCTCTGGTGGGGAAGACTTTGTTGAAACTCAAGCAAGACCGAGGCACCATGATTCTGATTGCTCCTTTTTGGCCGCATCAGATCTGGTTCCCTCTTCTTCTGGAGTTGTCCTCCGAAGAACCGTGGAGATTGGAGTGTTTTCCGACCCTCATCACGCAGGACGAAGGGGCGCTTCTGCATCCCAGCCTCCGGTCCCTGGCTCTCACGGCCTGGATGTTGAGAGCGTAGACTTTGCCTCTTTGGGTCTGTCAGAGGGTGTCTCCCGTGTCTTGCTTGCTTCCAGGAAAGATTCCACCAAGAGGAGTTACTTCTTTCTGTGGAGGAGGTTTGCCGTCTGGTGTGACAGCAAGGCCCTAGATCCTCGCTCTTGTCCTACACAGACCCTGCTTGAATACCTTCTGCACCTGTCTGAGTCTGGTCTCAAGACCAACTCTGTAAGGGTTCACCTTAGTGCAATCAGTGCATACCATTACCATGTGGAAGGTAAGCCGATCTCAGGACAGCCTTTAGTTGTTCGCTTCATGAGAGGTTTGCTTTTGTCAAAGCCCCCTGTCAAGCCTCCTACAGTGTCATGGGATCTCAATGACGTTCTCACCCAGCTGATGAAACCTCCTTTTGAGCCACTGAATTCCTGCCATCTGAAGTACTTGACCTGGAAGGTCATTTTCTTGGTGGCAGTTACTTCAGCTCGTAGAGTCAGTGAGCTTCAGGCCCTGGTAGCCCAGGCCCCTTACACCAAATTTCATCATAACAGAGTAGTCCTCCGCACTCACCCTAAGTTCTTGCCAAAGGTTGTGTCGGAGTTCCATCTGAACCAGTCAATTGTCTTGCCAACATTCTTTCCCAGTCCTCATTCCTGCCCTGCTGAACGTCAGCTGCACACATTGGACTGCAAGAGAGCATTGGCCTTCTACCTGGAGCGGACACAGCCCAACAGACAGTCCGCCCAATTGTTTGTTTCTTTTGATCCCAATAGGAGGGGAGTGGCTGTGGGGAAACGCACCATATCCAATTGGCTAGCAGATTGCATTTCCTTCACTTACGCCCAGGCCGGGCTGGCTCTTGAGGGTCATGTCACGGCTCATAATGTTAGAGCCATGGCAGCGTCGGTAGCCCACTTGAAGTCAGCCACTATTGAAGAGATTTGCAAAGCTGCGACGTGGTCATCTGTCCACACATTCACATCTCATTACTGCCTGCAGCAGGATACCCGACGCGACAGTCGGTTCGGGCAGTCAGTTCTTCAGAACCTGTTTGGGCTTTAGGATCCAACTCCACCCCCCGAGGGCCCTGTTTGTTCTGTTCCAGGCTACACTCTCAGTTAGTTGGTAAATTTTTTTAGGTCAATCTCAGTTATGTCCTCGCCGTTGCGAGGCCCAATTGACCATGGTTGTTGTTTTGAGTGAGCCTGGGGGCTAGGGATACCCCATCAGTGAGAACAAGCAGCCTGCTTGTCCTCGGAGAAAGCGAATGCTACATACCTGTAGAAGGTATTCTCCGAGGACAGCAGGCTGATTGTTCTCACAAACCCGCCTGCCTCCCCTTTGGAGTTGTGTCTTCCCTTGTCTTTGTTTTTGCTACATATGAGACTGGCCGGCACAAGCCGGTTTCGGGCGGGAAGACGGCCGCGCATGAGCGGTGCGCATTGGCGCGCGAGGACTAGCAAAGGCCTTTGCTAGTGAAGATTCCGATTGGAGGGGCTGCCGTAGACGTCACCCATCAGTGAGAACAATCAGCCTGCTGTCCTCGGAGAATACCTTCTACAGGTATGTAGCAGTCGCTTTAAATGAAATGTCTGAGATACACAAGCAGTGCAAGACAACTCCTCACTTACCGGTGCTAGTAAGGATATTGGCACAGACTCCTGTAAAGCGAATTTGGGAGATCCAGAGTTAAATAAATCTTTAGGAAATAAAAAAAAAAGTGTTGCAGACACACCTAGCAGCCATCCTCTGTCAGCTGTAGTCGGTTCAGTAAACAAAATCAGGTACCAAAGTGCACCTCCCCTCAAACTTTGAGGCAATGAGATTCAAGGGAGAACTGGCACAGAAGCACTGACATGATGATGTATCTTATGGGACTCTGACATGTCACTATGCTCAACATTTTCCCCAGGCATAATCGGGAAAAAAAAAATACCCCCTGGTGTAAGACTGTCGAAGCTGTGACTCCTCCCTCTTTGCTCCAATTGGATGAGTTGCAACAAGAGCTTCCCCAGACATGGCACAGGTGATGTGGGCATCCCCGGAGCATAGGAACTGATGTCATGACTCCTCCCCTCTCACTACTGATTGCTGAACTTCAGATAAAGAGCTTCTCTGAGCATGACTTTTTGCCTTTGGAGTTCTATCAATCAAACAAATGGTGCTAAACTGCAACTGACTGCAGAGATTTATCAGAGGATAGTTCCACTTCCCTGCCATGCCAGCAAGCAGGATCCTAAAAGTAAGAATACAACAAGGAGCTCTGGGTTAAGGCATTTTATCTCCTGATCACTAAAGGTCTCCATCACCTCTTTTATTCTTGGAGAATTTTTCAGGACAGCATAAGAGATCCTCTCATTTTCCTTCTGCGTAACCTTACTCATTGTTGACAGAACTTGAGAGAGTTTTTTAATGGAACACCATAGGTCTAAAACACCGAAAGCCCCCAAACCAGAGAAGCAAAGCATAGAACCCCATAACTGTCTGGTATGGCAAATAGATCATCTGTAAGATACCACTACCTATTTTTTCTGGATCACTTAGATTCAGAATCCAGTAATTGTGAAGCCAGGACCTGGGAATAGGTATCTTAGTAAGCCCAGAATCTCCACAAAGGCACTTGTCTCCGGGTATTTGGTCTGATTCTTCATTAGAGCCAAAAAATGAGACTCAACCAGAAGATATATCGTATCCAAAATTTATAAGTGTCCAAGGACAGGAAGATCCAGATACAAGAGCAGAATTTTTATGTATCTTACGACCAGCTGGTGGTGTTGAATGCCTCAAGCCAGACGGAGTCTGACTTGGTGGCTTCTCCCAGTGCACACTTAGGGGAGTTGCCCTTATAGACTCCCAGTTGGTGTGGTCTCACCTCCGATGCCAGCGTCTTTGGATTGGGAGCCCATTATGTCCACCACTGTGCACAGGGCCACTGTTTGAAAGTGAAGGCTTCCTGGTCCATCAACAGATTGGAGCTTCGAGTTGTGCGGAAAGCTCTACTAGCCTTTGTGCCACCTCTTCCCCGGAGGCCGGTGCACGTGCTTTCAGATAACATTACAGCCATGTCTTTCATCAACAGACAAGGAGGAACAAAGAATCTATCTCTAGCCCAGGAGGCATGTCTTGTTTTTCAGTGGGCAGAATTGAACATTCGGATGATTGCAGCATCTCACATAGCGGGTTCACTGAACTTGCAAATGGATTTCCTCAGCAGAGTGTCTCTGGACCCAGAGGAGTGGCAACTATCAAAGACTGCATTTCGCCTCATATCCAGACTAAATGCACAAGTACACAGATTTTACAGCTGCTTCAAGGAGAAAGACTCCCTAGGAATGGATAAACTGATACAGCCTTGGCCGTCGGATGGCCTCCTTTTATGTATTTCCTCTGTGGCCTCTTGAGGGAAGGATGTTATACAGTATTTACTCATCATCCCGGGAAGGTCATTCTTGTAGCTCCGGACTGGCCCAGACGTCCTTGGTATGCGGACCTCATCCGTCTTCAAATCGCTCCTCGGTGGACTCTTCCCCCACAGATGGGCTTATTGCACCAAGGTCCAGTACTTATGGAGGATTCCTCCTGCTTTTGTCTTATGACCTGACTCTTGAGAGGGCACGATTGAGGAAGAAGGGTTATGCGGATGATGTTATTACCTTGCTGCAAGCCCGAAAGCAGTCCACTTCTTAAGCTAGAGTGTGGAGAACTTTTACAGAGTGGTGTTGCTCCATTTCGTGCTTCCTTGTCTCAAATTTTGTCCTTCCTTCATGAGGGATTCAGAAAAAGCTTGGCTCTCAGTTTGCTCAAGGTTCAGGTGGCAGTGTTGGCGTGTCATAGAGGCAAGATACAAAACATCTCATTAGCTGCTCACCCTGATATAGTGTGATTCCTTAAGGGAGTCACTCATCTGCATCCTCCTCTCCGCAATATTTGACCTCAGTGGAGTCTTTGAAGTGGTTCTTAAGTTTCTTCAATGGGCCCCGTGTGAGCCCCTTCCTTTGGCAACTATCAAAGTTTTTACTTTAAAAGTTTTATTTCTAGCTGCCATTTCGTCAGCACGGAGAGTTTCAGAGCTTCAAACTCTCTCTCAAATGGATCTCTTTCTCTGCTTTTCTGACTCCGGAATTTCCATACGGACAGTTCTGTCCTTTTGGTCGAAGATTATATCTCCTTTTCATGTCAATCAGACTGTGTTTCTTCCTTCTTTCTCCAGGGAGGTCTATTCTGCAGAACATTCTTCCCTGCGACTGTGGGACGTGAAGTTCATCCTTGTGCGTTATCTTACCGCCACTTTCAGGTGATCTGATCATCTTTTTGTCCTCTTTGCGGGACCCCGGAAAGGTTTGCCGGCCTCCAAATTGACAGTGGCTCGATGGCTTAAGGAAGCTATTTGTTTGGCTTACATTCTGAGGGGTAGATCTGCTACCATATACGTCAAGGCTCATTCTACCAGGTCTTTGGATACTTCTTTGGCAGAAACTAGGGCATTTTCAGTGGCATTCTGTCAGTCAACGACGTGGTCGTCTTCTCTTTCCTTTGTTAAGCATTACTGTTTGAATGTGTCTGCTTGAGCAGATGCTTCCTTCGGGGCCACGGTTCTCACTGCAGGGATATCACAGTCCCTCCCCTTTAAAGGATTGCTTTTGTACATCCCATTTGTCTGAGCTGATCCTTGGGAGGTAATGGAAGGAAAAATTAGTTAATTCCACAGCAATCCTCCAGACCGTTCAAGACGCTTTGGTTATGCACTATGGAGATACTTTCTCTGCCTGGGTCGGACATTTGGAGATGTGTCTGAGGATCAGAATGGGCTAAGGCCTGGGGAAGATTCTTCAGTGGTTCGCATTTTTCATAAGGAGGCGTTGTTAGAACTCATTGATCAGGTGATCAATGAAGTTTGCTCCGGTGAAGTTTGCTCCGGCAGCCACTCCCTCTGCGGAGGGACCCCAGGTAGATCCCTTGGTTAAGGGGATTCGGAGAGCCTCCCGTTCCTTTCCCATGAATTCAGACATTAGGGACATGGTTTTTCAGGAATGGTCTGTGCCGGAGGCTGCTTGTGAGAGGTGTCTAGGGCTATGGTGCGGCTGTATCCCTTGCCTCCGAAAGATTTGGCCCTGCTGAAACCACCTACTGTGGATACGGTGGTTACTAAGGCTACGGCCATTCCGGTGGATGGCTGTACAGCTTTACGGGATCCTCAGGATAGGAAGCTAGAGTCCTTTCTGAAGCGCAACTTTGATTTGTCGGCTTTGGCCTTGCAAGACTCTGTGTGTGGGGGCTTGGTAGCCAAAGCTTGTTTCCGTTGGGCGGAGAAGCTCTTGGATGAGCCTGCGTTAGATAGGACTGGTTTGGTTCAGGACCTGGCCAAATTGGAGATAGGGGTCTTCATTTTTGGCAGACACCCTTTATGATTTGCTGAGGGCTTCGGCTAAGAATATGGCTCTGGCAGTGACGGCTCGCAGGGCTCTTTGGCTTAGGGGCTGGGTGGCAGATGCGGCCTCTAAAGCAAAGTTGTGTTCTGTACCTTTCAAAGGTTCTATGTTGTTTGGAGAGGACTTGGATAAACTGATGAGTGGTCTTGGGGATACCAAGGTCTCACGGTTGCCGGAGTTACAGCCTAAGGCGGCTAGTCGAGGTGGTTCGACTAGAGGTCGGTTTAAGGACACGAAGCGGTACAGGCCAGGCAGATTTGTGTCTCCTTCTAAAAGCCGTTTTTTCCAGCGGACGCAGTCCTTTCAAGGGGGTCGTCGTGGAGGTCGGGACTCCTCCTGAGGTGCCGGAAATGGTAATAAGTTCTCCTTATGAAGGTGTGCGGGTCCAGCCTCTGGTGAAGGTCAGGGCACAACTTTGTTTTATCAGGGGTAGACCCAAATTACTTCAGATCAGTGGGTGCTGGAGGTCGTTCGCGATGGTTATGCGCTCGAGTTCGAGCTCCCGCTGCTGGATCTGTTTCTTCCCTCTCCTTGTCACTCTCGAGTCAAGTTAAAGGCTATTCAAGAGACTCTGGGTCGCTTATTCCAGTTGGAAGCTGTGGTACCCGTTCCTCGGCACGAGCTGGGAGTGGGTTGTTATTCCATTTACTTTGTGGTACCGAAGAAGGAGGACCAGTTTTGACCCATTTTAGATTTCAAGAGGGTCAATGGGGTGCTCAAGGTGCCATCCTTCCGCATGGAGACGCTGCGCTCGGTCATAGTGGCTGTTCGTCAGGGAGAATTTCTCACGTCACTGGATCTCACGGAAGCGTATCTGCACGTGTCGATTCAAGAGGCCCATCAGCGTTTCCTTCGTTTTGCTGTTTTAGGGAGGCACTTTCAGTTCTGTGCTCTGCCTTTTGTTCTGGCAACGGATCCACGCACCTTCTCCAAGATAATGGTGGTGGTAGCAGCGGCTTTGTGGAGGCAGGGAATTCTGGTGCATCCGTATCTGGACGACTGGTTGATCCGGGCGAAGTCTCGGGCTCACAGTGTGGCGGCAACGGCTCAGGTGGTCGCGTTTCTGGAATCGCTCGGATGGGTAGTGAATGTAGTCAAAAGTCAGTTGATCCCATCGCAGAGTCTGGAGTACTTGGGAGTGTGGTTCGACACGGCAGTGGGTCGTGTTTTTCTGCCGGATTCTCAGATCGCCTCTCTTCAGCAGCAGGTCCGGCTGTTAATGTCCGTTCAGAGTCCGACGGTTCCAATGTACCTTCGGGTTCTGGGCCTCATGGCAGCGACAATAGAGGTAGTACCATGGGCCAGGGTGCATATGCGTCAGCTTCAGGCGGCTCTGTTGTCCAGGTGGTCTCCTCAGGTACACAGTTTGGAGTTGCGGTTGCCATTGAGGGAGGCTCCTCGGCGCAGTCTCCAGTGGTGGCTGTGCTTTGCTCATCTGAAAAAGGGCATGCCGTTGGAACCTCCTCAGTGGGTGATTCTGGAAACGGATGCCAGTCTGCTGGGCTGGGGAGCTCAGTGTCTCAGTCGGTCCGTACAGGGGCGGTGGTCGACGGAGGAAGCTCAGTGGTCTATCAACCGGTTGGAGATGAGAACGACTCGGCTAGCTCTGTTGGCATTTCACTCAAGTGTGGTCGGAAAGACGGTAAGAGTCATGTCCGACAACGTGACAGCGATAGCGTATGTCAACCGGCAGGGTGGTACAAAGAGTCCGCGGTTGGCAATCGAGACGGCTCTGCTCATGAGTTAGGCGGAAAGGCATCTAGTGCAGATTTCGGCGGCGCACGAGGCCGGGGTGGACAACGTGAACGTGGATTTTCTAAACAGACATATGTTGGACCCCGGAGAATGGTCTCTGCACCGGTCGGAGTTCAACCAGATAGTTCTAAAGTGGGGAATGCCAGTAGTGGATCTCATGGCGTCGGCACAGAATGCTCAGGTTCCTCGGTATTTCAGTCGGCGTCGGGATCTGCGAGCGGAAGGGATTGATGCATTGGTCCTTCTGTGGCCTCAGCGGGTATTGCTGTACGTGTTTCCCCCATGGCCCTTGATATATCGAGTCCTACAGAGGGTAGAAGGTCGTGCGGGTCCGGTGTTGTTGGTGGCTCCGAATTGGCAGCGTCAGCCGTGGTTCGGGGATCTGATGTGCTTGTTAGAAGGCGAGCCTCTGCACCTGGGGGGCTAGGTGCTGTTGTGTCAGGGTCCAATTGTCATGCCGGATCCGGATCGGTTCTCTCTTACGGTGTGGCCCTTGAGAGGGAACGGTTGAGAAGGAAAAGGTTTTCCCCTCAGGTGATTCAGACAATGCTGCAGTCTCGCAAAAGTTCGACGTCTTTGGCCTATGTGCGTGTGTGGCGCATATTTGAAGATTGGTGTGGGGACCGGGCGTGTGTCCCTTCAAAATCTTCTGTGTCGTGCATTTTAGATTTCTTGCAGGATGGTTTTGAGAAGGGACTTTCATTGTCATCTTTGAAGGTGCAGCTGGCTGCTTTGGCGTGTTTTCGGGGTTAGGTGCAGGGCAGGTCGGTTGCATCTTCCCCAGATGTGGTCCGTTTTTTGAGGGGGGGTGAAGTTGCTTCGTCCTCCTCAGCGGCCGGTAGTTCCACAGTGGGATCTTAATATCGTTCTTGACTCTTTGGCGGGTTCTCCTTTTGAGCCCTTGGAGTCTTGTTCGATAAAAGACCTTACTATGAAGGTGGTCTTTTTGGTAGCCATATCGTCGGCTTGCCAGATTTCAGAACTTCAACCTCTTTCATGTAGGCCTCCGTTTCTGTGGTTTTCTAAGGAAAAGGTTTCGCTGTGTCCAGTGCCTTCATTTTTGCCTAAGGTGGTATCCTCCTTTCGTGTCAATCAGGTGATTTCGTTGCCGGTCTTGGGGGACCGGACGGGGGATGCTTCTCAGCGTCGTTTGGCGAAATTGGATGTGCGCAGTGTTGAAGGTTTACTTGCGCAGGTCGGAAGAATTCAGGTCTTCGGACAGGTTATTTGTCCTTCATGGGGGGGCCCAAGAAGGGAGCGGCTGCTGCTAAGGCATCTATAGCTCGGTGGTTGAAGGATGTCATCTCTTCGGCTTATATATTGCATGGCTGTATGGTGCCGGTGGGGCTCAAGGCACATTCCACTAGGGGGATGGCGGCTTCTTGGGCAGAGAGTAGTTTTGTTCCACCGGTGGACATTTGTAGAGCGGCGGTGTGGTCCTCCCTGCATTCTTTTGTCAAACATTACAGAGTGGATATACAGGCAAGGGAGGATGGCAGTTTTGGAGCTGCAGTCCTGTCCTCTGGGCTTCGCAGGTCCCACCCTTAGATGTGTTTACTGCTTTGGTACGTCCCAAGCGTCTTGAATGGTCTAGAGGATTGCTGAGGAAGGTGAAATTAGGCCTTACCTGCTAATTTTCTTTCCTCTAGATCTTCCAGACCGTTCAAGAGCCCACCCAGTGTATCGGACAGTGTATGATAATTTCTTCAGACTTCAGTTGCTGATATTTCTAGTAGCTCCTGTGATTTGGGTCCTGGAGTTTTACTAAGGACAGTTTGTGGTACCGTTTGTGCCCATCTGCAGTTGAATTTCCCCGTCTTAAGGGGAGGAGATCTGAGTTGTGGATTCAGTGGTTTTGTTTAGGTGGAGGTGTTTTGTTCCTCTGCTTTGTTACTGTTTTACTGGTTAGTAGAAGGTCTGCACAGGCTACTTGTTTAAGAAGTTTTAGTGTTCTCAGTCTCCCTCTGCTGGTAGGAGTGCATAACCCAAGCGTCTTGAACGGTCTGGAGGATCTAGAGGAAAGAAAATTAGCAGGTAAGGCCTAATTTCACCTTACTTGATAATTTTCTTTCCTTTAGTCCCAAAGGATCAGTCCAGAGCCTGCCCTTCTGTGATAGTTTTGATTTTTCCTGGTTCTGTGTAATTTCAGGTGTTTTGTATTTTTCTGGTTCCATTATTTTTAAGGCACAAGTTTTGCCCTTTATTTCATAGTTCTTTTTCTATCTAGATGCTGGAGCTTTTTCTCTGGAAGTCACTATTTTATCGAATGCTGGCTTGGTTGCTAAGCGCAGGACCTTGTGAGGCACAACTCATTAGGTTCTCTGTCTCTTCCTGCTGACATTTGGTCACAGCCCATTTGTCTGGACTGATCCTTTGGGACTAAAGGAAAAGAAACTATCATGTAATTAACTAATTGTTCCTTAGGTTACTTGGCAACAATGATATACTTAGAATCACTGGCCAGACTGCACATGAGAGAAATTCAGATGAAATTCTAATGGAATCTTTTCTCAGTCTCTGTCTTACAAGGTCCAATTGATCAACCACTTCAAGAATGCTTTTCAGTGGTGGAAGAAACCCAGCAATCTGCTCATAGGAAAGAGTTTTCATTCCCTTCAACCAATTGTAATCTGGAAGCACCTGTTGTGAGATTTATGTTGGGTGCTGATATCAACAACTTATAGTTTATTTAATTTGATTAACCGCTCTAGCTGCCAGAGCAGAGCGGTGTACGAAGCTTAAAATAAAAACATGGAAAAAGGAAAATAACTACAAATGATGATAGGAAAGAGTAAGTATCTCACAAAGAAAGAAAAGAGGCACTGTCATTCATAAAGATGTATTAGTACACACGGTCAAAAACAGAGGTGACTCAACCCAACTGGCCGGCAGCAGCCTCTAGTCAACACTCGTCTCCAAAGGCTTATATGAATAGCCAAGCTTTCAAGTTGGCCTTAAAGCTCCTAAGAGACAGATCATTATGTAGGGCAAGGGGCAGAGAGTTCCAAATGTGAGGAAAAAGGAAGAAGAAAGCACAGTATCGAGTTGTTTCTAGTTGGGCAAATTTAGGGCATGGTAGAACAAGATGGTGGTTGTTTAAGGAATGAAGGACCCTGGCAGGGGAGTAGGGGATAGTTAGACGGGAGAGATAATCAGGGGGTCCTAGCCTAAAAGCCTTAAATGACAACAGGGAGACTTTGTAAATGATACATTATTCCACTGGAAGCCAGTGGTACTTTTTTAATGGTGATCAGAACAGTGGGAGTGGCATAGTAATCTAATGGTCGTGTTTTGTAAAGTCTGTAACTTAAGAGCAGATCGAGGTAGGCCCGAATAAATGCTATTAACAGTAGTCAAGATGTGAGGTGAAAAAAGAAAGAAGTGGTGTGTGGAAGCTATTATGGTCGAAGGGATGACAAATAGGTTGTAGCTGTCAAAAGGTAAAAAGCAAAGCTTGGAGTGGAGGAGTAGCCTAGTGGTTATTGCAGTGGACGTTGATCCTGGTGAACTGGGTTTGATTCTCACTGCAGCTCCTTGTGACTCTGAGCAAGTCACTTAACCCTCCATTGCCCCAGGTACAAATAAGTACCTGTATATTCTATGTAAACCGCTTTCAGTGTAGTTGCAAAAAACACAGAAAGGCGGTATATCAAGTCCTATTCCCCTTTCCCTAAGTGTGAGATGTGTGGTATAAATGATAAAAGAGGAGTCCAGAATTACTCCCATATAGTGAAAATGGTAAAGAGAATTTTCCCAAAAAGGGAAATAGGAGAAGAGGTGGGGGTTGTGGAACCGGAGAACCAATAGGCCACGGTTTTGTCAGCATTAAGGACTAGTTGGTGCTCAAAGAACCAGGTAGCAACGGAATCTAAACAGGCTTGTAGGGGAGAAATCAAGAAAGAAATTATGTCTGTTGGATAGAGCATAAGAATACCATCTGCATATAAATAGGTGGGCAGACCGAATGATTGGATAAGGGCAGCTAAAGGACTCAAAGATTGAACAGTAGAGTGGAGAGAATCGAACCTTGAGGAATTCCACAGTGGATAGCCTTCTTAGAAGAAGTGGATGACCTGAAATGAGCAGTTAGACAGAAAAGAAGTAAACCACGAAAGGACCACATCAGAGATACCTAGTGAGGATCAACGAGATATTAGAAGAGTGGTTGACAAGATCAAAAGCAGCAGAGAGATCCAAGGAAACTTCCAAGACAAGTTTATGTTGGTCGAAATGTGAATGAATTTCTCTTAGAAGAGCTTCTAGAACAGCTTCGAGCAGTTTCAATACTATAATTAGACTTAAAGCCAGAGTGACGTGAGTGTTGAGTGAGAGCTTTATCCGAATTAAAGAGCTGTAAGAAAACTATTTTCTTAAGGACTTTGGACAAAAAGGTAAGGTTAGAGTTGGGACAATAATGACTTGGCTATTGCAGGATCCAACGTAGGTTTCTTCAGAATGGGACGAACAATAGCTAATTTCCAAAGGTCTGGGAACTGGTCAGTAGAGAGGCTTAAATTAATCATTAAGAGAAATATAGGAAGCAAATCTAAAGCAGGGTTTTTTTTTAACCAGGATGCAGGAATAGGATCAGTTTGACAGATAGTCCTCATTGAGGACATTATAGCTTTCAGAGACTGTAGGATTTGTGGTTGGAAAGTTGTCCAAACAGAGAAGCCAGAGTGGTATAGAGGAAGAACAATCTCTGATGAAGGATAAACTGGTAGAGAAAGGGTTTGTGGAGAGACTCAATCTTGTTAGTAAAGAATGTGGAGAGATCCTCTGCAGAGGGAATAGGGCAAGACAGAGTAGAGGTTGACGGGGACAGCATCTGTTGATAGATCGAGAAAAGGTCTCTTGAGGGATTGGGCGCTTTCAAAAGTCTCCCAGAAATATTAAACATTTTTTGCCCTCCTAAGGTGAAAATTCAATTCACGATGGAGAGCCCTACATTTCTGGATCTTCATACACAAATGCATTGGAGATTGCAGGAGATATATTTTCATACAGTTAGCAGGAGCTCAAAGCATTTTTCTATGCAATGTAGACCTTCAAGAAAAAGCTATGTTTTATATCAACAAATAAGGAGGATCAGGTCCCAGCCACTTTTTTGGGAAGTACAAACTTAGCAGTCAGTATGGGAGCTTTCCGATAGCATCTCTCTCAGGGGATCAGAATCAAATTGCAGGCTCTTTGAGCCGACCCTTAGTCCTCAGTGGTCTGTTGATGATGTCCTTGACAAGATATTCCAGAAATGGGGGCGGAGCAAGAATAGACCTTTCCATGACTGCAATAAACCAGAAATGTCAATACTTTTGCTCCTGTCATCCAGTCAGAAACACATTAGTAACATGCCTTTGCAATCTTGTGGAGCTAAGGTCTCCATGCTTTTCTACCGATACCTGTAATAGCAAAGACCATCCAGAAGGTCGGTCACAATGCACCAACGATAATTTTAATAACGCCTCACTGGCTATTAAAATATGGTTTCCTTTCCTCAAGAGATTGGTTCAGAGGGGATGTGTTCTACATCCCAACCTCCATTTCCTGTCTCCTACAACTTGGATGTTGAAAGATACTTTGCAGTAAAGTACTCCATTCCAAAGGAAACACGGAAAATAATTTTATCTGCTAGGAAGCAATCCACCAGAAAATCTTATGGCTCCAAATGATGTGTGATTCAGTGAGTTCGCCAAAATTATGATCTTGTTCATTTGCCTGTACATTTGCTCTTTCAATTCCTTCTTCACTTTTTGGACACAGGATTTCCTGCAACTTCAATTTAGGTACACTTATTACTGTTTCTGCATACCATGAACAAGTGGATAGATAGCCAATATCCAAGCATCCTCTAGATGCTTTTCTATTCAAGACCACCTATTAAGAAACCTCCAGTAGAACGAAAATCTAAATTTAGTTTTTTCCCAGTTAATGAGAGAGCCCTTTGATCGGCTAAAATCTTCTGAACTAGTTTCCTTCCTGGAAAAAATATTTCTAGTGGCAGTTGCATTGGCTCACCTTATTAGCGAATTACAAGTGCTTGTTTACTATGGAGACTTACATACAGTTTTTTGATAACAGGATGGTGCTTCACCCTCATCCAAAAATTTTTGCTGAAAGTGGTTATGACTTTGCTCATTAATCAGCTGGTGGTATTGGCAGTGTTTTGCCTGCTGCTGTATCAAATCATTGATGATTTGTCGATCTGATCTAATATAATCTAATCTTGTGTTTTACATTTTTCTAGATCCCGTACAGTTCAAAGTGGATTACAAAATACTTAACTAGATATTACTAGGGATTAACAGTATAGGGGTTGATACTCAGCTGGCAGCACTTAATGTTTGCTAACTGCTGCCGGCATGCCCAGAAATTCAGTGCCGGGCCATTTCTGGGGTCCAGCATTGAATTTTTTGGGTTTATGGAGCTGACGAAACCATAGGTGTTTTAAGTGCGATATTCATCACTTAACCGGCTATGGCAAACAGCATAAAGATAGGGTTGACTTTTATGTGGTCCTATTTATGCAGTGAACTTGGCTGCTGAATATCAGCACATAACTGGCCAAGTGCTGACTCTGCCCCTGGAACACCCCCAAAATACCTAGTTTTGAGTGGGGTGCTAACTGGACATTTTCAGCAGCACTAACTGGTTAAGCAACACTGAAAATGAACTGTTAGCACCGAACAAGTGATTTTTGTCGGCCAGAAGCCATTTCTGGTTGGTTAAATCACTTTGAAATTGACCCCATATTGTACAGAGTCGCCAACTCTTCTATAATACATACTTTATGCAATAAATAATGTAGACATTTAAACATTTTCAAAAAGAAACAATTTCAACTGTTTACAAAAGAGAAATGTATAAGTCGGACTTGGCAAACAAGAAGGGAGCTCATTCCATAGCAATGTTGCCTGGTATAGAAAAATAGAAGCTAGAAATGTATTAGATCTAAGATTTGTACTCTCAGGAAAGAGTAGAACAGGTCTATCTGTACATTTCAAAGATCTTACTCATTTGGATGGAAACAGGTATATATTATGATGGACAAAAATAGTATACTATTTTATTTTCTACACACTCTGGACACCAGAAGATCATTACAAATCTATCTTCACAGGACAAAATGTTCCAAAAGGTCATCTCAGTTATTTTTGTCTTACAACCCTATGATTGGTGTCCCAGTGAATAGGATCTTATTTACGTGAGGAATGCATATCTTTCTGCTGTAAGCAAGCAAAGGCCATCGTTTTAGTTAGTCACTACCTGTCAGCTAAGAGCGATGGCAGCATCACAAACTCAGTTGCATAACATTACATTAGACATTTTGTAAAGCGGACAAAACTCCACACCTTTAGAAAAGCGCTATCACATTCACAAAGCTTCAGCTGCAGATTCTACGTTTGGTAGAACTGTTTTGAATATTTTTTCTGGTTAAGCTAGTTTCCATTTTGCTTGATGTATATGTTTTATTTGAAAAGATATTCATTAAAGTTGTGACTAAGCTTCAACCTACCTCTTCCATTTGCTTGCTTTATTCAGGTTGCAAAGTGTAAAACAGACAGCTCTTGTTTGTAGCCCTCAGCTTTGTAGTCGCCACTTATGTGGCTGTAGTCATCCTGTTTGTCCATGGAGACAGCATGGTTGCTTACGCTTTAATGAGGCTTCTCCATGACAGCAGGATACTACAGCCACACATTCTCACCCACCATTCCTGGGAGTTAAAGCTTGTTAGAACACAAACTGAGGAGAAGGGCAGTTTGTGGAATGCATGAATGCCCACATAAGCTCTGAAGCTTTTCTGTGCTCTGATCGTGACTGGACAGATAGGCCAGTGCCTGGTAGACTTCTATGGTCTGTGTCCTGATCATGGTTGTACAGTTTTGTATGGGCTGGAATGAAGCTTTGATGACTGCTTCAGTAGTTAAGAGAGCAAGGCCAGTGCTGGGCAGACTTCTGGCAAGGACAAATCAAGATGAAGTTGTGCATATATAGTATCACATCCAGGGGTGTGCTGGTAAATTGTTAACAGGGGGCTCTCTCTCGCCAGCAAAGTAAAAGAGAATTCAGGAGGGGCCCAAGCCCACATTTTGGGATCCATTTGTTAAAGTAGCCATGGAGAACCGGCTCCCAAAATTCTTAAAAACTTAACAAACGGCTCTCGAGAGCCTGTGAGAGCCTGCTCCAGCACACCACTGAATTCACATCATATCTTATACTATCTAGAAATTACACATACTGGCACTTTTTTATTACAAGTTGTTTCTAAAACTGTTTTCCATTGACTAGCAGGATTGAATAAGGTGCACAGGTGAATGATGGTATCAGACAGTGCTGGGGCAGAAATAGCTGTTTCAGAGCTCAAAACTAGAATAAAGACTGAGTGTGCACAGCCCTTTCTGCACACAGCAGTCCTTTCAATATCTTCAACTTTGTTTTTAGCATTCTGCTGAACAGACACTGAAACAAAGTTCTCTCTGAATTTTTTGGCTGAAGATTTCTTTTTTGCGTTAAATCAACTTTTTTTATAGTTTTTTTTCTTTTGTTTTTCTAAAATATTAAATAATCTATTTGTTTTTCATTTAGTTAGCAAGGAACCATGGCCCAGGTAACACTTGTGTTTAGAGATGTTAACCACATTCTAACTGCATTCTAATTGTTCCCCCTTACCTCTACTCACTTATTATTTCTTACATCCCTTCCTGTGTCCTTCTGTCACTTGATGGCTGTCTCGTGCATTTCCCCCAGTAGCTAACTCCCACCTTGAGTCTACTCCATCTTCTGCATTCTTTTGCTTGGCCCCATTTCTCTGGAATGCCCCCCCCCCCCCCCCCCCCACCAAAAAAAAACAAAACAAAAAACAACCCACCTAAGATTAGAGCTCTTTCCCTAGGGTTAAGACAGGACTCAAAACTGTTTTCCTTGGCCTTCAACACATGAGACTGTGGCCTTTATGAGCCTCTCCTTTGTTGTCCCCAAGTTGAGGAGTTACCAACAGTACCCTTTCTCACCTCCATTTCTTTCTTTACTCTCCTATATTCGTTCTTGTTCTTTTCTGACTTTCATTTTGATTATTGTAAACCACCTTGCAGTTTTTTACAGAAGAGGTATATTAAATACAATAAACAAGAGCTCTGTTGTGTGCCTTGGAGCCAACTCACCATCAGGAGTTCTGTTACCACTGTGGACACATGTCCCCAGAGGTCGGGGAAAAAATGCCTTTTCTGACTAAGCATTTTGAGGCTCAAGAAGGACTCGGGTAACGACGATATCATTGGGGCAGTTGGCTGATTGTGTAGTCTAGCAGATTGTCTTCACTGAATGTTGTCTCCATCCCCTCATGCAGTGATCTAGAGCCCTGCTGTGAGGAAAGGGCAGCACCATACCTTTTCAGGATAGGTATATCTTATTTGGAACAATCCCAGACTGTTCCGAAAAGACTGATGCTGTTGACTGTGGTTCCACAGACTCTGCCCTTGACAGGGATGTCCTATCAACAGATATCCTGTTTGTTCATCTTTGCTTCCTGTGAGAAACTGCTCCTGTCCTAGATTGGTGCAGAAGATGGCTAAGAGAGTGCCTTTTCCAGTGAAACAGAAAGCCGAGTCACATGCCAATGTTTTTGGATTGCTCAAGTTTATTATTCCGAGGATATGGTGCTGTTTCAGTCCACAGACAGCATCAGGAATACTAGGTTTGTTCAGTTGGGAGTCTAAGAACCTGAACCTTTATATAAAGTCCAGCCCCTGCCTGGCTTTAAAAAAAAAGTTTAACTTTCCCACAGTTTGGTAGTGGTGAAATTGGACATTAAGAAGGCCAAGAAGTGCTAAAACTCTACTCTTACTACCTTTCTCAAAAAGATCAGAAACTCCTGTACCACGTGGGAAAGATTTTTTTCCCTCTTGGTTCAATGCTTTCTACCAGAGTAATTTCTCACCAGCTATGTATAGTCGAATACATATGTTTGTTACTTCAGAACATTCAAAATATTTCTAAGGATTTTCTTCCAAAGACCCAGTTGAAGTTAAATGCGGTTCTCTGTGAGGTTAATTTATAAAATGATAGCGGGGATGGGACGACTTCGCTATGAAGAAAGACTAAGGAGGCTAGGGCTTTTCAGCTTGGAGAAGAGACAGCTGAGGGGAGATATGATAGAGCTATATAAAATAATGAGTGGAGTGGAACAGGTGGATGTGAAGCGTCTGTTCACGCTTTCCAAAAATACTAGGACTAGGGGGCATGCGATGAAACTACAGTGTAGTAAATTTAAAACAAAGCGGAGAAAAGTTTTCTTCACCCAACGCGTAATTAAACTCTGGAATTCGTTGCTGAAGAACGTGGTGAAGGCGGTTAGCTTGGCAGAGTTTAAAAAGGGGTTAGACGGTTTCCTAAAGGAAAAGTCCATAAACCGCTACTAAATGGACTTGGGGAAAAATTCACAATTCTGGGAATAACATGTATAGAATGTTTGTACGTTTGGGAAGCTTGCCAGGTGCCCTTGGCCTGGATTGGCCGCTGTCATGGATAGGATGCTGTGCTCGATGGACCCTTGGTCTTTTCCCAGTGTGGCATTACTTATGCTTAGCATACATTGGAGCACTTCTGGACACAGTCTAAATGGCAAGGCATACTGTAATATCTTGTCCAGTTTGTTCAGACAATTGAATACTTAACTTCAGTTGCAGCTAGAACCTACTTGGAAGTGTTGGGCTATATGGCATCTGCAGTGAATGTAATCTCCTTTTTCTTTTTTCATGAGGAACCTACAATGGATCCAACCTTTGACCTGCAGGGTATTCCATTCTAATCACTTTTATGCCTTTCTCCAATGGTGGACCATAGAAACTAACCTGTGGAGAGGGCTTTTCCATGTACCCCAAAGTATCATTATGAACTTGTCACAGAGGTGCCTTAACCTTCAGCATACCGAAGTCATCTGGACAAAGGCCAAATGGGTTCTACACATAAATCATCTGGGATTGAAAGCAATTTAAGAATAGTTGCCCACCTTCCTTGGGCCTAACTACTCTAAAATGAAACTCAAGCTACTGCACAGCAAATGTTACAAGCTTAACCAATCATGGGCTCTCAGTAACACAAATTACCACTTACAAGTGTAATCCGTTGAAGATTGGCCAAATAAAGCGGCCATCACACACTGACTAATGATTGTAAATCTATAAAATAAAAATCATATGATTCCACTTTAGTTTCATACAAATAAAATTACATATCTGTCTTCACAGTGTAATGTTTTAAATTATGATTTTAACAGTCTCTTAAACATATGATCCCACTAGGTTTCATATGAATAAAGTGATATGTCTATTTTTACATTGCAATGTTGTATTTAATTTTCAACTATATTATAATACAAAAATTCATATAGCAAGAATGTCCATAGTGACTTCCAAACACTTACCATACGTGGTGCCTCAAATATTGGCTGCCATCAAACTCTTGTAAAACGTTCCTTTCTGGGATTCAAAAGTCAGTCTCTCATCAACCCCAATATAGTCCAATGTTAAAGTTCAGTGGGACACAAGAAATTTTTTCTTTGTGCATTTTAGCTTCAAAAAATGATAGTGTTCTTCACAACAGTTTATTGGAAATCCACTGAGTAGAACAATTAAGACTGAATCTTTTCATCATTTATGATTACCTCAGTTTGCATGTCAGCCAGTTTTTTTTTTTAACATGCTTGTGTTTTACAAGCATCAGTTTAAAAAAGCTTTGTATATCAACCATGAATGCTATTGAATTATCAGAAGCAACTTTAAGAGACCCAAGTTGATTTCTGTGTTGTCAGATTCTCATCAAGCTACAGCATTAGTTAAGTTGATCCTTAAACATTAGGTTATGCTGTCTTTACATCTGGTATTTCAGCAGAATTCTTATTTTTTATATGTGGTTCTAATATTGGGGCTAGGTTGGTACATGCATTAGTTTTGGCAGCAGAATATAGCATTGCCCATATGGTAGTTGTGCTTTATATGCCCAAACCAAGTTGAAATTTGATTGGTCACATCCCTGTGATGATACAATTTTCAAGATGGATAGAAAAAAACACTTGTGATATGGTAGGAGTGATTTATGTACTGGTGTGTCCTTGTCTCAAAATCTATGTTGAATGGACAGAGAGAAAAAATTTGTGTCCATTTGTGGAACATCTGAGTCGTTTAAACACCAGAAATTTGTAGGCTATGATAGTAGAGCAATGAGTCTTTGTGGGGCATACCTTTTGAAAAAATTTTATTCTGAGAATTATTGAATGCAGGAGGGAGACTGTGGAGATAATTTTAGAGATCATTTGAGCACCCTGGGGACTAGCTGCAAAAGGAAATGGTATAGTATCATTCATTGAACCTCCAGCAGTGGCTCAACTTGATTAGTTGCTGTTGCTTTGATGTCAAAGCTCTTCATTAAAAGATTTACTTTTTAATGGAGACTGACTCTTTAATTTTAGAGGCAGCACAAAGACTCCTAGATGCTCAAATCAAAAATACCAGATTGAGTTCCCCCTAAAGCAGAACTATTTTTGAAACACTGGCCTGTGTTGGGGTGGATGAGAGATTGACTTTTGAACTCCAGAAAAAGATGTTTGCAAGAGTTCCGCAACAGCCAATATTTGAGGTGCTACGTACAGATAAGTGTTTGAAAGTAGATATGGATGTTCTTGCTGTATAAAAGTGTATATTATAAAGTGGTTAACCTATAGCCTTGAATAAACTGATTACCTGTCTAACATCAATTCAAGAATGGGCTAGACACAACAAACTTTGCCTGAATCCAAGTAAAACTAAGCTTCTCTGGGTCCCTAACACAAGTGGATTCATACCTGACATCAAAATCCCTTTTGGGAAGTATGAACTTCCCCTCAAATCACAAGTCAGGAACCTTGAAATACAGCTAGATTCAACACTTACTCTGAGTCTCCAAATCCAAGCAACCTTCAAGAGCTGCTTCTACTATTTAAAAAGAATATCGGGAGGTGCAGCGCCTCGCGCCTGCCCTGCATGTAAAAGAAATGTGGACCGTCGGGCCTTCTCTCGCTCTGTGTGTCCCGCCCTTGTGGAAATAGGAAGTTGCGTCAGCGGAGGGCGGGACAGATAGAGCGAGGGAAGACCCGATGGTCCACATTTCTTTTACGTGTAGGGCAGGCGTGAGGCGCTGCGCCTCGCCTCCCGATATTCTTTTTAAAGGTAGGGTGCGGGAGTTGGGGGGGGGGGGGTGTCGATTCGCCGAGGGGGGGGGGGAGCTGGCAGGGAGCACCCCCCTGAGCTGACACCCAGGGCGGACTGCCCCTCCCGTTCCCCCCCCCCCCCCCCTGCTCCCCCCCCTTGCTATGCCATTGTCTTCAAGGCCCTGAAAGGAAATTGCCCTGAGTACTGGAAAAATAGAATGATCCTCCACACACCGCCAAGGACTTTCACTAACCACACCCTCTCCAAAAGACATTACACGATGTGACACCCACAAGTGAGCCTTCTCTGGAGTAGCCCCCACACTCTGGAATGCACTGCCTGAAAGGCTGCGCTTAACAGAAGACTATCTCTACTTCAGGAAGCAGGTGAAAGCTTAGCTCTTGAACCAGGCCTTTAATGGAAGAAGTGACTAACTCGTTAGTCTCACTCACACACACAAGGAGTGACTTGGGCTTCATATACTGCAGCAGGACATGTTTATCCACTCCTACCCTAGCTGAGATATTTAACCATTTCTCTGACCTCATGTGCAACTTTCTTTTAAATCAATCACCTTGCTTTCTAACTCTTCCTATTTTCTTATCTTTCTGTATGTTCCATCTTTGCTTTACCCTTCACTATCAATTGTAATGCTCTATTACGTATTGTGTTGACATTGTAAATGGTATACCATGCCATACTTTGTATTGTGTTTGAATATTTTTACTGCTGTAATTGTCTGTTGCTCATGTTTGATCTATTCTTACTGTACACCGCCTTGAGTGAATTCCTTCAAAAAGGTGATAAATCCTAATAAAGTAAAATAAAAAACAACATTGCACTGTGAAGAGAGACAGGTCACTTTATTTGTATGAAGCTAAAGTGGGATATATAATGTTTGTGTAAGAGACTGTTAAAGTCATTAGTTGTGCTTGATTTTCAGGTCTTTTATTCAACTGATCTTCCTTTTATTCACTCAGTGTTCCCTGGGTTAAGCTTGTTATTGATGTTTTGAAATCATGGTAATTTGTGATAATGACAGCCCATGATTGGTGAGTTCACCTTCCTTGGGGGCAGTCACAGATCCAAACTGACAATCAGGTAATACTTTATATCAACAAATAGGATCCCTTTGTGAGGCAGCAGGAATATGGGATTCATGATCCTAAATCATATATCCATTTAAGACACCTATTTCCCCAGAAAGCAAAACCATATAGCAAACAGAATCAGCAGTCTGTCAACCTCACAAATGTTCCATGAACTCTTCAGTCAGTCTTTCAACGAGGAGCAATGCCTACAATAGACGTCCCTATCTCTTTACTGTTTGAGACACCCATCTTCAACTTGCCTCACACAGGATGCGCTAAGAGTAGAATGGTTTGGTTCCTCCTTTGAGTGTCCATCAATGCCTTTAATTCCAAAAATTCTTCAAATGTTACTGAGGAAAGTCAAGTAGTACAGCAATTCTTATAGCTCTTCATTACCCTCAACAAAACTGATTTGCTGTTCTCAAGAGTATCTGTTCAGTCTCCACTTAGAATCTAAATGTTCCTAATCTTAACTCAAAATCAAGATGCATTCTTGTGTCCAAACCTCAATTCTTGAGTACTTATGGCCTGGAAGTTGAGCACAACCTAGTTGCTTCCTTAAAATTGCCACATCCAGTCCAAGAAACTCTGATGGCAGCAAGGAAACCTTTCACAAGGAAGTTCTGTACCTTCAAGTGGAAGAGATTTTTTTCCCATCTTGTCTTAAGCTATCCTACAGTAAGTACCTGTACCACATCTATCATCAGTTTCTGCAGACATAATCAGTCAGAGTATATAACAGTGCTCTTTTGGTTTATCATGTCTTGCTAGACTGGGCTTGGCTCCCCACTGTCCAGGTTTCTTCAAATCCATGAAGGGAAATCTTTATATCAGACCTCCATTTCAGAAACCATCAGTTCCAGGGGACCTGAACCATGTGCTTTATTCTCATGAGGCAGCCTTTTGAGTTGAATAGAATCATCACTGCTACAGTATCTTATCTGAAAATTGTTTTTCATGTAGATGTCACTTCATTAAAAACTGTCATCACATATGAGCCATATGCTCAATTCAGTGATGACACTGTAGTGTCTTACAGACATGTCTTAAGTACCTACTAAAGGTAGTCATTTTCCATGTAAATAGAGATAACAGTGTCTTCTACCAAAGCCTCATAACCATGCAACTGAGAGAGTTCTACTCCACACCCTGGAATGTAAACAAACTCTTGTTTACTACCTGAAAAAGGCAGGATTCTTCAAGAAATATATGCAACTATCCATCTCAGATTACAAGTTTCCAAGTTTATTATCTGTTTGATATGCCACCTATTGGAACACACCATCTAGGCAGTTTACAATGTATAAAATTGATTAGGATATTGAAAAGAAATTACAATTTTAAAGGAATGTTACAAGTAAAGTTTTGTTTTTGCTATGTGTCTGCATAACCCATCTGTGTCGCCCGCTTTAGAACCAGATGATTAGGGTTCAGTGATTGAAGGATTTATCAAAAAGAGAGGTCTTCAATCCTGCTTTGAACTCTGTCATAAACCAGGGAAAAGGGCATTGCGATAATCCAGATGTCCTAGAATAAAAGCATGAACTAACTTCCGAATGGTATTTTGATTGATGAATAATTTGTATGGAACAAATTTATTTCATCTTTAAAAAGCATTTTTGCATTATGGATGAAATATATACGATTGAAAGCTCAGTCGATCATCAAGAATAGCCCCTAGTAGTTACATGGAGTAAATATCAATTTTCACATCTGAAGCATGAGTGGAGTGGGTAATAAAATACCCAGGGTCTGTGAAAAAAAGAATTGCATTCATGTTATCAGCATTAAGTTTTATTTTATGAGTTTTTAACCAGGTGGCAATGATATTGTGTTTAGTATTCAAAGATGAGATGGATGATGGGTATCTATGATCAGTGGTACATAACAGTTGTGTGTTGTCAGCTTTTATAAAAGAGTTAATTTCTAAGGATTGAATTAGAGTAGCTAACAGTGACAAAATGATGATAAAGCTAGAGCCAAAATTACATCCTGAGGGGACCCCACAGGTAGTTAGTAGTAGTAGAATAAGGTGGTGATGATGTCATTCCATAGGACAATGTTCAATTGATTTGATAAAGAAGTGAACCATAAAAGTGCAGTCCCTGATAATGCTGTTTTGTGGAACTGGCTCATTAGCAAACTAATCGAAGGGTACAACTGTTCTGTCCTGAATAAGGTTGGTTAATATGTATGTAGTCACTCCTAGTAGGGTAGCCTCAGTGGAATGTGGCCTGTATAGAAACCAGTTTCCTTAGGATAGAGGGAATTAATGTCTTCCAGAAATCTTGAGAATTGATAAGCAACAGACTTCATACTCCGGCGGCAAAATATACCCGAACTAAATGGCTAACATTTATTCAGTTCTCCTACGATAAAGCTGATGCTCCCCTGGCCAGCAGAGTCAAATCTCACCAGATAAGAGCCACTGTTGTAGTTGTAGCTGTCTTGAAGTCTGCTTCCCTAGAGAGAGTCTTGAAAAGCAGTTCCTTATTTTGTAGAGAGAGTCTTGAAAAGTAGCTCCTTATTTTCACATCGCACATTTTGCCTGGAACAGTCCTCAGTCAGTAACAGTGCCTTTGATTAAATAGTAGCAAGCAGTCTTTCAATATGAACTATTCAGCTTTACTATACACTAATGAGCAGGTTGCTTCTCTCTATCAAAACGGTGCTGTTGAATAGGAATCCACCCAAAGCTTGAGGGTCACCCACTAGCGTGCCTGATTTCTGTCCTGTTGACAGAGAGAGCAAAATTTGCTTACTTTGAATGAGTGTCCTCCATAGACAACACAGTTAATGAAGCGCACAATCTTGCCTACCTCATTGAAAGTTGATGCCAAGCTTTAATCTTAGGAGACTGATAGGACTGTTGCACTTGGGAAGAGCTGTTCGTGCTCAGAGCATTATACTAGTTCAAGTGCATTTTTTAAGCAAAAGAATGGAAAGAAATGCTTGTCTTGTATTTGCCAAGAATGGAAGGTAAAGTGGTAGTTTTATTTATTTTTTATTTTTTATATTAGTTATGCCAAGACTGAAACATCAAAATATGCTTCATAATTGTTTAGTCATATACTTAAGTGCAGTTGCACTTGTTTGTTACATATGTAAAAATCTCAACATCTTTAGTTTTAAATCTAGGAAAAAAGCAACTGTGAAAGTCAGCTGACAATTTTAGACATAGTCCTTTATTTTGCATTAAAATGTCTCCCATTCACATGGAATGCTTTAAGAATGTTTTTGTGCATGTAGGAGGCTTTTAGATTTCTGCTGGCATTGAGTTTGAATTGGATATTAATTGTCATGCTTGGATATTATCTTTTTATTACTTCCCAGTGGACTGTGAATGGACAGCTGAGGGTCGGCTTCTTTACCACCAGACTGGTCCCTTCAAGCTCTGAGCTTACATTTGATTATCAGTTCCAGAGATATGGGTAGGTACTTGCGGGAGAATTTGGCTGTTCTTGCTCTTATAGCTGAAACCTGCAGAGACCAGAGAAAGCTACTTTGATTTCCATATTTCTCCATGTTCTATAACTGTGTTGATTTGCATTGACTCAGCTGTCTTATATGTAATCATCTTTTTACCTTCTCTAGCTGCTGCTCAGTGAAAATAAGTTTTTAGCTTTGTGCATCACAAATCTCAAGTTGTGTTTTCCAAGCTTGATGTCAGCTAGTGATCTAGTAGCACTTAATGTCATGAACAGTGAGAATGTAAATTTGCACCTCACAGTAAGCTTATTACTGAGCAGTAACTGAGAACATGAAAGATTTTTCTAGTGGAATTCTGAGCCAGTGTCATCTAGAACTAATGGAGCTGGGAATGATAACACAAACGAGTAACAAGGCTGAGATTCCTAAGATAGGAATATGTTTCAAGGAAATGCATCTGTTGCTGCTCTATGAACTACAAGGTAATCATGGATTGCCTAAGTAGAATGAGGCTTTTCAGCTTAGAGAAGAGACAGCTGAGGGGAGACATGATAGAGGTATATAAAATAATGAGTGGAATGGAACAGGTGGATGTGAAGTGTCCACGCTTTCCAAAAATACTAGGACTAGGGGGCATGCGATGAAACTACAGTGTAGTAAATTTAAAACAAACCGGAGAAAATATTTCTTCACCCAACGCATAGTTAAGCTCTGGAATTCGTTGCTGGAGAATGTGGTGAAGGCGGTTAGCTTAGCAGAGTTTAAAAAGGGATTAGACGGTTTCCTAAAGGACAAGTCCATAAACCACTACTAAATGGACTTGGGAAAAATCCACAATTCCGGGAATAACATGTATAGAATGTTTGTACGTTTGGGAAGCTTGCCAGGTGCCCTTGGCCTGGATTGGCCGCTGTCATGGACAGGATGCTGGGCTCAATGGACCCTTGGTCTTTCCCAGTGTGGCATTACTTATGTACTTATGACAGACCTGCAGTATAGTTAAAATATAGCTATCCTTGATTCAAAATATGAAATACCATGCAATTAGGAAATAATATTGGGTAGACATCAGTAAAAGAAGGAAATGATAGAATTTGACAAAGAAATGCAACAGCTTCCCATTGTAGGAGATAAGCTGGGAAAATTCTTAATTTTAGGGACCTGAAAGTGATACCAAAGTTTTAGTGGGGACTGTGGCATTGCAACAGGAAATGGAAATAGTGAGACTAGTTTACTTTGCAGTTGTTTTCTGCCATCAGACTATTTGCATTTCAATATTACCTTAATGTATTTAAGATCTGGAAACGTGAAATGAGTGTTGACTAAGAAAAAGAAGTACTTTTCTCCCATGGGCATAATTGTTTTAAATTAATTATGGTCTGCGAAGGCCAAATAGTGTGAAAAAAAACAACCATCACAAAAGGAGATATTCACAAAACATTTGGCACAACAAGATACTGTTCCTGTCCAAAAGAAGATATTTGGTATGCGCAGTAGGGGCCAGTGGAGATGTTCTATTAATGTCCTCTCTGCCTTCAAATATGCCCATTAACAGAAATGAGACTGTTACCCCATCTCCCATCTGCTTCCAGTTGTACCCCTCTGGAGCTTTTTAGTAGGCTGAAGAGAGATTGAGGAGGATGGAATGAGCTTTGCCCTCTCTTTGCCTCCATAGAACTACACAAGATAGGAAAAAACAAATTTGTCTTTCTACATAAGGAAACACAAGCTATCATCATAAAGCTTTGTTAGATTTCCTCATGAATGTCATTCAGTGTATGAAAAGTGAGAATTTATTTTTATCATTTCAACTACAGTTTTTCCTGAATATAATAAAAGAACTCCTGCCAGCATACTATGGAAGTATTTGAACAATCCCCCTGGCTTTGCTTCCCTAAGCAACATAGAACGGTCTAGGGCTGTGCTGCTGAACTGGTGACGACATACACCACTGCTATTTTTGTCCCTTGGTCAGAGATATATTCCTTGTATCAGGCAGAGTGTTACATCCTGCTATATGAGGTTCAGGTTCTCCTGAGATCTGTCTACATATGTTACCAACCAGTGCCCAAGAATAAGGAGAGGGATAGCAAAAAAAATGGAGATAGTCTGACTATCAGGTTCTGGCAGTGGAAACTCTTGGGGTCAGGAAGTAGTTCATTATCATCTATTAATGGGCCCTAGGTAGGGAAATAAGTTTGGGGGGGGGGGGTTGTTTCTTTTAATTAAACAATTTTTATTGAACACAAAAGTGCAGAATAGTACAAACATCATAACAGTTCAACAATTTTCCATAAGCTGAATAACCCCCTTGCCTTCATCACCCAACAATATATATACAGTCCTCCCCAGATACCAATCCCTCCCAACTCAATCCCCACCTACCCTCCCATCTCCCATACTATTAATAAAAATGTTATTCTATTGAATACATACAGAACAAAAAGCAAGGAAGAGCAAGATAAAACAACTCCAAAAATAGAATACAACATCCCTGCCACAGGTAGGAAGATCCACAAAACAGAAAAATACCAGATATCAAATGTGTTCCATGAGGCAAACAAGTATTAAGGCTAAATGAAAGAGGCAAATTTTGGAATTTTCACACACATGCTCATTCTCACTGTCACAGCCTGAATTATCTCCAGAATATGTATTTAGAAAAATCATATATTTCTTTCCCACTAACATCATGTGGAAACAAGTAGCAATCTAATACAAGCATAAAAATTGGCATAAATAAAGCAAAGCATACGAATAAAAATATATGCAGTCTCAGTTTAAAAAGTCAAAATTGAGATGTACAAGTCGTGACGTCTCCAGTTTCAGTAGTATTTTTAAACAATCTGCAGGTGTAGAGGCTTTTCTAAAATACACAAGTGGGCGTTTATGCACTGAGTGGGGGCAGCATAAACATCCATTTTAGAAAAATAAATGTATAGAATGTTGATATATTCAAAGCCAGCACATAACTGGTTATGTTATAAACCGGCAACATAACTAGTTATGTGCTGCGACATAACTGGTTTTCTTCAAGAACAAGCAAGACATAGTATCTTACATATCTTTCTGACATTCCCTGACAGAGCCCTAGTGCGGACGCTACCCAGCGTTCTATTAATAAAGTCTTTGGTAGGCCCACACCACGCATGCATGAGTGCCATCCCACCTGCCCAAGTTGTGCAGGACCCACAGTTTTACTTTCTTGGCAGAGCTGAAAAGATGCATCTCCCATCATGGCAGTGAGTTAAACTTGGGTTTTTGGAATATTTTTGCCTTCTTGCTTTCATCTGTGTTCTACAGGACTTCTTTTATTTGTAGTTTCTCTTTCCCTTTCCACTTTTTCTTAGTCTTTTGGACTTTTTATTTTCTTTCCTTTTCTGGGGCTTGCAGCCATTTTGGGCCTGAACTCCTGGCCGGGATATAAAAAAAAAAAAAATAAAAAGAGGAGGGAGGGTGGTTGTCTTTCTGTTCTTTCCATCATTGAGCCATTTGTTTTCACCACAGCTATTTATTTATTTATGGCTTGCTTATATCCCACATATTCCCACACATGCAGGCACAATGTGGCTTACAAAAAGTTAAATAAAATCACAAAATAGGAAACTTAGAAAAGTATACAAGGAGGAGGCAGGATGAAAAACATCTAACAGGGTGAATCTAACAGGGTAAGGGTCAAGGAGAGTGCATCAGTCAACGGTGAAAAGTGGGGAGTAAGTCTTGGCAAAGTAATAGGACTTTAACAACTTCTTGAAGAGGGAGTGGTCCGCTTGGGTTTTATGGTGTTGCAGGAGTGCATTCCAGTGCTTAGGACTCCAATAGCGGAAGGACGAGGCGAAGATCCTCTTGTACCTGACACCCTTACAGTTTGGGAAGTGCAGATGGAGATAGGAACGAGCAGCAGGATTGGCATTTCTGGGCGGAAGGTCGATCAAGGGGTGCATGTATGTTCCAGAAGCTTGCCAATGGGTTTGAACGGTGCACAGACTGTATTAGAGCCATGTCTGCGACTGACCCATGTGACATATGCCTAAAATGTTTAGGGTGTGACCATGACTCTTTTCTGTGTCCTCAAATGCAGTAGAGAACTCAGGAAAGTAGAGAAACTGCGTGAGTAACTTTTTGGCATGCAGAAATCTGATACAGTGGCATCAAGAGCATTGGTCCCCACGGCTTCTGAAGCTGAACTAGACACTGGCGACACATTGTCATTGAGAAGGTCCCCCGCCTCAAGGTCAAGTGCCGGTAGGAACCGTCCAGGCCAAGCATCTTTGGACCCGACACTGAG
The DNA here is from genome assembly GCF_901765095.1 of Microcaecilia unicolor. Lineage (NCBI taxonomy): Eukaryota > Metazoa > Chordata > Amphibia > Gymnophiona > Siphonopidae > Microcaecilia > Microcaecilia unicolor. Next base: position 48,380,674 of record NC_044031.1, on the reverse strand, counting down.
GACATGTGGAATCCGCTTTGTCCTCTTTGGCACTGAAGGACTCTGATGCTGGGGACTGAGCAAAGGCAAATTACCACCAATATCAGTTCTCCTCAAAGCATGGTTCCAGGAACTCTGGGACATCAGCGTTGTCAGTTCCTGAGAAGTGTCAGCCCTGGGAGGATAGTTCCTTCTGTTAAAGCGCTGCCAAAACACCAGTCTCCCTGAAGATGGGACACCACTTCAGTTCGGCACCAAAATCTGTGCAGGCTGTCCCCACACCGGCACCACCCTACCTGTACTGATGCCTACCCTCAAAGAGCAGTTCATGGTCATGCTACAAGAGGAGCTGGAGCACATCCTGAGGCGTTGTGATGGTGAAGCATTGAGAGCACTTGCGCCAACTGTGGAACTGCTCTAGCCTATCTTTGAGACTTATGCTCTACCTGTTGTGTGTTCGTTGATGCTGGTGCTCACCGGGCATTGGGGCCAGCACTGACTGACTGCGGTGGTACTCTCCATCCCATCGGGGGAGGAAGCTACCCCGGAGTCCCAAATAGGACCCACACCTCTGCGCCCTCACTCTGGCCCTAGAAAACTTTTCAGAAGGCCGATGCTGATGCAGACCCAGACCACCCACAATTATTTCTTCACTGAGTCTATTAGACTGTTCCTGGGCATCTGAGGAGGAGTCGGAGGATTTATTTTGGAGTAGAGGTTCCATAGCATTCCTTCAGATCCTTTCCTGCTGCAGGAGAGGAGGAAATACACCCCCACCCCCCCAAAGGGAGGAAATGGAGGCCATTTATTTAAGTTGGAAGTTGAGGATGAGCCCAGAGCTCCTTCTAAGGAAGCTATGACAGTGCCTGTTCACAACATCTTGAAGGAGACACAGATGAAGAAATGGGATATCTGTGCAGGTTGTCCCTAAGAAGATGGACTCCATGTATAGGACCCAGAAGGCTCCTGGGTTTGGAAATCCATAATTGTAATTCCACTCTCAAAAGAGCCAGACGTTCGAGGACCCATGCTTTGGTTCCCCCAGGTTGCGATGCTCGTACTCTGGAGTCTTTGGGGAAGAATGTTTAAAGGGCTTAATACTCATTTCCCTCATTCAATCCTTTTCTACACAAGCATATACTTGAAGTCCTTCATAGGCACTTTGCTTGACATTTCAGATACGCTCTCACATGCCTTCACCAGGTAGCCACTAAGCAGAAAGAGAACAAGGAGCATCTGGCTTGGGCTACTCTTGATACTTTTGATGTGGCATCCAGGCTTTCTACTGCTAGTATTGGCATGCACAGAATCTCAGGGCTGTGCGCACGCGCCTGTGGACCTTGAACCAGCAGTTCAGGAAGAGCTGGTGGACTTCCCTTGCCAAGTCATCAATAGAAATTAAAATAAAACATGGAAAAGAAAATAAGATGATACCTTTTTTATTGGACATAACTTAATACATTTCTTGATTAGCTTTCGAAGGTTGCCCTTCTTCGTCAGATCGGAAATAAGCAAATGTGTTAGCAGATAGTATATATAAAAGAAACATCAAAGCATTACTTTGACAGTCTGACAGAGTGGGAGGGTGAGGGTATGCATGGGGACATCAAAGCATTTCATTGATATTCTAACAGGATGGGTGTTGGTAGGTGAGAGGAGGGTAATAAACAGAGAAATACAGCTTTATGGTTTATAATGGGTTAGAAAACCATCAATGATGGCTATGTACAAACATCTATATACAAGAAACCCACAGACAGATGCAGCTGCCTCCACAACTCCAGCTTCCACCCTTCATATACAAAAAGATCCATTATTTACAGCCAAGCAACAAGATACCACCGTATCTGCTCGGACCCAGAGGATAGAGACAGACACCTTGAAACCCTGACTTCATTCTTCAAACAGGCTACAACCCCAAAATAATCTCCAAGAATATTGCCTCCTCCCTCAAAACACCCAGGGAAAATCTGCTACAGTACAAAGAAAAAAAAAAAGCCACAGACAGAATTCCCCTTGTAGTGACATACAACCCAGAGCTGGAGAAACTGAGGAAAATCATAAGAGACCTACAGCCGCTACTCCAGGAAGATGAATTACTGAAAAAGAGATTCCCATCCCCACCAGTGCTGGCCTTCCGATAGCCACCAAACTTAAAACACAGGCTGATCAGAAGTAAACTCCCAACACAGATGGAAAAAGAAAAGGGCACGTTTCCTTGTAAGACAGCCAGCTGCAAACTATGCCAAAACATTTCACAAGACCCCACAGTCATTCACAAAGGAAAACTATTCAACATAAAGGACTATTTTACATGCTCATCTTCCAATGTGGTATATATCATTCAGTGTAAAAAATGAAACGAAGGATGCTATATTGGAGAAACAGGCCAGATGCTTAAGACAAGATTCAATCTGCACAGACATCACATGAAAATAGCCAGTGCCAGTCAAGCCCCCACCCCTGTGGGCCAACACTTTACAAGATCAGAACACTGCACCAGTGATTTCACAGTAAGAATACTGAGAGGTAATTTTAAAACAATACAGGAAAGTAAGACCTTTGAAATAAGAATGATTGAATATTTTGACACCCAACAAACAGGACTTAATAAGGATCTGGGTTTTCTAACCCATTATAAACCATAAAGCTGTATTTCTCTGTTTATTTCTCTGTTTATTACCCTCCTCTCACCTACCAACACCCATCCTATTAGAATATCAATGAAATGCTTTGATGGCCCCATGCATACCCCCACCCTCCCACTCTGTCAGACTGTCAAAGTAATGCTTTGATGTTTCTTTTATATATACTATCTGCTAACACATTTGCTTATTTCCGATCTGACGAAGAAGGGCAACCTTCGAAAGCTAATCAAGAAATGTATTAAGTTATGTCCAATAAAAAAAGGTATCATCTTATTTTCTTTTCCATGTTTTATTTTGTTTAATTTCTATTGATAACCTTTAAGAGTGGACTAACACGGCTGCCACACCTCTCTACTTGCCAAGTCAGTAACCTTTTTTGGGACAAGGTGGAAGAGGTGGCAGACTTCATCAAGAAGATAACAGAGCCCACTCCTGTGGCCTCTACATTTTGGAGGTTTTCGGGGGGGGGGAGGGGGGGGAGACAAAAAGGTACGCAGTACTCTCAAAGGCATAGGTTTGTCCCTTCCTCCCACCCTCATCAGCAGGCCAGCCTCTGTGCTCCTGTCAGCAGCAGTGGACTCAGAAGAACCAGCAAGCTCCCCAGTCTAAGCAGGGGATGAACTTTTAAGTGGCTCCAAGAGAGCATAACTACCATAAAAGTATCCTGGATGACCTACTAGTAGGAGGAGGGAGGCTAGTTTTTTCCCCAAGCAAGGTGGCCCCATGCAACTTCAAACCAGTAAGTTCTACAAATAATTTGAGCAGGTTACACCTTTCAGTTGGCATCAAACTCCTCCCCTGTAAATTGCCCACCGAGAACAGCAAACTTTTGCTCTCAGCACAGGGAAGTGTTTGTAACTCTCTTCCCTTCTAAAGGCTTATTAGGGGAAGAAGGGAAGGGATTTTATTCCAAGTACCTACTCATACCCCAAAAGATGGGGGGGTGGGGTTCTGTCCCATCTTAGACCCTAAGGAGCCTTAACAAATATCTGGTCAAAGTAAAGTTCAGGATGATTTCTGTTAATAATTAGCGTGTTCCCACTAATTACTCTGACGTCGAGCTCCATAATCAGAAGGACATGCTGGGATAGATTTATAAGTTTATTTCATACTTACAGAAAGGCAAGCTTTACACAGAAAGGCATCGCAGTACAGGCATTCAGCTATTGGGAGAGCAGCACGTCGTAACACATGGCATATGCCTTCACAGGTTACTGGCTTCTCCGAGGCACTGCTTAGGTATCAGACTTTTTATACTTTTTTGTTCCCATAGATCCCTATGAACATTTTACTTTCCCACCTGCACTTTCGTTATAATTGGCACATACATCCAATTATGACCAAGTTTCTACTTCGGAGAGTTTGCTTATCTCTCATCCAATTAGGACCAAGTTTCAACCTTAGCAAGTTTTTCTTATCTCCAAGCTTCGCTCATCCTTAAATTTAACTTTTCTGCACCTGGCCCAATTATTTTTTACTAGTAAAAACGGCCCGTTTCTGGCTGAAATGAAACGGGCGTTAGCAAGGTTTTGCGCGGAGTGTGTATGTTTGAGAGAGTGTCTGTGAGAGTGAGAATGTGCAAGTGTGTGTGTGTGACAGAGAGTGGGTGTGAGTGTGTCTGTGAGAGAGCGTGTGTGTATGTGTGAGTGAGTGTGTGCGAGTGCGTATGTGAGACAGTGAGTGTCCTTCCCTGTCCCCCCTGTCAGTTGTCAGGACTGGGGGGACTGTGGACAGTCATGAAGGCAGCCCCTACCAAAATAATGAAAGCAAGACCATTTGTATAATAATCACTGCATTCCAGAGAACAAAATGGAGCAAGTTCCCACATGCTATCTTTTGCTTTCTGTATTCAGTAGCTGACAGGCTTGCTAGACTTACCTAAGTGGCTGCAGCTGCAATACACTGAAAAGAAAGCAAGGAAACCTATGAGACGTAGATACGGCCGTCCCCTTGGCCTCTGACGCTCCTCCCTTCTTCTATTTGACTTCCCTCTGATAGGTCCGTCATTCGGTGTGATGCTCCTCCCTTTTCCTGTTTCAGTTCCCTTTGATAGGTCAGAGCGGTGCAGCTGTTACACTCCTCACTTCTCTGATAGGTAAGGGCGGGGCAGAGATGTAGTGTGCTTTAAAATGGTTACAGAGCTTCGAACATACGAACTGTTGAAGCCTCAGAGTGTGCTTTAGAACGTTGAGGGTGCTTTTTATGTGCAGATGGGGCGTGGCCTACGGCCCAGATGGGTGTGGCTGAGACTGAGGGTGAGTAGTCCGAATAGCCTAGCCTACCAGGAGGACAGGAGTTCAGGACAGATGGAGTGAGCTTCAGAACGTCTGAGGGGGGATTTTATTTATATAGATAGTTTCTCAGCATGCCTATGTCCAGCTGTACACAACCCTTGTCAACTTTGTAACTCTGCCAAGCGTGATCAGGCTGTCACATTTCTTCAGTGAAGTATCAGGACTGAGAGATCCTATGATTTTACAGGCCTAGTTTGCTTAAAAAGCCTGAACCTGTTTTTCACTGCATTCAATTTGTGACAATTATTTACATTTCCTTGGGCACCCTTTTTCCCATGATTGAGAAAACCTATTGGCTTTTTCTCTCTGCACTTAAAGGATGCTTATACCCATATTCATGCCCGACCAAGCAAAGGAAGTATTTCAGGTGAGGAAACACCACTACCAGTATCATGTCCTGCCCATTGGCCTTGTGTTGTCTCCTAGAATGTTCACAAAATGCATCACTATGCAGACTGAAAGTTCACGTTTCCCTACTTGGACAATTGGCTGGTCAAGAGCACATCAAGGGAAGGTGCTCAAGTATCAATGCAGAGAACTATTGGGATGTGAAGCTACTAGGATTTGTTATCAACTACCTCATCTCCCATCTGCTTCCAGTTGAACATTTCCATAGGCTAGCATTTAAGGCGACTATTTTAAAGTTACCATAGTATAAAGCACGACTAATAGGCCCAGGAAGCATCAGTTTAGACTTTTTAACTTTAGCCATTTCAAAGACATATATATCAATACAAGTAGAAAACAAGGTAGGGTCATAGTTGTGAATATCTGGTTAAAATTATTTGCTAGAGAAAGTAACCTTTGGAGAGAACCTCTTGCAAGAGTTTTCCTTTTAAGATCAACACTGTTCAGTTATCTGTCAGTCAAACACAGTGACTGATTAAAAAGAAAAGTTTCCATAAAAGCTTTCTTGGATTGAAGGTGCATCTCTTCCCTGATGTGACTAAAGAAACTCAAAAACGGAGACAAAGATTTTTACTTATGCGTCCAGGTGTAATTCAGTTAGATGCTTCTTTCTTCTTAAAGTACCCTTGTAAATGTCGGATTAAATATCAATCTAATAAGTATGTCTTCTATGATCCGTCTCAGCTCTCCTCCTTCTTGGCTGCAAAAGGTCAGGGGAGTAATTAGTATGAGCTCTATGTGAAGAAAGGGTACTTTGACTTTCTTAAATGGAAATCCAGCCTAGTTTAGCTTACTTGAGAAATTCTTTTTCTTTCCTTTATTATCCACAATGGTAAATTTTGAATCCTATTAATGAGGACTTTGATTAACTTGCTATGTAATTCTTTAGTTATTTGGTGTTTGTAACTTGCTATAATTTTGCTGAACAGTATAGTTATTTTCTTGACAAGTGTGTTAACCTTGCTTTGATATAAATGTAAATGTATAAATAAATAATAAAAAAAAAGAAAAGTTTCAAAGGGCCCTACTGGTATAGTGTTTGAAGTGTGAATCATTAAGGAAGCATAAGCATATACGTTAAGACAGGACTGAGTTCCCCTTGTCCAGAAGAGGGTGCTGTGTGAGGGCTTCCACAGAAGGAAAAAATCTTCACTGGCAGAATTTGCTGGGAAATTGTTCTTAAACGTGAGAAAGGTAGACTTAGAGTTAAATAGGTAACTTCAAGGACTTTATTTTAAGTTACTCTGCTCACTTAGTAAAGGAGTTTAAGGAATAGTTTTAATTAACACATAAAGTTTCTGTTATAGTTCTATGGGCAAGCATTTAAGAGGGCTGTTTTAAAGTTAGCATAGTATCAGTATAAATCACAGGAGCTCAGAGAGGTTCTAGTGGGTCCTCTTAAAGATTTGTTTAATAAATCCTTGGAGATGGAGGAGGTTCCTTGGGATTGGAGAAGAGCGGATGTGGTCCCTCTTCACAAAAGTGGTGACAGAGAAGAAGCTGGAAACTACAGGCCGGTAAGCCTCATCTCGGTTATTGGAAAAGTAATGGAAGCAATGCTGAAGGAAAGGCTAGTGAATTTCCTGGAATCCAATAGGTTAAATAGGTCCCTGCTTCACCCTGAAATTCCCCTTCTCTCTGTTGTTGTTTTGTTTTGTTTTTTTACCTTGGGTTTCCTGACTGTTCTGTCCCAGTTAATCTTAGCCCTTTACCTTTTTCCTCTATATTTCAATTATCTAGCTTAAATCACTAAGTATTTAATTATATCTGTTCCTAACTCAAGTTTTACTAGTCTAACATTATATGATGGATTTTACTTTCTGTTAATATGTTTTGAACATGTTTATGCCTTTCTAATTGTTAAGTAAGCTACATTGAACCTGAGGGGGCTAATGTTGGGAAATAGATGTAATATAGATATCTATATCTATCCTATAGATATATATAAGTTAACATAGTATGGTAGTTCACTTTCAGTGGCCTATGTGTACGTGTTACCTCAGTCACTAAAACGTCTTTTGTTTCCTGGAGCAGCAAAGAAGCTCAGAAGTGCTTTTGTGGTTCAGCACACTGCCGGGGTTACCTTGGAGGCGAGAACAGAGTCAGCATCCGTGCTGCTGGAGGGAAAATGAAGAAGGAACGATCTCGCAAAAAAGATTCAGTGAGTTCATGTATATATATATAATTATTTTTTTTTTTTTTTTAATGTTGACAAGGAGATGTTCCCTTCATACATGTTTGTTTGAGTTTGCTAGTAAATGTGCTATTAATCATGTCAATTTTTTTAAAACTTAACTTTGATGAAGTTGTTAAAAAAAAAAGCAACGCTGAAGAGATTGTCCAGGTGGCAGTACTGTATATATTGCTATGTGAAAGGACCCCAGTTTGGGTCTTAAGTAGCTTAGGTCAGCTATGGCTAGTGATTCTAAGGAGATATTGTTCAGATTTTTGAGTGTGGGTAGGGGAGGGTTGTAGTTATCCTTAATGTCTACTAAAATAGGGGGAAAATTGCTGACCAATTATGACGTCTCATGTCACCAGAATCCAAGATTAGTTTTGATTGAGGTGGAATGTGGGAGTGTCACGCAACGCCTGAGTACTATCCCTAGCAGTCACTTGAGAGTTAACCCTATGGCTACCTGGAGGGAATCCTTCCCAGGCCCATCTGCACCTACACACTTGTGTCTACACTGGCATACCCTCCACCCACCTGCTGGGTCCTGCTTGCCTCCCACCCGCAAGTTATTTCCTTGGTGGTTTCTAGGGGCACTTGGGCCACAATCCCTGGGGTCCCACAGTTCCTGGAAAACACCAACAGACTGAGAATACAAACTACCAGGATTCTTAGTCAGTCCAGGACAACAGACCTAACAAACTAAAATAGGTTTATTATTAAAAAAAAAAATAGAACAGTGAACTGTAAAAGTTCAAACAGTAACAGGTAAAATAACAAGGATTTGGTGTTACATCTAGCTGAACACTTTTTACTACCTAAGTAGTACCTGGGGAGGTCAGGAAAAGTAACTTCACAGGAGTTGAACAGGGTCTCGGTGCAGATGTCTGCTTCCTCCATGTTCCCAACTGAGACGGGAGAATTCTAGCACATTCTGGGCTAGGTCTTTGGCTTCAGAGCCAATCAGGGCACAGAGTATTAGCACTGAGGGTGTTTGTCCAATGACACTGCGTGCTACTTTTTTGGGAATGTAGCTAAAAAGAAAACAGACCTCAGTTACAGCTAAATTCAGAGGACAGACACCACCTGCTAGCCAAACAAGGGAAATATACTGAAGGGGAAGAAAAGTGTCACAGGGCAGCTTTACAAATCACAAAGCATGAAAGTCCCCAGTTTTGCCACAGGAAGTAATTCAGAAATTACAGTGGCCACTACTGGACGACCAGCCCCTCAGTCAGTTAGTATATTTCCAGCAGGTGGTGGACAGCTTCTCTCCAGCTCCTGGTTTCTGTGGCTTTTTGAGGGTGTTTCTGGGCTAGGCCTAGCCAGTTGAGCCTGGGGGTGTGTGTGGCCAAAGGAGCCATCCTTAGGGACATACTTGGTGGTCCAGGTCCCTGCTTTACCCTGAAATTCCGCTTCTCTCTGTTTTTTTTACCTTGGGTTTCCTGACTGTGCTGTAGCCTTCCTCACAAAAAAAAAAAAAAAACAAACAAACAACAAAAACAGACAGCGTTAAAGGACATATAAAAATCCTGTGCCTGGGAAAAGTTTCTTCTTGTGAGCCGCTAGGGCCTCCTGGGAGACTGCACTGCTGCCAGAGAATTGTGCTATTGCTTTTCTCCTGCGGTGAGTGTTTTTTCTGCTTTCTGCTCAGTTGGGGATTTTAGCTGTGTGGCATATGGCAGTGGAGACAGTGAAATGAGAAGAGACGGTTGGCAGTGGAACTTTGCTTCCCTGCCAGTGGTTCTGGTTTTTTAGTCTTTGTGGTGGCTGATGTTGTATAATTCCCCCCCGCCCTCCCACCAGAAATTTTCCTGTCAGTTTGTTAATCCGCCATGTTCTTTGGCAGTGCCTGTGACTTGGAGGGCAGCACGGATCAGCAGTATGCTTAACTGCTGCACTAATGACTTTGTTCCCATTGCTCTTGTTTTCCTGCTCCTGGCGCATCTGTTCTCCAAGGACAAGCAGGCTGCTTGTTCTCACATGTGGGTTGACGTCCACGGTGGCCCAGGAATCGGGAAAAATTTTGCAAGCAAAATAATAGTCTTTCTAGAGAGTTCCTTTGCACGAACAACTTCCCGCCTGCTGCGCAAGCGTGCCTCTTTAGTTGGTTTTTTTCTCCGCGGTGGGGTGCTGTTCGTTTTATGCATCACTCCTTTCTCAGGCCCAGGAAGAACTTCTCTGTGAGAATCGCTACGGTAGTATGGCTTGGTAATAGTGAACACAGTAGCTGCTGCTCAGCTGAAACCTAGTGGCTAACTTTGGTTCTTGGGCAGCAAGATTAAAAAAAAAAATACTTTTTTTCCTTAAAGGGGCTCTACTCCTCAGTGCCTAGTACTCCATGGCTGAGTTGAGTCTTGTCATATTGGTGCGAAGAGTATCATCCACTATTAAAAGTACATTTCCTTTTTCAGTCTCAGACTCCCTTGGATACAGATTACTTTTTCTCAGCTGCAGTTCATCTTTCTCTGACAGCCACTGGTCTGTGTAACCTGGTCTTTAGAGTATCCTTACCAATCTGCCAGCACAGTCTTTTTTGTTCTGGCCTGCTTATACTTACATTCTGCAGGATCCCATATAAACACAAGCACCTTGTCTAGGTGATGTTCCTTGACACTCTGTGTTGGCTAGGTCCTGGTTTTGGATTGGGCTTCCTAGTGAAGGAAGTTTCTGATTTTCTCTTTTGCATATTAATTCTGCATACAAGAGGGAGTGTGAGTATCTTTTCCACCCTCGATCCCAAGTGGCTTAGGATCATTTAGCCATGAATGCTAGTAGCTATTTGATTGGTTTCTTGACTTCTGTCCCTTTTCTGTCTACTCTGTGTAATCATTTCTCCTGAGTTTCTGTCAGCCTGGCTTTCCACTTCTTCTTTGAGGGTGCACTCTCTCTTATTGATTCGATTGCCAGCCTCCTGCTTGTCTAGTGAAGTTGGCATACGTCCCCCTTCTCTGGAATGTAGTCCCACTTCTTCTTCCTAATTCCTGTGGATTGGGATTTTGTTTGAGGCTGCTATGCTCTTCATCTTATTACCTTGAGCATACTATTTTCTTTGAACTGTGGGACTTTGGAAGCTTCCGTGCATTGCTCTTTGGGAATCTCTTCTTTATCTTGTAAATATGTCTTTTTCTACCTTGCACAGTTCTAGCGCACCCTTCTCTGGACTGCTTTGTTACATCCCATAGGTCTGGACTAGTCTGGTAAGGATGTAATGGAAGGAAAAATATTTTACCTGCTCATTTTCTTTTCCTTTAGTCCTACCAGACCAGTCCAGAATCCTACCCTTCTATCGGTTACTCTCATGGGACATTGGTTTCCTCTCTTCTGTTGTTTAGCAGGTTGTTCACCTGCTGAGGTAGTCCGTCCACCTGAGTGGATGAACACCAAATCCAACAAAGTCAAAATGTAAACAGGGAAGTGGACCAGTGACTCCAGGAGACTGTGACATTAGTGGTGTATGATAAATAAACTGTAATGTAGACTCGACACAGTACTGTGTTTCAGCCACAGGCCTGCCTCAGGAGTCTTTGTGGTTCTTTTTTCGTGTATACAGTCCTGATAAAACTGGTCTACCTTTTCCTTTCCTGCTACCAGGTTAGCTGCTCTAGAACATCGTCTTTGGTGGCAGATCTTGTTTGACCATGTTCCTTGCACAGATGATATTTTGCCTGCTCTTTGTGCTCTGCAGTTGTAAGCTTCTAGGAACAATTCATTTTTCTTTGGTCCTTTTTTGCAGCCCAGGTGGTGAGGTCTTCAGTGCTAAGGTACTTCAGGGTCCTTCGGACTGCGATTTTTGACTTGAGGGGCGAATATCAGGCTGTCACTCTCCACCCCACGCTATTCCGTGAGTTCTTTGATAGTTCTATGCTGACTACTTCATAACTTCTTGGGGGAGATATGTGCTAGTGGCCCTGTGGTGGCAGAGTTGTCCCAACACAACAGTGAATTCAATGCCTCGCTGCCCTGGCTCTCTTATATTATGGCAGTGGTCATTTTATCCTTTTCAATAGCAGTGTGCCCATTGCAGTATGTTCCTTCCAGGGCAATCTGCTGCTGGCTTTGGCGAGGTCAACTGGTTCTGGCTATACCTGCTTATTGGCACTTGGTGACCAGTGCTAGATTGTCTTCAGAACTGATATCCTGATTGCTCTGTCAGGTGTTCCATAGTGTTGGTTTCCATTTATTCTACTATTTGCGACAGCTATGCTGCCTCTCTCCTTACATCAAGAAGGTAAGTCTTATCCCAGTTGTGCATGCCATGATAACATCAAGACCGGATTACTGCAATGCACTATACAATGGTCTGACTACAAAAGGCCTGCACCAGCTCCAGTTGATTCAGAATGCAGCAGCAAGAATCATAGAAGGTTGCAAGTGACATGACCACATCACACCATGTTTGCAAAATTTTCATCGGCTACCAGTACAATACAGGGCTAAATTTAAAACTCTGTCTTATCTTCAAGGCCCTGAAAGGAAATGGCCCTGGGAATCTGAAGAATAGGATGATCCTCCTCACACCGCCAAGGACACTAAGGTCCTCTCAAGGACTATCGCTAACCACACCCTCTCCAAAAGACATTACTCGATGTGATACCCACAAGCGAGCCTTCTCCAGAGTAGCCCCCACACTCTGGAATGCAGTACCTGAAAGGTTGCACTTAACACAAGACTATCTGTACTTCAGGATGCAGGTGAAAGCTTGGCTTTTCAACCAGGCCTTTAATGGAAGAAGTGACTAACTCGTTAGTCTCACTCACACTAGGGTTACCATTTTGTGTCCTCTGAAAAAGAGGACACATATCACGCCCCCTACCCCGCCCCCGCCACGCCCCCTTCGGGTCCTCGTTCCGCCCCTCTATTCCCCGCCCCCCGTCACATGGTTCCCCCCCCCCCCCCCCCCTCACATATTCCCCCCCTCACTTACTATCTAGCCCTGGTGGTCTAGTAGGGTCTTCTCTTCGGGGCAGGAAAGAGCCCCCTCTTTCCTGCCCGGAGCGCTGCCTGTCCTTGCCTGCTGCATCCTCCTCGGTCTGGCTGGAGATTCAAAATGGCCACCGAGAGTTGAAGTGGCCTCGCGAGAGTTCAACTCTCGGCGGCCATTTTGAATCCCCAGCCAGACCGAGGAGGATGATAGACAGGGGAGGCAGCGCTCCAGGCAGGAAAGAGGGGGCTCTTTCCTGCCTCGAAGACGTCACTAGACCACCAGGGAACATGGTAAGGAATGGGAGGGGACGGGAGTAGGGTTACCACGGCGCCGATCGCCCACCCACACGCACGCGCCTGCCCGCACCCGCGCCCACGTTTGTCCAGAAATCCGGACAAACGTGGGTGCAGGCAAAATCCGCCGGACGCCCCGGACATGCCCTCAAAAAGAGGACATGTCCGGGGAAATCCGGACGAATGGTAACCCTAACTCACACACACAAGGAGTGACTTGTGCTGCACATACTGCAGCCTGTTTATCCACTCCTACCGTAGCTGAGATAATATTTAACCATCTCTCTGACCTCATGTGCAAGTTTCTTTAAATCAGTCACCTTACTTTCTAACTCTTCTTACTCTCTTACCTATCTGTATGTTACATCTTTTCTTTACCCTTCATTATCAATTAAAATGTTCTATAACGTGTTGTGTTTACATTGTAAGTAGTATACTATGCCGTACTTTGTATTATTATCTGAATATTTTTACTACTACTACTACTACTAATTTCTATAAATCAAGGTAAGGTATACACATGAGTTTATCTTGGGCAGACTGGATGGACCGTGCAGGTCTTTTTCTGCCGTCATCTACTATGTTACTATGTTACTATATAGCGCTACTAGACATAACGCAGCACTGTACACTTGAACATGAAGAGACAGTCCCTGCTCGACAGATCTTACAATCTAATTAGGACAAACAGGACAAGTAAGAGATAAGGGAATTACTAAGGTGGGGATGATAAAATAAGGGTACTGAACAAGTGAGTAATGGGTTAGGAGTTAAAAGCAGCATCAAAAAGGTGGGCATTTAGCCTAGATTTGAAGACGGCCAGAAATGGATCTTGATGTATCGGCTCAGGAAGTCTATTCCAGGCATATGGTGCAGCAAGATAAAAGGAACGGAGTCTGGAGTTAGCAGTGGAGGAGAAGGGTGCAGATGAGATTTACCCAGTGAACGGAGTTCCCGGGGAGGAGTGTAGGGAGAGATGAGAGTGGAGAGGTACTGAGGAGCTGCAGAGTGAATGCACTTACAAGTCAATAAGAGGAGTTTGAACTGTATGCGGAAACGGATAGGAAGCCAGTGAAGTGACTTGAGGAGAGGGTTAATATTAGCATAGCGACATTGGAGGAATATGAGTCGTGCAGCAGAAATTTGAACAGATTGAAGAGGAGGAAGATGGGTAAGTGGGAGACGTGAGAAGCAAGTTGCAATAGTTTAAGCGAGAGGTGACGAGTGTGGATAAGGGTTCTGGTAGTGTGCTCAGAAAGGGCAAATTTTGGTGATATTATAGAGAGAGAAACGACAGGTTTTAGCAGTCTGCTGAATATGTGCAGAAAAGGAGAAGGAGATTTTTACTGTTGTAATTGTCTATTGCTCATGTTTGATCTATTCTTACTGTACACCGCCTTGAGTGAATTCCTTCAAAAAGGCAGTAAATAAATCCTAATAAAATAAATAAGTCTGTTATACTTTGCCAAAGTCCTATCCACTTCTTTTCACTAGAATGGGCTTTTCGGCACTTATTTGTCATGGGTGGCAAGTTCTACCTGCACTTCATGGACTGCAATGGTGAGGCTATACATGGTTTCAGTGGCCACCTGGCCCAGATCTGTCTGCTATATGGCCTGTGGCAAGCCCTGGTTTTGCAGCGGCAGTCTTCAGTGTCATGGTTTTCCCTGTTCTACATAGCCTTCATTTGGGTTATCTAGCCTGCCCTACAGGCCCTTCTGGTACAGTATCTAGCTGTCATTTATGTTGCTTTTAGTGACAAGTTCTGGCCAGTACCATATTTCTTTTGGAGGCGATGGCTTGTTGCCATTGCTGACACTGTCTGTCCTACTCTTTGGCCTTGGATGGAAACTAAAAAGAGTAAGACCTTTCTTCCCAAGGACCGTCTTCTGCAATCTGGTACAATCATTGGTACTCAGTCATCTAGACTACTGCAACGCACTCTACGCTGGCTGCAAAGAGCAAATAATCAAGAAACTTCAAACAGCTCAGAACAGCTAGACTCATATTCGGTAAAACAAAATATGAAAATGTGAAACCCCTACGAGAAAAGCTACACTGGCTCCCACTTAGAACGCATTACGTTCAAAATATGTACCCTAGCTCACAAAATCATTCACAGAGATGCCCCAGCCTACGTGTCAGACCTGATAGACTTACCACCCAGGAATGCAAAAAAATCATTCCGCACATTCCTCAATCTTCACTTCCCCAACTGTAAAGGTCTAAAATACAAACTAACACATGCCTCTACCTTTTCCTACTTGAGCACACAATTCTGGAACGCGCTGCCGCACAGCCTGAAAATGATCTATGAACTAACTAACTTCCGCAAACTACTGAAGACCCATCCCTTTAACAAGGCATACCACAAAGATCAACAAATGTGAACTCCTACAAATATACCCAGAATTGTCTTACAGCATTCACTTGTCACACTACTATCTTATTTCATCATTATCATGTTAAACAAGATCCTTATGTAATACTAAATGTATATTCTTTTATACATTTCCAACATTCATGATGTATTGTTAGCCACATTGAGCCTGCAAAGAGGTGGGAAAATGTGGGATACAAATGCAATAAATAAAATAAATAAATGTCTGGGATGCATTCTGTTGTCTTTGGTGCTATGGTCTACCCAGTACTGCATTTTCCTAATTGATTATATCTTGCCTGAACTACATGGCCTATGATGGCTAAGGCGGGCATGCATTGCTTTGCCTTGCCTTCAGGGATGGATCTTGCCTGCACTAGAGTGCTTTCAGTAGCATGATCTTGTCAGCTCTATTTGCTTGCTCTGACAAGGGACTAGCTTCTGTTTCCTTGCATTCAATGACAAGGGCTTCCCTACTGTTCATTGTCTGTCATAGCAAAGGCTTGCTGACACTGCTTTGCCTTCTCTGGCAAAGATTATCTGTACTGCATTGCCTGCCATAGCAAGGGTAGGCCTGTGCTGCTCTGCCTCCAAGGATGATTGTCTATGGCAAGGTCTTGCCTATATTGCATTTCCCCCATGGCAAAGGTCTAGCCTGCACTGCATTGCCTTTATGACTAGAGCTTGCTTGCTCTGGGTAGCCTACCATGGCAAAGGGTCCCTTGCTCTGCTTGGCCTACCATGGCTAGAGCTTGTCTGCATCATATTAACTACCATGGCAAAGTGCTTGCCAGTCATGTCTGGGCTTTCTTGCATTATGTTGCTTTCCAAGGTAAGGGTTTGCCTGTACTACATTGCGCTTCTGAACAAAGGCTAGGCTGCACTGCATTACCTACCACAAAAGTGGTCAGCCTGCACTACTTCATCTCTGTGGTGAAGCTTGCAGGCAGTACTTAGTCTACTGGCACTTCTATGCGGACTACACCACTTTTTGACCTATGAGGCCGAAGGCTGGTTTGTAATACTTTGTTTCCCAGGACAAAGGCTTGCCTGCACTACTTGGCCTACCAGGTAAAAGACCTTGCTAGTCTTACTTTGCCTTCCAGGGCAAAGGGTTTCATGCGCTACATTGGCTATCAGGGTGCAGGCTTCTCTTGCCTTGGCACATGCTATTTTGTCTACGATGGCAGGGAATTGTGGTGATGAGTTTGCTTGCACTACATTATATTCAGGACCAGGGGCTGCCGTGCTCTACATTGACTACCATGGCTGTGGCGTCACTGTGTGCCAGTGTCAGCCATGGCAAGGGCCTTCCTGAACGCCGTCATCTTCAGTAGCAAAGGCATCTGTGTATTCCATAGCCTACTATAGCTGGGGCTGTCTTGTTCTCCATTGCCATCAGTAGCCAGCTTCAGTCTACTCACCATTGCCTTCATTGACCAGATCCGGACTGTACCAGTTCAGTTCTTTGGTTTTGTATTGTTGGTGCTTTCAGAGCCCTGCTGGTTCTTCGATATCTCTACTGGCTCAGTTTTCTTGACAGTACATTGGCTTCGATATCAGGTTCTGCCTGCTCTCTATTGCCTTTCAATGCCAGATACTGCCTTCGATACTGTGACAAGGCATTGCTCACATATCTTGCATATCGGTGGAAACGTGCTAACTGTACTAAAATGCCTTGTGGATTCATGCACTGATTGAAGATCCTATTCTGACTACGCTGGGGGTTCTTCAATGTTTAGAGGATGGTTATTCTGCCCAGATTTGGCTTTGCAGGAGCTCCAATATGCTCTGCCTTTATGTTTCTAAGTTGTGTTTCCAGGCCTCCATTTAGGGACAGAATAATATCCTGGAGTGCCTATATGTTACTTGCCTTATACTAAAGGAGATATCACACTGCTTTGTCAGGAAAAATACTGAATTCCTGTGCATGCACGGTGGCCTTATAGGTTGAATCAAGAGGAACTACTTTGATTCTCTGTTTACTTCTGCTAGTTGGCAGAAACAACTACTCACAGGTCTGGACTGGTTGGTAGAACTAAAAAAAAAAAAAGAAAATTAGCAGGTAAGATATAATTTTTCCTTAGTTAATATATTCAAAAACAAATGAAGTGGGGTTCTCTGAAATATATCAGACCATTGCTCTTGCATTGCACATGAGATGTAATATTAGAGGATCAACTCTCAAGGTGATAAAATAGTGCCTAACCCAACATTTTTCTGCCTGTCTAGGTGGACGGTGAATTGGAAGCTCTACTTGAGAATGGAGAGGGACTTTCAGACAAAAACCAAGTTCTTATTTTATCTCGGCTGATGGTTCGAATTGAGACTTTGGATCAGAAACTTACTTGCCTCAAATTGATACAGGTGAGGAAATTGCTATCCATTACATGAGTAAGGGTTTGTTTTTGTTTGTTCTTTTTGTCTTTGAATTCTTCTGAGGAAGAAAATAAACTCTCCCCTTGCCCAGTATTATGGTACTTAAAAGAATAAATTATTAGCCCATTTTCTACCCCCTTACTCACCAGAAGTAAATCAGCTTCAGGGAGCCTGCAACAAATGAAAATGTAATCAAATCAAATGAGAGCTTGCAGCAGTCATGGGTAGGTAGAGAGAAAAGGAATTTCTTTTCACATTTCTTATAGTTTTGTTTAAGGAGACAAAGATTATTATTATTATTCTCCGAGGACAAGCAGGCTTATAGATTCTCACTAGTGGTGACGCTGACCCATGTCACCCGATCAGTTCTTTTTCTACTGCGGTGGGGAGAGGACTTGTTTTTTATTGTCTCCTCACATCGCTTGGTCCTAAAGAGCTTTTTGTGCCTTTCGGCTATTTTTTTTTGTCATTTTTTTTCATCCATTATTGTGTTCCTGTTTTGCAACCTCCTTTTTTGTTTTCCCTTAAGTTTTTATTTTATTTGTTTGTTACATTTGTATCCCACATTTTCCCACCTATTTGCAGGCTCAGTGTGGCTTACATAGTACCGGAGAAGCGTTTGCTGACTCTGATGTGAACAAATACATAGTGAGTAGGGGTAAGATAAAGTTGATGTGGCACAGTCACATTAGGGAATCATATGGCGGTAGAGTTGTGTTGGGTTCATAGCGTACTTCAGTTCGTTGTGTTGCCGAGATCAGGCATTTAAGTTGGATCGGTGGGGTATGCCTTTTTAAACAGATTGGTTTTTATAGTTTTCCGGAAGTTTAGGTGCTTGTACATCGTTTTTAAGGTTTTTGGTAGTGCGTTCCATAGTTGTGTGCTGATGTTGGAAAAACTGGATGCATAAGTTGATTTGTATTTAAGGCCTTTGCAGCTTGGGTAGTGCAGATTTAGATATGTTCGTGATGATTCAAATGTGTTTCTAGTTGGTAGGTCAGTTAAATCTGTCATGTATCCCTGGACTTCCCCATAGATAATTTTATGAACCCAGGTGCAGATTTTGAGTGCAATGCGTTCTTTGATTGGGAGCCAGTGTAGATTTTTGTGGAGGGGTTTTGCGCTTTCAAATCGCATTTTTCCAAATATAAGCCTAGCTACCATGTTTTGAGCGGTTTGAAGTTTCTTTAAGGTTTCTTCTTTGCATCCCGCATAGATTCCATTGCAGTAATCTACGTGGCTTATAACCATTGATTGTATTAGGTTGCAGAATGTTTCCCTCGGGAAGAATTGTTTCACGCGTTTGAGTTTCCACATTGGAACATTTTCTTTCTTGTGGCTTTCACTTGACTCTCCAGTGTTAAGTAGCGGTCTATTGTAATGCAGAGGATTTTCAGGCAGTCTGAGATATGAAGGGTGTAATCCGTAGTGTCGATACTTGTGGGGTTGTCCACGCTGTGTTGGAATGAGAGGATGAGACAATGTGTCTTTTCTTTGTTGAGTTTTAGTTGGAATGCATTTGCCCATGAGTCCATGATGTGCAAGCCGAGCTTGATTTCATTGGTGATTTCTGTTAGTTTAGTTTTGTAGGGAATGTATATTGTGACATCGTCTGCATAGGTGAACGGGTTAAGGCCTTGGTTGGATAAGGACTTGGCTAGTGGGGTCATCATTAGGTTGAAGAGGATCGGTGATAGCGGTGATCCATTTGGTACTCCACAGTCTGCTTTCCACGGTGATGATATGTTTGAGTTTGGTTTTACTTGATATGTTCTTGTGGTTAGGAAACCCTTGATCCAGGTAAGTATGTTTCCACCAATCCCGTACTTGTCTAGTAGTCTTATTAATTTTCCCTGGGTGTTTCCTTTATTTTTTTGTCGTCAAGCCGCTTTTGGGCCTTGACTTTGGCCGGGAACTTTCACCTTTTTTACCGTCCCTTGCCCCTTTTTCAGGCACCATAGCTTCATGAGCATCGGTAAGCATGGCTGCTGCTAGACCCTTAGATACTGAGAGCACTGGAGCATTGATTGGGTCTCCACCTGCCTTGAGGCCGCCTGCTGTGCAGGGCCCTGGACCGTCCATCATCAGACCCAATCCCGAGGCAACATGGATTCATTGTCATCTTCAGCACTGAGGAGGCTCGGTGACACGCTTCAGGCAAAGGCCAAGAAGCATTGGGTTGCTCTCGATGCATGGTTCCGGGAGCTCCAGGGCGTTGAAGGATTCGGCACCTGAGAAGCGTCTGCACAGGGAGGACCGCTCCCCCTCCATACAGGAGGTGCTGATGTGCCAGTCTCCCAGCAGCCAAGAATTGACTCTCGCATCAACACCAGTGGCTCTGCAACCTGCGCCTGAGCTGGCACCCCAGCCTTTCCCAGTGTCGGCCCTCGAAGAGTGCATCCAGGCCTTGATCCCTGAGCTGCTGGATGGCTTAATGCAACCGTTGCGACCCCGACCTGTGGTCCGGTCTCCGACACCAATGCAACTTGCGGCTCCAGTGTCAACTGCCACCCAAGCCTGCACTCCCTTGATGTCAGTGGAGGAAGCTTCACCGGAGTCGAAGAGGGAACCGACTTCTTGACGCCATTCTCCGAGAGCATAGTTTCTCCACATCGAGGCAGGTTCGGTCTCAACACTCCCGTCAAGGAGGTATTGTCATGTGATTCAGAGGAGAATCCAAGGTGTACTATTCCTCTGATGAGTCTTATAGAATTCCCTCTGAACCCTTCCCTCCACCTGAAAGGAGAATGTCTCCTCCAGAGAGCCTTTCGTTCCCGTCATTTAAGGAAATGGCTGATGCTATTCCCTTTCCTTTAGAAGTGGAGAACAAGCCCAGGGCCAACATGCTCAAGGTCCTGGACTGTACGTCTCCTAGGTAGGCTGTGACTGTCCCTTTCCACGATGTTCTCCATGAAGTCTTCTTTAAGAACTGGGAGTCCCATCTGTTGGTCCCGTTCATGCCCAAGAAGATCATATCCACAGTGCACCTAGTTTTGATAAGCCTCAGTTTACTCACAATTCCATGGTGGTTGATTCTGCTCTCAAAAGAGCCAGGAGTTTCGGGGACTATGCTTTGGCACCCCCTGGTGGAGAAACTAGAACCCTAGATTCTTATAGGAGGAAAATGCACCAAGCTACAATGCTCATCTCCCGAATACAATCGTACCAGCTGTTCACGAGCATCCACTTGCAAAACTTAGTGTGCTAGTTGTCGGACCTGGCTGAGACGTTCCCTCCGGAACAGGCCAAGTCACTTTGCCAGTGTTGAAAGTACTTGGCCAGGGGCACTTACGACACGTTGGATGTGGCATCCAGGATCTCTGCTCAAGGTATAGCAATGTGCAGACTCTCGTGGCTGCATGTTTCTGACCTGGAACACTCTGTTCAGCAGAGGCTGACGGATGCCTCATGCCGGGGGGGGGGGGGGGGGGGGGGGGGGGGGGGGAGAATAACCTTTTGGAGAGAAGGTTGGTTGCTGACCAAATCAAAAATCATACTTATACCATCTCTTCTTTCTCCTGCCTGGCGCCTTCTGCATCTGCCTCCTCAGCCAGGAAGACTTTTGACAAACGAGGAGTACCAATTAATATCCGAGGTGTAGGTATAACCCCTCGACTTGCCAACCAGTTCAGGCTCAGCCCCGGCGCGCTCATTCACGTCAACAGCATGCGCCTAAGGCCCCTGCTGCTCCCCAGTCAAAGCAAGGGGTGAGTTTTTGACTGGTTCCAGCTGAGCATTGCCACAGTAAAAGTGTCTGTCCCGGATGACATGCTGGTAGGTGGGAGGCTGAAGCTTTTCCACAAAAGGTGGCACCTTATAACCTCCGATCAGTGGGTTCTTCAAATAGTCCTTTTTGGATACGCACTCACTTGGTATCAAAGACCTCCAGATGCCCACCAAGAGCTCATTCATTCAGCTCTCCACACAGGCAGGTCCTTGCAGAGGAACTCTCTGCCCTTCTGAAGCTGATTCCACCAGGGAAGAGGGGTGGGGATTCTATTCCAGGTACTTGTGCAGAAGAAAGCAGGGGGAATGCGTTCCATCCTAGACCTAAGGGCTCTGAACAAGATTTAGTCTGAGAAAAGTTCAGGATGGTTTCCCTGGGAATCCTTCTCCCAGTGATTCAGGAAAACGATTGGCTATGCTCTTGGGGTTTAAAGGATGCATATACTCGCATCCTGATACTTCCAGCCCACCTTAAATATCTTCGATTTTGGCTGTGAACACATCACTTTCAGTACTGTGTGTTGTCTTTTGACCTTGCTTCATCTCCCAGGGCCTTCACCAAATGTGTAGCAGTAGATGCAGCATTGTTACGTTCCCAGTCAGCTGGGAGTCGATTGGCTGGTGAAGAGCACCTCTTCGGATGGAGGTCAGGAGTCCATGCGAATGACTATTCGGGTGCTCAAGCTACTAGGGTTCTTTTTAAACTACCCCAAGTCCCATCGTTATCATGTCCAGTGATTGGAATTCATAGGAGCCCTGCTCAATACACAGAAGGTTCGAGCTTACCTTCCGGAGATGAGAGCGGACACTCTTTCGCACTCGCATCCAAGATTCGAGCCTCTCAGCATGTCACAGCTTGCCAGATGTTGAGATTGTTGGGCCACATGGCTTTCACAATGTATGTTACACCCATGACACCTCTTCACATGAGATCAGCCCAATGGACCCTGGCTTCTCAGTGGTATCAAGTCATGGTGAAACTGGAAGATGTCATACGAGTGTCCCGAGAGCTTGTGCGCTCTTTTCGGTGGTGGACCATTTGATCTAATTTGACCTTGGGACTTCCATTCCAAATTCCTTAGCCGCAAAAAGTGCTGACGACAGATGCATCTCTCCTGGGATGGGGGATCTCATGTAGATGGGCTTCACACCCAATGTGTTTGGTCCACTTAGGAAATGAATCTTCAGATCAACTTCCTGGAGCTCTGGGCGATTTTGAACGCTCCAAAGGCATTAAAAGATCGGCTGTGTCATCAAATAGTACTAATTCAAACAGACAATCAGGTTGCAATGTATTACACCAACAAGCAGGGGGGCACTGGATCCAAGCCGTCTGTGTCAAAAAATCTTTCTTCACTCAACGTGTAATTAAACTCTGGAATTCATTGCCAGAGAATGTGGTAAAGGCAGTTAGCAGGGTTTTAAAAAGGTTTGGATGGCCTCCTAAAGGAAAAATCCATAGACCATTAATAAAATGGGCTTGGGGAACATCCGCTGCTTAATTCTGGGATAAGCAGCACAAAATCTATTGAGTTTTTTTTTTTATCTTGCCAGGTATTTGTGACCTGGTTTGGCCACTGTTGGAAACGGGATGCTGGGCTTGATGGACCTTTGGTCTGTCCCATTGTGGCAATACTTATGTACAGATGTGGCATTGGGCCTTCGCGCCACTTATCTGGCGGGCAAAAACAATAAACTGGCCGACAGATTGAGTAGGATAATGCAACCACACGAGTGGTGTCAATATGGGTATAGCCCTTAAGATCTTCCAAGCGTGGGTCACCCACTTGTTCTTTCCCCGACGTCATGCCCATCCTGGCAAAAGCAGCTTGCGGACTTCGGATTGCAAGAAAGCATTGGCCTAATTCATGGAGTGGACCAGGCCCCACATACAGTCTGCCCAACGTTTTGTTTCTTTTGATCCCAACAGGATGGGGGTCGTCATCGGGAAACGCACAATCTTTAATTGGCTGGCAGATTGCATTTCTTTCACTTATGCCCAGGTCGGGCTGCCCTAGAGGGTTATGTCACAGTTCATAATGTCAGAGCCATTGCTGCGACGTGGTCTTCAGTCCACACATTCATATCTCATTAGTGCCTTGAGCAGGATAGCTGACGGGATAGTCTGTTTCGGGCAAACTGTGTTGCAGAATCTGTTTGGGGTCTAGAATCCAACTCCACCCCCCTAGGCTTGTTTATTCTGTTCCAGGCTGCACTCTTACTCAGATTGTATATAGTTTCAGGTTAATCTGTTATGTCCTCACCATTGCGAGGCCCAATTAACCAATGTGTTTTTGGTGAGCCTGGATGGTAGGGATTCCCCACTTGTGAGAATCTATAAGCCTGCTTGTCCTTGGACAAATTTCTTCAGTTCGTCAGTCTCCCTTGCACTAGGCCAGCTTTATTCCATTCTCTCTTTCCTTAACTCAGACTCGGTCTATGCAGGTCTACCCCAATCCACTATAAAAAGATTACAGGCCCTATAAAATACTACAGCTAGGTTCCTTTGCAAACCAAAACTTTGGGAAGTTCTGTTCCATCATCTACATTGGCTTCCTGTTCTCTTTAGAATACAGTTTAAAGTCCTAATCTTAACCTTTGGGTCACTTTGATTATTTATATAATCTTACTTTATCCAAGGACAAGCAGGCCTATAATTCTCAAATTTGGGTAAAGCGGGTCCGCGTTGCCAGTTCAGAGCTTGTAGCAAGCTTAGAATAGGTCTTTGAGCGTGACATACACTCCACAGTGCATTCGCGAGTGCCTTCCTGGCCTCCGCAGGAGCACAGGACGAGTAGTTCTCTTTTATTTTTCCGCGGTGAGAAGAGGACGCGTTAATTTCTGCTCCACACAGCTGGATCAGTCTTTTTGTGCCTTCTGTTTTGTTTTTTAAACCTCTCTTGGGGTTTATCTTTATTTTATTCCTGCCCCTATTTTTTTTAGATTATTTTTTGCCTGCTTTGAGTTTTCTTGAAATTTTTTTTTTAAATCGCGCTTGCTAGACCACGTTTAGGACTGGGCTCTGGTTGGGTTTTTCCCTCTTCTTTCTTCTGGTGCTGTCCCCTTTTTAGCACCATTAAGTCGTTTGATTTGGCCACAGCTGTTTTTCCTTTCACGTCATCGAAGGTTATCAGTTGCTTCAAGCTCTGCACTCGATGCAATAGGACCATCTCTGGCAAAGACGCCCATTATTGGTGTCTGCAGTGTTTGGGGCCTGATCATACCCCTGCAACCTGTATTCTCTGTCTTCGTACGAAGAAGAGAACACAGGGCCAGAGAGGCTTAGAGAGAGAAGATTTTTTAGACCCAGAATCTTGATGATGATGCCGGCATCTGGTGCGTTTGTGCAAGACTCTTGCGCACTGGGAGTGACTGTGCATTGAGTGGGTCTCCACCTGCCTTGACACTGGCCACTATGCAGGCCCCCCAGGACTGATCGGCGTCTGACCCAACCCCAAGGCGATGAGAGGACTGTACTCCATCCTCTTCAGCACTTGGGAGCATCGGTGCCAGGCATTGGAAGATGCATCGGCATCAATCCCCCTCAAAGCATGGTGCTGGGATCAGTGGGGCACAGAGGGTTTCACCGGTCCCCGACTAGTGTCAGTGCCAGGAAGACTGCTTCCCCTCCATACAAGAGGTGCTGATTCGTGGGTCTCCACACAGCTAGGACCAGGCATCTGCTTTAACCCTGCAGATTCAGTAGCCTGCTTCTACTCCGGCACCCCAGCCTTTCCCAACATCTGCCCTCGATGAGCGCTTCTGGGCCTTTCTTCCTGAGCTTTTGGCGGAGTTCTTGCAGAGTGCATCGGTGTCTGGGATGCTTATGCCTCTTCAGTCTCGCATGACTACCAGCCTGCAGTGAGGTCGCCGATGCTGCTTGTGGTCTTGATGTCGACTGTCACCTGTGTTGGGGGGAGGAGGACAGTAACGTAGTAAATGACGGCAGATAAAGAACCATATGGTCCACCCAGTCTGCCCAACAAGATAAATTCATTTTACGTGGTATGTGATCTATATGTATACTCGAGTTTGAAATCTCTCTCATGCAGCTTAAAAGTGACCATCCAGGATGACTTGCTGGTCAGGGGGAGACTGAATTTCCGACCAGTGGGTTCTTCAAATAAGTCCACTCAGTTATGCTCTGTATTGGCTATACGAGACCACCAGATTGCCCACCGAGAGCATATCACTTCAGGTCTCAGCACAAACAGGTGCTTGGAGGGGAACTCTCCACCCTTCTCAAGGCCCGTGCAGTCAAACCCATTCCACCAGGGGAAGAACGGAAGAGATTCTGTTCCGGGTACTTCTTCTGCAAAAGAAAATTGGAGGGGATGTGTCCCATCCTAACCCAAAGGGGCATGAACAAATTCCTAGTCAAAGAAAACTTCAGAATAGTTTTATCACTTCCTTCAGGACTTTTATCCTTTTTAGTTCCACCTTTTATTTCTTTTTTTTATTTCATTTTTTTCAATTCATGTTTCGATTCTTTTGGAAGCATTTTACACACTGTATGATGTATACAAGCTCTCCTGAGCAGTGCTGGTTTTCAGTGTTTTCCTCAAGCTGATTACTTTTAAACTTTATTTATCTTTACCTGAATCATATTATGACTCCTGAGGCAGGCGTTTCCCAATGCCGAAACATGGACCACGTCGGGTCCTTTGTGTCCAACCAGCAAATAAAGCATCATTTAGAGCACCATCTTCTGTGCTGGATTATCCCTTAGTCAACCTCTACTTTTTTGTCCTTGTACTGTATGCATAGAGATTTGTTTGCTGTGCCTATAGTTTAGGGGTGGAGCAGTTCTGGGGGTACGGAGAAGAGAACAGTGGAAAGACAGTTCTCCGAGGACAAGCAGGCTGCTTGTTCTCACATGTGGGTTCGCGTCCACGGCGGCCCAGGAACGGAGCATTTTTCCCAGTAAAAATCAGAAAGCTTTGAGACAGCTTCCAGAGCATGAGGGACTCGCACCGCGCATGCGCGTCCATTCCCGCCTCAGTTTTTTCTTTTTCCGCAGAGGAGAGTGGCTGAGTGTCGGTCTGACTCCCTCAGGCCCAGAGAAAGACTTCGGCGTTTCTGTGCACATACGCGGTTCTCCTTTTTGTGCCCTCTGTTGGTACAATCGAGCCTTTTGATTTTGCCGCTGCAATTTTTACACTCATGTCATCGAAGCCTCCCAGCGGCTTCAAGAAGTGTGCTCGGTGCCAGCGGTGAATCTCGGGTACTGAACCGCACTCGTGGTGCATCCAGTGCCTTGGGCCCGATCATCGCCCAGACGCTTGTAAGTTGTGTCTCAGCTTGAAAAAGCGGACACAGGTGTCGAGAAGAGGTCTTCAGGACCGTCTTTTCGGAGCTCCGACTGATTCCTCGACATCGGCACTGGGGATGGCATCGACATCGGGAGCGCAGGTAATGGCTGTCCGGGCATCACCACTGGCTGGAAGTAGTGAGCCATCAAGTGGGTCTCCACCTGTCTCAAAGGCTCCTGCTGTGCAGGTCCACTGGGAACAACCGATGTCAGACCCGACCCCGAGGAGGCGTGTGGATTCCACATCCTTCTCGTCGGTACCGAGGAGTACTGTTGATGTACTTCGAGCGAAGGCGAAGAAGCATAGTCATCGGTCTTCTTCGAGGCATGGTACCGGGAGCTCCAGGGTGTCGAGGGTTTCGGCCCCCGAGAAGCGTCGACGCCAGGAGGAGCGCTCACCCTCCATGCAAGAGGTGTCAGTGCGTCAATCTTCGGACAGCCTGGTATCGCCTCCCAGGCCTCCACAGATTCTGATGCCGACCCCACAGCCTTCCTTGACAGCGACTCTAGACGAGCACATCCGAGCCATTCTTTCTGGAGGGGCTGCTGCGTCAGTCTGCCTTGGTACCGGGGGGTGCTTGCGCCCTCGGCACAGTCGATGGAAGCGGCAGTTGGCTTTGTGCCTGTGGTGCGGTCCCTGATGCCGGTTCCGCTTGCGGCATCAGCCGCCACCCAGGTCGACTCCCCATCAACGTTGCTGGAGGGAGCTTCATCGTTGCTGGCACAGGAGTCGACTTCTCGGCATCGTCATCGAGGACGGGGTTCCTCGGCATCGAGACGGGCTCGGTTTCGGACTGCGGTTAGAGAACTCTTGTCCGATACCGAGGAGGATGCCTCGTGGGATGAAGAGGAAGATCCCAGGTATTTCTCTTCTGAGGAGTCTTTTGGTCTTCCTTCTGATCCTACTCCTTCACCAGAAAGAAAGCTTTCTCCCCCAGAGAGCCTTTCTTTCTCTTCATTTGTCCGGGAAATGTCTGTGGCTATTCCCTTCTCTGTGGTATCTGAGAATGAGCCCAGGACTGAGATGCTCGAGGTCCTTGACTATCCTTCGCCACCTAAGGAGTCGTCCACTGTCCCTTTGCGTAATGTCCTTAAGGAGTCATTGCTTAGGAACTGGACGAAACCACCAAGTAATCCCACCATTCGTAAAAGAGCTGAGTCCCAATATCGGATTCACAGAGAACCTGAGTTGATGAAGTCGCAGTTAACTCACGACTCTATGGTTGTGGATTCTGCTCTCAAGAGACCCAGGAGTTCTAGAGATTTTGCCTCGGTGCCCCCGGGATGAGAACCTAGAACCCTGGACTGTTTTGGGAGGAAGGCCTATCAGTCCTCCATGCTTGTGTCCAAGATTGTCGTACCAGCTCTACACAAGCATCCACATGCGGAACAATGTAAAGCAACTGGCGGACTTGGTGGACATGCTCCCTCTGGAGCAGGCCAGGCCTTTTCAGGAGGTGGTTAGGCAGTTGAAGGCGTGTCGTAAATTCCTGTCCAGGGGTGCTTATGACTCTTTTGATTTTGCATCCAGATCCGCTGCTCAAGGTATAGTGATGCGCAGACTCTCATGGCTGCGTGCCTCTGACCAGGACAATCGAACCCAGCAGCGGCTTGCGGATGTTCCTTGCCGGGGGATAATATTTTTGGAGAGAAAGTCGAGCAGGTGGTCAAGCAGCCTAAACAGCAGGAAACCGCCTTCGACAAACTCTCCACCGGACGCCTTCAGCATCTACCTCATCAGGTAGATGTTTTTTCAGGGTAAGGAGGACTGCTCCCTATGCTTGTAATAAGCATAGGTACAATCCACTTTCTCAACAGCCTTCTCAGGCTCAGCCCCAGCGCGCTCGTTGTCGTCAACAGCGTGCACCTAGACAGGTCCCCGCAGCTCCCCAGCAAAAGCAAGGGATGGGCTTTTGACTGGCTCCAGTTGAGCATAGCCACTATAAAAGTGTCTGTGCCGGACGATCTGCCGGTCGGAGGGAGGCTAAAATTTTTTCACCAAAGGTTGCCTCTCATAACCTCCAATCGGTGGGTTCTTCAAAAAGTTCGGCTAGGATACTCCCTCAATGTGGTTTCCACACCTTCAAATTGCCCACCGGGAGCTCAGTCCTTCAGCTTCCATCACAGATAGGTACTTGCAGAGGAACTCTCCGCCCTTCTCAGCGCCACTGCGGTTGAGCCCGTTCCACCAGGGCAAGAAGGGCTGGGATTCTATTCCAGGTACTTCCTTGTGCAAAAGAAAAGAGGGGTGATGCGTCCCATCCTGGACCTAAGGGCCCTGAACAAATACCTGGACCGAGAAAAGTTCAGGATGGCTTCCCTAGGCACCCTTCTTCCCATGATTCAATGTAGCAGGTATTCGCCGAGGACAGCAAGCTGATTGTTCTCACCAACCCGCCCTCCTCCCCTTTGGAGTTGTTATGTTCTTTTTATTTGCTTTTCATTTAAATGAGGCGGGAACGGGTGCAGGCGGGAAGATGGCCACGCATGCACAGTGCGTCCGCCCCGCGTCCTACGGACTGTCGCAAAGACTTTGAAGATTTTGCTGGAAAATCTCCGTTCCTGAGGCCGCCGTGGACGCCGACCCACATGTGAGAACAAGCAGCCTGCTTCTCCTCAGAGAATGTGTTGCTACCCTTTGGTCTCGCTTCTGCGCTCAGGGTCTTTACAAAATGCCTGGCAGAAGTTGCAGCGTTGCTTCGCAGACTGAGAGTACATGTGTTCCCTTATCTTGACGATTGGCTGGTGAAGAACACCTCAGAGGCAGGGGCTCTACAGTCCATGCAGATGACTATTCAACTGCTGGAGCTACTCGGGTTTGTTATAAATTACCCCAAGTCCCATCTTCTTCCTGGTCAAAGACTGGAATTTATTGGAGCTCTGCTGGATTCTCAGACTGCTCGCGCCTATCTCCCCGAGACGAGAGCAGACAATCTTCTGTCTCTAGTTTTCATGGCCAGAGTGTCTCAGCGGGTCACAGCTCGGCAGATGTTGAGACTTCTGGGCCATATGGCCTCCACAGTTCATGTGACACCCATGGCCCGTCTTCACATGAGATCTGCTCAATGGACCCTAGCTTCCCAGTGGTATCAAGCTGCAGGGAATCTAGAGGATTTGATCCAGCTGTCCACCGAATTTCACAATTCCCTTCAGTGGTGGACAATTTGACCTTGGGATGTCCTTTTCAAATTCCTCAGCCACAAAAAGTGCTGACTATGGATGCATCCCTTCTGGGATGGGGAGCTCATGTAGATGGGCTTTACACTCAGGGAGCTTGGTCCCTCCAGGAATCAGGTCTTCTGATCAATCTCCTGGAGTTGCGAGCGGTCTGGAGCTCTCTAAAGGCTTTCAGATATCGGCTGTCCAATCAAATTATCCAAATTCATACAGACAGGTTGCCATGTACTACATCAACAAGCAGGGGGGCACCAGATCTCGCCCCCTGTGTCAGGAAGCCGTCCAGATGTGGCTATGGACTCGCCGTTTCGGTATGTATCTCCAAGCCACATATCTGACAGGCGTAAACAACCTTCTCCGAGGACAAGCAGGCTGCTTGTTCTCACGACTGGGTGACGTCCGCGGCAGCCCCCACCAACCGGAAAAAAGCTTCGCGGGACGGTCGGCACGCAGGGCACGCCCACCGCGCATGCGCGGCCGTCTTCCCGCCCGTGCGCGACCGCTCCCGCCAGTTCCTTTTTTTCCGCGTCTGGAGAGAGTCGTGCCTCGCCGCTCTCTCTGATTCAGCCGCCGGATTTCGATCGCGTTTACGCGGATCGTGCTTTTTCTTTGTTTAACTTTGTTTAGTTACCGTCCGGTTTCTTTAAAAAAAAAAAAAGAAACCCTGCGCGTGTGGAGCACGCGCTCCCTTTTTCCCTCGCTTCCAGCGGGGACGCCGCGTTGCGGCCTAGTGGCCGCACGGTCGTTTTCCTTTTCGTGGTGTGATTTCAGCCACCATTGACGACTTTGACTTCGCCGACGCGATTTTTCCGTCGATGTCCTCAAGGGTCCCGAGTGGATTTAAAAAGTGTGGTCGCTGCGGCCGGCCGATCTCGCAGACCGACACCCACGCTTGGTGCCTCCAGTGCCTCGGGCCGGAGCACAATATCAAGTCGTGTTCCCTGTGTCTCGGTCTCCGGAAACGGACTCAGGTTGCGAGGCAAGTTCTGCGGGACCGTCTTTTTGGAACTTGCGCCGGCCCCTCGACGTCGACCTCGACGGCATCGGTATCGACGCCCGGTCCTTCGGTACCGGTATCGATGCCCGAGACATCGGCACCGATGGCATCGACCCCAGGAGAACAGGTCCCGTCGGCCGCCGGTCCGCTGGCGAGGGTAGAGGTGAGCGGCCGCGTGGGCAGTCGGCCCTGGTCACTCCCTCAGCCCGTGGCCCTCGGGACCGAACCCTGTCTGACCCGGCTCCCCAGGACCGAGGGGGATCGTCCTCCTCCTCCTCCATACCTCCCGGCACCGGTGACGCGCATCGGAAGAAAGACAAGAAGCGTCGTCACCGGTCGCCCTCGGTGCATCCGGACATCGGAGAGGAGGCGGCGCCGAAGCGTCATCGTCGAGAGGAGAGGTCCCCGTCGGTCGTGGAGGTACCGACGCGTCAGGGTTCCGGCACCTCGGTGCCGTCTCCTGGCCCCCATCAGCTTCTGGCACCGACACCCCTACCGGCCCCACCGCCTTTCCCGGCAGCGGGCCTGGACGAGTGCCTCAGAGCCATCCTTCCGGGGATCCTGGAAGGGCTGATGCGCCAGGCTGTGCCCCTCGGCGCCGATGTCTGTGGCGCCGGTGAGCTCTAGCCCGGCGCCGGGGCCGTCGATACCGCCGCCGCTTGCGGCGCCGGTCTCGACCGCCACGCAGGTGGAGTCCCCGTCGACGTCGATGGAGGGAGCTCCGTCCCCGCCGGCGCGGGAGTCCACCGCTCGACGACACCGAGACCTCGGTGCCTCGACGTCGAGCCGGGCCCGGTTCAGGACTCAGCTACATGAGCTTATGTCCGATACCGAGGATGAGGACTCGTGGGGGGAAGAGGAGGACCCTAGATATTTCTCCTCAGAGGAGTCTACGGGCCTTCCCTCGGACCCCACGCCTTCACCGGAGAGGAAGCTCTCACCCCCCGAGAGCCTCTCCTTTGCCTCCTTTGTGCGGGATATGTCTATCAGCATT
This sequence comes from Microcaecilia unicolor, assembly GCF_901765095.1. Lineage (NCBI taxonomy): Eukaryota > Metazoa > Chordata > Amphibia > Gymnophiona > Siphonopidae > Microcaecilia > Microcaecilia unicolor. Next base: position 48,348,988 of record NC_044031.1, on the reverse strand, counting down.
CCCTTCCCCGTGGTCTCTGTGGAAGAGCCGAGGGCCGAGATGCTCGAGGTCCTCGACTATCCATCGCCACCTAGAGAGTCCTCCACGGTGCCGCTGCACAATGTCCTCAAGGAGACACTGCTTCGGAACTGGGTGCGACCGTTAACTAACCCCACCATTCCCAAGAAAGCAGAGTCCCAGTACAGGATCCACTCCGACCCAGAGTTAATGCGGCCCCAATTGCCCCATGACTCGGCGGTCGTGGATTCTGCTCTCAAGAGGGCACGGAGTTCGAGGGATACCGCCTCGGCGCCCCCGGGGCGGGAGTCTCGCACTCTGGACTCGTTTGGGAGGAAGGCCTACCAATCCTCCATGCTCGTGACCCGCATCCAGTCATACCTGCTCTATATGAGCATTCACATGCGGACCTATGTGCAACAACTGGCGGACCTGGTCGAGAAGCTCCCGCCGGAGCAGTCCAGGCCTTATCAGGAGGTGGTCAGGCAGCTGAAGGCGTGCAGAAAGTTCCTGTCCAGGGGTATCTATGACACCTGTGACGTGGCATCTCGTGCTGCGGCCCAAGGTATAGTGATGCGCAGGCTCTCATGGCTGCGTGCCTCTGACCTGGACAACCGCACCCAGCAGAGACTGGCCGACGTCCCTTGCCGGGGGGATAACATTTTTGGTGAGAAGGTCGAGCAGATGGTGGACCAACTGCATCAGCGGGAAACCGCTCTCGACAAGCTCTCCCACCGGGCGCCTTCAGCATCCACCTCAGCAGGTGGACGTTTTTCCCGGGCCCGGCAGGCTGCACCCTATTCTTTTGCAAAGCATAGGTACAACCAGCCGGCCCGAAGGCCTCGTCAGGCACAGGGACAGCCCCAGCGCGCTCGTTCCCGTCAACAGCGTGCGCCTAAGCAGCCCCCTGCGCCTCCACAGCAAAAGCCAGGGACGGGCTTTTGACTGGATCCACGGGAACATAGCCGCCCTCAAAGTGTCCGTACCGGACGATCTGCCGGTCGGGGGGAGGTTAAAATTTTTTCACCAAAGGTGGCCTCTCATAACCTCCGACCAGTGGGTTCTCCAAATAGTGCGGTGCGGATACGCCCTGAATTTGACCTCCCTGCCTCCAAATTGTCCTCCGGGAGCTCAGTCCTTCAGCTCCCATCACAAGCAGGTACTTGCAGAGGAACTCTCCGCCCTTCTCAGCGCCAATGCGGTCGAGCCCGTACCACCCGGGCAGGAAGGGCAGGGATTCTATTCCAGGTACTTCCTTGTGGAAAAGAAAACAGGGGGGATGCGTCCCATCCTAGACCTGAGAGGCCTGAACAAATTCCTGGTCAAAGAAAAGTTCAGGATGCTTTCCTTGGGCACCCTTCTGCCAATGATTCAGAAAAACGATTGGCTATGTTCCCTGGATTTAAAGGATGCATATACTCACATCCCGATACTGCCAGCTCACAGACAGTATCTCAGATTCCGCCTGGGCGCATGGCACTTTCAGTATTGTGTGCTGCCCTTTGGGCTCGCCTCCGCCCCACGAGTGTTTACAAAGTGCCTCGTGGTGGTGGCGGCGTACCTACGCAGGCTGGGAGTGCACGTGTTCCCATATCTCGACGATTGGCTGGTCAAGAACACCTCGGAGGCAGGAGCCCTCCGGTCCATGCAGTGCACTATTCAACTCCTGGAGCTGCTGGGGTTTGTGATAAATTACCCAAAGTCCCATCTCCAGCCAACCCAGTCTCTGGAATTCATAGGAGCTCTGCTGAATACCCAGACGGCTCAGGCCTTCCTTCCCGAAGCGAGGGCCAACAACCTCCTGTCCCTCGCTTCGCAGACCAGAGCGTCTCAGCAGGTCACAGCTCGGCAGATGTTGAGACTTCTGGGTCATATGGCCTCCACAGTTCATGTGACTCCCATGGCTCGTCTTCACATGAGATCTGCTCAATGGACCCTAGCTTACCAGTGGTTCCAAGCCACCAGGAATCTAGAAGATGTCATCCACCTCTCCACCAGTTGCCGCACTTCCCTGCTCTGGTGGACCATCCGGACCAATTTGACCCTGGGACGTCCATTCCAAATTCCGCAGCCCACGAAGGTGCTGACGACGGATGCATCTCGCCTGGGTTGGGGAGCTCATGTCGATGGGCTTCACACCCAGGGTCTGTGGTCCCTCCAGGAAAAGGATCTGCAGATCAACCTCCTGGAGCTCCGAGCGATCTGGAACGCGCTGAAGGCTTTCAGAGATCGGCTGTCCTGCCAAATTATCCAAATTCGGACAGACAATCAGGTTGCAATGTATTACATCAACAAGCAGGGGGGCACCGGATCTCGCCCCCTGTGTCAGGAAGCCGTCGGGCTGTGGCGCTGGGCGTGCCAGTTTGGCATGCTCCTCCAAGCCACATACCTGGCAGGCGTAAACAACAGTCTGGCCGACAGACTGAGCAGAGTCATGCAACCGCACGAGTGGTCACTCCATTCCAGAGTGGTACGCAAGATCTTCCGAGAGTGGGGCACCCCCTCGGTGGACCTTTTCGCCTCTCAGACCAACCACAAGCTGCCTCTGTTCTGTTCCAGACTTCAGGCACACGGCAGGCTAGCGTCGGACGCCTTTCTCCTCCATTGGGGGACCGGCCTCCTGTATGCTTATCCTCCCATACCTTTGGTGGGGAAGACCTTACTGAAGCTCAAGCACGACCGCGGCACCATGATTCTGATAGCGCCCTTTTGGCCCCGGCAGATCTGGTTCCCTCTTCTTCTGGAGTTGTCCTCAGAAGAACCGTGGAGATTGGAGTGTTTTCCGACTCTCATTTCGCAGAATGACGGAGCGTTACTGCACCCCAACCTTCAGTCTCCGGCTCTCACGGCCTGGATGTTGAGGGCGTAGACTTCGCTGCGTTGGGTCTGTCGGAGGGTGTCTCCCGGGTCCTGCTTGCCTCCAGGAAGGATTCCACTAAAAAGAGTTACTTTTTCAAGTGGAGGAGGTTTGTCGTTTGGTGTGAGAGCAAGGCCCTAGAACCTCGTTCTTGCCCTGCACAGAACCTGCTTGAATACCTTCTACACTTATCAGAGTCTGGCCTCAAGACCAACTCAGTAAGGAATCACCTTAGTGCGATTAGTGCTTACCATTATCGTGTGGAAGGTAAAGCCATCTCTGGAGAGCCTTTAGTCGTTCGATTCATGAGAGGCTTGCTGTTATCAAAGCCCCCTATCAAGCCTCCTACAGTGTCATGGGATCTCAACGTCGTCCTCACCCAGCTGATGAAACCTCCTTTTGAGCCACTGAATACCTGCCATCTGAAGTACTTGACCTGGAAGGTCATTTTCTTGGTGGCAGTTACTTCAGCTCGTAGGGTCAGTGAGCTTCAAGCCCTAGTAGCTCATGCTCCATATACCAAATTTCATCACAACAGAGTAGTGCTCCGCACCCACCCAAAGTTCCTGCCGAAAGTGGTGTCGGAGTTCCATCTTAACCAGTCAATTGTCTTGCCAACATTCTTCCCCAGGCCGCATACCCGCCCTGCTGAACGTCAGTTGCACACATTGGACTGCAAGAGAGCATTGGCCTTCTACTTGGAGCAGACACAGCCCCACAGACAGTCCGCCCAATTGTTTGTTTCTTTCGACCCTAACAGGCTAGGGGTCGCTGTCGGGAAACGCACCATCTCCAATTGGCTAGCAGATTGCATTTCCTTCACTTACGCCCAGGCTGGGCTGACTCTTGAGGGTCATGTCACGGCTCATAGTGTTAGAGCCATGGCAGCGTCAGTGGCCCACTTGAAGTCAGCCACTATTGAAGAGATTTGCAAGGCTGCGACGTGGTCATCTGTCCACACATTCACATCACATTACTGCCTCCAGCAGGATACCCGACGCGACAGTCGGTGCTGCAGAATCTGTTTGGGGTGTAAATCCAACTCCACCCTCCAGGACCCGAATTTATTCTGGTCAGGCTGCACTCTCAGTTAGTTGTTCTTCGTAGGTCAATTTCTGTTGTACCCTCGCCGTTGCGAGGTTCAATTGACCTGGGTTCTTGTTTTGAGTGAGCCTGAAAGCTAGGGATACCCCAGTCGTGAGAACAAGCAGCCTGCTTGTCCTCGGAGAAAGTGAATGATACATACCTGTAGCAGGTGTTCTCCGAGGACAGCAGGCTGATTGTTCTCACCTACCCTCCCTCCTCCCCTTTGGAGTTGTGTGTTTCATCTTTTGCTAGTCATTCAACTGGCGGGAGCGGTCACGCACGGGCGGGAAGACGGCCGCGCATGCGCGGTGGGCGTGCCCTGCGTGCCGACCGTCCCGCGAAGCTTTTTTCCGGTTGGTGGGGGCTGCCGCGGACGTCACCCAGTCGTGAGAACAATCAGCCTGCTGTCCTCGGAGAACACCTGCTACAGGTATGTATCATTCACTTTCTGGCCGACAGGTTGAGCAGGATCATGCATACTCGCGAGTGGTCGCTCAACTCGCGCATAGTGCGCCAGATCTTCCAGGACTGGGGCACCCCCTTGGTGGATCTTTTTGCGACTCAGATCAATCACAAGGTCCCTCAGTTCTGTTCCAGATTTCAGGCCCACGACAGACTAGCGTCAGATGCGTTTCTCCTTCATTGGGGGAACAGCCTTCTGTATGCATATCCTCCCATACCTCTGGTGGGGAGGACTTTGCTGAAACTCAAGCAATATCGCGGAACTGTGATTCTGATTGCACCCTTTTGGCCGCGTCAGATTTGGTTCCCTCTTCTTCTGGAGTTGTACTCCGAAGAACCGTGGAGATTGGAGTGTTTTCCAACCCTCATCACTCAGAATGAGGGGGCGCTTCTGCATCCCAACCTTCAGTCTCTGGCTCTCACAGCCTGGATGTTGAAAGACTAGACTTTGCCTCCTTGGGTCTTTCTGAGGGTGTTTCCCGAGTCTTGCTCGCTTCCAGGAAAGATTCCACGAAGAGGTGTTACTCTTTCAAATGGAGGAGGTTTGCCGTCTGGTGTGACAGCAAGGCCCTAGATCCTCGCTGTTGTCCTACACAGACCCTGCTTGAATACCTTCTACACTTATCAGAGTCTGTTCTCAAGACCAACTCCGTAAAAGTTCATCTTAGTGCAATTAGTGCTTTTCATTATCATGTAGAAGGTAAGCCTATCTCTGGACAGCCTTTAGTTGTTCACTTCATGAGAGGTTTGCTTTTGTCAAAGCCCCCTGTCAAACCTCCACCAGTGTCATGGGATCTGAACGTCGTTCTCACCCAGCTGATGAAGCCTCCTTTTGAGCCACTGAATTCCTGCCATCTGAAGTATTTGACCTGGAAGGTCATTTTCTTGGTGGCTGTTACTTCAGCTCGTAGTCAGTGAGCTTCAAGCCTTGGTAGTGCATGCTCCTTATCTCAAGTTTCATCACAACAGAGTAGTCCTCTGCACTCACCCAAAGTTCTTGCCAAAGGTGGTGTCGGAGTTCCATCTGAACCAGTCAGTTGTCTTGCCAACATTCTTTCCCCATCCTCATAGCCACCCTGCTGAATGTCAGTTGTATACATTAGACTGCAAGAGAGCATTGGCCTTCTATGTGGAGCGGACAGACCCCTTCAGACAGTCCGCCCAAATGTTTGTTTCTTCTGATCCCAACAGAAGGGGAGTCACTGTTGGGAAACGCACCATTTCCAGTTGGCTAGCAGATTGCATTTCCTTCACTTATGCCCAAGCTGGGCTGACTCTTGAGGGTCATGTCACGGCTCATAGTGTTAGAGCCATGGCAGCGTCGGTGGCTCACTTGAAGTCAGCCACTATAGAAGAGATTTGCAAGGCTGCGACATGGTCATGAGTCCACACATTCATATCTGATTACTGCCTTCAGCAGGATTCCCGACGCGACAGTCGGTTTGGGCAGTAGGTGCTGCAGAACCTGTTCGGGGTTTAGAATCCAACTCCACCCCCCTAGACCCATTTTTATTCTGTTCCAGGCTGCACTCTGTTAGATGTTTCTTCGTAGGTCAATCTTTGTTATGTCCTCGCCGTTACAAGGCCCAATTGACCTTCTTTGTTGTTTTGATTGAGCCTGGGGGCTAGGGATACCCCACATGTGAGAACAAGCAGCCTGCTTGTCCTCGGAGAAAGCGAAGATACTTACCTGTAGCAGGTATTCTCTGAGGACAGCAGGCTGATTGTTCTCACCAACCCACCCACCTCCCCTTTGGAGTTGTTGTTGTTCTTCTTTATTTGCTTTTTTAAATAACTGAGGCAGGAAGATGGCCACGCTTGCGCGGTGTGAGTCCCTCGCGCTCCGGAAGCTGTCTCAAAGCTTTGTGATTTTTACTGGGAAAAATGCTCCGTTCCTGGGCCGCCGTGGACGCGAACCCACATATGAGAACAATCAGCCTGCTGTCCTCGGAGAATACCTGCTACAGGTGAGTATCTTCGCTTTTTGAAAAGCGCAAATCCCTGTTATATTGCACTCTGTACGTTTTCTGTATGCTGCAGAAGCTGGAACTTCTCCCTCTGGTCCAATCTGGCCAATTTTTTAAAAGTCAATATCATTTCACAGCTCCCCCCCACCCCCACACACGCAAAATGGCAAGTTTCATCTCATTCTGTTTCATTTTCGAAGAGTTATTTTGCCTTCCAGACAAACAGAATTGCATTTTCAACTATTTTATAGAACTATTTCCAACTTTTTTTTTTGTTACATTTGTACCCCGCACTTTTTCCCACTCATGGCAGGCTCAATGCGGCAGGCAATGGAGGGTTAAGTGACTTGCCCAGAGTCACAAGGAGCTGCCTGTGCCGGGAATCGAACTCAGTTCCTCAGTTCCCCAGGACCAAACTCCACCACCCTAACCACTAGGCCACTCCTCCACTCCACTCCACTATTTCCAACTTCTATTGGGTTAGAAAGAATAATAAAGCAAGTCATATTGTTCTACTCATGCAACTTTTGATTTATGTATGTTACAAATAAGTAGGTGTTTTAAGCATATTCTTTTACTAGCTTTGCAAATGAATGTATCATGTAAGACGATGAAGGTAAGCTCAGTTGAGATAGCACAAAAAAGTACTAGTGGATTGTCAGTCCTCACTTCACCACTTTTAAGTTATTTCTGTTTATTTCTTAGAACACACATTCTCAGTCCTGCCTGAAGGTTTTTCTGGAGTGTCATGGTCTGTCCCTTCTCTGGATCTGGATGGCAGAGCTGGGAGATGGGAGAGGAAACTCCATCAACAACCTGAAGCTTCAGTTAGAGGTCAGTTAGTTGTGTTGCTTTGGTGTGACACCATACCCCAGCTAGAGACATATTATGAAGCAGTTCTTAACTTTTTTTTTTAATGTTTGTTGCTGTAACATGGATACCTATCCGGCTTAAGGGTTTGGGAGTGGGGGGAGGGGAGGATAGTATGGGTGCTGGGTTTTTAATTTTAATAAGATAGTTGGGGGATATCCTACTCCTATCCTTCCTACTCCTTACCCCTCCCACTCTCTTCTCCTTTTGCTCATCCTATCTTTGATTACCTCTCCATGCTCAATTTACTTATCCTCAAAACCCCACTACTACTATGTTTACTACAACTTATAACATTCTCCTTCAAGACTTTGTAATTCTATTTACTATGTAAGCCACATTGAACCTGCTATGTGTGGGAAAGCATGGGGTACAAATGTAATTAATAAATAAATAAATATGGTGCTGTTGAAGTACAAGTGCTGTTTAATATATAAAAGTTTGCCTTATATAAGTTTTCAAGGGTATTTTCGCTTGTTTTCTAGGTGGGGTGATGTTTCAATTTGTGCAAATATGGGTTTTATTTGTCTTTGGCCAAATAAAAGGTTTTTGTTTTTTGTGTGTGTGTTTCTCCTCCCCTTATAGTTCAGACAGTAAGAAGAATAACTTTTCTCCTGGTTCAATTTGGGTTATGATCAAGGAGGGTGGGTTGGGGTTCCAGGAGGGGAAGGTCCCACACTGACCTTTGTCCATTGGATGTGTTGGACAGTGTAGGGTGAGGTGGGGGTTGTGGGGGACAAGTTACTACAAGGGTGGGATTTTGTTTTTGTTAGATGGGGTCTTTTGGTGGAGAGGGGGGGTTTTCGGGAGATTTTGGTCGGGGGTGAGTTTTTTGTGTTTTTGAGTTGAGGAGTCCTATTAGGAGGCGGGGCACGTGTGGCTGGGGCCTAGGCTATCATTTGCAAGGTTTTGGTTGGGGGGCTGCTCGCTGGGACGGTCCCCCAATGGATATATTTATTTATTTATTACATTTGTACCCCGCGCTTTCCCACACATGGCAGGCTCAATGCGGCTTACATAGCACCAACAAATATACAAATATATATGTCATTGGATTCTGTTTTCTTTCTTCTGGATGAGTTTATGGGATGAGGGTTAAATTGGTATCCTGGAATGTTAATGGGGTGTCTTCGCCTATTAAGAGACAAAAAATACTGCAAACCTTAAATCGTCAAAGAGCAGATATTGTGCTTCTGCAGGAGACTCGCCTTTCGTCTGTTGAGCATTTAAAATTCAAGCACTGGTGGGTGGGGCAGGTAGTAGCGTTGACTGCTGTAAATTGTAAGTCTGGACTCCTGGTTCTTTTTCGGAGGGGACTGGATATTATACTGCATCAGAGTTGGAGGGATCATCAGGGAAGATTTTTGTTTCTTAAGGCCTCCCTTAATAAAAAAAACCCTTATTACTTTGTAATTTGTATGGGCCCAATGTGTTTGATCATAAATGGGTGAAATGCTTGATACAAAAGGTAGCGGATATGATGGACTTACCAATTGTTATGGGGGGTGACTTCAATATGGTCCAAGAGCCCTCCTTGGATAGATCTCGAGATACGGAGAGGGGTGGGGGATCTTCGGCTAGGGGTATCCCACTACTATGCTCTAGACTAGATCTTTTGGATGTATGGCGGGCCCTGCCCATCATACTTTCTTTTGCATCTTATATTGTTCTGGATAGTGCTGTACATCGATGTGTTGCTCCTGAGAATACTAATCCTCCAGATCTACACAAGAGAAGGTGTTATTTCATATACCTTTATAATTCAAAGCTTTAAACAGTATTAAAAAAATGCACTGGTATACTTCAGTCCCTCCAAAATGTTACACACATGAAAACTGTGTTGGATGTCTTTTATGCAGAATTTTAGACTGATTTATTAAGGCTTTTCACCCATTATGTCTATGTATAGGGGGAAAAGCTTAGTAAACCAGGACCTGTGCTAGGCAAGATGTAATCAGTCTTTGTATTTTATTTATCAGATTATTAAAACCCTGGGACTCCTGCCAATCCCAACCAAGAATATGCTGGAAGAAAGCAAAATACTTCCAATTATCCAGCGCTGGGCTCACACCAAAAGTGCTGTGCCACAGCTCAGTGAAGGAGATGGTTATTCCAGTGAGAACACATCACGTGCTCAGACACCTCTAAACACACCAGATCCAGCTCTTAAGCTGAGCATTGAGGTTGATGGTGAGACTCCAAAAAAGCTGATTTTCCGGAAGCTAAAGATCATCAGTGAAAACAGCATGGACAGTGCCGTTTCAGATACAATGAGTGAGCAGGAGGGGAAAGAATGTAAAGAAGAAGTGGAGAATCAAGAGGCTGCACCCACAGTAATTGTGAAGGAGCCACAAATGCCACAGCCACCAGCACTGGTGAGCAGTGTTGAGGCTGAAGCACCAGCAGATACTAGGAAACCACAAGCAGTGGAAACTGAAGCTGAGCAACCTGATGCAGATACAAAGGAGAACAATGGGCCAAAGCTGGAAGAATCTATTGCTGTGGAAACACCATCTCAGGATGAGGAGGAGGGCATCTCTGATGTGGAGAGTGAGAGAAGCCAGGAGCCAGGAGATAAAATGATAGACATGAGTGACCTTGCCACAAAGCTGCTGGAGAACTGGAAAGACTTGAAGGTAAGAAACTAGCAATTATTAGGGCTTTATTTCTTTTGCCTGCTCTATTTGTCCTCAACAAGAAAAATATATAAAAGAGAAGTTTAATGTGTTTTATTGGTTATTCAAAAAAATAACATGAACATAGTTTTTCTCAAAAATCCTTATTTTTTTTCACTCTAAGTATTATTCCAGGACTCGCACAATATTTTTGCCTAGGACTCTGTCCCCTCCAACCTTAGGAAGAAATGTTCAGGATACACACTTATTGCTATAGCCACTGTAGCTATCAAATTTCTACATAGAATAATTTCAAAGTAGTATAATAGAGATTGATTGTGTGCATCATTTAAGTACTGGCAATTAAATGGCAACAGCCATTTTGTTTTCTGATATTTAATTGTTGAGGAAACGGCTGGCATTAAATGATTGAGGCCCCTGTTTACTAAGCTCCGCTATAGGTGCGCTAGTGTTTTTAGGGCCCCCTTAGAAAGCTTTTTCCTTCTCGGCACACCCACTGACATGAATCGGTAAATCAGAGGGTTGCTGTGCTGGTGTTTACTAGAATTTCCTACAGGTATTGTTAATAGACAACGAGTATAACTTCTGCAGCTTAATGCTGAATATAAAGAAGAGATAAAAATACAAGCATGCGAGTGTTGTTCTCAAGTAGCATAAAACTGTATGAAGGAAAGAATATTGGGCTTCTTTTACTAAACCGCACTAGCGATTCCTGTGCTGCAAATGCAATGCAGCCCATTCAGATTGAATGGACTTCGGCACATTTGCTGCACTGGGAATCGCTAGTTTTGTTTAGTAAAAGAAGCCCATTATGCCAGTTAAAAAAAATTTTTTTAAAGGAGACATAGGTGTAGGTACAAAAGTGGAAATAATACAAACAAAAGCTGCTATGTTTCTATTCTGTTGCATCTGGTTGAAACTACTTTTTTATTTTAGTAAAATCTTTTTATTTACAATGTAGAGTTATTTATAGTATAAAACTGATCAAAATAAACTAATGAAATATTACAGATAACATGAAACAATGATGAGTCTTATATTAAACAAATGTAGATGTGACCAAGAAAGATTTCAAGTTGATACTACTTTAAACTACTTATTATTCCTTTCAACCTAACAAATGTTGGAAAGAGTTATACTTAAGGGACTGAGTGTGTCTTATGTGGAGAAAATTAACTGAATGGGACCAAATTTGGCATTGAGGGGGGAGGGAGACCAGTGATGAAACATTTCATTTGAAAAACAGCCAAATCTGACTAGAAGTTGTAGAGAAACAAATTCCCCCCCAAAAATGGCCTGGTGTCCTGGTGCATTTTTGTGAGAGAAGCAGTTTCAGCTTGATACAGCAAAACAGAGCAGTTAAAGAATTGCCCCTTTCATTTATTTTATTTAGTTATTCATTTATTTGGATTTATTTACAGCCTTTTTGAAGGAATTCACTCAAGGGGGAAAGAAAAACATCTTAGTGTTGAGATTAGCAAGTTAAATACTATTAGCAGTACTTTTGGTTATGAAATATGTCCCAGGACTGCATCATATTTAAATACCTATATGTGGTTGGCATGTATGATGGCAAATTGCATGAATGACTATGACCGCACAGAGAGGCGTGTTGGGCAGACTGGATGGACCGTGCAGGTGTTTATGTGCCGTCATTTACTGTGTGTGTGTGACTGGTCACACGAAGAGAGGAAGTAAGCTAGATATGCTCAGAACTGTGCGGGTGGAGGAGCACACTGGAGTCACCTTAACAAGAGCCAGCGAGTATTCTAAGGTCAGGATGTTGTTGAGAAAAGGGTGTAAATGAGAAAGAGATGAGGGAAAGGGAGGACAGCTGCAGTTTGAGGAAAAGAGCTATCAGAAACTTCAAGAAATTTTACTACTTAGCATCCCTCCAGACCACGCCACCAGCAATTGAAAACTGAGAACTACTAGATTCAAAGTAAGCCTGCAACTCCTGTGCAACCTACAGCCAGCCAGTATCTCTGTCTCCAGTGAATGGTAGGTGTGTCCTGTGCAGCTCAGTAGGCCATCAGTGAATTTGTTGGGTCCTTGGGGTGGGGGTGGGGGTCCCTGCTTGAAATTCTGGATTTAAAATTGTTTATTGGTACAGAGGAAGGTCCCCAGAAGAGAGAGGGTCAGTGCAGCCCAATAGTGTGTGACTGCACTCCTCTTCCCCCCCCCCCCCCCCCCCCCTCGCTGCAGCTTGCCCTATAGGAGTTTGTGCCTTGGCTTCCCCTTCCCATATTCTGGGATGGAAACCTTGAGAGTCCAGGAGCAAAACAAGAACAACATTTAAAAAAAAAAAAAAATTAAGGGGGACCTTAGGCTCTGACGTTTTAGCTCTTTCTATTACAACCAGCCTTCTGTCCTGTGGCTTTCTTGTGGGTTCTGCCGACTGTTCATGGGAGGTAAGGGGGTCGTTTCAAACTCCACATATGTTAGTGCAGTGCATGGCCCAGCTAGGCAAGCCGTGCCAGTGCTGGTTTTGCAGCTTGTGCAGCATAGAGGTTTCCAGGGGCAGATGCAAGTTTTATAGTGGACAGAGGCAGCAGAACAAGATGGCACTGGAGGCTCAGTTGTGGAGATGGCAGTAGTCCCTATTTTGGCAGGAACCATTCCCATCTTGGATGCAGCAGACCCACTGTGCCTATTTATTAATTATTTTTATTTCATGCATTTGTTATACTGCCTCCCAAAACAGTATTGAAATGGTTTACAAAATATGGTTAATAACTGAAACATCCTTAAATTAAAAAGACAGCCAACAAGACACAAGGGGAGGGAGTGAAATTGCACAACAATAAGTTTACTAGTAGGCATGGTAAAACCAAAACACGAAAGGAGAATATAAACTAAAAAATGTGTTAAAATAAGGTCAATTTAACCCTATAAATTAAAGATCTGTATGATCAACCACATCTGACCAATCTTGAACTTCTGGTAGGAAGACTCCAGTCTGTGTGATGAGAGGTATCTAACAAAATCTTTTTATGTGAAGCTACTACTAGATAATTGACTTCTGATGACCTCAAACTATGTTGGGTGATGGTGTAGAAGTAAAGAATGAAGATAAGCCAGTATACATGTATAATATGCTCGATGAGCCAAAATCAAAATCTTTAATTTGAGACGGGCCACAGGAGGCAGCCAATGCTACTCTTGCAATAATGGGAGTTATTTGGTGGTGTAAAGTAGTCTTGCTGCCTTGTTTTGAACTAATTGCAACCACTGTATCTGATATTGTGAGCATCTGACACAACAAATAATTACAGTAGTCTAGTCTACTAATGACCAGTGAATGCAGCAGAAGTTTAATTGCTTTCAGATCTAAAAATCTTTTCAAAGAACACATTTTCCTAAGATAAAAGACTGAGCTTCAAATCATTTTAGTGATGTAGTGAGAGAACAACAGTTGTGGAACTGAAATCACTCCCAATGAAGTAATCATTTCCTTCAGAGCAGTACGACATTGTTGAATTTTAAGGATCATAAGAGGAGCACTTGAACTGAAGGGGTTTAAAAATAGTTTCCTGCCAGGATTCATTTTTATTTATTTTATTTCAGAGATTTATATCCCGCTTTAGAATCAAAATGGGTTACAGTACATAACATTCATAATAGCAATGTACACAGCAAATATTAAAAATTACATACAATCATAATTCTAAATCATCATTAATATAAAAGGAAAAATTGGCAAAGAAACAGACCCATTTTATCCATCAGTAAATGCTTTTACAAAATAAAAAGTTTTCAACATTTTTTAAAATTGTTGATAATCAATAGTGTCTTAGGTAACTTGGAAGATGGTTCCACAAATTCCCCCTAGCTATTGAAAAAGTACGATTCCGTATTTCTGCGAAACGACTTACTGACACTTTTAACTGTTTCATTGATGTAGAACGTAAATCCCATTGTGATTCATACATATTCATAGAATTTTGTCCATGTAAAAGGCATTTTGTCATAGACCTGGGACATGCAACCACGGTCCTCAAGGGCCACAACCCAGTCGAGTTTTCAAGATTTCCACAACGAATATGCAATATCACTCGCAAAGACGTTAAAAAGTGCCGGCCCTAGGACCGATCCCTGTGGCAGTCCACTGACGACATTCTTTTCTTCAGAGCAAGCTCCATTTACCACCATCCTCTGTCTCCTACCATTCAATCAATTTTTTACCCAATCAGTTACTCTAGGTCCCACACCGAGGGCACTCAATTTATTTATCAGTCGCCTGTGCGGAGCCATGTCAAAGGCTTTGCTGAAATCCAAGTATACCACATCAAGCGCCCCTCCCACATCCTGCTGTTTGGTCACCCAGTCGAAGAAGACAGTCAGATTCATCTGACACGACCTGTCACTAGTGAAGCCATGCTGCCTCGGGTTCTGCATTCCATGTAGTTGAAGAAATGTTACAATCCTCTTCTTTAGAAGTGTTTCCATTAGCTTACTCACCACCGAGGTCAGACTGATAGGTCTGTAATTCCCTACCTCCTCCTTACTTCCACTCTTGTGCAAAGGAACCACATCCGCCCTTCTCCAGTTCACCGGGTCCACTTCCAGTTTCTAAAGAAGCATTGAAGAGGTCCGTCAGCGAAGCCGACAGAACTTCTCCGAGTTCCTTAAGCACCCTCGGGTGTATCCCATCAGGCCCCATTGCTCTGTCTACTTTTAGTTTGGCAAGCCCCTCATGAACACAGTCCTCAGTAAACGGGTCTTGGTCTACCATACCTCCATCTGCTTTAGCCTTTGCTTTCTGCAGCCCTACCCCCAGTTTTTCATTCGTGAACACAGAGCTAAATTAATCGTTAAGCAGTTCAGCTTTATCCTTATCTTCCATATGTTTCTCTTCCTCAGCTTTGAGCCTCACAATGCTATTATGGCACTGCCTCTTGTCGCTTACATATCTGAAAAAGGTCTTGTTCCCCAATTTTACCATATTAGCTATCTTTTCCTCCATTTGCCGCTTCGCTTTCCTGATAGCTTTTCCAGCTTCTCTTTGCTTATTTAGGTATTCTCTCCTGTCTTCATCTTTCTGAGTCATCTTATAATGTGCAAAGGCTAGCCTCCTTTCCCTTATCTTTTCAGCTACTACATTCGAGTACCAGAGAGGCCTTCTTTTCCTCTTACTTTTATGTACTTTTCTAACATAAAGGTTAGTCGCCTTTAATATAGCTCTTTTCAGTCTCGTCTATTGCTGTTCTACATCCTTCAGCTGTTCCCATCCCGCTAACTGTTGCTTGAGAAATTCCCCCATCTCGGCAAAGTTAGTTCCTTTGAAATCCAGGACCTTCAATCTCGAGTGAGCCCTCTCTTCTGTTTTAATATTGAACCATACCATAGGATGATCACTAGATGGCACATGGTCCGCCACCTTGAAGTCAGAAACGTACTCTCCATTTGTAAGCACCAGGTCCAGAACAGCTCCATCCCACGTCGGTTTCGTCACCCACTGCTGGAACAGTTCTTCCTGTAGGGAATCTAAGATCTCTTTGCTTCTAGACAACCCCGCAGCCGGGACACCCCAATCAACATCCGGCATATTGAAGTCACCTATCAGTAATACTTCCCCTTTCCTAGCTATCTTGCAGATGTCTTCAATTAAGTCCCCTGTCCAGTTCCTCCGACTGTGAGGGAGGTCTGTATATCACTCCGATATAGATACATTTTCCTTTCCCTCTTTCCAGTTTAACCCACAGCGCTTCTTCCCATGTCCTGTAGTTCTGTCACTTGGATATCATTCTTAGCCTATAATGCCACACCACCCTTTTTTCCTACTCTGTCCTTCCTGAATAGGTTATAGCCAGGTATAGCAACATCCCAGTCATGGTTCTCCATGAACCACATCTCCGTGACCACCACTAAATCCAAGTCTGCTTCCATCATTTTAGCCTCAAGTTCTAGAAGTTTGTTTCCCATACTATGGGCATTGGTATACAAGGCTCTCCAGATTTTACTCTTTTATTCACTTCTATAGAGGCATTAGATGTCCAACCTTCCTTGGGGTTAATTATGGCTTCATGGCCTTTTATACCCATCCCCATCAATTTTAGTTTAAAGCCCTCTTTAGTACTTTAGCCAGCCTATTGCTGAAGACACTCCATCCCTTCCTTGACAGATGGACACCATCACCGCTCAGTGCCTCTTGGAAAATCATCCCATGGTCTACAAAACCAAAGTCCTCTCGTTACTACTACTACTACTATTTAGCATTTCTATAGCGCTACAAGGCGTATGCAGCACTGTACAAACATAGAAGAAAGACAGTCCCTGCTCAAAGAGCTTACAATCTAATAGACAAAAAATAAAGTAATCAAATCAATTAATGTGTACAGGAAGGAGGAGAGGAGGGTAGGTGGAGGTGAGTGGTTACAAGTGGTTACGAGTCAAAAACAATGTTAAAGAGGTGGGCTTTCAGTCTAGATTTAAAGATGGCCAAGGATGGGGCAAGACGTAGGGGCTCAGGAAGTTTATTCCAGGCGTAGGGTGCAGCGAGACAGAAGGCGCGAAGTCTGGAGTTGGCAGTAGTGGAGAAGGGAACAGATGATAAGGATTTATCCATGGAGCGGAGTGCACGGGAAGGGGTGTAGGGAAGGACAAGTGTGGAGAGATACTGGGGAGCAGCAGAGTGAGTACATTTATAGGTTAGTAGAAGAAGTTTGAACAGGATGCGAAAACGGATAGGGAGCCAGTGAAGTGACTTGAGGAGAGGGGTAGTATGAGTAAAGCGACCCTGGCGGAAGATGAGACGGGCAGCAGAGTTTTGAACCGACTGGAGAGGGGAGAGGTGACTAAGTGGGAGGCCAGCAAGAAGCAGATTGCAGTAGTCTAAACGAGAGGTGACAAGGGTGTGGATGAGGGTTTTGGTAGAGTGCTCGGAAAGAAAGGAGCGGATTTTACGGATGTTGTAAAGAAAGAAAAGACAGGTCTTGGCAATCTGCTGGATATGAGCAAAGAAGGCGAGAGAAGAGTCAAAGATGACCCCAAGGTTTCGAGCTGAGGAGACAGGGAGAATGAGAGAGCCATCAATAGAAATAGAAAACGGGGGGAGTGGGGAGGTGAGTTTGGGGGGAAAAATGAGAAGCTCGATTTTGGTCATGTTTAATTTCAGGTGGCGTTGAGACATCCAGACAGCAATGTCAGACAAGCATGCTGAAACTTTGGTTTGGATGCAAGGTGAGATATCAGGGGTAGAAAGGTAGATTTGGGAGTCATCAGCATAGAGATGGTAGAAAAAGCCATGGGATGACATTAATGAACCAAGGGAAGAAGTGTAGATAGAAAAGAGGGGTGGACCAAGAACAGAACCCTGAGGTACGCCGACAGGCAGAGGGATAGAAGTAGAAGAGGATCCACCAGAGTGAACACTGAAGGTGCGGAGGAAGAGGTAGGAAGAGAACCAGGAAAGGACAGCCCTGGAATCCAAGTGAGGACAGGGTATCGAGAAGTATGCTGTGATCGACAGTGTCAAAAGCAGCGGAAAGGTAAAGAAGAATGAGGATGGAATAGAGACCTCTGGATTTAGCCAGTAATAGGTCATTGGAGACTTTAGTAAGCGCAGTTTCGGTTGAGTGGAGAGGGCGAAAACCAGATTGTAGTGGGTCAAGAACAGCATGTGAGGAGAGAAAATCAAGGCAGCGGTGATGAACAGCACGCTCAAGTAATTTGGAGAGAAAAGGGAGGAGGGAGATGAGTCGGTAATTAGAGGGACAAGTAGGGTCGAGTGAAGGCTTCTTAAGGAGAGGTGTGACCACAGCATGTTTAAAGGCAGTAGGGACAGTTGCAGTGGAAAGTGAGAGGTTGAGAATATGACAGATAAAAGGAATAAGAGCAGGTGAGATGGCATTAAGAAGGTGGGTGGGAATGGGATCAGAGGAACAGGTGGTACATTTTGAGGAAGAAAGGAGAAGTGTAGTTTCCTCTATAGTAACTTCAGGAAAGGAGGAAAAGGAATGAGGGGAAGGAGAGAGAGGGGAACGGACTAGTGAAGGGAGAGGTAGCGAGGTCGAGAATTCAAGGTTTATCTTTTGAACCTTGTCGTGAAAGAATTCAGCCAAGGGTCTGAGGAGATAATGAAGGGGGAGTTGGGGGAGGGGGCACCTTGAGGAGAGAGTTCAATGTGGTGAAGAGAAGTCGAGGGTTAGAGCCAAGAGAGTTGGTCAGTTGGATATAATAATCCTGTTTGGCATGTAAAAGAGCAGATTGGAAGGAGGTCAGCATGAACTTAAAGTGTAAGAAATCAGCAAGGGCCCGAGATTTCCGCCAGAGGTGTTCGGTGGAGCGGGTACAGGAACGAAGGTAGCGGATATTAGAAGTCAGCCAAGGTTGGGGTTTTGTACGCCTTATAGGGCAGGTCATTAAAGGTGCAAGAGTGTCTAAGGCAGAGGATAGAGTATCGTAAGAAGAACCAGCCTCGTTGACAGACATGGATGGTGCCACAGTTGAGAGGAGGTTTGAAACATGGGAGGATAGAGATGAAGGATCAATATCGTGAAGATTTCTAGATAAATTAGATAAGATAGGACGGGACTGGGAGGGAAGAGATTTAAGTGTGAAAGTTATAAGATGGTGATCAGAGAGGGGAAGATCAGAGGCAAGGAAACTAGAGGGTGAACAGTTGGAGGAGAAGATGAGATCAAGACAGTGACCATTTTGATGAGTGGGGGAGGTGGAGCATAGTTGGAGATTAAAGGAGGATGTTAAAAGGAGTAACTTGGAAATATAAGAGTTGGAAGGATCATTAGCAGGAATATTAAAGTCACCAAGGATGAGAGAGGGGGAGGAAGGATCATGGAAGAAGGCAAGCCAGGCATCAAAGTCACTGAGAGAGGATGAAATGGACTTATCAGGGGGACGATAAATGACCGTTATTCGAAGAGGCAGAGGAGAGAAAAGGCGGATAGAGTGGACTTCAAAGGAGGAAAAACAGTGAGATTGAGGTGGAAGAAGGGGTTGAAATCTGGAGGAGGGAGAGAGAAGTAGTCCAACACCGCCCCCGCGACCAGCAGGGCGAGGAGTATATGAAAAAAGATAACCGCCATGGCAGAGGGTGCGACTGAAGCAGAGTCAGGGCAGAGCCAGGTTTCTGTTATGGCGAGCAGATGTAGGTGACGCGAGATAAAGAGGTCCTGGATATAGGGGAGTTTGTAACAGATAGAGCGGGCACTCCATGGGGCGCAAGAGAAGGGCAGAGAAGAGGAGGGGAGTAGAGGAATAGAGATGATGTTAGAGAGGTCGCAGTGAGATCTGTAGAGTTGGGATAATAGTTGGTGAGGAGGGCCAGGATTGGGATTGATGTCACCGGCTGAGAGCGGAGGAGAGTAGGAGAGGTGTGGCCATGAAGGCGTCGAAGGCGAGAGGTATTTAGGTGGAATGGGGAAGGCAAAATGGAGGGAAGAAAGAGACGGAGATTAAAAGCCAAGAGGGATGAAGAGGGTAGGAGAGAGGGTGAGGTGATGAAGTTGATGGATGGGCAGTGAGTTCCTGTAGCGGAGAGAGGTAGGGGGTGAGGGAAAAGGTTAGGAAGGGACAGGGCTAGGAAGAGAATGTGAATAGGGGCCATAAATGACTGAGGTACTTTAGCAACCTGGAAGAAGATTAGATGTAAAGAGAAAAATAACGGCGCGCGGCACCTAGAGCGGAAGCCCTGAGTGGATCGGAGTGGACCTGGGTGTCACCCCAGAGAAGGCTGTAAGGATATGCAGATGAGCTGCAAGTCCTCCACAGCACCTGAAAGGCAGCCGGTGGTAGAGCTGGGCACCTCTCAGCTGAGGAAAGGCTTACCAGGGGTTAGGCCGAAGCCAGCATTCCTCCCCCTGGGATCGCCTGATCCTGATCGTTGGCACCAACCACTCAGCCACGCATTTATCTCCAAGATGTGAGCTTCTCATTCGACCTTTCTTTGACAGGGAGGATCGATGAGAACACCGCCTGCGCACCTAGATGCTTCACCCTCTGACCTATTCGCATATAAAGAAAGCACAAATCAATCTTGAGCATATTCATTGTGAAACTCTTGAAAACCCAACTAGCTTGTGGTCTTCAAGGGCTGTGGTTGCCCAGCCCTGCTTTAGGCAGTTGTGGGGCAAGCTCCCAGAAGCAAGAAGGGGTGCAGGAGGGCCTAGTCCAAAATGACAGCGACTAGAATGGTAGGCAGATTTGGAGGAAGAAGCCTCAGGATCTTTGAATGACATGGAGGCCCAGGATGAGGGCTTGGCAGGCCAGGAGGACCAGATGGAGAAACCTTAGGGGGAGGATTTGTCCTCAGGGTAGGATTGGATCCTTCTATGGTCTAGATTTTTCACAGTGATTAGCTACAGAATTTTATTTCACGGGTTTTCTCGGTCTTTAACCGTGCCAAGGAGAGTCGGTGAGGAGACCAAAAAAGTGAATCTCCCCATAGACCAGGCAGGCTTCCTAATACGCTTCTACAAGCTGCTAGTGAAGGTCAAGGAGAGATTTAGACTCTCTAAGATGTATTCAGTAGTGACAGAGAAGACCACAGAATCTACAGGACAAGCGGATTGAGGCCCTTCTGAAGCAGGTGTTTAACGTCTCAGCTCTGGGTCTCCAGTCAGCAGTCTGCTGAAGTTACATGGCGAGAGCATGTCTGTAGTGGACTGTGCAAATATTGGATAGTCCGGTAGTGTCAGGACTGGCAGTGGAGGTCAGTAAAATAGAGATGGATACTGCCTTCTGGTGGATGCCCTGTATAACCTTATCAGAGCCTCAGCAAAGTTGATGGCATTTCTGTTAAAGAGTGAAAGTAAGAGCCATAGGAAGTGGAGAAACAGTAATCCGTGCAACCATTGTAAGCAAGCCAAAAGAGTAAGGTGAAGGGGTAGGCACTTCCAAAAGCCACAGGAAAGATGAAAAGGATCTTGTATATAAAATGTATTTAAGATATACCAAAAAGACTTGATACAACAGGTGTGTTTTGGTGTACTAGCTCCAGCTTCAGAAGTCTACAAAATACATATAAACAGATCAATATAAGAATAATATAAATAATATCAAACATACATATTATAAAGAGAATATATTTAAAAATTAGCATATGACTAATAACTTATCCAAAACATTAAAAAGGACAACATATAAAGAATGCTCACTGAAAAAAGTGTATAAAAAATATGTATATTGCAGAGCTTTTAAAATGTATATCAGTCCTCTAATAATTGTTTACATTTGTTTTTTTAATGTTTCTCCAAAAGATGATATCCCTTTTAATCGTTTCTGAATTTACATATGTATTTGTAATCTCTGCTTACATTATGAGCAGAGACTGTCTCTTTGTATCAGGTGTTCAGCGCTGCATGCGTCTGGTAGCGCTATACAAATGCTAATAATAATAATAATGGTCTTTGTACGGCTGGTCCTCTTTTGAGTGCTTTTATGCTCTTATGTTAATGTAAATCCGCTTTTAATATTGATTCACATTTTGTAGGTGTTTTTTATATACATGTTTTTTTCTTTGTTCTTTAATATGTTTCCCTCGTATTTAATGTTTTGGTCTTTTTGGTGTATCTTAAATAAATTTTATATACTAGATCCTTCTCATCTGTGGCTTTTGGAAGTGCCTACCCCTTCACCCTACTCTTTTGGCTTTTTCCTGTTAGAGGTGCATAAGTGTCTTTGGTTGCAGAACTGGGGCATTCACTGAGTGTGAAAATGGGAGTATGGGGCAGCAACGCAACACCAGAAGTATTTGTGTGTACATGTTTGTGTCAAGAGTAAGAATGCATGTATGTGTGTGTCCTGTTATACAAAATAGTTGTCCAGCCCAAATTTTGAAAGGCAAAGTCTACTGCTATAATTACACCCATATGCATACTAAGTAAAAGGAAGTTTTCCATTTGATAAAGTGACCCAGGTAGTAGTCTGGGTGCATTACCTGTAAATCTCAATCTTTGGGACGGTCCACCCTTGGCATCTCTAGTTTGTACCAATGGCAGTAGGAGATTAAAATGATTTGGCCTCTGGTTCTCAGCCCACTACCCTACCCATTAGATGACTCCATTCATTCAAAGCATGTGCTTTCATAGATCCTATACTTACTCACAACCTGCACACCCACAACTAGGCCCTGCAGTTTCCCATATATTGCATCTGAAGAGGTAAAGTGGTGGGGGAAAGCCATGAATAAGGAACCCAATGGAGAAGGGAGCAAGTGAGACTCTGGAAGAGAGGGGAGGGACGAGCTTTGAGGAAAGAAGTAAATGGAAACCTATAGTAGGGGCCATAAATTAATCTGACCTTAGTCAGGGGACATTGACTTTAATATCCTTCCTCTACAATCTGTTGTCAGTGACTTCTAGTGGTTTGATATATTGTCAAGCTTGGTTTCATGTTAATATTCTTTTCAGATCAATGTTTGGGTACCGCACCATTCAAGCTATCCTCCTCTCTCTCTTCCCTCTAGGTCAGACACACACAGAGACAACATACACACAGACATTGGAAATAATTCAATGATCAATGCTTTCTTCAGTTTTTTTTTTTTTTTTAACTCACAGATGTATTTGAAAAACAATGTTTTGACATATGAATGAATGTTTGTGCAGCTGTTTCTGAAGCCCAGAAATAGATATAGATTATGTTCAAAACTTACCACAAGACTTCTGGGAATGTTATGTGTCTTGCTACCATGTGATTCATCTCATTTTAAAAATAAATTCACAACACAAAAAAAAAAAACCCAAACCTAAAACTAACTTCTTCCTAAAATG
Source organism: Microcaecilia unicolor (assembly GCF_901765095.1). NCBI lineage: Eukaryota > Metazoa > Chordata > Amphibia > Gymnophiona > Siphonopidae > Microcaecilia > Microcaecilia unicolor. The sequence goes on along the minus strand of NC_044031.1, from coordinate 48,326,379 downwards.
TTAATTAACCCTCTACCCAAATAAACATAATTCAACTACTTTTTCAATTGATATATGGGCAGACAGCTGAAAATGTAAATGGAAGCATTGAAAAGCCTCCCACTGAAAGTAATAAGGACAAAAATGGATGTTAAATTGAAAAAGACATAAGATAGGCAAAGATCATCTTTAATAGTAGAGGAGAAAAAAAAAGCAGAAATAGAATGTAACTAACATTTGCAGTTATTGAAGTGAGTGACCTGTGTACTTGGAGGTATTTGCCTTTGACTTTTATATGCTACTTGCTGAAAATGTTTTGCACTTGGGTTGAACAGTTGCTTGTCAGTAGTTTATTCCTCAAACTAGAGTCCAGGTAATCAGATCACAATAAAAATATTTATTGATATATATGTTTAGATTTACATTTTTATTATGATATGATTCTCCAAGGACAAGCAGGCTGCTTGTTCTCACTGATGGGTGACGTCCACGGCAGCCCCTCCAATCGGAACACTTTCTAGCAAAGTCCTTTGCTAGTCCTCGCGCGCCGATGCGCACCGCGCATGCGCGGCCGTCTTCCTGCCCGAACCGGCTCGTGCCGGCCAGTCTTCTTTTGTCCGCGCTCGGTACGGTCGTGTTTCGCCGTTCGCGCCCCAAAGTTGACCTCGCGCGTCGTTTATCGAAGTCTTCCAGCGGCTTCAAGAAGTGCACCCAGTGCGCCCGGGTAATCTCGCTCACTGACAGGCACGCGTCGTGTCTTCAGTGTCTGTGGGCTGGGCACCGCCCGCAGACCTGTAGTCTGTGTTCTCTTTTGCAAAAGCGGACTCAGGTAGCGAGATTAGCCCAATGGAACGTTTTGTTCTCTGGCTCTTCGTCGGCATCGGCACCGGGAGTATCGACTGCTTCGACGTCGTTGGCGCCCGGACCTTCATCCTCGCCCCCGATTGCATCGAGTGCATCGGCCCTCTGCATCGGGGCGACATCGGAGGGCTGCGTCGACGTCGGTGGTATCGAGACCTCCTCGTCTGCTGATGTCGTCGGACGGTGGTGCTTCGTCTGGAGTGCAGGTGAGGGCTGTCCATTCCCCTGCTGGTGGCGGTGAGTTTTCGGGTGGGTCTCCCCCTACCCTGAGGGGCTCCTGCGGTACAGCCCCCCCCGAGTCCGACCTTCTTCGGCCTCGGCCCCGAGGAAGAGACGGCTGGATTCTACGTCCTCCTCGTCGGTGCCGGGAAGCTCCGGTGACGTGCTTCGCGTCCCAAAAATCGAAGAAGCATCGTCACCGGTCCCCTTCCCGTGTCGGCACCGGAGAGCTCTGGGTCGCGAGGGAGTCGGCACCTAGTAGGCATCGGCACCGAGAGGACCGCTCGCCCTCTGTTCAAGAGGTGTCGGTGCGCTCCCCTTTGGACAGCCCGGAACAGCCTCCACGCCCAGAACAGGTTCTGACATCGACTCCTGCATCGGCTTCCATGTCTTTTTCCACAGCCACTCTGCACGAGAGCCTCCGGGGCCGTTTCTCCCAGAGATCCTGGGAGAGCTGTTGCGCCCTACCCCTCCGGTACCGGGGGTGCTTGCGCCCCCGGTACCGTCGAGCGAGGCGCCGGCTGGCCCATTGTCCGGGGTGAGGTCTCCGACATCGGTGCTGCTTGCGGTACCGAGTGCAGTAGCCTCCCAGGAAGGCTCCCCGACTACATCGGCGGAGGGAGCTTCGCCGGTGCGGGCGAGGGAATCTACCTCTCGACGCTCCCACCGTGGCCGTGGTTCCACGGAGTCGAGCCGGGCACGGTTGCAGACACAGGTCCGTGAACTTGTGTCTGACACCGATGGTGAGGCCTCGTGGGAAGAGGAAGAGGACATCAGATATTTCTCTGACGAGGAGTCTGCGGGTCTTCCTTCTGATCCCACTCCCTCTCCTGAAAGGCAGTTTTCTCCTCCTGAGAGCCTGTCTTTCGCTTCCTTTGTCCGGGAGATGTCTACGGCCATCCCCTTCCCGGTGGTTGTGGAGGACGAGCCCAGGGCTGAAATGTTTGAGCTCCTGGACTATCCTTCTCCACCTAAGGAAGCGTCCACAGTACCCATGCATCATGTCCTCAAAAAGACATTGCTGGCGAACTGGACCAAGCCTCTAAGTAATCCCCACATTCCCAAGAAGATCGAGTCCCAGTACCGGATCCATGGGGACCCAGAGCTGATGCGCACTCAGTTGCCTCATGACTCTGGAGTTGTGGATTTGGCCCTAAAGAAGGCCAAGAGTTCTAGGGAGCATGCTTCGGCGCCCCCGGGCAAGGACTCTAGAACCTTGGACTCCTTTGGGAGGAAGGCCTACCATTCTTCTATGCTCGTGGCCAAGATTCAGTCCTACCAGCTCTACACGAGCATACACATGCGGAACAATGTGCGGCAGTTGGCGGGCTTGGTGGACAAGCTCCCCCCCTGAGCAAGCCAAGCCATTTCAGGAGGTGGTCAGGCAGCTGAAGGCGTGCAGAAAATTCCTGGCTAGAGGGGTGTATGACACCTTTGATGTTGTGTCCAGGGCCGCTGCTCAAGGTGGTGGTGATGCGCAGACTCTCATGGCTGCATGCCCTCCGACCCTGGAGAATAGAATCCAGCAGCGGACTGCGGACTCGCCTTGCCGTGCGGATAATATTTTTGGAGAGAAAGTCGAGCAGGGTGGTAGAGCAGCTCCACCAGCGGGACACCGCTTTCGACAAGGTTCTCCCGCCGGCAGCCTTCAGCCTCTACCTCTACAGGTAGAAGATTTTTTTGGGGGAGGAAGACTGTTCCCTACTCTTCTGGCAAGCGTAGGTACAATCCTCCTTCTCGACAGCCTGCGCCCAGGCTAAGCCCAGCGCGCTCGCTCTCGTCAGCAGCGTGCGACTCAGCAAGGCCCTTGGCTCCCCAGCAAAAGCAAGGGACGAGCTTTTTGACTGGCTCCAGCAGAGCATAGCCCGACATCCAAGTGTCAGTGCCGGAGCGACCTGCCAGTCGGAGGGAGGTTGAAAGCTTTTCACCAAAGGTGGCCTCTCATAACCTCCGATCAGTGGGTTCTCCAAATAGTCCGGCAAGGATACACCCTCAATTTGACCTCAAAACCTCCAAATTGTCCACCGGAAGCTCAGTCTTACAGCTTCCAGCACAAGCAGGTACTTGCAGAGGAACTCTCCGCCCTTCTCAGCGCCAATGCGGTCGAGCCCGTGCCATCCGGGCAAGAAGGCTGGGATTCTATTCCAGGTACTTCCCTTGTGGAAAAGAAAACAGGGGGGATGCGTCCCATCCTAGACCTAAGGGCCCTGAACAAATATCTGGTCAAAGAAAAGTTCAGGATGTTTTCCCCATGATTCAAGAAAACGATTGGCTATGCTCTCTGGACTTAAAGGACGCCTACACACACATCCCGATACTGCCAGCTCACAGACAGTATCTGCGATTTCAGCTGGGCACACGTCACTTCCAGTACTGTGTGCTACCCTTTGGGCTCGCCTCTGCGCCCAGAGTGTTCACGAAGTGCTTGGCTGTAGTAGCAGCGGCACTTCGCAGACTGGGGGTACACGTGTTCCCATATCGCGACGATTGGCTGGTGAAGAACACATCCGAGGCAGGAGCCCTGCAGTCCATGCAGATGGACTTATTCGCCTCCTGGAGCTACTGGGGTTTGTGATAAATTATCCAAAGTCCCATCTTCTCCCAGTGCAGAAACTCGAATCATAGGAGCTCTGCTGGATTCTCGGACGGCTCGACGCCTATCCTCCCAGAGACGAGAAGCCAACAACTTGTTTGTCCCTCGTCTCGCGGGTGCGAAGCGTCCCAGCAGATCACAGCTCGGCAGATGTTGAGATTGCTGGGCCACATGGCCTCCACAGTTCATGTGACTCCCATGGCCCGCCTTCACATGAGATCTGCTCAATGGACCCTAGCTTCCCAGTGGTTTCAGGCTGCTGGGGATCTAGAAGATGTGATCCACTTGTCCACGAGTTTTCTCAAATCCCTGTATTGGTGGACGATTTGGTCCAATTTGACTCTGGGACGTCCTTTCCAAATTCCTCAGCCACAAAAAGTGCTGACCACGGATGCGTCTCTCCTGGGATGGGGATCTCATGTCGATGGGCTTCACACCCAAGGAAGCTGGTCCCTCCAGGAACGCGATCTGCAGATCAATCTTCTGGAGTTACGAGCGATCTGGAACGCTCTGAAAGCTTTCAGAGATCGGCTGTCCCACCAAATTATCCAAATTCAGACAGACAACCAGGTTGCCATGTATTACATCAACAAGCAGGGGGGCACCGGATCTCGCCCCCTGTGTCAGGAAGCCGTCAGCATGTGGCTCTGGGCTCGCCGTCACGGCATGGTGCTTCCAGCACATATCTGGCAGGCGTAAACAACAGTCTGGCCGACAGGTTGAGCAGGATTATGCAACCTCACGAGTGGTCGCTCAATTCCCGTGTAGTGTGTCAGATCTTCCAGGTGTGGGGCACCCCCTTGGTATATTTCTTCGCATCTCGAGCCAACCACAAAGTCCCTCAGTTCTGTTCCAGGCTTCAGGCCCACGGCAGACTGGCATCGGATGCCTTCCTCCTGGACTGGGGGGAGGGTCTGCTGTATGCTTATCCTCCCATACCTCTCGTGGGGAAGACTTTGTTGAAACTCAAGCAAGACCGAGGCACCATGATTCTGATTGCTCCTTTTTGGCCGCGTCAGATCTGGTTCCCTCTTCTTCTGGAGTTGTCCTCCGAAGAACCCTGGAGATTGGAGTGTTTTCCGACCCTCATCACACAGGACAAAGGGGCGCTTCTGCATCCCAACCTCCGGTCCCTGGCTCTCACGGCCTGGATGTTGAGAGCGTAGACTTTGCCTCTTTGAGTCTATCAGAGGGTGTCTCCCGCATCTTGCTTGCTTCCAGGAAAGATTCCACTAAGAGGAGTTACTTCTTTCTGTGGAGGAGGTTTGCCGTCTGGTGTGACAGCAAGGCCTTAGATCCTCGCTCTTGTCCTACACAGACCCTGCTTGAATACTTTCTGCACTTGTCTGAGTCTGGTCTCAAGACCAACTCTGTAAGGGTTCACCTTAGTGCAATCAGTGCATACCATTACCGTGTGGAAGGTAAGCCGATCTCAGGACAGCCTTTAGTTGTTCACTTCATGAGAGGTTTGCTTTTGTCAAAGCCCCCTGTCAAGCCTCCTACAATGTCATGGTATCTCAATGTCGGTCTCACCCAGCTGATGAAACCTCCTTTTGAGCCACTGAATTCCTGCCATCTGAAGTACTTGACCTGGAAGGTCATTTTCTTGGTGGCAGTTACTTCAGCTCGTAGAGTCAGTGAGCTTCAGGCCCTGGTAGCCCAGGCCCCTTACACCAAATTTCATCATAACAGAGTAGTCCTCTGCACTCACCCTAAGTTCTTGCCAAAGGTTGTGTCGGAGTTCCATCTGAACCAGTCAATTGTCTTGCCAACATTCTTTCCCCGTCCTCATTCCTGCCCTGCTGAACGCCAGCTGCACACATTGGACTGCAAGAGAGCATTGGCCTTCTATCTGGAGCGGACACAGCCCAACAGACAGTCCGCCCAATTGTTTGTTTCTTTTGATCCCAACAGGAGGGGAGTGGCTTTGGGAAAACGCACCATATCCAATTGGCTAGCAGATTGCATTTCCTTCACTTACGCCCAGGCTGGGCTGGCTCTTGAGGGTCATGTCACGGCTCATAATGTTAGAGCCATGGCAGCGTCGATAGCCCACTTGAAGTCAGCCACTATTGAAGATATTTGCAAAGCTGCGACGTGGTCATCTGTCCACACATTCACATCTCATTACTGCCTGCAGCAGGACACCCGACGCGACAGTCGGTTCGGGCAGTCAGTGCTTCAGAATCTGTTCGGGGTTTAGAATCCAACTCCACCCCCCTAGGCCCATGTTTGTTCTGTTCCAGGCTGCACTCTCAGTTGGTAAATTTTTTAGGTCAATCTCAGTTATGTCCTCGCCGTTGCGAGGCCCAATTGACCATGGTTGCTGTTTTGAGTGAGCCTGGGGGCTAGGGATACCCCATCAGTGAGAACAAGCAGCCTGCTTGTCCTCGGAGAAAGCGAATGCTACATACCTGTAGAAGGTATTCTCCGAGGATAGCAGGCTGATTGTTCTCACAAACCCGCCCGCCTCCCCTTTGGAGTTGTGTCTTCCCTTCTCTTTGTCTTGCTACATATGAGACTGGCCGGCACGAGACGGTTCGGGCGGGAAGACGGCCGCGCATGCGCGGTGCGCATCGGCGTGCGAGGACTAGCAAAGGACTTTGCTAGAAAGTGTTCCGATTGGAGGGGCTGCCGTGGACGTCACCCATCAGTGAGAACAATCAGCCTGCTGTCCTCGGAGAATACCTTCTACAGGTATGTAGCATTCGCTTTACCTGTAATGTATCTCTTAGCCTTGGACAGGTATTCTAATTCTACTCCCATTTGATAGTTTTTTCAGTTTAGCCATTTACCGATTACCCACATCTGTCTGCCAGAAGTTTGCAATAGAATTATGGCACTGTTCAATATACAAGACTCCTATCCTTGGACTTTCAGCGTCACCATTTGGGTAGCGTTGGGGTGGAGCAAAGGTTTCTCCTGATTGCATATATAATGGAAGTATTTATAAGCAGTCCTAACTAAAACCGTTCAGCTATATGTACTGTATAGAAGATGAGTGCGTAAGTTTTACATATATTCAGTACTGCCACCTATCCAGATAGTGGAGCTTTGTACACATATTTGTTTTAAATGTGGCTGAATATTGACTCAATAATGTCCTCTGCAGGCAAGGTGAATCTTCAAGTCACAGATAAGGGAATTTCATCCTATGCAACTGACAAGTAACACCTCTCTAGAATTATCTAGGTATCTGAATGTCTTTCTAGATATGAACAGCAGTGTGTCCCAGTTTTGTGGTTTCTGCTGAGAACAAGATTTCTCTCAGACAACTATTTCAGAGAAATTCTGTACTTTCAGGCAAAAGTGTGTGTTAGTGGTATTTTCTCCTTCTTCTTAGCTTTTTAGGAAGGTTGTTTAATGTTTTCAAGTTTTCTTTGATTTTCATGGTTCGTTGGTAGGCTTAAAATTTGCTGTGGTCAGACATCTTCCTCACCAGGAACTCACTCGCTCTCTCCCTCCACCTTTAGATAATCTGTCTTTGAAAATACCTCCTTTTTGTCTTTACATCTATTTTTCTCATGACAGCAAGAGAAGGTTAATTGCTTAAAAAGCATTCAAACTGGGGGCAAAATATGTTCATAACAGCCCTTTATATGACCTGCTGCAAGTGACTGGGCAGGGATCGGGATGTTTCCCACAGCAGTATTTGCCTTGTAAGGTTGCCAAGGACCATCAGAAATATAGAAGACTGGGTCCACCAAACCAGCGTCAGAAGCATAGAAAAAGTGCAAAGACAATACTACTACTACTATTTAGCATTTCTATAGCGCTACAAAGCGTACGCAGCGCTGTACAAACATAGAAGAAAGACAGACCCTGCTCAAAGAACTTACAATCTAGTAGAACAATTTGCACACAGATTGTGGGTACTGGAAGCAGCCTTTCGAGACCAGGAGGGTTGGCCCAAAACAGAAGATTATGGTCAAGAACATCATAAAGCATTTTTATTGGAAATCCTATCCCCTGAGATTACTAAACACCTCCGATTGTTTGCGGAGGACCCCAAAGAAACTCCTTTTGACACATTAATGCTCAGGATTGGATCTGTGTGGAAAACTCAGCCATCCCAGGTAATTACTGTGTCAGAAGTGAAGAAATGGCAAGCAGAAGGGCCCTCCCACAGCAATAGGTCAGGAAACACAGGACAGGCCCCATGGAGAGGGCAGGCCAGAGGTAATTTTAGAAATTCCTCAGGCTACTTCCCGTTTCATGAACTCAAAAGCACAGAGAGACCAGTTAGCACAGGAACAAATTAAATGGGAGCAAGATAAATATACCATGCAGCTAGAATTGGACAGAATAAAAAGTGAATTGATAGCGGCCCAGGATAATAAAAAAAAAAAAAAAAGGATTAGGGATGTCCTGATCTCCAGTGTCCAAATATCAAACAATCCGAAGTTTTTTGTGCCCAGCCTGACTCCTTTCACTTACCTGAGAATGCACTTCCAGCACCTCAGGAGAGGGGAAAGGAGACAGATTCAGAATATAAATTAAAGTTTGTGGCACCCTTGATTTTGGACACTTGTGGATGCCCCAATGTGAACAGCAGGATAGGGGGTTAGGATAAATTAGCGTTGATTGACACAGGGGCTGGAATCAGTTTTACAAGCAAGGTTTCTCCCACTTCAGACCAGGAAAATGTGCAAACATATAAAACCCAAGGGGTCAGTGACACAGTTACCAACTGTGTGGCTATCCCAGTTAAATGGGGTATCCTGGTGCAGATGCAGAGGGAACATGATAATGAAATTTTGGAAACCAATGCTGCCACTATAGTAAGCACAGAAAAGGAGATAATTGGAATTGATGTCCTCAACCAGTTAAATTTGGTAGTGGCTATGGCTAATCTTACATTGTGTATAACAAAAGAGAGGGAACAAAGTACAAACTAAAGTCCAAACAAAAAAACAGCACCACGGGCCTTTAAAATGGAACAAAGTTCTTTAATGAATGAGCCTTGACCCGACACGGGCCGTGTTTCGGTGACTAGCACCTGCGTCAGGGGTCTACATAAAATACAAAACATAGAAATAATATATTTTTAAAAATTGTTAACATATAATGAATAAAACCAAGAATTAAAAATAATATTTAGACTCATCAAGCATACATATATAAGCCTATATAAACACCTAAAGCATTTAATATTTTAACATTGCATTTAATAATTTAACATTCTCATATATTATTATATAGTAATTTGAAAATAAATGGATAATTAATCAAACAAAAATGGTAATGGTAACTCACCACAGTGATGACGTGGAAAACTTGGGGAATAACTCGAATATTTTCATCTACAATATTCCTTACTTTTGGACAAAAAATTTTTCATATATTAATATATGTTTAAAATGCTTATTTTAATTATTAATAATATATTTTATAGAAAGGCCATATTATATAATACTGGCTATAACTGAATTTAAAAATAATTTTTTAAAACATTTTAAAATATACAACAAATTTCAAACATTACACTGATATCATGAGCCTTCAAAAACATTCAAATCAGCACAGAATAAATAGATATATACATCTTCAAATATAAAGCCAAAAATATAATATCTAGTGGCATTACTTGATCTTAATTTTGAAAAAACAGCATTTTGTCACTATATGTGTATATATATATACATATATATATATGCATATATATACATATGTATCTGTTTTTTCAAAATTAAGATCAAGTAATGCCACTAGATATTATATTTTTGGCTTTTATATTTGAAGATGTATATATCTATTTATTCTGTGCTGATTTGAATGTTTTTGAAGGCTCATGATATTATCAGTGTAATGTTTGAAATTTGTTGTATATTTTAAAATGTTTTAAAAAATTATTTTTAAATTCAGTTATAGCCAGTATTATATAATATGGCCTTTCTATAAAATATATTATTAATAATTAAAATAAGCATTTTAAACATATATTAATATATGAAAAATTTTTTGTCCAAAAGTAAGGAATATTGTAGATGAAAATATTCGAGTTATTCCCCAAGTTTTCCACGTCATCACTGTGGTGAGTTACCATTACCATTTTTGTTTTGATTAATTATCCATTTATTTTCAAATTACTATATAATAATATATGAGAATGTTAAATTATTAAATGCAATGTTAAAATATTAAATGCTTTAGGTGTTTATATAGGCTTATATATGTATGCTTGATGAGTCTAAATATTATTTTTAATTCTTGGTTTTATTCATTATATGTTAACAATTTTTAAAAATATATTATTTCTATGTTTTGTATTTTATGTAGACCCCTGACGCAGGTGCTAGTCACCGAAACACGGCCCGTGTCGGGTCAAGGCTCATTCATTAAAGAACTTTGTTCCATTTTAAAGGCCCGTGGTGCTGTTTTTTTGTTTTAATCTTACATTGTGGCAATGTATTGGATCTCCAAAAATGTCTACAATTTTGGTGCACGAAGCAATTCCCATGCATTTGGCCACACAGTGCACAAAAGCTGATCAACAGTATGATCTAAGTGTAATTCCCACAGAGGTTACAGACATCCCTGTCTGGGCACAAGACAAACGAGAATGTGGCAGAATGTCCACAGAAATTCTGTTAGAAGGAGAGGATCCTCTGCCACAAAAGCAATATCCAGTACCTCATCAGGCAATAGAACCCGTAGCTAAGATTATACAGTCGGAAATAACATTGTCGTAAGACGCTTGGTAAAAATTACCAAGTTGAAATTAGTTAGTGCTACTTACAGAAAACCATAAGCAAATGAGCTGCTCACAATTTCAGAGAGCAGCTCAGCAGGGGAAGTGCCAGCTCATGCATATGGCAGCCACCTGCTAAGCTGCGCATGTGCAGGACAGTCAGTCGCTAAGCGTGGTTGTTGTGCGCATGCTCAGAACAACAGTAGAGCCATACCGGCTACTGGAGGTTTGAAGTTATTGACTTCTAAGGATAGGTCCAGGGAACAAAACCAGTGCCATTCTTTCAGCTTGTCTTCATGCTTTTAAGCACATAGGCAGGTCAGGAACCATGGATGAAGATGGTACCAACCCTTGATCCACCTGTCTGAGAACAGGAGGTATATTGAAGTTCAGTATGGTTAGGCCTACTTCTGTATAGAAGAAAGCTGGACCTCCGATTTATTCATCACATCGATCTCTGGAGCTTCAGCTTTGAGCTTTAGGAGCTTTAATTCAGTCTCCTTTAAGTATCTGTTTACCCTAAAATAGATAGTGACAATGCTGAGCTACCAGTTGATTTGCAAGAGAATATGGGAACTATCACTGTATTGTCCTGATTGATATCACAAAAATTAATTTAATACAATACTATGCAGCAAAAATTATTACTGAGAGCATTTACCAATGAGGACATGAGGCCGGGCTTGGGGAATCTTGCACCCTTCCCCCCCCCCCCCCCCCCCCCCCCCCCCCCGTCTCGGTGGCCCTGATCTGAACTATGAAGATGGACATTTTGTGATTGCTAACATTAAAATTCAGTGAGGAATATTTCAGGGAGACGTCCCCAACTCCACTCTTATTTTGTATGGCATTTAATCCATTGAACATTCTTTCTTTCTTTATTAGGATTTATTTACCGCCTTTTTGAAGGCATTCACTCAAGGCGGTGTACAGTAAGAACAGATCAAACATGAACAATAGGCAATTACAGCAGTAAAAATATTCAAATAACAATGCAAAGTATGGCATAGTATACTACTTACAATGTCAACACAGTACGTAATAGAACATTTTAATTGATAGTGAAGGGTAAAGCAAAGATGGAACATATAGTTAGACAAGCGAGTAAGAAGAGTTAGAAAGTAATGTGACTGATTTAAAGAAAGTTGTACATGAGGTCAGAGAGATGGTTAAATATTATCTCAGCTAGGTTAGGAGTGGATGAACATGTCCTGCTGCAGTATGTGCAGCCCGAGTCACTCCTTTTGTATGTGAGTGAGACTAGCAAATTAGTTACTTCTTCCATTAAAGGCCTGATTGAACAGCCAAGCTTTCACCTGTGGATTTAGCCTTAATTCTAAAGGTGCTCAATATGTAAAACTTAGGTGCCTGATATAAGAGGCTTGGAGAGGCTAAGCCTCCCCAGCCACAAGTCCCTGACTCTTACTGCAGGCAGCGGGTTGCTCACATCAGGACCACTCTAGGTGCCTGCATATCTCTCTCATTTGTTTTTATAATGTTTAGATTCTATAATTTAATAAGTTTGTGTATTATAGCCCTTGACACAGCCCTTTTGTGGGCGAAACATGGCCTGTGTCGGGCAACTGTCTTAGATACGGTATCTTCAATAAAACATTTTGGATAATATACTGATCTGCTTGCTCATTTTCCACGTTGGATTTCGCAGATCGTTTGCCTTGCTGTTTTCTGTAACTCTCTGAGCAGCCATAGTGAGTCTGACAAACAACTCCCCATAGTGTTCTAAATATTTAAAACACCAGTAAAGAATGGGATTACCTAAAAAACACAAAAATAAATAAAATCAGGAGCCATACCTCATCAATGAAAGCTATATAGGTAAAAGCCAAAACCTTTAGAAAGGGTGCCTAAAATCAACATTTAAAACAGCAGCACATAGGGAATAAAAAGCACACTTGCTAGCTTTTCCTCCAGCACACCTTGTTCTCCAGCACACCCTGCAGCACAGTATTTATGTTCCTTATTAGTGGTTTTACATTTGGTATGGCTGTTTCTTTGTTTGCATGGTCTTATTATAAGTTTGTTGTATTATGTAATCGCTTATGTATTTATTTACGGTCCATCCAGTCTGCCCAACAAGATAAACTCATATGCGCTACTTTATATGTATACCTGACCTTGATTTGTATCTACCATTGTCAGGGCACAGACCATAGAAGTCTGCCCAGTATTAGCCCCGCCTCCCAACCACTGGCACTGCCGCCCAATCTCCGCTAAGCTTCTGAGGATCCATTCCTTCTGAACAGGATTCCTTTGTTTATCCCATGCATTTTTGAATTCCGTTACCGTTTTCATCTCCACCACCTCCCGCGGGATTGCATTCCAAGTATCCACCACGCTCTCCATGAAAAAATACTTCCTGACATATTTCCTGAGTCTGCCCCCCTTCAACCTCATTTCATGTCCTCTAATTCTACCGCCTTCCCATCTCCGGAAAAGGTTCGTTTGCGGATTAATACCTTTCAAATATTTGAACGTCTGTATCGTATCACCCCTGTTTCTCCTTTCTTCCAGGGTATACATGTTCAGGTCAGCAAGTCTCTCCTCATACGTTTTGTAACACAAATCCCATACCATTTTTGTGGCTTTTCCTTGCACCGCTTCAAATTTTTTTACATCCTTTGCATGATATGGCCTCCAAAACTGAACACAATACTCCAGGTGTGGCCTCACCAATGGCCTGTACAGGGGCCTCAACACCTCCTTTCTTCTGCTGGTCACACCTCTCTCTATACAGCCTAGCAACCTTCTGGCTATGGCCACCGCCTTGTCACACTGTTTTGTCACCTCCAGATCCTCAGATACTATCACCCCAAGATCCCTTTCCCCATCTGTACATATCAGACTCTCACCTCCTAACACATACGTCTCCCATGGATTTCTACTCCCTATGTACTCCCTACACTTCTCGCCTAGATTATTGCAACCTACTTCTCACTGGCCTCCCTATTAGCCATCTCTCTCCTCTTCAATCAGTCCAAAACTCTGCTGCGCGACTCATTTTCTGCCAGAGTCGCTATGCTCACATTAGCCCTCTCCTCAAGTCACTTCACTGGCTCCTTATCCGTTTCCGCATTCAATTCAAACATCTCTTACTGACCTATAAATGCATTCACTCTACCACTCCCAAGTACCTCTCCACTCTTGTCTCTCCCTACGCCCCCCCTCGGGTACTCCGTTCTGTGGCTAAATCTCTCTTGTCTGTCCCCTTCTCTTCCACTGCTAATTCCAGACTCCGTTCCTTTTATCTCGCAGCACCTCGCGCCTGGAATAGACTTCCTGGCCTTGTACGTCTAGCTCCGTCCTTGGCCATTTTCAAATCCAGGCTAAAAGCCCACCTCTTTAACGCTGCTTTTGACTCCTAATGACTACTCACTTGCCCTGTACCCCTTTTATCCCCTCTTTAATTCCCTTACCTCTTAGTTGTTCTGTCTGTTTGTCTGTCCTACATAGATTGTGAGCTCTTCGAGCAGGGACTGTCTTTTTATGTGTGATGTACAGCATTGTGTATGCCTTGTAGCGCTATAGAAATGATTAGTAGTAGTAGTAGTAAGTGCATCACTTTGCATTTCTTCGCATTGAATTTTAATTGCCAAACTTTAGACTATTCTTCTAGCTTCTGCAGATCTTTTTTCATGTTTTCCACTCTCTCCGGGGTGTCCACTCTGTTACAAATCTTGGTGTCATCCGCAAAAAGGCAAACTTTACCTTCTAACCCTTCGGCAATGTCACTCACAAACATATTGAACAGAATCAGCCCCAACACCGATCCCTGAGGCACTCCACTACTCACCTTTCCCTCATCCGAGCAAATTCCATTTACCACCACCCTCTGGTGTCCGTCAAACAGTTCCTAATCCAGTTCACCACATCGGGTCCTATCTTCAACCTGTCACGTTTATTCAAGAGCCGCCTCTGGGGAACCGTGTCAAAAGCTTTGCTGAAATCTAAGTAGATTACATCTATAGCACGTTCCTGATTCAATTCTTCGGTCACCCAGACAAAGAATTCAATGAGATTTGTTTGGCACGATTTACCTTTGGTAAAACCATGTTGTTTCGGATCTTGCAACTTATTGGCTTCCAGGAAATTCACTATCCTTTCCTTCAGCATCGCTTCCATTACTTTTCCAATAACTGAAGTGAGGCTTACCGGCCTGTAGTTTCCAGTTTCTTCTCTTTCACCACTTTTGTGAAGAGGGACCACATCTGCCGTTCTCCAATCCCACGGAACCTCTCCCATCTCCAAGGATTTATTAAACAAATCTTTAAGAGTACCCGCCAGAACCTTTCAGAGCTCCCTCAATATCCTGGGGTGGATCCCGTCTGGTCCCATGGCTTTGTCCACCTTTAGATTTTCAAATCGTTCATACACACTCACTTCCGTGAACGGTGCTATATCCACTCCATTCTCATATGTACTTTTGTCAGTCAATCGTGGTCCTTCTCCAGGTTTTTCTTCAGTGAAAACAGAACAAAAGTATTTGTTTAGCAAATTTGCTTTTTCTTCATCATTATCCACATAGCGGTTCGCTGCATCTTTCAGTCTCACAATTCCATTTTTAATCTTCCTCCTTTCACTAATATACCTGAAGAAATTTTTGTCACCCCTCTTTACATTTCTAGCCATTTGTTCTTCTGCTTGCGCTTTCGCCAGACGTATCTCTCTCTTGGCTTCTTTCAATTTCATCCGGTATTCCTCTCCGTGTTCCTCTTCTTGAGTTTTTCTGTATTTTATTAACACCAACTCTTTAGCCTTTATTTTCTTAGTTTTTGAAACTAACAGTGATTGTATATGTTTAACAGTCTTTTCTTTGAGGACATGCAGGCTGCTTCTTCTCACTACTAGTCTTCTTTTTTCCGCAGCTCGGGACGGCTGTATTTTCGTCGTTCTGTGCCCTGAGGAGACCCTCGAGCTTTTGCCGCTTTCTTCCGTTCGGAAGTCTTCCTTTTTCTATTTCTAGTTAATCGCGTTGTGTGTGTTAAAAAAAAAAACGGCAGCCCCTTCAATCGGAGATCTTCACGAGCAAAGACATTTGCTAGCCCTCGAGTGCGCATGCACACCGCGCATGCGAGACCGTCTTCCCGCCCGAACGCGCTCGTGTTCGTCAGTCCAGTAAATAGCAAAGACAAAGACAAGGGAAGACACAACTCCAAAGGGGAAGCGGGTGGGTTGGTGAGAACAATCAGCCTGCTGTCCTCGGAGAATACCTTCTACAGGTACGTAGCTTTCGCTTTCTCCGAGGACAAGCAGGCTGCTTGTTCTCACGAATGGGGTATCCCTAGCCCCTTGGCTCACTCAAAACAACAAACATGGTCAATTGGGCCTCGCAACGGCGAGGACATAACTGAGATTGACCTAACTTAACCAACTAACTGAGAGTGCAGCCTGGAACAGAACAAAAACGGGCCTAGGGGGGTGGAGTTGGATTCTAAACCCCGAACAGATTCTGTAGCACCGACTGCCCGAACCGACTGTCGCGTCGGGTATCCTGCTGTAGGCAGTAATGCGATGTGAATGTGTGGACAGATGACCACGTCGCAGCCTTGCAAATCTCTTCGATAGTGGCTGACTTCAAGTGGGCCACTGACGCTGCCATGGCTTTAACACTATGAGCTGTGACATGACCCTCAAGAGTCAGCCCAGACTGGGCGTAAGTGAAGGAGATGCAATCTTCTAGCCAATTAGAGATGGTGTGTTTCCCGACAGCCACTCCCCTCCTGTTGGGATCAAAAGAAACAAATATTTGGGCGGACTGTCTATGGGGCTGTGTCCGCTCCAGATAGAAGGCCAATGCTCTCCTGCAGTCCAATGTGTGCAGTTGACGTTCAGCAGGGCGCGTATGCGGATGGGGGAAGAATGTTGGCAAGACAATTGACTGGTTCAGATGGAACTCCGACACCACCTTTGGCAAGAACTTAGGGTGAGTGCAGAGGACTACTCTGTTATGATGAAATTTGGTATAAGGAGCATGAGCTACTAGGGCTTGAAGCTCACTGACTCTACGAGCTGAAGTAACAGCCACCAAGAAAATGACCTTCCAAGTCAAGTACTTCTGATGGCAGGAATCCAGTGGCTCAAATGGAGGTTTTATCAGCTGGGTGAGAATGACATTGAGATCCCATGACACTGTAGGAGGTTTGATGGGGGGCTTTGACAAAAGCAAACCTCTCATGAATCGAACCACTAAAGGCTGTCCCGAGATCGGCTTATCTTCCACACGGTAATGGTATGCACTAATCACACTAAGATGAACTCTTACAGAGTTGGTCTTAAGACCAGACTCTGACAAGTGCAGAAGGTATTCAAGCAGGGTCTGTGTAGGACAAGAGCGAGGGTCTAGGGCCTTGCTGTCACACCAGACGGCAAACCTCCGCCATAGAAAGAAGTAACTCTTTTTAGTGGAATCTTTCGTGGAAGCAAGCAAGACTCGGTAGACACCCTCTGAGAGACCCAAGGAGGTAAAATCTACGCTCTCAACATCCAGGCCGTGAGAGCCAGGGACCGGAGGTTGGGATGCAGAAGCACCCCCTCGTTCTGAGTAATGAGGGTCGGAAAACACTCCAATCTCCACGGTTCTTCGGAAGACAATTCCAGAAGAAGAGGGAACCATATCTGACACGGCCAAAAGGGAGCGATCAGGATCATGGTGCCTCGATCCTGCTTGAGTTTCAGCAAAGTCTTCCCCACCAAAGGTATGGGAGGATAAGTATACAGGAGGCCGTCCCCCCAATCCAGGAGAAAGGCATCCGAAGCTAGCCTGCCTTTGGCCTGAAGTCTGGAACTGAATTGAGGGACTTTGTGATTGACTTGAGTGGCAAAGAGATCCACCAAGGGGGTGCCCCACACTTGGAAGATCTCACGTACTACTCGAGAATTGAACGACCACTCGTGAGGTTGCATGATCCTGCTCAATCTGTCGGCCAGATACGTGGCCTGAAGAAACATGCCGTTCCGGCAAGCCCAAAGCCATATCCTGACGGCCTCCTGACACAGAGGGCGAGATCCGGTGCCCCCCTGCTTGTTGATGTAGTACATGGCAACCTGGTTGTCTGTCTGAATTTGAATAATTTGATGGGACAGCCGATCTCTGAAGGCCTTTAGAGCGTTCCAGATCGCTCGCAGCTCCAGGAGGTTGATCTGTAGACCTTGTTCCCGGAGGGACCAACTCCCTTGGGTGTGAAGCTCATTGACATGAGCTTCCCACCCCAGGAGAGATGCATCTGTCATCAGCACCTTTTGAGAGAGAGGAATTTGGAAAGGACATCCCAGAGTTAAATTGGACCGAAATGTCCACCAATGGAGGGACTGAAGAAAACTCGAGGACAGTAGAACTACGTCCTCTAGGTCCCCGGTAGCTTGGTACCACTGACACTAGGGTCCATTGAGCTGATCTCATGTGGAGGCGGGCCATGGGAGTCACATGCAGTGTGGAGGCCATGTGGCCGAGCAATCTCAACATCTGCCGAACTGTGATCTGCTGCGATGCTCGTATCCAAGAAACAAGGGACAGAAGAGTGTCGGTCCTCGCTTCCAGGAGGTAGGCACGAGCAGTCTGAGAATCCAGCAGAGCTCCTATGAACTCGAGTTTCTGAACAGGAAGAAGGTGGGACTTTGGATAATTTATCACAAACCCTAGTAGCTCCAGGAGTCGAATAGTCGTCTGCATGGACTGTAGAGCTCCTGCCTCGGAGGTGTTCTTCACCAGCCAATCGTCGAGGTAAGGGAACACGTGCACTCCCAGTCTGCGTAGATACGCCGCTACTACAGCCAGGCATTTTGTGAACACCCTGGGCGCGGAGGCGAGACCAAAGGGTAGCACACAGTACTGAAAGTGCCGTGTTCCCAGACAGAATCGAAGATACTGTCTGTGAGCTGGCAGTATCGGGATGTGAGTGTAAGCGTCCTTTAAGTCCAGAGAGCATAGCCAATCGTTTTCCTGAATCATGGGAAGAAGGGTGCCCAGGGAAAGCATCCTGAACTTTTATATTTGTTCAGGGCCCTTAGGTCTAGGATGGGACGCATCCCCCCTATTTTCCACAAGGAAGTACCTGGAATAGAATCCCAGCCCTTCTTGCCCCGGTGGCATGGGCTCGACCGCATTGGCGCTGAGAAGGGCGGAGAGTTCCTCTTCAAGTACCTGCTTGTGCTGGAAGCTGAAGGATTGAGCTCCTGGTGGGCAATTTGGAGGCTTTGAAACCAAATTGAGGGAGTATCCTAGCCGGTCTATTTGAAGAACCCA
The DNA here is from genome assembly GCF_901765095.1 of Microcaecilia unicolor. Classification (NCBI taxonomy): domain Eukaryota; kingdom Metazoa; phylum Chordata; class Amphibia; order Gymnophiona; family Siphonopidae; genus Microcaecilia; species Microcaecilia unicolor. Next base: position 48,307,776 of record NC_044031.1, on the reverse strand, counting down.
CTGGTCGGAGGTTATGAGGGGCCACCTTTGGTGAAAACATTTTGACCTCCCCCCGACTGGCAGATCGTCCGGTACAGACACTTTGATTTCGGCTATGCTCTGCTGGAGCCAGTCAAAAGCCCGTCCCTTGCTTTTGCTGGGGAGCCGCAGGGGCCTTTTGAGTCGCACGCTGTTGACGAGAACGAGTGTGCTGGTGTTTGGCCTGGGCAGCAGGCTGGCGAGAGGGGGGATTGTACCTACGCTTATTAGAAGAGTAGGTAACCATCCTCCTTCCGCCATAAAAACGTCTACCAGTTGAGGTAGATGCTGAAGGCGCCCGGCGGGAGAATTTATCGAAAGCGGTGTCCCGCTGGTGGAGCTGCTCTACCACCTGTTCGACCTTTTCACCAAAAATATTATCCCCCGACAAGGAGAATTCGCAATCTGCTGCTGAATCCTATTCTCTAGGTCAGAGGCACGCAGCCATGAGAGTCTGCGCATCACCACACCTTGAGCAGCGGCCCTGGACGTGACATCAAAAGTATCATAAACACCCCTGGCCAGGAATTTACGACACGCCTTCAGCTGCCTGACCACCTCCTGAAAAGGCTTGGCTTGCTCAGACGGGAGCTTATCCACCAAGTCCGCCAACTGCCACACATTATTCTGCATATGGATGCTTGTGTAGAGCTGGTAAGATTGGATTTTGGCTATGAGCATTGAGGAATGGTAGGCCTTCCTCCCAAAAGAATCCAAGGTTTTAGAGTCTCTGCCTGGGGGTGCCGAATCATACTCTCTAGAACTCTTGGCCTTCTTAAGGGCCAGATCCACAACCCCAGAGTCGTGAGGCAACTGAGTCCGTCCGCATCAACTCTGGGTCCCCATGGATCCGATACTGGGACTCTATCTTCTTGGGAATGTGGGGATTAGTTAGCGGCTTTGCCCAGTTCTCCAACAGTGTCTTCTTGAAAACATGATGCATGGGTACTGTGGACGATTCCTTAGGTGGCGAAGGATAGTCAAAAAGCTCAAACATTTCAGCCCTTGGCTCATCCTCCGTAACCACAGGGAGGGGAATGGCCGTAGACAAAGGCCGCGAAAGACAGACTCTCAGGAGGAGAAAGCTGCCTTTTAGGGGAGGGAGTGGGATCAGAAGGAAGACCGTCAGACTCCTCATCTGAGAAATATCTGACGTCTTCCTCTGCCTCCCACGAGGCCTCACCATCGGTATCGGACACCAGTTCATGAACTTCAGTCCGAAGCCATGCCCGCCTCGACTCCGTAGATACATGGCCACGGTGGGAACGTCGAAAAGAAGACTCCCGCATCGGCGGCGATGAAGCTCCCTCCATCGATGTCGTCGGGTAGTCTGCCTGGGAGGCAGCCGACGCAGGCACCGCAAGCGGTACCGGTATCGGAGACCTCACAACGGGCAAGGGGCCAGCCGTCACCTCACTTGACAGCGGCGCAAGCACCCCCGGTACCGGGGGGGGAGGGCGCAACAGTTTCTCCAGGATCCCTGGGAGGATGGCTCTGGGGCTCTCGCTTAGAGCGGCTGTCGAGGAAGGCAGGGAGTGTGGCACAGGCGACAAACTCAGAATCTGTCCGGGGCGCGGAGGCGGTACCGGGCTGTCCAGGGTAGAGCGCATCAACACCTCCTGAATGGAGGGTGAGCGGTCCTCCAGGCGTCGATGCCTAGTGGGTGCCGAATCCCTCGGCAACCCAGAGCTCTCGGTACCACGACGGGAAGGTGACCGGTGCTGATGCTTCTTTGCCTTCACACGAAGCATGTCACCAGAACTTTCCAGTACCGACGAGGAGGACGTTGAATCCAAGCGTCTTTTTTTCGGGGCCGAGTCCGAAGAAAGTCGATCTTGGGGGGGGGGGGCTGTACTGCAGGAGCCCTCGAGGCAGACAGAGACCTACTCGAGGGCTCACCGCCACCAGCAGGGGAATGGACAGCCCTCACCTGCACACCTGACGAAGAGGCACCCTCCAACGACATCAGTACCAACGATGATCCCGGTACCATAGACGCTGGAGCACCGGTCGATGACCTCGGTACCGCAGACGTCGATGCATTGGCTGATGACCTCGATACTATGACCATCGAAACACCAGTCGAGGCCCCGAACAAAACGTTCCACTGGGCCAGTCTCGCCACCTGAGTTCTCTTCTTCAATAGAAGACCGAGATTACAGGTCTGAGGATGGTGCCCAGCCCCCAGACACTGAAGGCACGAAGTGTGCCTATCAGTGAGCGAGATAACCCGGTTGCACTGGGTACACTTTTTGAAGCCGCTGGGAGGCTTTGATGTCATGGGCGGAAAAATCACGCTGGCAAAGTCAAAATCCGCGATGATGGCAACGGGCACGAAAAATAAAAAGGAAAATCCCGTACAAGCGGCCAAAAGGCTGCTTTCGAAAGCGAAAGGAAACTTGACAGGGAAAAAACTCGAAATAAGGCTTTTTCTTTTTTTTTTTTTTTTAAACACACAACGTGATTAACTGGAAATAGAAAAAGGAAGACTTCCGAACAGAAGAAAGCGGCAAAAGCGCGAGGGTCTCCTCAGGGCACAGAATGACGAAAACACAGCCGTCCCGAGCCGCAGAAAAAAGAAGACTAGTAGTGAGAACAATCAGCCTGCTGTCCTCGGAGAATACCTTCTACAGGTATGTAGCTTTCGCTTTTGCCCCTGATGCAGCCCTGCAAAAAGCGAAACAGGGCCTGTGTTGGACATCTTGTTCTTTTATCTGTTGTAGTGGATAAAATCCTTTTAACTATAAGATTTTCTTCAGATCTTCTCCTTTGCTTTTCCCAAAAAGGTGGTTTTTCCAAGTGCGATGATGAATCTGGTGGCCACTAGCTTATATGTGACAGAGTCTTGAGCACGTGTTTTTCCTTTATGTTTTATCATTAAATGCTAAAAAAAGGTTATCAGTTATCTAGTCTTCTATGTACCATATCTGTCCTATACAGAAATACAGGACTGCTGAATATGTGCCTTATGTAATAGAGAAGAAGAAGAACCAGTGTCCGCAGATAACAATTCAAAGAAGAGCAAAGATGGCCAATGAGAGGCATGAACAGATACACAGGAGTCACACCAAAGAGAAACTTTATTGGATGACCTGACACAGGTGTGTTTTGGCATGTGCCTGCATATGATGGCAGCTGTTTCTTTGCACTACGGTACATTTAGATTTGTGAACTTTTTCTGATTTCTGGAGTGACATAAACAAGTAGTGTTTGTGCCAAAAAATATAAGGACTCTAGATGCAGGTACATGCCAAAACACGACCGTGTTGTTATTGAATAACGTTTCTCTTCAGTGTAGCTCTTGTGTATCTGTTTAATGCATCTCCTTGGCTATCTCCTATCTCTAGGTCCTGGAGCATTCTTCAAATATACAGATTTGTATTTCCTTTCTGGATGTACTCTGTGTATTGTTCATAACGATGCAGCTATGTTTTTGTTTAAATTGATCCACCTGAAAAATTAAAAATAATTTCCAGTGAGAAATGAAACTTGTACTTAAGACTCTGTCCATAAAGGACAACTGATCACAAAGATGGCTTAATTCAGGCATTCTGAAGAGAGTTGCAAAGAAACCTGGTATTCAGCATTCTCCGAGGACAAGCAGGCTGCTTTTTCTCACGACTGGGTTGACGTCCACGGCAGCCCCTCGAACCGGAAGAAAATTCTCACGGGAGGTCCCCCACGCGGGGTACGCCCACCACGCATGCACGGCCGTCTTCCCGCCCGTGCGCGACCGCTCCCGCTCAATTTTCTATTTTTCCGCGCTGGAGAGAGATGCTGTTTCGTCCCTCTCCGTGTCAGCCCTGGAAAACCGTTTCGCGGCCTAGTCCGCGGTTTTTTTTGCTCTACGCGCGTTCGCACACCCCTTTTTCTTTTTTGTTTAAAAAAAATTCTTATCGTCGAGTATTTTCTTTTGCGTCTGATTTTTTTTCTTTTTGTGGTGGTGTACTTTTATCGCCACCATCAACGGTTTTGACTTCGCCGACGCGATTTTTCCGTCGATGTCCTCGAAGGTCCCGAGCGGATTCAGAAAGTGTGGTCGGTGCGGCCGGCAGATCTCGCAGACCGATCCTCACGCTTGGTGTCTCCAGTGCCTCGGTCCGGAGCATAATTCCAAGGCATGCACCTTGTGTCTCGGCTTCAAAAAGTGGACGCAGGTGGCGAGGCAAGTTCTTCGGGACTGTCTTTTCGGAACTTGCGCCGGCCCTTCGACGTCGGCGGCTTCGGTGTCAATGCCTGGGACTTCGGTATCGGTACCGATGTCGACGACTTTGACGTTGAGCATGGCATCAACCCCAGGAGTACAGGTTCCCTTGGCCCGACGACTTGCCATCGATGGCGGCGGTGAACGACCGAGTGGGCACTCCGCCTCAGCTGGTCCCGCCGCCCAGGGCCATTGGACCGAACCCTGTCGGATCCGACCCCCAGAGGGCGCGGAGACTCCACCGCCTCCTCGTCCATGCCACAGAGCGCCGATGACGGGCATCGGAAGCTTGCGAAGAAGCACCGTCATCAGTCACCCACGGCACGGGCAGTTCAGGGACGTCGAGAGATGATTCGATCCCTAAGAAGCGCCCACGCCGACAGGAGCGCTCCCCCTCTATTGAAGAGGTGTCAATGCGCAGGTCGTCGGATACCCCGGTACCGTCTCCTGGACCCGGACAGCTTTGAGCACCGACGCCCGCACCGGCTCCCCAGCCTCTCCCGACAGCAGCCCTAGACGAGTGCCTCCGAGCCATCCTCCCAGGTATCCTGGAGGAGCTAATGCGCCAGGCCCTGCCGGCACTTGGGGTGCTTGCGCCTGCGGTGCCGTTGATGGAAGCGCCGGCTGGCTCTGGCCCTGTGATGCGGTCTTCAACACCAGTACTGCTTGCGGCACCGGTCTCGATCGTCACTCAGGTGGAATCCCCATCGACGTCGATGGAGGGAGCTTCGTCCCCGCCGGCACGGGAGTCCACCTCTCGGTACCATCATCGAGGACGCGGTTCCTCGGGGTCGCGATGGGCTCGGTTGCGGTCTGAGCTCAGAGAGCTCATGTCCGACACCGAGGAGGAGGCCTCGTGGGGGGAGGAGAAGGATCCCAGATATTTCTCCTCCGAGGAGTCTGCGGGTCTTCCCTCCGACCCCATGCCTTCACCGGAGAGGAAGCTCTCGTCTCCAGAGAGCCTCTCCTTTGCCTCCTTTGTCCGGGACATGTCTATTAGCATTCCCTTCCCAGTGGTCACCATGGATGAGCCGAGGGCTGAGATGCTCGAAATCCTCAACTATCCATCACCACCTAGAGAGTCTTCCACGGTACCGTTGCACAATGTCCTGAAGGAGACACTGCTTCGGAACTGGTTGAAGCCCTTATCTAATCCCACCATCCCTAAGAAAGCAGAGTCCCAATACAGAGTCCACGCAGACCCGGAGTTGATGCGGCCTCAGCTGCCACATGACTCAGCAGTCATGGACTCTGCTCTCAAGAGGGCCAGGAGTTCGAGGGATACCGCCTCGGCACCCCCGGGGCGGGAGTCTCGCACTCTGGACTCGTTTGGGAGGAAGGCCTGTCATTCTTCCATGCTCGTGACCAGAATCCAGTCATACCAGCTCTACACGAGCATCCACATGCGGAACAATGTGCGGCAACTGGCGGACCTGGTTGACAAGCTCCCGCCGGAGCAGTCCAGGCCTTTTCAGGAGGTGGTCAGGCAGCTGAAGGCGTGCAGAAAGTTCCTGTCCAGGGGTATTTATGACACCTGTGATGTGGCATTCAGAGCCGCGGCCCAGGGTATAGTGATGCGCAGGCTCTCATGGCTGCGTGCCTCTGACCTGGATAACCAGACTCAACAACGACTGGCGGATGTCCCTTGCCAGGGGGATAATATTTTTGGCGAGAAAGTCGAGCAGTTGGTGGACCAACTGCACCAGCGGGAAACCGCTCTCGACAAGCTCTCCCACCGGGCGCCTTCAATATCCACCTCCACAGGTGGACGTTTTTCCCGGGCCAGGCAGGCTGCACCCTACGCTTACAGCAAGCGTAGGTACAACCAGCTGGCCCGAAGGCCTCCTCAGGCACAGGGACAGTCCCAGCGCGCTCATTCCCATCAACAGCGTGCGACTAAGCAGGCCCCTGCAGCTCCACAGCAAAAGCAGGGGTACGGGCTTTTGACTGGATCCATGGGAACATAGCTGCCATCAAAAGTAGCCGTGCCGGACGGCCTGCCGGTCGGAGGGAGGTTGACAGTTTTTCACCAAAGGTGGCCTCTCATAACCTCCGACCAGTGGGTTCTCCAAATAGTGCGGTGCAGATACACCCTGAATTTGATCTCCACCCCCACCAAATTGCCCATCGGGAGTTCAATCCTTCAGCTCCCACCACAGGCAGGTACTTGCAGAAGAACTCTCCGCCCTTCTCAGCGCCAATGTGGTCGAGCCTGTGCCACCCGGGCAGGAAGGGCAGGGATTCTATTCCAGGTACTTTCTTGTGGAAAAGAAAACAGGGGGGATCCTAGACCTGAGAGGCCTGGACAAATATCTGGTGCGAGAAAAGTTCAGGATGCTTTCCTTGGCCACCCTCCTCCCCATGATTCAGAAAGACAATTGGCTATGTTCCCTGGATTTAAAGGATGCTTAAACCCACATTCCGATACTGCCAGCTCACAGACAGTATTTGCGATTCCGTCTGGGGACACGTCACTTCCAGTATTGTGTGTTGCCCTTTGGGCTCGCTTCTGCGCCACGGGTATTCACGAAGCCTCGTAGTGGTTGCGGCGTACCTTCGCAAGCTGGGGGTGCATGTGTTCCCGTATCTTGACGATTGGCTGGTGAAGAGCACCTCAGAGGCGGGAGCTCTTCGGTCCGTGCAGTGCACTATTCAACTCCTGGAGCTGCTGGGGTTTGTCATAAATTACCCGAAGTCCCATCTCCAGCCAGTCCAATCTCTCGAATTCATAGGAGCTCTGCTGAATTCACAGATGGCTCATGCCTACCTTCCCGAAACGAGGGCTCAGAACCTTATGTCCCTCGCCTCCCAGGCCAGAACGTCCCAGCAGATCACAGCTCGGCAGATGTTGAGACTCCTGGGCCATATGGCCTGTACAGTCCATGTGACTCCCATGGCTCATCTTCACATGAGATCAGCTCAATGGACCCTAGCTTCCCAGTGGTGCCAGGCCACCGGGAATCTGGAAGATGCTATCCGCCTGCCCATCAGTTGTTGCAATTCGCTGCGCTGGTGGACGATTCGGACCAATTTGACCTTGGGACGCCTGTTCCAAATTCCTCAGCCGCAAAAAGTGCTGACGACGGATGCATCAATCCTGGGGTGGGGAGCTCATGTCGATAGGCTCCACACCCAAGGGGTGTGGTCCCTCCAGGAAGCAGGTCTTCAGATCAATCTCCTGGAGCTCCGAGTGGTCTGGAACGTGCTGAAGGCTTTCAGAGATCGGCTGTCCTTCCAAATTATCCAAATTCGGACAATCAGGTTGCAATGTACTACATCAACAAGCAGGGGGGCACCGGATCTCGCCCCCTGTGTCAGGAGGCCGTCGGGATGTGGCGCTGGGCACGCCAGCACGGCATGCTTCTCCAAGCCACATACCTGGCAGGCGTAAACAACAGTCTGGCCGGCAGATTGAGCAGACTCATGCAACCACACGAGTGGTCGCTCCATTCCAGAGTGGTACGCAAACTCTTCCGAGAGTGGGGCACTTCCTCGGTGGACCTTTTCGCCTCCCAGACCAATCACAAGCTGCCTCAGTTCTGTTCCAGACTTCAGGCACACGGCAGACTAGCATTGGATACCTTTCTCCTTCATTGGGGGAAGGGCCTCCTGTATGCGTATCCTCCCATACCTTTGGTGGGAAAGACCTTACTGAAGCTCAAGCAAGACCACGGCACCATGATTCTGATCGCGCCCTTTTGGCCCCGTCAGATCTGGTTCCCTCTTCTTCTGGAGTTGTCCTCCGAAGAACTGTCAAGATTGGAGTGTTTTCCAACCCTCATTTCGCAGAATGACGGAACGCTTCTGCACCCCAACCTTCAGTCTCTGGCTCTCACGGCCTGGATGTTGAGGGCGTAGATTTTGCTACCTTGGGTCTGTCTGAGGGTGTCTCCCGTGTCTTGTTTGCTTCTAGGAAAGATTCCACTAAGAAGTGTTACTTTTTCAAGTGGAGGAGGTTTGTCGTTTGGTGTGAGAGCAAGGCCCTAGAACCTCGCTCTTGTCCTGCGCAGACCCTGCTTGAGTACCTTCTACACTTATCAGAGTCGGGTCTCAAGACCAACTCAGTAAAGAATCACCTTAGTGCAATTAGTGCTTACCATCATCATGTAGAGGGTAAAGCCATCTCTGGACAGCCTTTAGTCGTTCGATTCATGAGAGGTTTGCTTTTATCAAAGCCTCCTGTCAAGCCTCCTGCAGTGTCATGGGATCTCAACGTCGTCCTCACCCAGCTGATGAAACCTCCTTTTGAGCCTCTAAACTCCTGCCATCTGAAGTACTTGACCTGGAAGGTCATTTTCTTGGTGGCAGTTACTTCAGCTCGCAGAGTCAGTGAGCTTCAAGCCTTGGTAGCTCATGCTCCTTATACTACATTCCATCATAACAGAGTAGTCCTCCGCACTCACCTTAATTTTCTGCCAAAGGTGGTGTCGGAGTTCCATCTTAACCAGTCAATTGTCTTGCCAACATTCTTTCCCAGACCTCATACCCACCCTGCTGAACGTCAGTTGCACACATTGGACTGCAAGAGAGCATTGGCCTTCTACCTGGAGCGGACACAGCCCCACAGACAGTCCGCCCAATTGTTTGTTTCTTTCGACCCCAATAGGAAGGGGGTTGCTGTCAGGAAACGCACCATTTCCAATTGGGTAGCAGATTGCATTTCTTTCACTTACGCCTAGGCTGGGCTGATTCTTGAGGGTCATGTCACGGCTCATAGTGTTAAAGCCATGGCAGCGTCAGTAGCCCACTTGAAGTCAGCCACTATTGAAGAGATTTGCAAGGCTGCGACGTGGTCATCTGTCCACACATTCATATCACATTACTGCCTTCAGCAGGATACCCGACACGACAGTCGGTTCGGGCAGTCGGTGCTGCAGAATCTGTTTGGGGTTTTTTTCTGTTCAGGCTGCACTCCCAGTTAGTTGTTCTTCGTAGGTCAATTTCTGCTATGTTCTCGCCGTTGCGAGGCCCAATTGACCCTGTTTGTTGTTTTGAGTGAGCTTGGGAGCTAGGGATACCCCAGTTGTGAGAACAAGCAGCCTGCTTGTCCTCGGAGAAAGCGAATGATACATACCTGTAGCAGGTGTTCTCCGAGGACAGCAGGCTGATTGTTCTCACCTTCCCTCCCTCCTCCCCTTTGGAGTTGCGTTTTTTCCTCTTTGCTTGTCATTTAACTGAGCGGGAGCGGTCATGCACGGGCGGGAAGACGGCCGCACGTGCGCGGTGGACGTACCTCGCGTGTGGGACCTCCCGTGAGAATTTTCTTCCGGTTCGAGGAGCTGCCGTGTACGTCAACCCAGTCGTGAGAACAATCAGCCTGCTGTCCTCGGAGAACACCTGCTACAGGTATGTATCATTCGCTTGTTCACAATGAATGCGGTTGTCTATATTTGCTTGCACATGGTCTAGTAACAGATTGATTTGTACATTTTGCTTAGTCTAACAACAGGCATTTTTGCAACCCTTGGACTAGAACTGAGCACATCGACCTTTAGTGGTCCAAAATAAAAGTACATGAGTATATACCGTATTTTTCGGACTATAAGACGCACCGGACCATAAGACGCACCTAGGTTTTAGAGGAGGGAAATAGGACAAAAAAATTTTGCTTTTTCCCTCCTCTAAAACCTAGGTGCTCCGGTGCGTCTTGTCCGAATCCCTTCCTCCAAGTTCGGGATCGCCGTCAGGGTTACCTCCCCCCCCCCCCCCCCCCCCCCGGCCCTGTCACCACTTCTCCCCTTACTCACGCTATCTTCCCTGGTGGTCTAGTGACGTCGGGGCAGGAAAGAGCCCCCTCTTTCCTGCCCAGCGCGCTGCTCTCCATCCTCCTGTATGCATTGCTGCCTGACAGTCTCGGCGAGATTCAAAATGGCCGCCGAGAATTGCAGTCTCGGCAGCCATTTTGAATCTCGCCGAGACCGTCAGGCTGCATACAGGAGGATGGAGAGCAGCGTGCTGGGCAGTTAAGAGAGGGCTCTTTCCTGCCCCAACGTCACTAGACCACCAGGGAAGATCGCGTGAGTAAGGGGAGAAGTGGTGACAGGGCCGGGGTGGGGGGGGAGGAGGGTAACCCTGACGGTGATCCCGAACTCGGAGAGCGGGCGGCCTGCCAGCCAGCCAAATCTCTACCTTCGGACTATAAGACGCACCCCCCATTTTCCTCCCAAATTTTGGGGGAAAAAAAGTGCGTCTTATAGTCCGAAAAATACAGTACATGTAACATCTGTAATAGAACTGCTTGTCCATGCCTATCACAAATGTTCCAGAATATAGGAAAAGCATTGAAAATATAAACTTAGTTACAAAACAAACAGCAAAGTAATTCAGTAGAGAAAATAGCTATTACAAGGTATCGATTGTGTAAAGGTAAAGGCTTTCAGGGCTACTAAGATCCCTTAATTGACAACTTGTGAGCTGAAAAACCTTTCGTCTCACACAAGTGGTCTAGAGTTGGGATACATAGTTTACAAGAGTTTCCAAAAGTGGCCCTAATCAGCCAATAAATACTACTATTAAATACTACTACTACTACTTATCATGTCTATAGCGCTACTAGAAATATGCAGCACTGTACACTTGAACATGAAGAGACAGTCCCTGCTCGACAGAGCTTACAATCTAATTAGGACAGACAGGACAAATAAGGGATAAGGGAATTACTAAGGTGAGAATGATAAAACATGGGTACTGAACAAGCGAGTAAGGGTTAGGAGTTTAAAGTAGCATTAAAAAGGTGGGCTTTTAGCCTAGATTTGAAAATGGCCAGAAATGGAGCTTGATGTACCGGCTCAGGAAGTCTATTCCAGGCATATGGTGCAGCAAGATAAAAGGAACGGAGTCTGGAGTTAGCAATGGAGGAGAAGGGTGCAGATAATAAAGATTTACCTAGTGAATGGAGTTCCCGGGGAGGAGTGTAGGGAGAGATAAGAGTAGAGAGGTACTGAGGAGCTGCAGAGTGAATGCACTTGGAAGTCAATAAGAGGAGTTTGAACTAGAGTGTTGCAAAGGGACATAAATCCAACCCGGCCCCATATGTCCCTGTGGGGAATCTATCCCGTCTCCGCAAGAATTTAATGGTACATTAAAAAAAAAATTCCTGTCTGTCTCTGGGATCGAGCCGCAACACTGCAGGCAAGGAAGGAACAGAAGTTGGAACACTCTGGTGCGCACATGTAAGACTTCTCTGATTCACTGGCACCGTGTGCTAAGAGATCGCCAAATGCACATGCCGGTATTTCAGGTGACATCTGATGCTCGTGCCCATGTCAGAGCTGAAGTCTGCGCATTAGCCCGGGAGCAAAGAGGATTAATAGAAACAGTAAATGACAGCAGATAAAAGCTGGAACGGTCCATCCAGTCTGCCCAATAGACATAATCATTATCAATTCATGAGTAAATCAACAATGAATGTGATATTAAATACTTGATTATGGTCTTTCTGTGGCGTTTCTGGGACATAGACCATAGAAGTCCGCCTGGCCCTATCCTTATGTTCCAACTGCTGGAGTTGCCCTCGAAGTCCACTCCAGCCTATTTATTTTTTCATTTGCTGGACACAGACCGTAAAAGTCTGTCCAGCACTGTCCTCATGTTCCAGCCTCTAAAGTTGCTGTCTAAGCCCTTACCAGCCCATCCTAAACCAGATTGTCATATATGAGACACAGGCCATATAGGTCTCCCGGTATCGACCCTAGTTCATCACAGCCAGAGTCGCCATCTAAGTGTCATTCAACACATCCACACACATGCAGTCATTTAAGTTTAGGGGTTTTTTTTTAATAACTTTCATTTTCTAATTAGAGATCCTCTATGTTTATCCCATGCCATTTTGAATTTCATCACCATTTGTATCTCTACCACCTCCTTAATGGAGACTTTCCGCATCCGTGCTGTTAAAGCAAGGAGGAGGAGACAGAACTCAAAGAACTTAGTACTCGGTAGGTGAGAGGCTGGCACAAGTGCAGCATACACTTCCACGGGAACCCTACAGGAACTGCTTCTGTCCATGCGGGAATCCCGCGCAAGTCTCTAGTTTGAACTGTATGCGGAAATGGATAGGGAGCCAATGAAATGATTCGAGGAGAGGGCTAATATGAGTATAGCAACACTGGCGGAACATAAGTCATGCAGCATAATTTTGAACAGATTGAAGGGGAGAATGAGGAGAGGTTGATTTAGGCGGAAAGATAAGAAGCTCAGTCTTGGCCATGTTTAGTTTCAGATGGCAGTGAAACTTAAATATAATATATAAATATAAACATAAATAGTATGCCTAATAGCATGGAATCCATAAGTGTCAGAGGTGAGCTATGTTATTGCATACTAGGACCTGAAATAGTCCAAATATGATCAATTCTTACAAGCTTATAAGATATATTTTTTTCTGTCTTTGGACAGATTTAGTGTTACGTGGAGATTAGTAGAATATCTGTGAAGCTGATGTTAAATTATACTGCAGTATCAATGTCAGCCAAGGCTTGATTAAAATATTTTTTGACTATGAAAGGTTTTTTTTTCAAGTATCTTCAAACTCATTTTGTGTTGAATGTTGGCAAATGCATCCATATTCAACACAGTAAAATCGTACCACTTGCACAAAACCATGGGATGGAGCAAAGGTAGGGAATAAAGAAAGAGTAAGGGGGGTGTGCTGCCTTATAACACAGTCTGTGTTCTCCCATAGCTGCATTGTTGAGATGTAATGTTGATCCTTGTAATTTGACCCATTTCCATCTGGCTTCTCAGGGCAGCAAGGAGCTTGTAAACATCACCAGCTGACCTTGTGTCTCCTCCTTTTCTCAACACCATTCTCACCAATGCTGAAGAAGGGAGAGAACATAGCACGTGCATTCTCTGAAGAAGCAGGAAGACTTTGGGAAGCTGGATGGTGCATGAGAATATAATAGGTGAATAGAGGACACAAGGTGGTTCACGGAGCTACCTATTACACGGCTAATATACAACACCCAGGACAGCTACCTTGGCTGTCAGGCACACGTGTCTTGCTGGGTTCCCAGCTAATGCTCGCTACAGTTCTGAGTGTGCTGACAGATAAAACTAAGGTGAAGCATTTCTGGAAACCCAAAACAAATTTTTTGTTACATAGTGGTACCCTCTACTGTGTGGTGAAATATTTGCAAGACCCAAGCACATATCTAAGGCACTTCTTGTTACATAATACTGTTATGCATCCCAAGGATGAATAGCTCTGGCGATTCAGTGTTATAAATAAGACAAGGTTTGCCTGTGAAAAGGAAATGTCAGTACAAATCATCTGAATGAACTTCATTTGTATTGGTGATCTGCAATCCTGACTGCAAGCACTCAAGTACCAGAGAGGCCTTTTCCTGCTAAATACCCCACCACAAAATACACCCACTGATGTCCAATTACAGTTTTATAGATGAATTCCTTAAAAACTTTAACTATAATGAGGTACGTTTCCAGCATGGGAAGTTTATGATTTTACTACTACCATAAATATTGAGGAATGAGGGACTGTGAATATGTTTCAAAAATTTATAACAACCTCAATATTTCATGGAGAAAACAATAATAATAGTAATCACACAGTCAATGTAAAGGAAAAAGTCTCAGAATTTCACTCGAACGCTACCAAATACTACTCACATTCCATCACCGGCATAAAAACTCTTCAGCTAACAGTGAATAATTTTTTCCAAAAAACATTTTATATCTTTCATTATTCAATTCTACTTTAAATATGATTCTACGAGGACAAGCAGGCTTGCATATTCTCACGTGTGGGTAGGCGCTGATGTGCGTCATCCGGTCCAAGTGAAAAACAAAACAGAGCTTTAGTAAAACGCGAGCCGCTCTACACCGCATATGCACTACTGCCTTCCCGCCCACCATGCAAATGCAGTTGTCTCAGTTTCATTTTTTCTGCATGGAGAAGCTGTGTTCTACCAGTGCTCTTTACACATCCGGTTTTTAGAGCTTTTCAGTGCCTTTGGCTTGTTTTTTCATCTTTTTCTTTCTATTTTTCAAGTTCCTTTGTTAGTTTTCTTTCTGCCCATGTTTGATTTTCTTTCTCCGAGGACAAGCAGGCTGCTTGTTCTCACTGATGGGGTGACATCCACGGCAGCCCCTCCAATCGGAATCTTCACTAGCAAAGTCCTTCGCTAGCCCTCGCGCGCCGATGCGCACCGCGCATGCGCGGCCGTCTTCCCGCCCGAAACCGGCTTGAGCCGGCCAGTCTTCTTTTCTCCGCGCTCAGGACGGTTGTGTTTCCGTTTCGTGCCCCGTAAAAGTCGACCTCGCGCTTCGTTTTTCGACTCGTTTCACTTCAAAAGTGTTGGAAAAACCCTCTTTTGGCTTTTTCCCTTCCTCTAGTTCGAGTTTTTCACCCCGGTAAGTTTTCTTTCGTCGTCGGGGTAGGCCTTACTTAGGCCCCGGTCGAAATTTCCTTCCCGCTTTTTCTGCTGGTGCCAAATTTCGCCATTTCGTCTTTCGATCTCGCCGGCGTGATTTTTCCGCCCATGACATCGAAGCCTTCCAGCGGCTTCAAGAAGTGCACCCAGTGCGCCCAGGTAATCTCGCTCACTGACAGGCACGCTTCGTGTCTTCGGTGTCTGGGGGCTGAGCACCGCCCTCAGGCCTGTAGTCTGTGTTCCCTTTTACAGAAGCGGACTCAGGTAGCGAGGTTGGCCCAGTGGAACTTTTTGTTCTCGGGCTCTTCGTCGGCATCGGCACCGGGGGTATCGAGTGCATCGACGTCTGCAGCGTCCAGACCTTCATCCTCGGCGGCCAGTGCATCGAGGCATCGACCTTCTGCATCGGCGCCGAGACATCGGGTGACTGCATCGACGTCGGTGGTACCGGGACCTCGTCTGCTGATGTCGTCGGACGGTGGTGCTTCGTCTGGAGTGCAGGTGAGGGCTGTCCACTCCCCTGCTGGTGGCGGTGAGCCTTCGGGTGGGTCTCCCCCTACCCTGAGGGCTCCTGCGGTACAGCCCCCCCGAGATCGACCCTCTTCGGTCTCGGCCCCGAGGAAGAGACGGCTGGATTCTACGTCCTCCTCGTCGGTGCCGGGAAGCGCCGGTGACGTGCTTCGCAAAAAATCTAAGAAGCATCGACACCGGTCCCCTTCCCGTGTCGGCACCGAGAGCTCTGGGTCGCCGAGGGAGTCGGCACCCAGTAGGCATCGGCACCGAGAGGACCGCTCACCCTCTGTTCAGGAGGTGTCGATGCGCTCCACTCTGGACAGCCCGGAACAGCCTCCACGCCCGGAACAGGTTCTGACGTCGACGCCTGCATCGACTTCCATGCCTTTTTCTGCAGCCGCTCTGAACGAGAGCCTCTGGGCCGTTCTTCCAGAGATTCTGGGAGAGCTGTTGCGCCCTACCCCTCCGGTACCGGCGGTGCTTGCGCCTCCGGTACCGTCGAGCGTGGCGCTGGCTGGTCCATCGCCCGAGGTGAGGTCACCGGCGTCGGTGCCGCTTGCGGTACTGACTGCCGTCGCCTCCCAGGAGGGCTCCCCGACTACGTCGGCGGAGGGAGCTTCGCCGATGCGGGCGAGGGAGTCTACCTCTCGACGCCCCCATTGTGGACTTGGCTCCACGGAGTCGAGTCGGGCGCGGTTGCAGACACAGGTTCGTGAACTTGTGTCTGACACCGAGGGTGAGGCCTCGTGGGAGGAAGAGGAAGACATCAGGTATTTCTCTGACGAGGATTCTGAAGGTCTTCCCTCTGACCCCACTCCCTCTCCTGAAAGGCAGCTTTCTCCTCCTGAGAGTCTGTCTTTCGCTTCCTTTGTCCGGGAGATGTCTACGGCCATCCCCTTCCCGGTGGTTGTGGAGGACGAGCCCAGGGCTGAAATGTTTGAGTTCCTGGACTATCCTTCTCCACCTAAGGAAGCGTCCACTGTACCCATGCACCATGTCTTTAAGAAGACATTGCTGGCGAACTGGACAAAACCTCTAACTAATCCCCACATTCCCAAAAAGATCGAGTCCCAGTACCGGATCCATGGGGACCCAGATCTGATGCGCACCCAGTTGCCTCATGACTCTGGAGTTGTGGATTTGGCCCTAAAGAAGGCCAAGAGTTCTAGGGAGCATGCTTCGGCGCCCCCGGGCAAAGACTCTAGAACCTTAGACTCCTTTGGGAGGAAGGCCTACCATTCTTCTATGCTCGTGGCCAAAATCCAGTCTTACCAGCTCTACACGAGCATACACATGCGGAACAATGTGCGGCAGTTGGCGGGCTTGGTTGATGCGCTCCCCCCTGAGCAAGCCAAGCCATTTCAGGAGGTGGTCAGGCAGCTGAAGGCGTGCAGGAAATTCCTGGCCAGAGGGGTGTATGACACCTTTGATGTTGCGTCCAGGGCCGCTGCTCAAGGTGTGGTGATGCGCAGGCTCTCATGGCTGCGTGCCTCCGACCTGGAGAACAGACTCCAGCAGCGGATTGCGGACTCGCCTTGCCGTGCGGACAATATTTTTGGAGAGAAGGTCGAACAGGTGGTAGAGCATCTCCACCAGCGGGATACCGCATTCGACAAGTTCTCCCTGCCGGCAGCCTTCAGCATCTACCTCTACAGGTAGATTTTTCGGGGGAAGGAAGACTGGTCCCTACTCTTCTGGTAAGCGTAGGTACAATCCTCCTTCTCGACAGCCTGTGGCCCAGGCTAAGCCCCAGCGCGCTCGCTCTCGTCAGCAGCGTGCGACTCAGCAAGGCCCCTCGGCTCCCCAGCAAAAGCAAGGGACGGGCTTTTGACTGGCTCCAGCAGAGCATAGCCGACATCCAAGTGTCAGTGCCGGGCGACCTGCCAGTCGGGGGGAGGTTGAAAGCTTTTCACCAAAGGTGGCCTCTCATAACCTCCGATCAGTGGGTTCTGCAAATAGTCCGGCAAGGATACACCCTCAATTTGGCCTCAAAACCTCCAAATTGTCCACCGGGAGCTCAGTCTTACAGCTTCCAGCACAAGCAGGTACTTGCAGAGGAACTCTCCGCCCTTCTCAGCGCCAATGCGGTCGAGCCCGTGCCATCCGGGCAGGAAGGGCTGGGATTCTATTCCAGGTACTTTCTTGTGGAAAAGAAAACAGGGGGGATGCGTCCCATCCTAGACCTAAGGGCCCTGAACAAATATCTCGTAAAAGAAAAGTTCAGGATGCTTTCCCTGGGCACCCTTCTTCCCATGATTCAGGAAAACGATTGGCTATGCTCTCTGGACTTGAAGGACGCCTATACGCACATCCCGATACTGCCAGCTCACAGACAGTATCTGCGATTTCAGCTGGGCACACGTCACTTCCAGTACTGTGTGCTACCCTTTGGGCTCGCCTCTTCGCCCAGGGTGTTCACAAAGTGCCTGGCTGTAGTAGCAGCGGCACTTCGCAGACTGGGGGTACACGTGTTCCCATATCTCGACGATTGGCTGGTGAAGAACACATCCGAGGCAGGAACCCTGCAGTCCATGCAGATGACTATTCGCCTCCTGGAACTACTGGGGTTTGTGATAAATTACCCAAAGTCCCATCTTCTCCCAGTGCAGAAACTCGAATTCATAGGAGCTCTGCTGGATTCTCGGACGGCTCGCACCTAGCTCCCAGAGGCGAGAGCCAACAACTTGTTGTCCCTCGTCTCGCGGGTGCGAGCGTCCCAGCAGATCACAGCTCGGCAGATGTTGAGATTGCTGGGCCACATGGCCTCCACAGTTCATGTGACTCCCATGGCCCGCCTTCACATGAGATCTGCTCAATGGACCCTAGCTTCCCAGTGGTTTCAGGCTGCTGGGGATCTAGAAGATGTGATCCACCTGTCCACGAGTTTTCTCAAATCCCTGTATTGGTGGACGATTTGGTCCAATTTGACTCTGGGACGTCCTTTCCAAATTCCTCAGCCACAAAAAGTGCTGACCACGGATGCGTCTCTCCTGGGCTGGGGAGCTCATGTCGATGGGCTTCACACCCAAGGAAGCTGGTCCCTCCAGGAACGCGATCTGCAGATCAATCTTCTGGAGCTGCGAGCGATCTGGAACGCTCTGAAGGCTTTCAGAGATCGGCTGTCCCACCAAATTATCCAAATTCAGACAGACAACCAGGTTGCCATGTATTACATCAACAAGCAGGGGGGCACCGGATCTCGCCCCCTGTGTCAGGAAGCCGTCAGCATGTGGCTCTGGGCTCGCCGTCACGGCATGGTGCTCCAAGCCACATATCTGGCAGGCGTAAACAACAGTCTGGCCGACAGGTTGAGCAGGATTATGCAACCTCACGAGTGGTCGCTCAATTCTCGTGTAGTGCGACAGATCTTCCAGGTGTGGGGCACCCCCTTGGTAGACCTCTTCGCATCTCGAGCCAACCACAAAGTCCCTCAGTTCTGTTCCAGGCTTCAGGCCCACGGCAGACTGGCATCGGATGCCTTCCTCCTGGATTGGGGGGAGGGTCTGCTGTATGCTTATCCTCCCATACCTCTGGTGGGGAAGACTTTGTTGAAACTCAAGCAAGACCGAGGCACCATGATTCTGATTGCTCCTTTTTGGCCGTGTCAGATCTGGTTCCCTCTTCTTCTGGAGTTGTCCTCCGAAGAACCGTGGAGATTGGAGTGTTTTCCGACCCTCATCACACAGGACGAAGGGGCGCTTCTGCATCCCAGCCTCCGGTCCCTGGCTCTCACGGCCTGGATGTTGAGAGCGTAGATTTTGCCTCTTTGGGTCTGTCAGAGGGTGTCTCCCGTATCTTGCTTGCTTCCAGGAAAGATTCCACTAAGAGGAGTTATTTCTTTCTGTGGAGGAGGTTTGCCGTCTGGTGTGACAGCAAGGCCCTAGATCCTCGCTCTTGTCCTACACAGACCCTGCTTGAATACCTTCTGCACCTGTCTGAGTCGGGTCTCAAGACCAACTCTGTAAGGGTTCACCTTAGTGCAATCAGTGCATACCATTACCGTGTGGAAGGTAAGCCGATCTCAGGACAGCCTTTAGTTGTTCACTTCATGAGAGGTTTGCTTTTGTCAAAGCCCCCTGTCAAGCCTCCTACAGTGTCATGGGATCTCAATGTCGTTCTCACCCAGCTGATGAAACCTCCTTTTGAGCCACTGAACTCCTGCCATCTGAAGTACTTGACCTGGAAGGTCATTTTCTTGGTGGCAGTTACTTCAGCTCGTGGAGTCAGTGAGCTGCAGGCCCTGGTAGCCCAGGCCCCTTACACCAAATTTCATCATAACAGAGTAGTCCTCCGCACTCACCCTAAGTTTCTGCCAAAGGTTGTGTCGGAGTTCCATCTAAACCAGTCAATTGTCTTGCCAACATTCTTTCCCCGTCCTCATTCCTGCCCTGCTGAACGTCAGCTGCACACATTGGACTGCAAGAGAGCATTGGCCTTCTATTTGGAGCGGACACAGCCCAACAGACAGTCCGCCCAATTGTTTGTTTCTTTTGATCCCAATAGGAGGGGAGTGGCTGTAGGAAAACGCACCATATCCAATTGGCTAGCAGATTGCATTTCCTTCACTTACGCCCAGGCTGGGCTGGCTCTTGAGGGTCATGTCACGGCTCATAATGTTAGAGCCATGGCAGCGTCGGTAGCCCACTTGAAGTCAGCCACCATTGAAGAGATTTGCAAAGCTGCGACGTGGTCTTCTGTCCACACATTCACATCCCATTACTGCCTGCAGCAGGATACCCGACGTGACAGTCGGTTCGGGCAGTCAGTTCTTCAGAACCTGTTTGGGCTTTAGGATCCAACTCCACCCCCCGAGGGCCCTGTTTGTTCTGTTCCAGGCTGCACTCTCAGTTAGTTGGTAAATTTTTCAGGTCAATCTCAGTTATGTCCTCGCCGTTGCAAGGCCCAATTGACCATGTTTGTTGTTTTGAGTGAGCCTGGGGGCTAGGGATACCCCATCAGTGAGAACAAGCAGCCTGCTTGTCCTCGGAGAAAGCGAATGCTACATACCTGTAGAAGGTATTCTCCGAGGACAGCAGGCTGATTGTTCTCACAAACCCGCCCGCCTCCCCTTTGGAGTTGTGTCTTCCCTGGTCTTTGTCTTGCTACATATGAGACTGGCCGGCTCAAGCCGGTTTCGGGCGGGAAGACGGCCGCGCATGCGCGGTGCGCATCGGCGCGCGAGGGCTAGCAAAGGACTTTGCTAGTGAAGATTCCGATTGGAGGGGCTGCCGTGGACGTCACCCCATCAGTGAGAACAATCAGCCTGCTGTCCTCTGAGAATACCTTCTACAGGTATGTAGCATTCGCTTTTTTGACGTGAGCTGCCTTTAGGTGCTGACTCCGGTCAGATACCCCTTTTTTTGTACCTTTGCCCCTTTTTTGGGCACCATAGAGCTGTTTGTTTAGGCTTGCGAAGTCTTCCCTTCCATGTCCATGAAGACTCCCAGTGGCTTCAAGCGTTGTACCGGTGCAACCGGACCATCTCGTGGAAAGATACCCATTCTTGGTGTCTTCAGCCCGACCATAGCCCTGCTAACTGTGTGCTCTGTTTTCGTGTGAAGAAGAGGACCCAAGTTTTTACGTTTGGGGAGCGTGCCAGGTGCCCTTGACCTGGATTGGCCACTGTCGGTGACAGGATGCTGGGCTAGATGGACCTTTGGTCTTTCCCAGTATGGCACTACTTATGTACTTATGTACTTCCCAGAAGGCTCAACTTGAGAAGATTTTTGGAGCCAGGTCCAGATCTTCGGCATCGAGGTCGGAGGCGTCAGCATCGACATGAAGTGTTGCACCAGCATCAGGAGTATTGGTTGGCATGGCTGCTTCAAGACCTCAGGACACTGGGAGCAGTGAGGCATTGAGTGGGTCTCCACCTGTCTCGAGGCCTCCTGCTGTGCAGGCCTACCGTCGGACCTGATCCCGAGGCAACGTGAGGATTCAACGTTGTCCTCAGCACCGAGGAGTATGGATGATGTGCTTCGGGCAAAGGCTAAGAAGCACCATCGTTTATCTCCCTTTCTACGCGGTGCCGGGAGCTCCGGGGAGTCGAGAGATTTGGCACCCGAGAAGTGTCAGCGCTGGGAGGACCGCTCTCCCTCCATCCAAGAGTTGTTTATGCGCTCATCTCCAAGCAGCCGAGATCCTGCTCCTATATCAACCCCAGCGATTCTCCAGCCTGCGCCCCAACTGGTGCTTCAGCTTTTCCCGATGATTTCCCTCGATGAGTGCATCCGGGCCTTGCTCTCTGAGCGGCTGGATGGCCTTATGCAGTGATATTCATTGGTATTGGGGGGTGCTTACGCCTACTATACCTGCTGTTGGCCCCGCCTGGCCCTTGGCTTGCGGTGTGGCCTCCAGCGAAGCTTCCTTCACAGACATTGAGGGGGTACCGGTCTCTCTACGCCATTCCCGAGGACAGAGTTCCTCGCCATTGAGACAGGCTCGGACTCTATAATCTCTTAGAGAGATTTTATCCGACACTGAGGAGGAGCACTCATGGGAATCTGAGGAGAATCCCAGATAATTTTCCTCTGATGAGTCTTATGAGATCCCTTCTGAGCCCTCCCCTCCACCTGAGAGGAGACAGTCTCCACCCGAGAGTCTCTCTCTTCCATCTTTTGTGAGGGAAATGGCTGAGGCTATTCCATTAGGAGTGGCCTAGTGGTTAGGGTGGTGGACTTTGGTCCTGGGGAACTGAGGAACTGAGTTTGATTCCCACTTCAGGCACAGGCAGCTCCTTGTGACTCTGGGCAAGTCACTTAACCCTCCATTGCCCCATGTAAGCCGCATTGAGCCTGCCATGAGTGGGAAAGTGCGGGGTACAAATGTAACAAATAAAAAAATAAAATTACCCGTAGAAGTGGAGGATGAGCTCAGGGCCAAGATGCTCGAGGTCCTGGACTATACCTCCCCACTTATGGAGACTGTGACGGCTCCTCTCCACGAGGTACTCAAGGCAGTCCTTGTGAGAAACTGGGTGTCTCAAGAAGATTGACACCCTGTACCAGATCCACAGTGAGCCTGGTTTTGTGCGGCCTCAGTTGCCTCATGATTCCATGGTTGTGGAATCCGCTTTCAAAAGAGACAGGTGTACTAGGGACTATGCCTCGGCTCCCCCAGGCATAGAAGCTAGAACCTTGGATTCTCTTGGGAGAAAGATGTACCAGGTCTCTATGCTCATATCCCGTATTATGTCATACCAGCTCTTCACGAGCGTTTACTTGCAGAATTCGGTGAGACAGCTGTCTGACTTGGTTGATATTGTCCCTCCAGCAGGCCGAGCCTTTTCGCCAGTTGGTCAAGCAGCAGAAGGCATACTGAAAGTTCTTGGCCAGGGGCACTTACAACACTTTTCATGTGGCATCCAGGATCTTCGCCCAAAGAATAGCATTGCGCAGACTCTCATGGCTGCGTGTTTCTGACTTGGAACATTCTGTTCAGCAGAGGTTGGCGAATGCCCCTTGCCATGGGGATAACCTTTTTGGGGAGAAGGTTGAAGAGGTCGCTGACCAGATTAAGAAACACACTATCTCTTCTCTCTCCCCCCGGACGCCTTCTGCATCCAGCTCCTCATCTAGGAGGTATTTTGGCAAGTTGAGGGGTGCCCCCTACTACTACTACTCCAGGCATAGGTACACTCCCTTGGCTCGCCAGCCTGCCCAGGCTCAGCCCCAGCGTGCTCGTTCTTGTCAACAGCGTGCACCTAAGGCTCCTGCTGCTCCCCAGTCAAAGCAAGGGACAGGTTTTTGACTGGCTCCAGCAGAGTATAACCAAAATAAGTGTCCATCCCAAACGATTTGCCAGTTTTGGGGAAGTTAAAATTTTTTCACCAAAGGTGGCCTCTCATAACCTCCAACCATTGGGTTCTTCAACTAGTCCGTCTCGGATACACCCTCAGCTAGCATTCCAAACCTCCAAATTGCCCACCGAGAGCACATTCGTTCGGCTCTTGGCACAAGCAGGTACTTGCAGAGGAACTCTCCGCCCTTCTGAAGGCCCATGCGGTCGAACCCATTCTACCAGGGGAAGAAGGGCAGGGATTCTATTCCAGGTACTTTCTTGTGCCGAAAAAGACAGAGGGGATGCATTCCATCCTAGACCTAAGGGCCCTGAATAAATATCTAGTCCGGGAAAATTTCAGAATGGTTTCCCAGGGCACCCTTCTCCCAATCATTCAAGAAAACAATTGGCTATGCTGTTTGAATTTGAAGGATGCACATCAATACTTCCTGCTCACCGGAAGTATCTTCGATTTCGGCTGGGAACACATCACTTTCAGTACTGCTTGTTGCCTTTTGGCCTCTCGTCAGCTCCCAGGGTCTTCACCAAGAGTCTTGTGGTAGTCACAGCATCACTATACAGACTGGGAGTCCATGTGTTCCCTTATCTCGATGACTGGTTAATGAAGAGCACCTCAGAGGACGGTGCTCAGGAGTCCATGCGGATGACTATTGGTGCTCGAGCTGCTAGGGTTCATTTTTAATTACCCCAAGTCCCATCTCCACCCTATACAGAGATTGGAATTCATAGAAGCCCTGCTCGACATGCAGAAGGTTCGGGCCTTCCTCCCGGAGGCCACAACAGACAGCCTTGTTTTGCTGGCCTCCAAGGTTCACAGCTCGGCAGATGTTGAGATTGCTGGGCCACATGGCT
Organism: Microcaecilia unicolor; assembly: GCF_901765095.1. Taxonomy (NCBI): domain Eukaryota; kingdom Metazoa; phylum Chordata; class Amphibia; order Gymnophiona; family Siphonopidae; genus Microcaecilia; species Microcaecilia unicolor. The sequence continues at coordinate 48,283,995 of NC_044031.1, read as the reverse complement.
TCCATAGTGTATGTTACACCCATGATAAGTCTCCAGATGTGATCAGCTCAATGGACTGGCTTCTCAGTGACATCAAGCCACGGAAAGTCTGGAAGATGCTATCCAATTGTCCCCAGATCTGGTTCTCACAGCTTGGATGTTGAGAGCCTAGAATTTGCTTCCTTGGGTCTTTCGGAGGGTGTCTCCCAGGTCTTGCCGGCTTCCAGGATAGATTCCACTAAGAGGTGTTACTCTTTTTTTAAATGGAGGAGATTTGCCATCTGGTGTGTGAGCAGGGCCCTAGATCCCTTTACTTGTCCTACACAGACCCTGCTTGAATACCTTCTACACTTATCAGTCTGGTCTCAAGACCAACTCAGTAAGGGTTCACCTTAGTGCAATTAATGCTTATCATCGATGTGTAGAAGGTAAGCCCATCTCTAGACAGCCTTTAGTTGTTCACTTCATGAGAGGTTTGCTTTTGTCAAAGCCCCCTGTCAAACCTCCGCCGGTGTCATGGGATGTCAACGTCGTTCTCACCCAGCTGATGAAAGCTCCTTTTGAGCCACTGAATTTCTGTCATCTGAAGTACTTGACCTTTTCTTGGTGGCTGTTACTTCAGCTTGTAGGGTCAATGAGCTTTGAGGCCTTAATAGTGGATGCACCTTATACTCAATTTCATCACAGCCCATTTGTGGTCAGCCTCCATTGAGGAATTTTCAAGGCTGCAATGTGGTCTTCAGTCCACATATTCACATCTCATTACTGCCTTCAGCAGGATACCTGACGCAACAGTCGGTTTGGGCAGTCAGTGTTGCAGAATCTGTTTTGGGTCTAGAATCGAACTCCACCCTCCTAAACCCGTTTTATTTTGTTCCAGGCTGCACTCTCATTCAGATTGTATAAAGTTTCAGGTTAATCTGTGTAGTGTCCTTGCCATTGCGAGGCCCAATTGACCACTGTTTGTTCTTTTGGGTGAGCCTGGATACTAGGGATCTCCCACAAGTGAGAATATGCAAGCCTGCTTATTCTCTGAGAAAGCGAAGATACTTACCTGTAGTAGGTATTCTCCGAGGATAACAGGCTTCGTATTCTCACAATCTCGCCCACCTCCCCTTGGAGTTGTCTCCTTTATTATTTTATTTTTATTCCTTTGCTTTGAAATTAAATTGAGACAACCGTGTTCGCGCGATGGGCGGGAAGGCACTCGTGCATACGTGGTGGAGCGCTGCTCGCTCTTCACTAAAGCTCTGTTTTATACTTTGCAATAAGTGCTGGACCGAACGACTTGGATCGACGTCTACACATGTGAGAATATGAAGCCTGCTGTCCTCTAAGAATACTTGCTACAGGTAAGTATCTTCGCTTTTCAACCATTCCACCCCGGTGTTACTTACAAATAAGTCCATACAGTTATCTGTAGAGTTACAACAAGGTCCTTGTTTTGTGGGTCTATCCCGCTTCTTCAGGGTACAGGCAGATGTGTAGCCAGGTTGAGGACGTGGGGGGAGCAGAGAGCGGACTGCCGATGGGCAAAGAGTATAACCGGACTCACTTCAGCACAGTCCTTTACCCCATTGGCTAAAGTGTGAATATTATTATTTTCTCCATGAAATATTAATGAGGTGGTTATGATATTTTTGAAACATGTTGAAAGTATACCTTGATAACTATGAATAATAAGAACTTAGAGTTTTTTTTTTAGTGTGGTTTAGTTGAAAAGGCAAGGACAAAAAGGAGTCCTAAGCAGGTCATGACCCTACATTTGAAGTGTACTCTAGGGGACTAGTTAAGGAAGCATTGCCTCAAGGTAGGAAGATCTAGGTATGATAGAAGAGCAGTGGACTAAAGCACTGTAAGGGCATTAAATTTTTGTTAGGAAAATAAATGAAAGAGTAGAGAGAGATCTCTGTTTTTCAAATATACTACCACCCACCCCTGGCACATTTTTTAATTTATAGTCAGTTATCCTAATTATTTATTTTTATTTATTTGCTGCATTTATATCCCACATTTTCCCACCTATTTGCAGGCTCAATGTGGCTTACAATACAGTACAACAACAATCACATTAATGGGATAAGGAAATCTGAATATAAATAAGGTGCATGAGAATATTATGGCAATCATTTTAACGGAATAGTAATTTCAGCCTTGTTGCAGTTATGGTGCATAAGAAAATTGTGTATAATGAGAAGTGGGTAACTAGATAGAACATAATATAATGATAACAGGATAAAATATAATGTTCAATAATTTGGGTGTACGTTAGAATAAACATATTTGAACAGTTCCATTAAACTTGTATCTGGTGAAGTTTGTGTCGGTATTTTATGGGGGATCTTTTTTGTACGTTTTTTTGAACAGATAGGTCTTCAGTGATTTCCAGAAGGCCATCAGGTCATGTGTTGTTCTGAAGGTGGTTGGTAATTCATTCCATAGTTGTGTACAGAGATATGAGAAGCTGGATGCATGTATTGATTTGTATTTAATTCCTTTGCAGTTGGGATAATGGAGATTTAAGCAAGTGCGTGATGAACTTTTGTTATTTCTCACTGGTAGATCATTCAGATTTGACATATAGGAAGGGGCGTCTCCTTAAATGATTTTATGAACTAAGGTGCATATCTTGAATGCAATTCGATCTTTCAGAGGAAGCCAATGCAATTTTTCTCTAAGGGGTCCAGCACGTTCGTATTTCGCCTTTCCAAAAATCAATCTGGCTGCTGTGTTCTGGGCAGTCTGAAGTCTCTTGATGGTTTGAATCTTGCATCCCGCGTATAAGGAATTACAGTAGTCCAGATGACTCAGTACTAAAGATTGCACTAGGTTACGGAATGTCTCCCTTGGGGAAAAAAATGTTTCACTCTTCTAAGCCTCCACATTGCATAGAACATTTTCTTTATAACATTATTCACGTGGTTATCTAGATTTAGATTGCGATCAATTGTTACGCCTAGGAGTTTCAAGGTGTCCGCAACATGAAAAGTATGATTTAGTGTGCTTATATTGGTGTATTTGATTTTATTATATTGCGATTAATTAAAAGAACAAAAGGGATGTTTATCATTACAGAGTGTTTTAGTCAAATGTCCCTTCTACCTTAGCAAGTTTTAAATAACACACGAATACTAAGATGCAGACAACAGTCCAGCAGCAAGAGGAGTACTGTCCTGGCTTTTGCATTGAGTGGCACATGTATGATTATCTTCCAGTTGGCAAGAGGCTAATATGTGTGTTCTGTGTGAAAAGATCTCCTAGCTCTCAGAGAGCAAGTCCAGTCTCTTGAAGCTAGAGTAGCATACTTGAAGGAACTGAGGCAGACGGAGAGGTATATAGAGGAAACCTACATGAACATAGTAGAGGAGCCCTACTTCTAGTCTGGCAGCCACTGTGCTGCCTTGGAGGAGGGAAGCATTTCCATGGTGAAGTAGAAAGTGATCCTATAGCCGGGACCTGCCCTCCAGAGGATGCAATATTCTCTTGGACTGAGGATGTCTCTCAAGGGACGTCTCAGGAGGGAAGGGTTAGGACGTTCATTTTAGCTTGTGATTCGTTCATAATGCATGTAGGTAGCTGGGTGACCGGTGGGACATGAGGATCACTTGGTCGTTTGCCTTCCTGAAGCAAAGGTGGAGAACCTCACGCGTCACCTAGGTACGATTTTAGACAGTAATGAGGATGAGCCAGCTGTCTTCATACATATGGGTACCAATGAGAGGCGTAGCCACAGGGGGCCCACTTTGGGCTTAGGCCCCCTCCAAAATTGTGACACCAAATGCATGGCTTGCGAGGATGCTTAAGCCCCGCGGGCTAAAGAGATTCACCACCAGACCCCCACTTGTGTAGTCTGTGCAGTAGAAATGCCATCACTTCTGTGCATGCTCAGTTCATGTAATTGAACTGAGCATATGGGGAAGTGCTGGTGTTGGAGGCTGGAGCAGCTTCTGGCCTCCTTGCTCCTCAGGAAGCATGGCCCCAGGCTCTGAATGAGAATATCTGTCTTTAGCTGGTGGAGTTTGAGCATCCCTACCAGCAAAGAGATGATGGGGAGGGGCAGAGAGGAAATGCTTGGGCCCTTCCCCCCCAAACAAAAGAAATCAGGTTCTGATTACACTCCTGGTACCAGTGACACAGGAAAATGTGGGAGGGAGGTTCTGGAAGCCAAATTTAGGCTCTTAGGTAAAATGTTGAATTCTAGATTCTTAAGGGTGGTAGTCTCATAAATGCTCCCCTTTCCATATGCACAACCCAAGATGCAGGTAAAGCTCTAGACTTTCAATGCGTGGTTGAGACAATGTTGTAGGGATTTAGGATATAGATTTGTTAGGAACTGGGCAATTTTGAGAAAAGAGGAGTTTAGGCCAAAAAGATGGGCTCCACCTTAACAGGGATTGAACTAAGCTGCTAGTCCTAAGATTTAAAAAGGAGATGGAGAGCTTTTAAACTAGGGGAGGAGGAAGCTATCAGTCACTCAGAAGCACATGGTTTGGAGTGAGGTATCTATCTTTACTTAATACCTTTGTAACTCATCTATTATCTAGGCAGTGTACAGAAATACATACATATTATCAAACATGTAAGAACATAATGAGAAAACCCTTCACCTTTCAATCAGCCCACTACCCTAATCAGATCGGCCTCAAAACTGGTATCTTTTATCCTTTGAGAAAATATTTACGCTGTTTCATAAATTGAGAAACTTGGACAGATGATGTATCCATTCTGGCAACTGGTTTCATAAAAAATGTCCAATGCCAGAAAGCGCAACTTCCCTTTTGACAGCATAATTCATCTTAAGATAATATACAACCAATAATTCACACTGCTCAGAGCATAACTCTGGCAGGACAGTAATAGTAGCATGCCTTAAATAAAATGGACATTTTAAAAAAATGGTCACACCTTCACAGTGATAATAGTAAAATAATACAAAACAGAAACCAACAGAAGAGTCCTATCAATCTTTTAATTGATTTGGACCATCATAAAAATGAAGTCTGTCAAAACCCAAATTAGGATCAGAGAGACATTACTGTCATCTTTATCAGGGACGTATCTTTTTTTTTTTTTCCTTGTGCAAGCAGCTACTATTCTCATAACTGTCTTTTCATATTTTATTCATTGTATCCATATCCATCCATACAAGTAGAAAAGTCTTTACTTATCTTCAAAATTAATGCGGCTGAAGTTAGTGCTACTGGAGCTAATGCTGCTTAGATGTGTGTATATGGATTTGATTTTTTGTCCCTCTTTTTAGAAAACGGCACTGATGCAGAGTACGTGTACACTTGAAACACGATCATGTCGGATTGGATATTTATTGGGAGGATTGGACATTTATTAAGAGGGAAAGCAGAATTAACTCCAGCAGCATTAATTTTGAAGATAAGTAAAGACTTCTACTTTTATGGATGGATATGGATACAATGAGTAATATATGAAAAGTCAGTTATGAGAATAGTAGTTGCTTGCACAGGAAAAAACATATCCTTGATAGAGGTGAAAGTCATATATCTCTGATCATGGCTTGGGTTTTGACGGACTTTATTTTTATGATGGTCCAAATCAATTAAAATGATTCTTCTGGTGGCTTCTGTTTTGTATTAAATAAAATGGAGCCAGCCCAAAAATCACCTGAAAGATTAAAACGGATGCAGAAAAATATTTGTAATCAATACAAAGATCTTAACACTGGTATAATATGTTCAAACTTTTTGTCCTATAATCAGTCTAGCAGAAGCATTCTGCGCTAGCAGCAAAGGTTCAAGGTTGCATTTATTTCATTGTCTGCTTAGGGTCAGACCATCAAGCAGATTACATACATTAATGTTAAATGAGTTTAAAAAATTAAAAAAAAAAAAAAGGTTTCAATCTGATAGAAGCTTCACATCATGCCACAGAAATACCAACATACAAGGAATTACAATAATCTAACTTAGAAAACACTAAACTCTGAATGACAACTTGAAAATCTTCCCAGGGCAGCATGGGTTTGATTTTGCTGAGTGAAGTTGAAAAAAATGCAGCTTAGACAGTCTTTAACATTTTATTGTTTATTCCAGATTTGATATAATCACATATTCTAATGAGCTGGTCAAGGCAATTTACAAATTTTAAAAACAATTTAAGATAGAAAGTTAAAATCATGGACACAATAGGAAGCAAATATATAACTGAGTGCAGTTACAGACAATGAACTAACTGGTCGGGCATGCTGAAACATCACCAATGTTCAAACTGAAGAAATGGGTCTTCAGGGCAGTCCTAAATCTCGAAAAGGATTGCTCCATACGAACATGTGAAGACAGGACATTCCAGAGTTTAATAAAATCCTGAGTGCCTTGATGATTCATAGTGGGCAAGCTTTGGGCCTGGCAGCACCCTTGTGGGGGTGTAGGGTATGGTAAAAGATGCAAGATGAGGAAGTGATGTAAGTGTGGTATGCCTTGTAGTATAGAAAGAGAAATTTGTGCATCTCCAGCTATATCTCAACCCTGATTCTTGATAGGAAATCTCATCCCCTGATAAGAAAAATATTCACAATCAGTTATTGTTCCCTTTGGTTTTATGATCATTACCTCAGTTTTTGATAGATTCAGAGCCTAGATGGTTCCTGACCATCCAGCCATGAATCATATACCAACACAACTGCAAATTATAATTCATGATTGAACTGGACATCCACAGGTGGAAAAAAATTGGATGTCATCAGCATAATTTCTACATGACACATCCAGTGTACGCAGAACCTGGCACAATGGTCTCAAATACAAATTGCAAACCAGAAACCATGGGAGGAACACAACTGCTACGGACAAAAGAAAACGAACCAAAAGAGTAGAGGTGGACCAAAAACAACCTTGCAGCCAGTAGGGTTGAAGAGTAGTCTTTATTAAGCACCATAAGTACTGACTGACCAGACACGGGGCTGTGTTTTGGTAGATGTACCACCTACGTCAGGGGTCACAACAACTGTATGACTGTGCAAACACTATTCTTCAGATGGTGCAGAAATAGCTGATGTTTGTAGCAAACGATGAGTGGTACTACACTGGTATTTTCATCAAATTGATCGTGAAAGCAATCCTCTTGGAGCTTGCAGCATTTGACATACAGTCATACAGTTGTGACACCTGATGAAAGTGGTACATCCACCAAAACACGGCCCCGTGTGAGGTCAGTCAATAGTTGTGGTGCTTAATAAAGAGTGCTTGTCTACCCTGTTGGCTGTAAGGTTCCTTTGGTTCGCTATTTCAAATACAAATTAAACAATACCCCCGATAGATAAGGAATAAACATCAGAGATGCCCTCAACACTTTTCACCTGAATTGTCCGATCCAAAATATAGGAAACAAACCAAGAATACACCATCCCTCTAACGTCAAATGCATAAAATCAGTCTAACATAATCTTATTATCCACTGTATCAAAAGTAGAAGAAAGGTCCAGAGCCACAAAGCAAAAACATTTTTTTTAAATCCAAACCCAACCAAATCTTATGCAAAGAAGTTGACAATAGCAGCTCAATGCTATGAGCTTTCCTGAAGCCATATTGATGATGATCATCAAGTAACACACTTTATTTGACAAAATCCATCATCTGTGTCAATACAGTTGTTTTCAATCAGATGGCCAACACACAGCAAAATACATATGGACCCATAATTAGCAACCAGATTTTGATCCAATATATCTTTCTTCAGTATAGGATGCACAGTAGCACTTTTCAAAGATGGGAAATACATCCTTCAGCTAAGGACAAATTAACAATCATCAAACATATAAATTACGAGTGACCGTACTCACCCGCAAATGCGCAGTAGAAACCGAACGTTCAAGGAGCAACACTCCAAACCCCGCCTCCACCAGCAGCTCCTGTTCCTGTACCAAACGTAATGCAGCCAATAGGGAGGGAAGGAGGGGGCGTGGAAACGGAGGAGGACGTAATGCAGCCAATAGGGAGGGAAGGAGGGGGCGTGGAAACGGAGGAGGACGTAATGCAGCCAATAGGGAGGGAAGGAGGGGGCGTGGACATCGGTGGGGGAGGGAGGGAGGATGGAGAAGAGAACCACCATGTACAAGGGCACAGCAGGAACGACGAAGTGGCCGAGGCAACAAAAAAACCCGCAGCAGAAACCAAGCAGGGATCAAAAAACGTTCTGGGGCCAACAGAAAAAGGTAAACAGGTGCATTCACTCGCAGCACACACACACACAAGTCCTGCTTTGCAGCATGAAGCAAAGACATAGCTGTCCCGCCCCTTTGGCTCACTGAACAGCACGAGTCAGCAGAAGGGGCAGAACAACAACAACAACATGTATGCGGGGAGGGGGGAGGGAGACCGGCACACGACTGAAAAAATGAGCCTGCCTTTCAAACTGCTCTAACAACTGCCTAAAAGGAGACACTGAACCTCCACTGCCACACAGCTCCAACAACTGACTACAAGGAGACACTGAACCTCCACTGACACACAGCTCCAACAACTGACTACAAGGAGACCCTGAACCTCCACTGACACACAGCTCCAACAACTGACTACAAGGTGACACTGAACCTCCAATGAGACAGGGAGTACTAACAGCTCACAAGCACTCTCTCTCACTCACACACAGAGACACACACACACTAGCTGCTCACTGTCACACTCACAGTCTCTTTTCCACAGAAACACACTTCATTTCTCACTCTCTCACACACAGACCCACACACAATATTCTAAGAAGGGGAGGGGGACAACAACCCTGATTTGCAGCTTATAACAAATGGATATACAGAGCCACTGACCACCACCACTGTGAGAGCTCACTCTCACGCTGTCTGTCTCTTTATCAGAGAGAAACACTTTCTTTCTCACTCACTCTCTGACCCAAACACACACGCACCCAATCAAACATATAAACGGCAAGTGACCAACTCACCTGCAAATGCGCAGTACAGTCACTCAGAACGCTAAGAGTGTAGAAGTCCAAGCCCCGCCTCCACCAGCAGTACAGCCCAATAGGGAGGAGGGCTTGGACATGGGCGTGGAAATCGGAGGAGGAGGGAGCAGGGAGGGAAGGAGGGGGCGGAACTGAGGGAAACACGCTGGGGGGGATGGCAGGGGAGAGAGCAGGGTTGGTGGACCCGGGGGGGGGGGGGGGGGGGGCCATAGGAAAACAAAAAACTAGCCCGTTGTTACGGGCTTAATGGCGTAGTTAATACAGCACAAGCATTCCTTCTCACAGCAGATGAGCACTGATCGTTAAGAGACTTTGTAGGTGTCATGGACTACAGTACTGACAACACCTGTGATTGTCAATTCAGAAAAGGTTTCCCAAACCTCATTCACATCCACAGTATCAACATCAATATCATTAGAAATTATCTCCACATAAGGCAAATTCAGGGAAGTTAGGGGGCATCCTGATTGAGAGGTTGCAACAATGGGAAAAGAAAGGGAGCCTTTAAGTGGAGAGCAAAGTAAAGAGCGCAGATTATCCCTGTCAGCTTTTAAGCAGTCAGTTGATACAAACGAAAACAGTTTGAAATGTCTGTATACAAATGCTAGAAGCCTGAAAAATAAAATATGAGAAATAGAGTATATAGCACTCAATGAACAGGCAGATATAGTAGCATCTCAGAGACCTGGTAAAAAGAGGTCAACCAGTAGGACACTGTTATCAGGGTACAAATTATATTGCAATGGAGGGGTGGTGGTGTGCTATATGTTAAAAAGGAAATTGTGTCAAACAAAATAAAGATTCAGCAGGAAACAGCAATATGGCATTCTTATGGATAAAGATTCCACCTGTGAAGGGAAAGAGAGCACTGGTAGGGCTAGCCTAACGAATAGACAGAAGATGATATGATATAGCATATTAGAGAAACTAGAAAATTTGGCAGCAGTGTAATAATGGGTGATTTCATTTTCCCTCCCCCCCCCCCCCCCCCCCCCCAAAAAAAAAAAGAATGAAGCATAAAAAAATCATGACATTTTTGAAGGTCAGTTTGTTCAAACTTGTATTGTTGTGGTCATTTTTCTGTATTAAATGCATAATTATTTAATGTCAACATAAGAAAGTAGAGAGAAAGACCCCTGACCCAAGAGCTGAATATTGCAATGTCTACACCAACTATTGACTCAGTTTAGTTATATACTGAAACACATGAATTTGGGCAGAGTAACTGACATTTCTCATTTTCACCTTTTTATTTGTATTGTGTTGCCCGTTGAGTGACTGTTTTTGAGTGTAGTTTTTTTTTTTGTTTTTTTTTGACAAATGATTAAATTGAGCCAATGGTTGGTGCAGATTTTGCACATATTGAGCTCCTGGTCTGTTCTCACCATTTTTTGAGGTTGACATTAGATAATTACGTATATGATGTAAAAGGAGCAAGGACCACACAATACAAGTTTGAGCAGATTGTCTTTGGGAATATGATTTCAATATTGAGTAGATAAATGTCATGTCAGCATATGCTAGGGAGGTAATTTTTCTAGATGAAATAAATGACTGCTTATTGGAGCAACTAGTCCAGGAACCGACAAGATGGGGAGCTATTTTAGATCTAGATCTTAGTGGAAATTAGAACTTGGTGTGAGAGGTAATGGTGTCGGGTCTACTGGGAAACAGTGATGATAGCATGATCAGATTTGAGTTAATAACTGGAGTGAAAACACTAAGGAAATCTACTGTAGCAGCATTTAGATTGTGAAAGTACAACAATAATAAAATGAGGAAAATAGTATTTAAAAAAAGCAGCTGCAAAGGTTGAAGAGGAGAGAGATGGCTAAGTGGGAGACCTGTGAGAAGCAAGTTGCACGCATTCAGCAGACTGCTAAAACCAGTTGTTTCGTTCTCTATAATATCACCAAAATTCGCCTTTTCTGAGCACACTACCAGAACCCTTATCCACACTCGTCACCTCTCGCTTAGACTATTGCAACTTGCTTCTCACAGGTCTCCCACTTAGCCATCTCTCTCCTCTTCAGTCTGTTCAAAATTCTGCTGCACGACTAATATTCCGCCAGTGTCGTTATGCTCATATTAGCCCTCTCCTCAAGTCACTTCACTGGCTTCCTATCCATTTCCGCATACAGTTCAAACTCCTCGTATTGACCTATAAGTGCATTCACTCTACAGCTCCTCAGTATCTCTCCACTCTCTTCTCTCCCTACATTCCTCCCCGGGAAGTCCGTTCACTGGGTAAATCTCTCTTATCTGCAACCTTCTCCTCCACTGCTAATTCCAGACTCCGTTCCTTTTATCTTGCTGCACCATATGCCTGGAATAGACTTCCTGAGCCGGTAGTCAAGCTCCATCTCTGGCAGTCTTCAAATCTAAGCTAAAAGCCCACCTTTTTGATGCAGCTTTTAACTCCTAACCCTTATTCACTTGTTCAGAACCCTTATTTTATCATCCTCACTTTAATATTCCCTTATCTCTTGTTTGTCATGTTTGTCCTAATTAGATTGTAAGCTCTGTGGAGCAGGGACTGTCTCTTCATGTTCAAGTGTACAGCGCTGCGTACGTCTAGTAGCGCTTTAGAAATGATAAGTAGTAGTAGAGCGGTATTTGAGAGCTGTGAACAAGAAAAATGTGTAGCCCTTTTCTCAGTGGGGTATGGTAGAGTTGGCCACAGAGAGTGTATACAAACATCTGTAAACACAGTATAAAGGGGAGATGCAAGTGTGCCAGGGTCCTGATTATATAATTCATACCATGACTAAAAACTATTTAAAAAAACCCCCAACTATTACTACTAGAGTAGTGGCCTAATGGTTAATGTAGCGGTTTGCAGACCTGGGGAACTGGGTTGACTGATGCCTGATGGTCAGCAGTAGGTTAAGATCTTGGGGAACCAGGTTCAATTCCCTCCGCAGCTCCATGTGACTCTGTGCAAGTCACTTGACCCTTCGTTGCCCAAGGTACAACAGTAGTACAATGTATTACTTAAATGGTGAGCCCACTAGGGACAGATACAGTACCTGTAAAATGAAACTGTAAACCGCTTAGGTCTAAGCAGTATATAAATACTGAAATGAATGGGGAAAAAAGTCTACACCACAGGATACCTAAAGAACTAAAAAAATTAAATTATTAATCTGTTAGTGATCTAAACTGTCATTAAAATTGTTCATGATAATTAAAAATTAGAAGGTGGAGAATGTAACACAGAGTTCTAGGGGTGATCTGGGAAATTTATAGACTGGTAAGCCTGATGTCAGTGCTTGGCAAAATGATAGAAACTATTATAAAGAATAAAATTCTTGAACACATAGACAAGCATAGGTTACTCCAATCCAGTCTACTCTAGGTAAAATTAGACTACAAACAGGGACAGAGAGTTTGATGTTAAGCATTTAGCAAAAAGATAAGCCTTTAAAGAAGACCAGAATAAGCTTGAGATCTTATCTGATTTGGCAAAGTTCTAAATAACACTGCCTGATATAGAAAAGATGGTTCAAGGGTCCTCATTAGATGACACATTTTAAAACGATGGAAAATTAAGAGAAAAATATATCATTTTACTCTTAATTTTCCATTGTTTTAAAATCTTTATATCAGTTTAACAAACCTCTGGTATTTTTTATAGAGATTAGATCATTGAAATCGATCCCAAGCCATCTAGGATTTTAAATACATGACAAGCTAATTTAAGTTTTAATCAGGCATGTATCAGTAACCAATGAAGAGATATCAGTAAAGGAGTCACACGCGTAAACAGAGATAAGTGGCAACGGATCTTTATAAAGGAAAGTAAACAAAAACAAGAGAAACAGGAAGCCTATATGGTTCTCCAAACAAATGGACAACAAAAATAAGGACACAACAAGAAGATCACAGAAAAGATTTCCAGAATAAGCAAAGAGGGAAATATAGCTAGTGAAAGTGCAGGCAGAAGGAAAAATGACTAAAGATGTAAAGAGGTGGCAAGACCTTTTTCAGATATATTGGGGAAAAGAGAAAGCTAGGAATGGAATTGGTAAACTGAAAGACACTGAGAATAGCTATGTGGAAAGTGTTGAGGATAAAGCGACCATGCTAAACAAATTCTTCTCTTTGGTGTTTATGGAAGAAAATCCTGGAGAGAAGGACTGCGGTCAGCTGCCAAGGATATATCTAGGAATGGAGTGGATATTGCGCTGTTCATGGAAACAACTGGAAAATCTGAAAGTGGACAAAGCTATGGGGCCAGATAGGATATATCCCAGGATACTTGAGGGTAAGATACATCCCAGGATACTGAGGGAATTCAAAGAAATCCTGTCGGGACCTCTTAAGGATTTATTTAATAAATCTTTAGAGATGGGAGATTGGCGACTAGTGGATGTTGTCCCTCTTCACAAAAGTGGGAACAGGGAAGAAGTGGGAAATTACAGGCCGGTAAGCCTCATGTCGGTGGCAGGAAAAATAATGGAGTCGTTGCTGAAGGAGAAGATAGTTAACTTTCTAGAATCTAATGGGTTGCAGGATCCGAGTCAACATACAGCTACCAAAGGAAAATCCTGCCAAATGAATCTGATTGATTTCTTTGACTGGGTGACCAAAGAACTGGATAAGGGATATGCGCTAGATGTAATCTGGGTGTCAGCAAAGCCTTTGATACACTTTCTCAAAGAAGACTCCTGAATGAGCCAAGTGGGATGAACTTAGGACCCAAAGTGGTGAACTAGATTGGAAACTGGTTGACCAACAGGTGGCAGAGGGTGATGGTAAATGGAATCCACTTGGAGGAAAGGAAGGTGAGTAGTGGAGTTCCTCGGGGTTGGTACTGGGGCCAAATCTGCTTAATATATTTGTGAGGAACATTGCTGAAAGATTAGAGGGAAAAGTTTGCCTTTTCATGGATAACACGAAGATAGCCATTAGAGTGGATACTCTGGAGAGAGTAGAAAACCATGAGAAGAGATCTCCAAAAATCAGAAGAATGGTCAAAGGTCTGGCAGTTAAAATTTAATTAATATGTACAGATTATTAACTGGAGAGTTTTACAATTAACCCTGTGCTCAGTTACAATTCTTACAAATCACAGGTATAAACATACTTCAATATTCCTTTACATTGTAAAAAAAAAACTTTCCTATAATAATGATGTTATTCTTATTCAACTAAGAAGGAATATTATTTAACATTGAACCATAGTGTTGAGATTTACATGTTTATTGAACAATTTGTGAATTCATAAAATCACTTCAAGAAGCATCCCTAAAACAAAGGAATCATGCATGTGTGTTCTTTTCACTTTTATCGTATATACTAATAGTCTCTCCTATTATTCAGACTTTTTCTTTTAAGACAAAGTTTGAGCCCTTTCTTTGCTACTGTCCTTTTTAATGCTCTTGGCTTTTACAATTAAGTTTCTACCTTTAGAAGAAAGTTTCAGTTCAAAACTATATGGAAAGGGGTTGTACACTATGGAAACTAGTTAATGAAGCTTACTGCTCTTTTTTATTTTTAATGAAGACTGAACTAGGCTTTGCTGTGCCTTCTAGAAGGCTATCTGTTAATGCTGTAGTCTGTGGCAGAAACTTCAAGTTTTAAAACTATGGGGGAAAGGGTTTTATACTATGGAGACTAGTTAATAAAAGTTTGCTTTTTTAAATTCAACGGTCTTTATCAATAAACCTACAATTCCTCTTTTAATCCCCAATCTTTAAATCACCAAAGCACAGAACAAAATAATGTTCACTTACCCAGAGAAAAGGCCTCTTCTCTCAGAACATCTGCATGTGTATGGGATCTGTCAGCATAATGTTGAACCCAAGGGTATTTCCACCCTATTGTGTATCAAACAACTCCTGTGTTCACTCATCCTTAACTGAAATTGACATGTCTGTCCAATATAAATCTTTGGGCAAGGACACATGATTGCATGGACCACATACTCGGTGGTATATGTAGTTTCGTATTTTATATCTTTGCTTAGTTATAGGTTTCACAAACCATATGTCAAGTTCAAGTGTCATATAACACATTTTGAAAGCAGTTCACATGGCACCCACGTCCCATTCTTTCTTGTAAAATAACAGTATTGTTATACTCAAGATCTCCTGTAGGTTGTGGTTTCTGCTGTAGGCTATCCTCAGATGTTTCTGTTCAAACACATTGTGAAGTGTAAGTAGATTCCAGTGTTTCTTAGAATCTCTTCTACTCATTTGATCCCAGTGGAGTATTGAAGAACACGTGGGTGTCCCCATTAATACAGTAAATGACAGCAGATAAAGACCTGCACGGTCCATCAGTCTGCCCAACAAGGTGGCCGGAGCTTCACCCGCCACTCTATACATGTTATAGTCATTTATGCTTAAACACATGGTTGGCAATGTGTGATCATTCCAAATAGCCAGTTAAAAATGATGGAATCTTGGGACAATATATTTTATAACCAAAGTATTTCTAAGGGTATTTAACTTGTTGTTTAAGATGTCTTCCCCTCTCCCTTGAGTACAGCACCCTCACTCGCAACATATGATAATAAAGTCAGAAAACAACAAGACAGGCAGTCCATGTGGCAGATAAAACTAGGAGGCAGACCTTGTGAAGAACAGTCTTTATTAAGAAACTAGTAAAAAAGGCCCGTTTCCGAAACCAATGAAACGGGCGCTAGCATGTGGCTTTTTTTGTGTGTGTGTATGTGTCACAGAGTTATTTTGTGTGTGTGAGTGAGTGTTTCTCTCCCCCCCCCCCCCCCCCCCCCCCCCCCGGTCTATTTTTGCACATACCCACAGCAGGAATATTCTTCTCTCGTTCCAGCGGTGGTTCTGTGCTCTCCGTGCTGCACAGATAATGAGCCATTCTGCTGGGGAATGCTCCTCCCTTATTGTCACGTAGTTTCCTCTGATTGGTCCGTCTTACGTTGCCTAGTGTTGCCTGGGAACGGTGTTGTGATGGTCCTTTGTGTTTCAGAATGTTGAGGGTGTTTTTTCTGATTGGTCCGTCATGCGAGGGTGGGGCAGAGAGACATGGTCAGTGTTGTGGCTTCACCACCATGAATCCATGAACCCTTCAGGGAGTGACTGAGTGACTTCAGAACATTGTCTTCAGAATGTTGAGGGTGAGTTTTATTATAGTAGATTTAAAACTCCCAGGATTTCAACATTCAGTGCCTGACATAGCCATGTTTCGCCAGAGATACTGGCTGTGTCGGGGGCAATAGCAACTTCAAACTTGTCTTTGAGGTCACCGGCAGTGGCAGCAGCAATTCATACAAACTGCTTCGCAACCAGGTTTGAAGTTGCTATTGCCCCTGACACAGCCAGTATCTCTGGTGAAACATGGCCATGTCAGGCACTGAATGTTGAAATCCTGGGAGCTTTTAATTTCTTAATAAAGACTGTGTTCTTCACAAGGTCTGCTTTGTGGTTTTATCTTCAATGTTGGATTTGGCGGACTACCTGCCTTGTTTTCTGACTCCTGAACTGCTTGGCGGCGTCTTTCTCTCCTTGGAGAGATGTATGAAGTTTTCGGGATGAGGATATTGCTGACTTGCTCCCAGGTGACCCCTTCTTTAAAGATGAAATGTTAGAGGATTATATCAGCCACTGGGAGGAAGCAATTAAGCTGAACAAGAGATCTGTAAGGATGGAGCTCCATTCCTCCACACTTCTACATTATTGGCGCTATAAGTAGATCCGTAGAGGACTTAAATTGATGAAAGTACATAAAATGTTTGATGATGATGATGTGTTTTTAACACAATTGGAATCCATTTTGAACAAATGTTCATTAGATCTGATGGTGTTATTGTAAAAACTGCCAGACAGAAATGTAATGAAGTAAAAGAAGAATTGGATAAAGCAGTGGTTCCCAAACCTGGTCCTGGAGGCACTCCAGCCAGACAGGTTTTCAGGATACCCACAATGAATATTGATGAGAGAGATTTGCATGCACTACCTCCACTGCATGCAAATCTATCTCATGAATATTCATTGTGGGTATCCTGAAAACCTGGCTGGCTGGGGTGCCTCCAAGATCAGGTTTGGGAACCACTGGAATAAAGAGTTTGAATTGCTTAAAAAGAATGATTACCTATTTTGAGCTTCTGTATGAGAATTACAAAAAGAGTGGATGTTTTCACTAAAGAATTAAAAGTTATAAAATTTGATAAATTTAAGAGATTAAGAGAAATGAGCAGGGTGAGAAGGTTGATGCAGTGTATCCATGGCAGAAGAAAGTAAGAAGTAGAAGTAGACCAGTACCACAAAACAATACCAAGAACATCCCTAGGCAGGATCCTCCTAGCCGTGTGATAGTAAGAGAGAAAAAATAGATTGTGTAGTGCTTCAGACGAGGTGTTTGATTCCTCTGCCTCACTTTATTCAACTCCCCCCAGGACTAATGACCAGAGATGGGTTTTTCAGATGAGCCAATTTTGTTAAATAGTAAATTGGGAGTACTATATAGAAAATATACAAGCCATGAGGTAAGAGGCATTGGTACGGGGTGGCAAATGCCACCCTAAAAAATCGGCTTGCCACCCCAGTCTCAGAATGCCTCAGTGCCTGTCAGGCATCGCACATCCTTTCCCACAGGGTTCAGTACCTCTCTCTCCCTTCCCGCTCCCTACAATGCTTCATTCCTCTAATTTTCTGGACCACTGGCAGTGTTAGCAATGTAAGCATGCTGCCTTCAGCTGGCGCTGGAAGTCTTCCTTCTGCTACAACTTCTTGTTTCCGTGTAGACAGTAACTTGCAAAGAGAAGTCTTCCAAGGCCTGCCAAACACAGTGTGCTTACATTGCTGGAGTGCAGTGCTGTGGGGAGCTGGAAAGGAGAGAGAGATACTGGACCCACAGGGGGAGGGAGTGGAGAAAGTAAGAGATGTTGCACCGACGGATCAGTGGGGGAAAGTGATTCCACATCATGGTTGGGGGGGGGGGTGATGGGTTAAGGAAAGAGATGCCAGCCCACCGTGGTAGGGGGATGAGGGAAGAGAGAGCGAGGATGAGGGGAAGAGACGCTGGACCCATAGAGAGAGGCTGGAATGGTGGGAGAGGAGAAAGGAATCAGTTAATGGGTGAGTGGGGAGGAGATTAGCAGAGATGCTGGACCTGGGAAGACGAGAGAGAAGGTAATAGATCATGGATTTGATATACAACTTTTTTATGGTACAACCAAAGCAGTTTTGAGAGAGATGCAGTATCTTGGGGAGGGGACAGGGGCGAGAGAGGGAGAGATACTCCATGAGGACCCCCTCCCCATGGACCACTGCGCTTCCACTTCTCCTAAGCCTACCCATGCCATCAATTCCTCCTTCAGGTATTCCCCTATTTTACCAAAATCATCATATCTGAAATCCCGTATATTCCCAAGGGTGTGGCCTACGACGCTAAAGCATGATGATCTATCAGTGTCCAAATACATTTGGCGAAAAGAGGGAACTAAGAGATGTCAGGATGAGTGGAGGGTCCTAGCTGAAGAGTAAGGGGTGAGAAGGCTAGCAGGGGCGAAGTAGGTCCCAGGATGGGGTTGCAGGAGAAAGGAGGAGAGAAGGTGAACGGGGGGGGGGGGGGGGGGACATTGATGCAGAGGGGAAGTGCTGGACAAGACAGATAGGAACACAGAGGGAATAATGGATATGGAGAGAGAAGAAATGTCAAATGGACAGGAGACCCTGGGAAGAGCAGAAGAAGAAGGGAATGAAGTGGAAGATGAATGGGACCAGCAGGAGGGGAGAGGAGGAGAACAGAGCAGAAGATGGATGGGACTAGGGGTTGTGGGGGGGGGAGGGAATCAGAGTAGAAGATATGACTCAGGTGTGCTGGCAAATTTTTAACAACAGGCTCTTTCTCTGGATATAGCCAGCTCTGCAGTTGGAAGGGCCGGGAGTGGGGGGGGGGGGGGGGGGGGGGGGGGGGGGGGGGAGAAACACTTGTCTCTCTCCTCCCTCCCTTCGTGTGGGCACACTAGGCATACCTTTGCTGGCAGCCAATAAATGGACTGCCACCACTCCCAAGGTCTTGCTCTGAGCAGCATGCTGAAACTTCTCACACATGCTGGAGAAGTCCCAGCCTGCTGCTCAGAGCTGGAAACAAGGAGCGAGGAGCAGCAGCAGTCTATTTACTTGGCTGGCAGGGCTCAGCATCCCCATCAGCAAAGTAAAAGAGAATTCAGCAGGGGGCCCAAGCCCACATTTTGGGAGCCAGTTGTTAAAGTAGTTGTCTTGCGAGCCTATGAGTGCCTGCTCCAGCACACCACTGGGTAGAGGTACAGAGAAGATAATGATTGGGACTTGATTGAATAGGAGAGTATTGGGGAGCAGAGCAGAGAATTATGGATGGGAGAGATGGAGGGAGAATTTCAAGGGAATAATGACTACTTGGCAATTGATAGGTATGAGTGGGGGTATGCTGATGGTTTGGGAGAATGAGTGAAGGTGTGGAACGAGGGCTAAGAGAACAAGGATGAAGTATGGGGAAAGGTTGAGACATAGTGTGAATGACCCGAAAGAATGGAGAGAGGATGAAGAGCATAGAAAAGGGATGGGGGCAGTGGTGTGCTAGAGCAGGCTCTCACAGGCTCTCGAGAGCCGTTTAAGTTTTTAAGAATTTTGGGAGCCGGTTCTCCATGGCAACTTTAACAAATGGATCCCAAAATGTGGGCTTGGGCCCCTCCTGAATTCTCTTTTACTTTGCTGGTGAGAGAGGAGCCCCCTGTTAACAATTTACCAGCACACCCCTGGATGGGGGTACTGGGGAGGGATATGAGATGAAGGGGATGGGTTGCCCAAGGAGTTGAGTGAGGGTGGAAATGGAGTTTAAAAAATGGTGAAAGAAAAGCTAAAGGATATGGGGTATAGGGTAAGAGATAGAAGAATGGACTTGAGGCAAAGGAAAGAAGGAGAGACAGGCATGGAACTGGGGCTGATAGGGGAGTAAGATGCAGTGGAGGCTAAATGAGTGTTAAGAAGATGAGAACAGAGGATGGAAATGGAGGATTAAAAAATGGTGAAAGTAGGAGGGGTAGTTATAGGAGACTGGGGAAGGAGAGAGACAGGACAATAGGATTACTGGAAAGGGGATGAGGGGAAGAAACACAAAAGCCAGTAAGTAGATGAGAAGTAAAAAGGAGACTAAGGACATTGGGGTACAATCAAACGGGTAGTGCCAGACAGATGTAGAGAAGGAAAAGAAGAAAAGAGGAGAGAGAAGAAATGGAAGGGCCAACTTGAAAAAGAATTTAGAAGACTGACACAAGGCAAATGGAAAAGAGACTGGTATCAGCCCAGTTTGAAAAATTTAAATGTTCAGATGACAAAGGTAGAAAAGAAAAACATATTTTTATTTAATACATTTTTAAGGACTGGGATGTGTCTGCTTTGGGAAATGTACATCTTTTCTGTTGTTGTTGTATTTAGAAGAGTACAGGAGAAAAATACATTTCTGTTTCTTTTACCAGTATTGCACTGCTTTATGGGGGGGGGGGGGGGGGGGATCTCCATTTCAGTTTTACTCTGCATGTTTTTTGTGGTTCTCTGTTCTATATCAGGTGGGGTTCTGTCAGTGTTTTGCATATATGACTAAGGTGAAGGATTTTGCTAGTATATAGTTTGTGTGGGAATCTGTAACAGTACAGCTTATTCTAGTTTCCCAGTGATATATTGGTGCTCTAGGGCTCAGTGCAATATTTATAGCATTGTCTTTTCATAGCAGGGTTAGGGCTGTTAATGGTATGGTAAGTTTCCTGCATAGGTTTTGAGTGTTTCTTTGCAAGTTTATTTGTTATTTTGCAGTGGCTGGCACTATATGAAAGCAGTTTCTGGGGCAAGGGCCACAAAAAACAGCCCTTCTCTCCCAAAATAAAAATGCTCAGGACTAGTGGTCTCCACATCCTGTAGAGTCACAATACAAACAAAAACACTCTGCTTTAAACAAAATATCTGGCATTGGAAGGGAGTGTGTGCTATTCCTGTGGTGATAAATCATAATTTAAATATTTTGTATGGCAAGTTGTAGGAGGAGATGGCACCATTGTTGGAGAATATGGAGTTTGTGATACAGAACTGGAGCTTCTGGGTTTATATTGAGATCCTGTCCAATCCTGTAGAGAATCTAGACTTCACTCCCACACAGAATAATTTGTTGAATGATGCTATGAATTATAATGGCAGTTTTACTGGTTAGCAACTGGCTGGAGTGGGGAGGGTTTCTTTCTGCATAGAAAGCCCTGGTGTCTTGTATTACTAATTTAAAATTGGGGGGGGGGGGGTGGGGAGCAGATGGGTATGATGTGCATAAATGTCATTTTGGCTTGCCAACTCCCATACCTGATTTGTTGCCACCCCAAATATTTGTCTAGAGTCGTCACTGGTGGAAGGGTGAGGGGCAGGTAGGAATTAAAGTAAAGCCAAACAGATTTCACCTCACACAATGAACAGGTGCTTTTTTGTTTTTTCCCTTTGCTGAGAGATTTAGACCCAGTTAGGAAGCTCTCTGGGAATCCTGAGTGAAAGGAACTAATGTAGGAAACTGAATGAATATATAGTATAGATTTATTGTGTTCATTGTTGATTTAAATCTTGAAATGTAATGAATGTGACTGTTGGGCAGTCTGGATGGACCATTCAGGTCTTTATCCGCCATCGCTTACTATGTTTATACTTGCCCAAGAGCAATATCAGAAATACATAATTCAGAATGACTTAACTTTCAGAGGTGTGCACTGCTGCAATGTACATGTGCTCCCAAAGCTTTGTCCTAGGCAGTTCAAACACCCCAGGAAATGATACCTCCCTGCTAGACACAAGTTCAAGGCAACTAATTGAGGTACAATGGCAGTCATTCTCTTTAAATCTCACTTCAACTTTAAGAACAGAAAACACAAGTTTTCAAAACCTGAAGCCCCCTGATGGTAATATGCATACTGAATACTAATTACACCTCTAGCAGAGATTTTTTGCAAATGAGGGAAAAGTCTCAACTGCTACGGCTATCTTTACACATTGGCGTTCATTGTATAGCACGTAGAAAAAGTCATCACTGACTCAAAAACCCTCGATTATTTATTTTTTCTTTTTTTGTTTCAATTTTTAATTACAATGTCCTTTATATTAGGTCATGTAAGTGTCTTTTTAAGACTGAAAAAACAGTTCGACATATCAAAAAACATTGAACCCCTTCACTTATCTTGCCGCATTTTCTTCTCAGTACTGTGCCAATTCCTTCTTAGTGATGCGCTGGATCCAATTCCTACTTGGTAATGCGCTGGTTCCTACGGTCCCGTTTCGAATATCTTCATCAGGGAACCTGCTTGCACCTAGATTTCAGCGCCGTAAACACTTTATCATCAATATAGAATTACAAGGTCTATATTGATGATAAAGTGTTTACGGCGCTGAAATCTAGGTGCGAGCAGGTTCCCTGATGAAGATATTCGAAACGGGACCGTAGGAACCAGCGCATTACCAAGTAGGAATTGGATCCAGCGCATCACTAAGAAGGAATTGGCACAGTACTGAGAAGAAAATGCGGCAAAATAAGTGAAGGGGTTCAATGTTTTTTGATATGTCGAACTGTTTTTTCAGTCTTAAAAAGACACTTACATGATCTAATATAAAGGACATTGTAATTAAAAATTGAAACAGAAAAAGAAAAAATAAATAATCGAGGATTTTTGAGTCAGTGATGACTTTTTCTACGTGCTAAACAATGAACACCAATGTGTAAAGATAGCCATAGCAGTTGAGACTTTTCCCTCATTTGCAAAAAATCTCTGCTAGAGGTGTAATTAGATTATCTAGTAAATTAGCAGTGTCTCTGGTGTTGGAACTAATATGCGTACTGAATACATACCAGTGAATTATTTGGCAAAGAAATCTATGTAATGCACAAAAATAATGCAGAACAATATTTGTAGTATTTAGAAATATATAGAGGGTTTTTTTAACACTTGTCTCCCAGTCAGCTCTAGGACCTCAGTCCAGCATCTTGCTATTGGCCATATAAATGGTGATGTTCAGCAGCACTGTAACAAAAATCCTGTGGTTACTGAAATGATTTGCCTATCATTGTTTTTGCTATGTTGCCAAATGGCCACCAGATTTCAGATCTGCTAGCCTTTTAGTTCATTGTGTTTCCAAACATGTTTACAACATACAGTATCTGTATTAGCTATACCTAATGGTTTGAGCAGTAGGCTGAGAACCAGGGAAGCCAGGGTTCAAATCCCACTGCCGCATTTTGAGATCTAGGACAAATCCCTTAATCCTCCATTGCTTCAGGTACAAACTTGAGATTTTAAACCCTCCAGGGACTGGAAAATTCCTACTGTATCTGAATGTAACTCGCATTGAGCTACTACTGAGAAAAGCATGAATTAAATCCAAAGCTAGCACCAGGCATATTATGAAATAATGCAAAACTCTACAAAAGATACTTGGGACCCATAAAGCAATTCTGCTATATTATAAATAGCACTAACTTCCAGGAGTCACACGACAAGAGCCTACTTAGGAAAAGGCAGCACTGTAAACATTGCAGTGAGTAGTAGATCAATACAACTCTTGGGGAAACTAAACAAGACGGATTAGTACAGATAAATCCTACGCAAGCATTCAGTGCTAACAGAATAACCAGCCTTTTTCACAAATGAACATATAGACCCCCCCCCCCCCCCCCCAAGTACAGAACAAGTAACCACAAAAGAAAAATAGAAAAATGTCAACAAAAAGTTAAACTGAAACCCCAAGAAGCCAGTTTCTGCTTGCAGTGCAACACCAGAGAAAGAGAAACAGTTACACATGTCCTCCTGACTTTCTCTGCGTTGTCCCTCTGTCTTTCTCACCAGGCCATCCATCATTGCCTCTCTTCCTCCCCTAGCATCCAGCATTGCCCTTCTATATCCCTCTCTCCCATGCCATCCAGTATCTTTTCCCACTCGCTGCAATACTGCTAGGCCCACTGTTTTCTAGGGTCCTGCATGTCTCTCTCTCTCTCTCTCTCTTTGTTGCTGCTACAGATCTGAGAAGGCAGCAGGCCCAACAGAGGTGGCAGCAAGCAAGAGGGAGGGGAAGGGCAATGTGGTTGGAGCTGGGAGGTTTAGCATCCCCAAACTACTTATTTAGTGAGCATATGATCTTAAAGTAGTACAAAAGTGTGATAACAGGAGTGATGATTGTGAAGGAATTTCTAGGTGAATAGGTTCAGGCATTACCTGTAGAACAAATTAGGAGTTAATATTGCTACAAGTAATCGAGGGCAACACCATTTGGAGTTAAGTAGAAATCCATATCTTCAAAAGAACAGAGGCTGAATAGAAGGAGCATAGAGAAGGTTGATCAAAATGGCACATACTCTGCATCATAAGCCCTATGTAAAGGAGGCTATAGGATGCTGCCCCTCTCCCTTAATAACATTCCCTCACAGTGTCAGAGCCCTCTTAAAACATTCCTCTACTACTTAGGTATAAACTGCAACTGTTTCAGTCAGGTAGGCCAAGCTCCACTTGGAACCTTGCAGATTTTGTACTTTGACCTGAGTAATTGCTAGAGACAAGTAAAGTGCACTTCTGCACTGAGAGGCAGTAAGGTACACAGTGGCCTTGCAGGAGCAGACCACATAACGACATTGTTACATTTACAGACTAGTTTTATGTTGCCTTTTTCCTCCGGCCTGTGAATGGAACAGGGCCCCTGACCTAACAGCTTTAATAAATGCTCTTTTCTTTTACTTGCAACTGCTATATTTCATTTTTCCACCATTCCCAAGGGTAAGGCACAAGACAAATTGATAAAAGATATGAAGTACCCTATGCATAGTTGCATATAAATTTAGTACAGGCATGAAGCAAGAATACTGGGCAGAGTGATCATACATAAAGAATGAGATATATATTGGGAACAAGAACAATGCAAGATGTGTTGAGCACCAAAGGTGAATAGAACAACCTAGAATAAAGGAGAACCATAGGAAGGAATCCATGGTTATAACAGTTGGGGGCAGACTGGACAGTGATAAATCTCCATTGAGAGTCTAGGGGAAGGCCTGAACAGTCAGATTTTGATATATTTTTTTCCTCATACTTGTTAATCTGGCTAATATCATTGGTGGGGAGAACAGAAAATACCTGCTTTAGAACAAGTAGTCACAATAAGGCTCATGAGGTAGACTTAGAAGTAAGATATTTTTTTCATAGAAACGGTGATGGATGCATGGAATTCAAGAAAGTGTGATATAAGCCCAGAAGATTCTTGGATAAGGACAAAGCCTGAGATCAGGCTTTGTGGCACTGGAATAGATTAAATTAATCTTGTGATGTGTCAGGTTTCATTTTTTTGTATTTCAATAACATTCACTACAAATAAAACATAGAGGCATATTTTCAAAGCATTTTTTTAATTTTTTTTTTGTTACATTTGTACCCTGCGCTTTCCCACTCATGGCATGCTCAATGTGGCTTAGACTTACAAAGTTACATGGATGTCGAAATGACAACTTGGACGTTTTGCAAAAAGAAAAAAATCACAAGACTATAATAGAAAAAAAATACATAAACATTTTCAGAGATTTGAAAATACCAAACACATACATCTTGAAATAGTACATCTGTAAGCGCCAGCAAAAAAAGGCCTACATATTTGATAATGCATTATGGAAAATGTCCATCATCACTGCATGGCCCTGCGTCTTTAAAAAAAAACAAACAAAAAAAAATTTGCACAGGTATGTTTGGATGTCCCTTCCAGGTGCAGAACATTCCTCATTCTGGGAATATGCCTTTAAGAAGGGAGCCAAACTACTCCCCTGAGGATTCTCAACTGTTGGTTTTGCAGTGCCAGAGGCACAGGAGAGAACTTTTAAAGCTGCACCACCACCTACCCCCATTAAATGTTTCCATCAGGAGGTGGAGAATAATAAGAGCCACCCTGGCAAGGTCCAGCAGTGGCGCCCCCCACCCCAAACACACACACAGAGATCACAGCACCAGACATAGGCAGGGTTATATAGAATGAAGTCCCTTTTTGTTTGTTGAACTTGTAATTGCTGCCCGACCAATCCAATTCCTTACTGTGTATCTCAATACAAGGGCAATCCTTATTATAAGTATGTACATCTGTATACAGAATGGAGAAACAGTACACTCTATGTCCATTGCTGCAGTCAGAATGTACACCACATCCAATGCCCAGTAGCTATGGGGACCACCCCCTCCACCAACCATGCACAGCTGCAGTGAGGGCTCGTGCAGACTTCCCCCACCCCCCAAACGTATCCTGGCAACTGCCTACATGATGATGAGAATATTGCCTGCAGCTTCCTCAAGTACAGGCAGATGCCCAAACGAACACCAGCTGTGCTTCACTGCCGTTCTGCACATGCTGCACAGAAAGGTCACCACGACACTTTGTCTCCATGGCCACCCTCTCACACATATCACTTGTGCTTATGTAATGCATATTCCCCCAACAGTGCCCCTATCTGCCTGTTGCCGTCTGTCACAGCCTAGGTGAGAATCATTGGCCAGTGTGTGAAAAATGACAACAGTTGCTGTCACCTGAACCCCATCTCCACCAGCTTGTATTTTGCAGGTGATTTGGTGTATACCGGGACCTGGAGTCTCTCTGGCGCCGGTACCAGTACATGTGGAGGGAGAATCCGAGGCTGATCAGTGCATGCTGGAACACTTCCAGGCCCCACATAAGTATCACAAACATAACACCCAGTAACACCTCTGTCCCTGAACAAGGGCTGAGGATGCATTTCCCCTTCATAGACTGTTGTCTGTAACCCCAATATGTCTTGCACCCAACCACCAACCTATGAGATGACATGGAAAGGTAGGGGGGAGGGGGTATTCCTTTGCTGTTCCTCTACCAATACAAAAGACCTCAGCATGGTACATGCAACAACCTAGCATGCTGTAACTGCTACAGCAGGGGAAATAAGAGTTACCACAAACCTCCACAATGGGAATTAAACCCACAACCTTGGTATTCGGGTACCACAGCCCTAACCCCTACACCAAACAGCCAAACATCTTCAGCTGTGACCCATAATCATAAGACTGATGTCCATCTGTCCAAACGTCCCCAGAAGGCTATACAAACATCCATTTCGGCATTTTCGAACCGGCTACTGTTCTTAAAAGAATGGCACCTAAAAAAAAGCTGCTCCAAGCAGAAAGAGCAACTTTATTGATGCTGAAGTTGAACTGTTGGTGAGAGAGATCACCAACAGACATGGGCCAGAGGCTCTCTGCCTCCACCAAGGGGAGGGAGTGGTGAGGCCATCTCTTCACGCCTGAATGCAGTCCACCACGGCAACAGGGAGGTAGACTGCAAGAGGAAGTGGCACCAGGTGAAAGTGGGAGGTCTGCCGCAAGGCTGGCACCAACCCTCCAGGTGACACCAGTAGCCTCAGCCTCCTAGAACAGCTGGTCCATGCCCTCCTTCCCCATGAGGGAATTCACGGCGTCAGGAGCCAGGACACTTCGGCCCAGCCTGAGGGATCAGGTATATTTGGCACATGAAAGCAGTCCTGTCTCTCTCTGTCACCCTCCCTTCCACAGGCAGAGACATGTATGGCCCTGGTTTTCAGGTAGGTGGAGGAGGGGATGAGAAGGTACACCAGAATAGATGGTGAAAGGCTGGTTAGCAGCAGCCAGGAGGCAATAATTCTACAGGGAGAAGCATTTACTGGGCAGGGCGGAGACGCTTATCTATTTGTGCTATTTTGGTGCCTTCTCTCCCCTCCTCCCCCCCCCCCCCCCCCCCCCCCCCCACTGTGACTCATCACTAATCAGTGTCTCTGTCTGCTTTCCCCTCCTCTGTTCTTTTTTTTTTTTTCTTTTTAATTTTTTGAAATCTTTATTAAGCATTGAAACAACAATACAACAGTAAGCAACGCATACTGGTAAAGACATACTGATACTGACCAGCAAGGGAAACACATCCAGAATACACATGAATGAAACTCTATCCCCCGTTGATAACATACAAACAAAGTCAATGCTCCCCTTGACACAGAATGGACCTCAAATTTTTTTCTTTTCATTGTTTAAACCGAACCCCCCTGATACCCTCCTCCCAAAACCACCAACAACAAAATAAAAGCACCACCCATTAAAGCCTACCCGCAACCCTCCCATAGCTCACTGCCATATCCCCCAAATGCTCCCTCCCACCCAAAATACCTCAGACCCCCCCTAACCTGTCCTCCCTCTAAATGCAATTAACCCCCCTTATTAGTGCCACTCACACCGAACATACTCTCAAAAAAGGAGCCCATACCAGCTCCCATCGAGCCAGTGTTTTCTTTTTTACCGCAGTCAGACACTCCATCTCACAAATCTACCACACTTTAGACAACCAACTCACCACCGAGGGAACTCAAGATGTTTTCCAATGTTTTGCCAAATTTATACGAGCCACATGCAGGGCACCCCGCACCAACAGAGAATGATGCAATGTGAGCCCTTCCGGCCTTTTACCTAGTAAAAAGATCGCAGGATACCACTGTGCAGGTCTACCCACCCAGGCCTGAAGCCGAGACTGCACTGCTCGCCAGTAAGCCTTCACTTTAGGACATGTCCACCAGATATGACCCATGGTCCCCGGTAACCCACAACCCCTCCAACAGCTAGATGAGACCGTAGCAAACATATGATGCAATCTCACTGGAGTAAGATACCACTGATAAAAAAACCTTAACAGGGCAACAGCTAGTGAGGACTTAAGAAGCCCTTTTTCCAAACTCAACCACTCGTCCTCTGAAAGAGTAAAATCTAACTCCTTTTCCCAATTCCTCCTATGCAAAACATATGGCTGGGAGCGAGCAGCCAAAAGTTCATATAAATGAGAGATTAACCCCCGAGTATTGCTGAAGGAAACACACAATTTCTCTAAAACGGACACATCCCGAGCCAAACAATCTCTATTAAGAGGGAGCTGCAAAAAATGCCTCAACTGCAAATAAGCATAGCGATCACTAGGCCGAATTCGATAATCTTCTACCAGTTTCTCAAAAGACACAAACTCACCCTCGTCATATAACTGCCCCCACCGTTCCAACCCCAAGCTCGCCCATCTCCTAAAGGAAGTATCCCCTATTCCTGGCACAAACAGTGGGTTATCTGCAATCAGTGCAAGCTTAGACAAAGGAGGATGCCTGTCCAGAAACATACGGTCCCAATAATAAAAAGCAGTCTGAACACTCGGTGGAAACTTTTCTACCCAACTTCTATATTTATCCAGAAGCCATATAAGATAACCCAAACTTCTTGAGCCCACCAACGATTGTTCAAAATGCATCCACAATTTGTGTTCTTCCTGCTGAAACCATTGAATGACGGATCTGGCTTGTGCAGCACCAAAATAAACCCACCAACCCGCTTACGTTTATATAAAAATGACGCAGAAGACGCGGGCGCTTTTGGCTCCAAATAAAACGTACCAATCGATCTTGCAAACTAGACAAAAACGATCGAGAGAGCCTCAAAGGAAGCACCTGAAATAAGTAAGGCAAACGTGGAAGAACATTCATTTTAATTGTTGCAATTCTATCAAACCACATGAGACCAACACTTTGCCATCAATCCAGATCACTATAAATCGCCTTCTGGAGGGCTGGGTAGTTCTCAGCAAATAAATCCTTCAACTTCCAGGGAATCTGGACCCCTAAGTAACGAATACTTCTAGTAGACCACTTAAAGGCAAACGACGCAACATTTCCAGCAAACGAACTGGGATCCTAATCACCATCCCTATAGATTTACTCGGATTCAATTTATAACCAGACACCTCTGAGTAAGCCACAATCTCTCTCATCAAATTAGGAAGAGAAACCAGGGGATTAGTCAAGGACAGGAGCACATCGTCCGCAAATAAAGCAATCTTAAATTCCCGGCCCCCCCATCGAAACTCCAGAAATGTTCACATTAGCCCTAATAGCTGCTGCCAAGTCTCCATCACCAGGGCAAAGAGGAGAGGTGATAGGGGACATCCCTGTCTGGTACCTCGCATTAACGGAAAAAACTCCGAATTACCACCGTTAATTCGTACACAAGCTTGTGGAGAAGTGTAAAAGGCTTTAATCCAGGACCGAAAAAATGGGCCCACCCCAAATTTATTCAAAACCTTATCCAAATATCCCCAGTGGGCCCTATCAAAAGCCTTTTCGGCATCTAGCCCCAACAAGACCACTGGCAAGTCCTTTACCTGAGAAACATAAAGCAAGTCCAAAGTTCTTCTAATGTTATCCATGGCCTGCCTCTGCGCCACAAAACCTACCTGGTCCGGATGTACTAAACTAGGAAGCAGACCAATCAAACGATTTGCCAGAACCTTAGCCAATATTTTAACATCAGTGTTCAAGATAGAAATAGGTCGATAAGAAGAACACTCTTGTTTATCTTTGTCCGGTTTCGGAATAACCGCCAACCAGGCCTCCATCATGGATTGAGGAAAAAGTGCCCCCTCGCGAACCGAGTTAATGACCAAAGTCAAATATGGTGCCAAATCCATCGAAAAACCTTTAAAAGCTCATTTGTAAAGCCATCTAAGCAAGGCACCTTATCAGTCGGCAATTCCTTAATAACCTTCAGTACCTCCCCCACTGTCACCTCAGCATCCAATACCTGCTTCTGCTGCACAGACAACTCTGGCAAAATACAAGAAGCCAAATGATCATCAATAGCCCCAGATTGTACTGCAGCATGCTCCGTGTACAAAGATTTATAAAATTGAGCAAACCGCTCCCAAATCTTAGCCGAGTTCTGTAACATAGTTCCCCCATCCCCACGCACTTTCATAATATACCTATCAGTTCTCATGTGTCGTAACTTGCTTACCAAAAGACGACCAGGCTTATTAGTACATTCATAATGGACTTGTCTCAGGCGTGAATTCACAAAACGCAAGCTCTCCTCGTGCAAAGCAGCCAGTTCCAACCTCACAACTTGAAGCTTCCAGAAGTGAGACAGAACCATACGCCCGGTACCTGTTCTCCAGAGATCCCAATCTCTCCATACAGTCCGTCAAACTAGCCCTATGAGCCCTAGCCCGTTTACTCGCCCATTGGATAAAGTAACCCCTGGAAGTTGCCTTAAAAGCATCCCACACCACCCCCAGAGATGGTCCAGACTCTAAGTTGTTGGCAAAATACTCTTTTAAAACAGGTAAAAAAAATTCTTAACAATTTCTGGGCCCTGTAATAGGTTATTGTTAAGTGTCCATCTCATATCCCTCACCTCCCTTTTAAAGATGAAATGCTTGCCCAGACTGGAGCATGGTCAGAGATAGTTATATGCCCTATAAAAGCTCCCCCTCCATCGTCAGACAAGGCCTTATCCAGAAAAACATAGTCCAACCTGGAATGAGGCATGGGCATGAGAGTAAAAAGTGTAGTCCCTTACCCTAGGGTTCCGAACTCTCCACACATCATATAAACCCAAGGACTCCACAAACCTCCCCAAAGCAGCTGAAGTTCTAAAGTCAGGCGGGGCAGGAGGTGTAGACCGATCCAGATGTGGCTGCATGGTAGCATTAAAGTCCCCTGCCACAAGTAATCTACCCCTGGCAAACTCCTGCACCACCTGCTGAAGCCTCCCCAAAAAAATTTCCTGATGCTCATTAGGTGTGTAAATACAAGCCAAAGTAAATTCCTCCTGCTCCAACAGGGCGTGCAGGAGAAGCTAACGCCCTTCCAGATCCCTTTTTACTTGTAAAAGCTATACCTGCACATCCTTATGAAACAGAATAACCACTCCTTTCTTTTTGGACCCCTGTGCCTCAGAAGCATAATAAGCAATTGGGTATAGAGAAGAGGTCAACAAATTCTCGTGTTTTCGCACAAAATGATTCTCCTGCAAAACAACCATGTGTGGAAGCATCAAACGCAATTCTCGTAATAGAGAATGCCTCTTGTGTGGAGAGTTCAAACCCTTAACGTTATAGGATAAAAACTTAGTCCACCATCTAGATACCCCCTACTCCTAGACAAATTAAATGGCAACCTGAAGAAGAAAAGGCAGCTTTGCATGGTACAAATGGGAAGACATGAATCCCTCCAAACCCTTATGAGCATGAAAATAACCCAACCCCCCTCCCAAGCCCAGCTCCCCTTCCCCCCCCCCACTCCACACACATACAACCCCCCCCCCCCACACACACATACACTCCCCCCTGACAAACACCCTACCTCTACACACAGTATCTCCCCCATCCCCCCCACACTACACCAGACTTGGGGCTCTGAGAATCACCCTGAATGGGTAATAAGAGAAAATGAAGCCCCAGTGCCCAACAAACTCACTCAAGCCTACTCCCCCCTCCCCTCCCACCCCCCACTTCAATCTAATACATCCAAACCCCTCGCAGAAAGATAAAGAATAACCCCAAAATATGTCTGCTGAACCTCAGTTATAACAAATGATTCATAACCAACATCCTGTAATATAACAAAGATCAAACTAGACAGTTGACCCCTCTCCCAAGTCAAGTACAAACCCACATCCCCTCTGAATAATCTTAGACAGTGTGGAATCATTACTACCCTTAACATCAAACCACCAGCCTCACATCCCCCCTGCAGAGTCCCCTGTACCGTTCAGACAGTCCTCAACAAAAGTCCATCCACTGCACAATATCCACCCGCAGAGATTAAGGCAAGGCAATCACCTTCTTGCTTTTATGCGGGACACGCTGCCATCTCTGCAACTTGGCCTTTGTTGATGGTGCAAGATCTCCCAGGGACGCTGAAGAAGGCGCCAAATCCGCGTCCTGCAGAAGCTTCCAGGCCTCTGCGATATGACGAACCCTGTGCGAAGCCCCCTTGATCGCAAAACACAGGGCAAATGGGAAAGCCCAGCAATAGGTGATTTTTTCCTTAATTAGAATGTCCAGGACAGGCTTTAGGGCTCTTCGTTGGGTTAGCGTAAAGAGAGACACGTCCTGGAAAACCCCCACCTTTGCCTCATTAAATTCCAATGAAGATGTCTGTCGGGCACATTGCAGCATACGCGCCTTAAATGGGTATCAGGCAAAATGAGCAATTATATCCTGTGGTCGATTATCCACCGGCCTCCCCAGAGCTCTATGCGCTGTCTCAATCATGCAGTCATTCAGAGCCGTCTCAGCCCCCACCAGTGTAGAACAAAGTATTTGCACAACCATTGTAACATCCTCAACTCCGCTTGACTCAGGTACCCCACGAAAACGCAATTTGTTGCACCTTCCCCTGTTCTCCAAATCATCTACTTTGTATAATAATTCCTTATATTTAGTACGGGTCTGGGACGCCTGGGAATCCACCGCGTTCAGTCGCTCAGCGGGGTCATCCATCCTGACTTCCAGGTCCTCCACCCGACCACCCAACTCGCGGAGGTCAGCACTAATGGCGTCCATGCGCTCCAATATTTCATCCTTCGATGCCTTTATTTCAACTCTGATGGCATCCAGACTTTCAGCCAATTTAGATGTGATTCCCCGTTTAGAGCGCACACTCGATTCCTCAGCTTGAGATGCAGTGGAGTCCGACTCTGATTGTGAGATTCGGGTAGGAGATACACGTGGCGCTGTGAGCCCTTACTCGAGTGTCTTGCCAAATGGTGCTCAGGCTCCTTCCCGATTGCCGACAAAGCTTTGCTCATGGTCACGGATCCGTCCAACCCTCAACACAAGCAAAGCCCACTCACAAAGTCCAGTTAAGCGAGGCTTATTTTGCTATTTTAAGTGGGAAAGTGCGGGAGCTATAGACTCAAGCTTCCATCAAGCACCGTGAAGTCACTTCCCTCCTCCCCTCCTCTGTTCTCCTGTTCTTTCTGCAACCTGTCCATATAACTTTTTTCTTTACCCACCTACCTATGTCCAGCACTTTGGTCTCTCCATTACAGTGTGCCATACCCCTTGGCTCCAGTGTGGTTGCATGTAGAAGCAGACATCTTCGGATTGCATGAGAATGGCTTTCGTCAACGTGATCTCTGTGTTGGCAGTTCCTATGGAGGGATCTGTAAAGGAAAGGGTACAGCATGGTGCCAGGTTAAGTACATAAGTATTGCCACACTGGGACAGACCAAAGGTCCATCAAGCCCAGGATCCTGTTTCCAACAGTGGCCAATTTAGGTCACAGATATCTGGCAAGGTCCCAGAAAAGCTCAATACATTTTATGCTGCTTATCCCAGAAATAAGCAGTGGATTTTCTCCAAGTCAATTTAATAATGGTATATGGACTTTTTCTTTAGGAAGCCGTCCAGACCCTATTTAAATCCCGCTAAGCTATCTGTCTTTACCACATTCTCTGCAACGAATTCCGAGTTTAATTACACATTGAGTGAAGAAACATTTTCTCTGATTCGTATTTAATTTACTACTTAGTAGCTTCATCAGATGCCTCCTAGTATTTTTGGAAAGAGTAAACAAACAATTAACGTCTACATGTTCCACTCCACTCATTTTATAGAACAATATCATATCTCCCCTCAGCAGTCTCTTCTCCAAGCTGAAGAGCCCTATCCGCTTCAGTCTTTCCTCATAGGGAGTCGTCCCATCCCCTTTATCGTTTTCATCGCCCTTCTCTGTACCTTTTCTAATTCTACTATATATTTTTTGAGATGCAGTGACTAGAATTGAACACAATATTCGAGGTGCGGTCGCACCATGGACCAGTACAAAGGCATTATAACGTCCTCACTTTAGTTTTCCATTCCTTTCTTAATAATACCTAACATTCTATTTGTTTTCTTAGCTGCCGCAGCACACTATGCAGAGGATTTCAACGTATTATCAGTGACGATGCCGAGATCCCTTTCTTGGTCGGTGACTTCTAATGTGGACCCTTGCATTAGTTCGGGTTCCTTTTTCCCCACATGCATCACTTTGCACTTGCTCACATTAAACGTCATCTACCATTTAGGCTCCCAGTCTCGTAAGGTCCTCTTTTAATTTTTCACAATCCCCTCGCGATTTAACAACTTTGTGTCATCAGCAAATCTAATTACCTCACTAGTTACTCCCATCTCTAGATCATTTATAAATATGTTAAAAAGCAGCGGTCCCAGCACAGACCCCTGAGATGAGTGTATATGATGGGGGGAGGGTAAGGGTTTGATGTGTTATACACAATAAATTGCAAATACTTTCCCTAAAAATTGATCTGTTGGAGGAGGAGGGACTAGCACTCCCTCCTCCTGAGCAGGTGCCACCTCAGAATGGTAGTGCCCTGCCCTGCCCGGTGCATCCTTGGATGAATGGAGTGGGGTTTAACTTCCATTTTGAGGTGGCACCCACTGAGGAGGAGGGAGTGCTAGTCCCTTCTCATCCAACTTTCAAGATACTGGGGAGGCGGTTGGATTGGGGGACCCCTCCACCACTAGCCCACCAGGGAAAAGTTTGGGAGGGGGGTCAGGTCTCCCCCTGTCATGGTCACACTGGACCACCAGGGTGATTTTTTTATTTGCATGCGGGAGTTGGGGGTCCAACGGACCCCTGGGGCATTTACCAGGGGGGGGGGGTACTGCTGAAGAGGAGGTAGTGCTAGTCCCTCCTCCAACAGATAATTTTTAGGCAAAGTATTTGCAATTTATTGTGTATAATACATCAAACCCTTACCCCCTTCTTTTTTGCACACACCCCTCCCCCATCTTTACACTTACCTCAGGGGTCTGTGCGGGGACCGCTGCTTTTTAACGTATTTATTATTTGCATACTATTAGCTTTAATCCTGAGGGAGTTAGGTCAGGGCACTGCTGTGATGGTAAACTCCATCACTGTTCCGTGCAATGCTGGAGTTTTGATCATTGGGGCCCCTAGTGAGTGTAGCGAGTCCCTCCAAAAACAGACATTGCCAAGCATTCACTGTTCTACCACCAGCGAACAGTTCTGACACATAGACACAGCAGAAATCACTTACTCTTCCAACACCAGCACTCAATCCTCACACACAGTTGCAAGACAATCACTCACTTAACTCCTACCAACAAACAGTCCTCACACACACAGTAGCACAAAGCACAGGGACAAACTGGGACTGGACAAACAGGAATACTGGAAGACAGGACAAACAGGTAAGGGGTTATAATCAGGGGTGTGAGGGAAGGGGGAGGGATACAGGGGAAGGGATGGGCGTAGCTGGTGGGGGAGCTGGCAGGTGTGGGCAAGGCCTTGGTGGGAGGGGTAGCAGAGAGAGGAGGCAAGGAGGGGAATGTGAAGAGAACAGACCAATGCTAACACAGCAGTCAGGAACTCTCAACTTTCTCTCAAAATATCGCTTCCTTCACTCCAACTCAAATTTGCAAATGGGTCTAAAGACAGCTTTGCTTTTACCCTTGACGCTTTTATATTAGGTCTAATGAAGGATGATGTTTCTTCCACCACTGGGAAACCATTTTGCTATTTGTTATGGGCAGGAGATATTCATTCTGTAAGACCGCCCAAGACATGCTTTCGAAATGCCCCCTCTGGAGATGTTCTAATCTAGATGTACTAGCAATTTAACACATTTTTTTTCTTTTGTTCAGTTGGACATTTTTCTGGAAGAAAAACATCTATCTATCTGCCTTTTAAGTCATTTTTTGGATGTTTTTCTCTTTCAAAAATGAGCCCCAAAGTAACTTATGGATCTTTGTAAGTCTAAGTACTTTGAAAATGAGCCCCAAAGTTAGGGTGACTTCTAGTTTTGTGTGAGATTAGTGAATGATAATCATTTTTTAAAAATACTTACTAGCCTTTGATAGTCTAGAATTTATAACATTCTACTTACTTAGTTTTCTTTGTTTATGTTAATTTTGTTTGAATGTTTCTTTAGGGGACTGACAGTGGCTTCAGAGCTAAGTCATAGTTTGGGCTTTGCGATTTAGTAGTTACCAAGTACATTTGTAGCAGCCCATTAAAATTCAAGAATGCTTTAGTCTTCCATGATTGCCCATCTCCATAGTGATATATTACCGTGAGAACAGAAAAAGAAATCGCTATAGGGATGGGTAATAATGGAAGATTAAATCATTCTTATAATTTAATAGGCTGCCACAAATTGTAATAACACAGACTCCGTTTAATCTTGCTTTAGCTTCCTTTCCCTGCTAAGGGTCTTCTGTGCTTATCTCATATTGTTTAATTCAGATACTTTTTTGTTTTCACCTTTTCATAAGGTTATTCTTTGTGTTCATCACCCTTTAAATTTAGCCCCTTTCAGCCTGACTGTCGTTTCCTTGTTGAAAAACAGTTTTCCTCTAAACTTCCTTATGATGTTTTATATTGTTTTTACATTTGGGGTATCTTCATTACCTTTCCTGTAAGTTCTACTTGTTTAGATCCTTAAGTCTCACCTGACAAGGCTTACTGAGCAGAGTCTACATCATATTGGTAACCCTCCTCTGAACTGTCCTTATTCCATCTATTTCTTTCTGGAGATATCGCCTTAAGAACTGGACACAATGAGGGCTGGAAAAATACCAGGTGCCAGGTTATCAAGACAGCTAAAATTTAATCTTAATGTTAACACAACACAAAATGAGAGTCACTGTCGCAGCTAGCTCCAGCCTAGGATCAGAGAACATAATGCTGCTAGGCCACATAGGAACAGCCTCAGCCCTTGTTGTCTATATGTTGAATGAAGGCTGAGGTGTTTGGCAGCTCTCTGTCACCAAGCTGCTCTGAGATGGAGCCATAGTTCTAACTGTACTTCTGGACTTCAGACAAGTGGCTGATACTGTGAACCAGGTATACTCCAAAAAAAAAAAAATAATCACTCCAACAATTTGTACCAAAGCATTATAATCTCTCTCTCTCTCCCCCCCCCCCCCCCCCCCCCCACTAGTTATATTCCACTCCAGTGTTTTCAGTAAAGGCTCAGAGGCCAATGGCAGCCCTTGGAGACCACTGTGGCGACCCTCATCATTAGGGATTTTTTTTTTCTGTTACTTTGCTTCTCTAACCAAGTTCATGACAGAAAGGGGAAAGTGGATGGGAAGAAGAGCCACATGCTTGAAGGACAAGGCATTTCTCAATAGGTGTAGAGAATACATTTGGAAATGCCCACCTCCTTAAGGATATGCCCAGTAAACAGTTTGAAAATTATTGATTGGTCTGATTTCTAAATCCCTTTTTGGTCATTCTGTTAGACTGCTTCAACAACTTATTCTCTTTCCTGTGTTTTATAGTAAATCAGGTTTTGTTAGAATACTCAATACTATTTTTGCAGTTGTCACATTTCCACTTTGGAATTCATTTCCATCAGTTATTAGAGTCAAAGTGAATTATTTTAAATTTAGAAAAATGTTGAAGACTTATCTTTTTGAACTTTGTTATTATTATTTTCTTTTTATTTTGCTGAATATATATATTTTTTTTGTTACATTTGTACCCCGCACGTTTTCCCACTCATGGCAGGCGCAATGCGGCAGGCAATGGAGGGTTAAGTGACTTGCCCAGAGTCACAAGGAGCTGCCTGTGCCGGGAATCGAACTCAGTTCCTCAGTTCCCCAGGACCAAAGTCCACCACCCTAACCACTAGGCCACTCCTCCACTATGTCCAATTAGGTTATTATTTGTACATTGTGTTGAACCCTTATTATAAGAGGAAATAGCAGTTAATAAGAACAATATTGACATTACATGATAGGCTGATGGGGTGGATGTCATTGACACACACTGGTCAGCAATGTCGTGACCTCACATGGGGAAAGATACTTTGACGGCTGTCCTTCTGTTCATTAGATCTAAAGTGGCTCTGACTTAAAAATTAGTGAAGACCACTGTCCTAGTCACAAGATCACCTGGGTGCCTAAAATTTGAGGTCAGGCATCTGGTATGTTTGTTTATTAAAAACCTTGCTGTACCGCATGTACCAAACCAGTGGATCCAAGCGGTGTACAAAACTAAATAAAAGCCAATAAAGGAATGGCATTGAGAAAAATAGGAAAGAAACACCACAAAACCATACCCACGAAGCAGCAAGACTATCGATTTATTAGAAAAACTCATACATACCAAACAATAAAAACAAAATGAAAAACATTCAGCCAAAGAGGACAAACAACCAAGAAGACCACCTCCCAAGTCTAAACTCTCCAGGACTCGAGATCAACATAAAGGCTTAAAGAAAATAATGTGTTTTAAGAAGAGGTTTGAAACGGGGAAAGGACTTCTCGGATCATATGAAAGGTGATAAGGAGTTCCAAAGTGATAGACCAAAAAATAAAAAGGCGAATGGACTCCAGTTTGTCTGCTCTGGGACCTGGGAGAACCAATCAATTCGCATCTATAGAACGGAGGGCCCTGGATGGAGTATAGGAAACCATCAATGTAGAAAGAAACATAGGGATCACCAGTATGAAAGGCTTTATGAGCAAGAGACTTTTAAAAGAAATACTGAACTGAACCAGAAGCCAATACAATTTGATAAACAGGGGGTGACATGATCAAATTTACCTGCTTTATACAGAAAACGAGCAGCAAAATTCTGATGAGTCTATAGCCGTTTAATTTGTGACTGAGGGAGGCCAGCAAATACATAGTTGCAGTAGTCTAACTTAGAGAGAAGAGCATGCAGAGCAGTGTGCAAGGAGTCGGTCAAGAAAATACTTGAGGAAACGGAGCATGCAGAGAATTGAAAAACCAGATTTAAGTAATTCAGAAACTGGAACTATTGGTAAGTCAAAGAGAACCGGAGTTATTGCTGGTGGAATCAAAGGACCAAATATCCAGCAAACCGTAATCTTGTCTGGGTTTTCAATCAAGCAGCCACTGCATGAAGGCAATTCTGAAGAGAGAGGTCAGTATTGAGAGGGGAAACAGGATAGAAAAGTAAGATATCATCAGTATAAATAAAGAACTAGATGTTAAAGGACTGGATCAGAGTAGCCAGGGGGCTGATAAAGAGATTGAATAGAAGCGGTGATAATATGGAGCCTTGGGGAACCCTACAGCTTAGAGAGGAGGAAGCAGAGACCCCAGATCCAGTAGAAACTTAAAAAGACTGGTCAGTGAGAAATGAAGAAAACCAATTAAATATCACACCAGTAATTCCTGACGCAGAGAGCCTAGAAAGCAGAAGAGGAGTGATCGACAAAGTCAAATGCTGAAGAAAAATCTAGAGAAACACAAATATTACCACAGTCTAAAACTCTGTGATATTCACTCATAAATTCTGTGCTGTGCTTTTGCCAGAACCCCGATTGATAGGGATGGAGAACTGAGTTTTTTTTTCAACAGAATCCAGAAGCTTACTATCTTTTCTGCAAGTTCAGAAAGAAAAGACAAATTTGAAACTGGATGGAAGTTTCCGGGGACAAGAGGGGTCAAGAGATTGTTTCTTAAGGATAGGAGTCACCCAGGCCACCTTCCACATAGTGGGAAGTGACCCGGAAGTGAACCTATGGGAGGCAACAGCGAGAGCTAAAGGAAGCAGTCCCTGTTTAGAGCATTTCCGCCAAGAAGGGTTAAGGGGGTCAAGAAATGTAGACACACGAATGACAAAAGTCTTGGAAAAAGAAATAAGAGAAGGTAGAGAAAAAAGACCAAGTGGCAGAGTGAACAGGAATTGGGCCTAATGAAGTTACAGGGAAGGAGAGAGTGGAACTGGGAGATGTTAACCCTGAAGATGCCAGGGAAACCAAGTTGGCGTTCACCTTTGACAGAAAAAATTGAGCTAAGCAGTCAGCGCAAGGCATGACCTGAGCTGTTGGTGTAAAGATTAATGAAGCTGAATAAAGTTTTTGCAGAACATGTAGACCTTGCTAACTGACAAGAAATATACTGCAGCTTTGCCAACTTCAGGTGACAGTTAAACAGGTGGAGCCTGATGAGAGCTGCAGTGATTCTCCGTGGCCTAGCAAGAGACTGCACCCTGATGCTGGCCTGGGGATAAAAAGCACACCATGTCCCCTCTTTGACCATAGTCAAGTCCCAATGAAAACCTGCATATTTTAGGTTGGTTTTAAATGTTAAACACCAGCTTTTCTAAGTATATCTTCTCCAATCCTCCATGGCCCAGCAAAAGACTATACCACTAAAGCTGGCCTGGGGACAGAAAGTGCTGCAACTGTGTATCTGAAACTGGTAAAAATACTGCTAGCCTAAATCCAACTAAAGATGTTAGTTACTATTGCAAGCCTAGGGGAAAATCTTGATGAGGCTGAAGAGAGACAAAAAGGGGAATGGACAGAGATGTTGAAAGAACAAGAGAAATAAGGGTAAAGAGTTTAAAAAAAAAAAAAAAAAAAAAAAAAAAAGTCAGTAGTTCCAGGGGGATTTTTCCTCTTGGCTTCTAGAATAAAACACTTTCAATTGTTCACTGTAATCATTTCTCCCCATTTGTGTCTTTACCAAACCGTAAAGTTCCATAAAATAGGCACTTCATTTGAGTAGCTGTATAGTAATACACATATCCATACCACTAGGGAAATGGTACTATCAAGTTATTTTTATTTAGCTCATGCCTTTTCAGTAATTCTCATTGCCTTCAAAATCAGCTCCCTGGTTCAAAAAATTATCTATGGCGAAGCCCCTGGATACATACAGACTTAATCGACTTACCAACAAGAAATACATCCGATTTAACACGAACATATCTAAATCTACACTACCCAAGCGTAAAGGACTTAAATACAAATCTACCTACGCATCCAGCTTTTCCTATATAAGCACACAACTGTGAAACGTGCTACCAAAAGCCTTGAAAATGACGTATGACCACCTAAACTTCCGGAAAATACTAAAAACCACCCTGTTTGAAAATGCATACCCTTCCGATCCAACTTAAATGCCTGATCTTGGCTACACAAGAAAACTAAAGCACGAAATGAACATAACACACTACGATTCCTAGTGTGGCTCTGCCATATGAACTTTATCTTACCACAACATCACATTGTATTTGTTCACACCGGAATCTGCAAACGCCTTCCGGTACTATGTAAGCCACATTGAGCCTACAAATAGGTGGGAAAATGTGGGATACAAATGTAACAAATAAATAAAATAATAGTAGACATCTCCCTGTTGCTGGAGGGCTTATAGTCTGTCTGTACCTGATGCAATGGAGGGTTAAGTATCTTGCCCAAGATCATAAGAAGCAGTAGTGGAATTTGAACCTCAGAGATTGGTGCCATGAATGTTCTTACGATACATAGATATGAATGTAAAACAGCTAAATTTACTAATAGACTCGCCAGTGTTGAGAAGATATGGTCACCTATCTCTACCTATTCTTCCTCACACTAACGCTCCAGAATGTTTACTGGTTGATTCTATTTCAATTGTACAAACTCTGAATTTTTTTCTATCTTCTTATACTCCCATGCCATAAATATTTCATGTCTTTATGAGGATGCTTATGTTTCCTATCCGAGTCACGTCAGAAAACCTTGATCTACTTTTCATCAGTGAAACCTGGATTCATGATCAAAATGACCCCATAATCCATAATTATAGACCTCTGCCCCCCAGGATAAAAAATCATCCACTGGACCAGAAAAGATAAGAGAGGCAGAGGCATAGCACTAATCCATCAATCCCACTTCACCACTGTAGCCATCGTCGAGTCCATAACAGCCCAACTTGAAATCGCCTCAATCAGAATCCAACACACAACCTTGTTTGACCACTTAAATTGTGTCTTGTTTTATAGACCACCAGGCAACTGGAACGATTGCCAGTCACACTTCATGGATTTCATATCAAACACCTGTGTAACTAACTCCCAGCATACTAGTACTAGGTGGCATCAACCTTTACCTAGAAGACCCAAACTCCACCAATGCACAAGACTGCAAGGAATTCCTCCAACTATGGGGCCTTAAATGGCCACACATCCAAGCAACCCATGTCAAAGGGCACACACTCGACCTCATTACACACAAACTGTCCACAGAACATAACCTAATATCAGATACTAAATGGACAGACACACCATGGTCAGACCATTACAAACTAAACCTATCCCTGCAATAGCGGAAATAGGGTTCATGCCGAATACAAGAACACACAACATACTGTATAAGAGGCCAAATAGACTCGGAAACATTCTGCCAACAGATTTACAATAACGAATGGACAGCAGAAACAAACTCTATATACTATCCCTCAGATTGGGATAATAGATGCAGAAACATATTAGACGAAATAGCACCGCTATAAACAAGAACCTCACACAGGCATAACTCGATACCATGGTACAACGAGGAAATGAAAAAGCTAAAAACACAAACTAGGAAACTTGAATGAGCATGGGAAAAAATGAAAGACGTAAACACACTCAATGCATGGAAACAAACTCAAAGAAAATACAAATATGCAATAAGACAAACCAAAAGATCATACTACAAAATCAAGATAGGGGCAGACTACAAAGACATGAAGAAACTATATCAACCGTGAACAAACTACTAGTCACCAGCATGGTCACCACGACCAATTCAGATACGCCATCTACAAGCAAACTTGCTAAATACTTCAAGGAAAAAATTGAAAACCTACGCAACATATTACCTCAGAACAACATCGACATCGATAAATTCTTTGAATGTTTGTACCCAAACCCCGAAGAATACCCAGCAGACCGAATCTGGACAAACTTCGATCTCCTCAATGCTAAAACAGTCACCCAAGCGATCAACAAAGGCACCAAGACTCACTGTAAATTGGACACCTGCCCCAGTTACCTAATAAAATCCGCTCCTCTACATTTCATAGCAGACCTCACATCTCATCTAAACTACATGCTACAACAAAGAGTCACTCAGAGAG
This sequence comes from Microcaecilia unicolor, assembly GCF_901765095.1. Classification (NCBI taxonomy): domain Eukaryota; kingdom Metazoa; phylum Chordata; class Amphibia; order Gymnophiona; family Siphonopidae; genus Microcaecilia; species Microcaecilia unicolor. The sequence goes on along the minus strand of NC_044031.1, from coordinate 48,240,351 downwards.
GACAAGGCCATAGCGGAGAGATTGGATGAATTCTTAGCTTGTGTCTTTACGAAAGAAGATGTAAGTGATCTACCTGTACTGGCAATGGTTTTCAAGGGTGATGATGTCAAGGAACTGAAAGAAATCTTGGTGAACCTGGAAGACGTACTGAGCCAAATTGACAAGTTAGAGTGATAAATCTCCTGGACTGGATAGCAAATACCCCAGGGTACTGAAAGAACTCAAACATGAAATTGCTGATCTGTTGTTAGTGATGTGCATTCTGTCATTAAAATTGGAGGGTGGCCAATGTAATGGCGATTTTTAAAAAAGGTTCTGGGGTGATCCGGGAAATTAAAGACCGGTAAGCCTGACCAGTGCTGGGGAAAATAGTAGAAACTATTATAAAGAGTAAAATTACAGAACACATTGACAAACATGGTTTAATGGGACAGAGTCGGCATGGATTCAGCCAAGGGAAGTCTTGCCTCACCAGTTTGCTTCATTTCTTTGAAGGCGTAAATAAACATGTGGATGAAAGTGAGCTGGTTGAAGTAGTGTATCTGGATTTTCAGAAAGTTTTGACAAAAGTAGAGTCTCCTGAGAACATTAAAAGTCATGGGATAGGAGGCAATGTTCTTCTGCAGATTAAGAATTGGTTATTGGAGAGGGTTAGGGTTAAATGGTCATTTTTCCCAATGAAGGAGGATGAATAGCCAAACAAGTGCATTGGCCCGCCCCCCCTCCTGTTAACTGGAGGACAGTGCACGAGGATGAGGAAAATGTTTGTTTATTAAAATACTTGATATACCACACTTGCCAGAAAAGGAACATAGCGGATTACAATAAATACATAGCAAGTAAAGCAAGGAACGCCAGTCAAATAAGGAATAAAGTAGAACGCTTCTGGCGATAGTAGCTGTGTTCTCTCCTCCCCCACCCCGTCCCAAACACTCAGGTCATTTATCTAGCAGCTGACAATGCAAACATCTGCCCTGGGAGCTATTGAATTACACATGTGAAAAGGGCCCCTTCTAAACGTCTGGGCCCTAGGCACATGCCTAGTTGGCCTGTCCCTTAAACCTGTTTGCACTGCTAGATGACAGTGACACTTGAAACATCTCTGCAAAGTGCCTTCTCAGATTCCATTTCTTGCTGGCTAGATTATTCTTCTCCTGTTTTTCTCCTAGAGTTTTATTTTAAATGCTTTCATATTCTTTCTGGAACATATGATGCAGGTTTTGGAACTTCTGAACTGTGACATTTTTAGTTGATGTGTTAGTTTTTGTTCCTTGAAGAAACTGGGTAATAATATTTTGCTGTGTGTAATGTTTGTATTTGTGTTCTTTTATTATTGTTTTTATGTAACCCACTCTGAGCTTTTTTGGAGGGTGGAATAAATAACAAAATAAGGTGCATGCCTTTGATTTATTTAATTTATTATAGTTTCTCTATGTCATGCTTATTCCTCCAGCTACATGTGCTTTATTAATATTTTACATGTGCCATTTATAATGCCTGCAGGATTTTCTAAGGGAGTTGGCACAGCAGCACTCTGATGTAATTAGGTTCCTTGTGGTGAAAGGTGCCCAGTAGCAATTTATTTTTAAAATACAATAAGGAACAGCATCAAACAAAAAGGAATTTATATTTAAATGATTTTAAATAAGATCATGTAAACATGGCCCTGTTTTACCTGCACCTCTGGCACAGTTTCACTCGGGCAGTTTCTCACTCTTCTCTTTTTTTTTTTTTTTTTGAAAGGAGGTGTATCGAATCCCAAAGAAGAGTCAAGCTGAAAAGGAGAGCAGCGGTATGTGAGGAGCAATACAGTTAGATATGGGATGGAGCAATATTTGTTTCAATGTCTTCTCTATTAAAACTGGATACTTTGGAAGCAGTGCTTAATGTAATTTGACCAAGAAAAGCAGTCATAACATTTCCAAAGCCTCACAGATCCTTTGTTCAGTTGCTTCTGCAGCAAAAGCAAGGAATGAAGATTTTAGCTTAGAATAGCACTTTCTTGTATTTTGCAAATAAGGAAGAGATGTTCTCTGTGAGGTAGGAAATTGAAGAAAAGTGGAAACATGAAACCAAGATTCCCCTGTTGTCACTGATTTTTTGAGTGGCCCTGGACAAGACACTTCCTGAACCTCTTTTTACCCATCTTTCGTTTGGTGGTTTATTTTTCTCCCTCTGTTCTTCAGAAGCTTCAATGTAGCCCAGGTGCTGTTTGGGTTATCCACCTCGGATGTGGTTGTGGTACTGGAAATTGCAATACATGTTGTAGTTCTGCTTGACAAAAGGGCACACTGCAACTATATTTAATTTTATTAAAGACTGCATTTTTAAAATGTAATTTATATCAAAAGTATATCTTGTGAAAATTGTTTGAATAGGAAGTTTATTTTATGTGGCGAGGTGAGTCTCTTTCAGTTGAAAGGAAGCTCTAGACTGAGGGGGGCATAGGATATAGGTGAAAGGGGACAGACTCAGAAGTAACCTAAGGAAATACTTCTTCACTGAAAGGGTGGTGAATTGATGGAACTATGGAGACAGACTGTACCTGGATAGGATCGCTTTCCCTCTTTCACTTGCAACCCCCAGAGCAAGGCAAACTCACACAAATGCCTCGTCACTAGGGAGCATCAACATAGTACAACCCAACAGACAAACACCTAAACAGACTGTGTCCTGCAGCCCTTGGCATGGAGACACACTTACCTATCCCTGAATCGCCAAAAACAGGGAGCACTACCTTCCCTACTAGCATTAATGCCTAGCCCATGACAGGTGCAAACCAGGGCTGAACTGTAATTGCTGGGATCAGAAGTGGTTGGGTGGATGGATCTGATCTCGGAACAGGGAACTCATGGAGAATCAGAAAATCTTGTTCCAACGGCCATGTCCTGCCTGTGGGCCATAGTTTGGGAAACCCTGCTGTATAGCTTCTGCCTCTATGTGCTTCTTGGTGACAAGGAAAGGTGGGATATAATTTTAAAAGAAAAAAAATCAAGATTTTTTTTTTCAATTTATTGCAGTAACTAAACTAAGGCTCAGATTGATTGAGTAGTTGTTCATTTATATAATTATAAAAAGCATTGATTTGGTTCACGGTATCATAATTTTTTCTCCATCTGCTTCTTCCCAGTAGTAGATCGAGGAAGAGATACATCTGGCCAGAGAGATCAAGCTTCAAACCTAAATCGAGAAAGAGATTTTGAGAGGCAAAGCCAAAGCAAGGAGAAAAGAAAGCGAAAGCAATCCCTATCCCCTCCACCTTCAGCCTATGAACGGGGAACAAAAAGACCTGATGAAAGGCAAGTTTCTTTAGTGATTGTCCTTGAACAGCAGCCATTTCTCTCCACATAGGATTTGAGGGGTGGAGGGAAGCATCCAATACCAAGTTATTAGAAAAATCTTAGAAATTAACCTTGCAAATGTAAAAATGAGTTGCTTTCAGATGTGCATATGTGTGTTCATAAGAGCCTGATTATTCATGGCCAGTATCAGGCTTATTTTCGAAAAAGAAGGACGCCGATCTTTTGACACAATTCAGAAGATGGGCGTCCTTCTCCCAGGGTCACCCAGATCGGCATAATCGAAAGCCGATTTTGGCCATCCCCAACTGCTTTCCGTCGCGGGGACGATCAAAGTTCCTGGGGGCGTGTCGGAGGCGTAGCGAAGGTGGGACTTGGGCGTGCCTAACACATGGGCATCCTTGACCCATAATCGAAAAAAGAAGGGCATCCCTGACGAGCACTTGGATGACTTTATTTGGTCCTTTTTTTGTTATGACCAAGCCACGAAAAGGTGCCCGAACTGACCAGATGACCACCGGAGGGAATCCAGGATGACCTCCCCTTACTCCCCCAGTGGTCACTAACCCCCTCCCGCTCTCAAAAAAAATCTTTTAAAATATTTTTTGCCAGCCTCTATGCTAGCCTCAAATATCATACTCTGGTCCATCGCAGCATTATGCAGATCCCTGGTGCAGTGCACTTCAGACAGGCAGACCCAGGTCCATCCCCCCCCCCCCCCCTACCTGTTACACTTGTGGTGGTAAATGTGAGCCCTCCAAAACCCACCAGAAACCCACTGTACCCACATGTAGGTGTCCCCCTTCACCCATAAGGGCTATGGTTGTTGTGTACAGTAGTGGGTTTTGGGGGGCTCAGCACACACGGTAAGGGAGCTATGCACCTAGGAGCAATTTCTGAAGTCCACTACAGTGCCCGGTTGGTGTCCTAGCATGTGAGGGGGACCAGTGCACTACGAATGCTGGCTCCTCCCTTGACCAAAGGGCTTGGATTTGGTCGTTTCTGAGATGGGCGTCTTTAGTTTCCATTATAGCTGAAAATCAGATACTACCAAGTCTAAGGCCGACCATCTCTAAGGTCGACCTAAATGTTGAGATTTGGGTGTCCCCGGCCATATTATTGAAACGAAATATGGATGTCCATCTTGTTTCGATAATACGGGTTTCCCCACCCCTTCACGGGACTTCCTGCGAGGACGTCCTCAGAAAAACTTGGGCATCCCTTTTGATTATGCTCCTCCACGTCACCTAAACATTCATTATAAGCAGAAAAAGGTTTTTGTTACCTTACCTGTCCCAGCCTTCTGGAAAGCATTCTAGTATTCTTTTTAAAGGCTAGAAAAGGACTACAATCAGAGAAAGAAAAAAGGAAAACAACTAGGAGAAGGATAATCATAACTATCTACAAAACCAACACGTTTTCACTAAACTGGATCACCTTAAATAGTTATCGAAGAACAAGCAGGGCCCTTTTATGCTAGGTCACTGTTTCCCTGTTAATGTATCCAGCTGTAATTGGGTGGTAGTAATAATGGTTTTGTACCACAGCATTAACAGCCTCTAGCAGGCACTGCAGGACCTAACATATTGGATTTCCTGTGTATACTTCAAAGCCAATGTCAAATCTGATCATATTATGATCATTGTTATCAAGCGGCCCCAGCACCATTACCTCCCACACCAGATCATGCGCTCCACTAAGGGCTAGGTCTAGAATTTTTTCTTCCCTTGTCAACTTCTGTACCATCTGCTCCATAAAGCAGTCCTTGATTTCGTCAACGAATTTTACCTCCCTAGCATGCACTTATGCTAGGTAATTGAAATCACCTATTATTATTGCGTTGCCCAATTTGTTAGCCTCTCTAATTTCCGATAACATTTCTACATCCGTCAGTTCATCCTGGCCAGGTGGACGGTAGTACACTCCTATCACTATCCTTTTCTCCTTTACACATGAAATTTCAATCTATAGGGATTCCAAGAAGTGTTTTGTTTCCTGCAGAATTTTCAATCTATTTGATTCAAGGCTCTCCTTAACATACAGTGCAAGCCCTCCACCAATTCGATCCACCCTGTCACTATAATATAATTTGTACCCTGGTATGACAGTATCCCATTGTTATCCTCCTTCCACCAGGTCTCAGAGATACCTATTATATCTAATTTTTCATTTAGTGCAATATATTCCAACTCTCCCATTTTATTTCTTAGGCTTCTGGCATTCACATGTAGACATTTCAAACTGTTTGTTGTTCCTTTTTACATTTTGCTCAGTACTTGACAGTGTTAATTTGCAATCTTTTGTGTGATTTTTATTTAAGGACACCTGCAGGTTCATTTTCAAAAGAGATGGACGTCCAAAAAGTGACATAAATCGGCACTTGGACGTACTCACAGAGACATCCAAATCGGTATAATCAAAACCACATTTTGGACGTCTTTATCGCAAGGATGTCCAAATCTCAAGGGGACGTATTGGAGGTGTGTTCAAGGCAGGACTTGGGCTTTTCTAAGACTTGGACGTCTTTGAGCCATAATGGAACAAAGCAGAAATGTCCAGCACTAAAATTTGGACGTTTTGAGCTGGACCTGTTTCTATTACGAATAAGGCACAAAAAGTTGCCCCAAATGATCAGATGACCACTGGAGGGAATCGGGGATGACCTCCCCTTACTCCCCCAGTGGTCACTAACCCCCTCCCACCCCCAAAAAGTGTGTTCAAGAACATTACTTGCCAGCCTCAGATGTCATATTCAGGTCCATGACAGCAGCATGCAGGTCCTTGGAGTATTTTAGTGCACTTCAGACAGGTCAACCCAGGCCCATCCTCCCACTACCTGTTACACTTCTGCAGGAAACTGTGAGCCCTCAAAAACCTACCAGAAACCCACTGTTCCCACATATAGGTGCCTCCACCCGTAAGGGCTATGGTAGTGGTGTACAGTTGGGGGTAGTGGGTTTGGGGGAGGCTCAGCAAACAAGGTAAGGGAGCTGTGTACCTGGGAGCATTTTATGAAGTTCAATGCAGTGCCCCCTAGGGTGCCCGATTGCTGTCCTGGCATGTCATGGGGACCAGTCTAATAAAAATGCTGGCTCCTCCTACGTCCAAATTGCTCGAGTTTGGGTGTTTTAAACTTGGACGTCTTTGTTTTGAGAGTGGTCGAAAATCAAAGACTTTCAAATCGCAAAACGTCCAAATCCAAGGACATCCTTGATATTTTCGAACACAAGAGATGGACGTCCATCTTTTTTGAAAATGACCTTCTCTTTCTCTCCGAATTTGATCTACTATGGTCTCTTTTACAACCTCGCTATTGGGATACCCTATCTTCCCTGTTTTGGCTGTATCTTTGAAAGATACCTTGTTGTGAACCATGCGTTTTTGAACAACTGTCATCCTTCCCCAAGGTTCTAGTTTAAAAGCTGCTCTATCTCCTTTTTAAATGCCGATGCCATCAGCCTGGTCCCACCCTGGTTAAGGTGGAGCCCATCCTTCCAGAATAGGCTCCTCCTTCCCCAAAATGTTGCCCAGTTCCTTACAAAAATAAAACGCTCCTCTCTGTACATTTACCTCATCCACACATTGAGACTTCGGAGCTCTGCCTGTCTCTTGGTTCCTGCGCGTGGAACAGGTATCACTTTAGAAAATGCTACCCTAGAGGTTCTGGATTTGAGCTTTCTACCTAAGAGCCTAAATTTAGCTTCCAGAACCTCTCTCTAGATCTCTAGATGACCCTTTATTCTATAGTTTTGTTTCAGATGGTCAATCATCTTTTAGAAATTGGAGCAATTTTGACAGGTTCTTAGGGATTTATTTAAGCTATATAGTTCAAAAGAAATCAGGTAGTGTTTATCCATTTGCAGTGTGAAGATCTTAGCAGCATTTAGGCCAATATTGAAAAGATTTGGGTGCCTAACTTTAAGCCTGTGGAAGGTAATTCTATTAGAAGGCACCTAAATTTAGATGCTAGGAAAGCATCTATTTGAGCCCTATTTTATAAAGAAAAATAGATGTCTTCTTTTCTTTATAGGATACTAGTGTAAGTGGCTGAAAATGTAAGTAGCTGAAAATTTAGGATTGGCTTGGATTTATTCGTTTTATATACGACTTCTTACCACAGTATTAAAGCAGTTTACAAAAGAGAAGAGAAACCCACAGGACAATTTCAGATACAATATTACATATGAAAATGCAAAAATCAACATTGCAGATTTAATTATAACATTGTTGAAATAGCCAAGTTTTTAAAAGTTTATGAAAACTAAAATAAGAAGGAACACTATGAAGATCATCAGGTAAAGAGTTCAAAAGCAAAGGTCCAGCAAATGGAAAAGCACAGAGCTGGTGTAAATGCCGACACCTAGATGGCAAAAGACTATGCTTAGATTATAAGATTTTATATATCAATATGAATGATGACCTGCAAAGTATGTGCCATCGCATCTAGGCACCTACTTATAGAATACCGCATATTTGCATAAATGACTAGAATGCCAGCATTTGTTTGTTCTCACTCCTGAAAACTAAGCTGCTTCTTTTAGAATTATCCCTAGGTGTTTAGATCTGCCAAAATAAAACTCTTGCCCTCGAGTATGTAGATTTTAGGTGCCCATAATTACTAGATGTTTAATTTTTGGCACCTAAAAGTATGAGCAAGGCCAAGCTGGGAGAAAAAAGTTAGGAACTCAGCACTGATTTTCAGTACTAAGTGCCTAACTTGGGGGAATTAATGCTGGTCTAAATTAAGAAGCCTCAGTTCTAGGTTCCTAAAATTGAATTTAGGAGCCTATTTTCTTCCAAAATGTAGATGGCTAAGATAAGTTGAAAATATTCACCTGAGGAGGAAGTGACGTCACCGATGGAGCTGGAAGCCTAAATCAAGAGCTCCGTGGGATTGCTAGCAAAAGAGCGCGGTGACCCCGAATAAAACGCACCTCCCATCCTGATCGTGGTGCAGAGCAGCCCGCTAAAAGTCCATGGCAGCAAGAAAAAAGCTCGCGAAATTCAAATTCACTGGAGAGCCAGCGCGAGGGGCGAACAGGGCGAACCCAGCACAACCCCCACGAGGCGCCAAAATGGCGCCGGAAGACACAGAATCAGAGAACGAGCCCGAGGACCACAGCACTGGGGAGATGGAAAAAAGCGAAATTAAACGCTGGTTTAAAGAGCTCAAATCCGAAATGATTACCACCAGGAAGAGCATTCAAGCGGCGGTAACTGAGCTCCGCGAAGAAGTAAAGGAAATCGGCAATCGACTGGCAGAGACGGAGGAGCGAGTGGAAACGGTAGCAGGCAAGCTACACACCCTGAGCAAGAGTGTATCAGCAGACAAACAGCTGGACCTGGAACAACAAGTAGAAGATCTTGAGAACCGCTCAAGGCGGTGCAACCTGAGATTCAAAGGGCTCCCAGAGGAAACAGCATATAAAGACACAGTGAAACTGGTACAAGAGATCAGCAAATTTCTCCTCCAACAGGGACTAAGCTCTCAAGAGACTCAGGAGCAGATTGAAATAAAGATTGACAGAGCACATAGGAGTCTAGGACCACAGCGAGGCGACCAACCCAGAGACATTGTCGCCTGCTTCCATGAATTCCAGGTAAAAGAAAAGGTATGGCGGAAAGCACGAGCGATGGGAGAGGTCCTGTGGCAGAACGTCAAGGTACAGATATTTCAAGACCTGGCGCAGAGTACCCTGCAAAAGAGAAGGGAATTTAAAGAGGTGACGCGCTACCTGCAAAAAGCAGGCTTACGATACCGCTGGATTTATCCAAGAGGACTGATGGTTACAGCGGGAAGTCAAACAAAGAAACTGGAGCAGCCAGAGGGAGCTTGGAAAACATTAGCAGCACTGGGCTGCACGGATCTACCCAAAAGACCAGGGACATATCGGAGAGGCAGCAAGAATGGAACTCCCGAAGCAGAGAGCGTAAGGACCTCGCTGCCCAGAGAAAGACACAGCACGAGCCACGCAGAGCAGGAAGAGGACACCTGATAAGCCCCTAGCGGGAGGACTTAGCAGAACTAATTGCCCAGGTGACTATGAAATGTCTAATAGTATTTTTTGAGTGGATGGATGGGGAGAGTGAATGGCGTGCTAGGGGGGCTGGGTAGGGGGGACACTGGAAATACTGTAATGTAGGAGGCCCCATTGGAGCGACACTTCCTCAGGATTCAAACTGGCAACACCGGCTGGTGGCCAGTTATGGGGGAACACGAGGGGGAGGCTGGGGGGGGAAGAGGGGGGGGGGATGGAATAACAGTGAGATCTTGGAACGTAAATGGTTTGAATAGCCCAGAGAAAAGAAACATAATATTTCGAGAGATTCGCAAAATGCAGTGGGACATAATCATGCTGCAAGAGACACATATACAAAAGAAGGATACACGGTTAATACAATATATAAATTTGGGTCAAAGTTACACTCTAGCTGACCCCAGAGGGGGGAAAAAGAGAGGGTTGGCAATATACATAAAGGAGAAGGTCCCGTTTGTACATGAACATACATATAGGGAAAACCAAGGCAGATGCATAGCAGTCAAAGGAAGCATAAATAACAAACCAATCACACTTGTGAACATATATGCGCCTAATGAGGGCCAGGGAACCTTTTTTGAGGCCCTACGACGGGAGCTTACCCAGTTCGTAGCAGGTGAAGTAATTCTAGGGGGGGACTTCAATTGGACGACGACAGATTTAGATCACTCAAAAGGGAAGAAGGGGGGAGGACAGGCAAACACAATCAAACTATTAAGGCTGGTAAAAGAGCTAGATTTGATTGACATATGGAGGATGCAACACCCGGAACAAAAGACATTCTCTTTTTACTCCTCTGCACAACAAACCTACACAAGGATTGACGCTATATGGGGTTCCCGTAATTTATGGGGAGAGGTACAAGATTCTACCATAGGGAATATACACGCATCCAATCATGCCCCTGTGTGGGTTTCCTGGAGAGGATTGGGGAGAGAGAAGGGCAACACATTTTGGAGACTGAATGAATCCCTTCTGGACGAGGCAAAGGCCTGCGAGGAACTTAAAGCAGTAGTGCAGGACTACCTGTTCCATAATGACAGAGGAGATGTTTCTGATGGGACTCTCTGGGACACGGTCAAAGCAGTGTTAAGAGGCCACCTGATAAAGAGGGGAGGCCAAAAGAAGAGAGAGAGAGACAAAACCATGAGTTGAGAGTGCGCCAAAGATTAGCGACTTTAGAGTCCCAGCACCAGGGGGGGCTAGGACACACTGTCCTACGGGAGCTGAAGGAATGCAGAGCAGAGCTTCAAAAAATACAAATTAGACAGATGGAATATCATAGAAAATTAGTTCAACAAAAATTCTTTGAATTCAGCAATAGAGCGAGCAGGATGCTGGCACGCAGCCTGCGCCAGAGGCAAATGGGTAGCACAATTACGAAATTAAAGGGATAGGGAGATAAACTGCTTCATCAGGACAGGGAAATCAGAGAACGTTTTGCACAATACTACTCAGCCCTGTATGACAAAGAGACAACAGCATCCCTTGCAGAGATCCAGGGCTATCTAGTAGGGTTGGACCTACCCAAACTGACAGAGCAACAAAAAATCAGCCTAGATAAGCCTATTACATTAGAAGAGGTAGAGGGGGTCATAAAAGGCTTGAAGGGGGGGCAAAGCACCAGGCTTGGACGGGTACACAGCTAAGATCTATAAATTAATGGGAAAGGAACTGGGACCCCTATTGGCGAGAGTGGGAAATGAGTGCTTCAAGTCAGGGAAGCTACCGCAAAGTATGCAAGAGGCAGGAATTTCATTGATAGCTAAGCCAGGAAGGGACCAAACAGTGTGCGGATCTTACCGACCAATATCACTGATAAATGTGGACATCAAGATCCTGGCTAAGGTAATGGCGGAAAGAATTAATAAATTCTTGCCCCAACTCATTCACGGGGATCAAGCAGGTTTTATACCCCAACGCCAAGTGGCGGATAACATCAGAAGGACCTTAAATGTAATCTGAGAAGCACAAAAATGGGAAGAGAACTTTATGCTATTAACCACCGATGCAGAAAAGGCATTTGACAGGGTGGAGTGGAAATATCTATGGAAAGTGCTAGGGACCATGGGGTTTGGACCGGGGATTCTGACATGGCTACAAGGGCTATATGAGGCACCGGTAGCTAGGATAAAAATAAATGGGGGGTACTCCGCTCCAATCAGAATCCAGAGAGGCACACGACAGGGATGTCCACTCTCACCCCTATTGTTTGCAATGGCAATTGAACCCTTAGCGCAAAAGATTAGAGAAACTGCATACCTAAAAGGGCTCCGCATAGGAGACAGAGAACACAAGATAGCGCTATTTGCGGACGACATCCTTTTCTATGTGCAACACCCAGAAGAGACATTGGCCCACATATGCAAGGAGCTTAAAACATTCGGAGGGGTGTCCGGCTTTAAAGTTAACTATGACAAATCGGAAGTCATGGGGATAACGGCGCCCACATCAGCCTTTGAGGAAACACTACAAAACTTCTTCAAAAAGACGAGGATTAGTTTCAGATACCTGGGTATACAGCTACCCCGGGACCTGGCACAGCTTTACAGACTGAACTATGAACCACTAATGAGAGAACTTAGGAAAGATATGAATAGATGGAAAAATGGATTGTTATCCTGGTGGGGCAAAATAGCAGTAGTTAAAATGAATCTGATGCCTCGATTACTATTCCTCTTCCAAACACTACCGGTGGGAATCCCCAAAGGGGCATTGAATAAACTACAAGCAGATATATCAAGATTTGTCTGGGGGGGAAAACAAGCTAGGATATCGAAGCGAATCATGTGGGGGGGCGTGGAAAAAGGGGGGAGAGGGCTTCCGAATCTTCTTTGGTACTATTAAGCAGCGCAATTAAAACAGGGGGCAGAGATCACAGGTAGCAGTCCTAGAACAACACCTTACACCACACTGTAACTTAGAGAGAGGCCTTTGGGGATTTAGTTCGATGCCTATATCCAATCGGAGGAGTATCAGCCCCTTCATAGCCCACTTGGGAAATACATGGGAAACACTAAAACGCAAATTTAGAAAAGGGGGGAGAACTTCCACTCTGGCACATATCATACAAGAGGATGCATTCCCAGGGGGACAGGAGGGAAGAGCATTCCGGGAGTGGTCTAGGAAAGGATTGCAGACATTCCGAGATCTCATGTCCCAAGGGACAATGAAAGAATTCAGGGAGCTACAGAGGGAATATGACCTCCCAGAGACAGATTACTTTGCCTTCGTACAGGTTAGACACTATATGCAATCACAGGGGTGGCTACAGGCAGACCCAAGGGAAGGGGAAAAACTGGAAAATACATGGGAAACTCTGGAGGGAGGAAGGAAGGGCATATCCAAACTTTATCGGTATATACAAGGGGATACATTTATTAAAGTACCCTACATGAAAGCATGGGAACGGGACTTACATATTGACATGAGTGTGCAAGAATGGGAACGGATATGCTTGGAGGTGAAAAAATCATCAGTGTGTGTATTAATAAAAGAAAATGCCTATAAAGTCTTAAGCAGATGGTACTATACGCCGGACAGAGTGAAGCGCATGTACCCAACTGCATCTAATCGATGCTGGAGATGCGAATCAGCACTGGGTAACTTTCTACATGTATGGTGGACGTGCCCTCCCATACAAACTTTCTGGATGGAGGTAACGGCACATTTGACACTGATTCTAGACACTCAGTTTCTACCTGAACCGAAGTGGTGTCTCATAGGATGGAGCAATAAGAGAGGCCAGAAATGGCAGAGACGGCTCAACTGTTTGGCAGCAGCAAAAATGGAGATTGCAGCTCACTGGAAACAACGCACAGGACCAACGATTTTAGACTGGAAAACGAGACTCCGGGTCCTAGTGGATCTGGAGAAAATGATAGATCAAAGAATGGGCAGATATAAACCAGAAGCGACAGAATGGACAAACTTGGACCGAATCTGGAATAAAGCCATAGACACTCCAGAAGGGTAACCACACGAGCATGGGAGGGGGGGAGGGGGAGAAGGGATAGGGAGGAGGGGAGGAAAATAATACAATTTTGGATAAGTGTTATAGCGGAGCTAGAGCTGTTTTAGATAATCAGTAGCCTTGAGGCTACAACGATGTTTATTGTATAACTCCTTTTTATTGCAGTGTTGAATAAAAACTTATTTAAAATTTAAAAAAAAAAAAAATATATTCACCTAACTTAGGGGGTCTTTTACTTAGACGCGCTGGCATTTTTAGCGCGCATTAAAAATAGGCGAGCGATAAACACTAAAGACACCAGTGTATTCCTACGGGTGTCTTTAGCATTTAGCACGCACCTATTTTTAACGCATGCTAAAAATTCCAGCGCTCCTAATTAAAAGACCCCCTCAGGTTCCTAAATTTGAAGCAAGCAGCCATTTTTCTCTTCATATTAAACTTTTCAAGCTGGGATTTTTGCCAGCAAGTATTTAGAACAGAGAACATTATGGGGTCCTTTTACAAAGCTGCGGTAAGCACTGACATATGCTTTCCACAGCGTTAAAGGGCTTACTACAGGGCATGTTGAGGCGTTGTGTAGTAATTTTGGGATATACAGTGGGGGAAATAAGTATTTGATCCCTTGCTGATTTTGTAAGTTTGCCCACTGACAAAGACATGAGCAGCCCATAATTGAAGGGTAGGTTATTGGTAACAGTGAGAGATAGCACATCACAAATTAAATCCGGAAAATCACATTGTGGAAAGTATATGAATTTATTTGCATTCTGCAGAGGGAAATAAGTATTTGATCCCCCACCAACCAGTAAGAGATCTGGCCCCTACAGACCAGGTAGATGCTCCAAATCAACTCGTTACCTGCATGACAGACAGCTGTCGGCAATGGTCACCTGTATGAAAGACACCTGTCCACAGACTCAGTGAATCAGTCAGACTCTAACCTCTACAAAATGGCCAAGAGCAAGGAGCTGTCTAAGGATGTCAGGGACAAGATCATACACCTGCACAAGGCTGGAATGGGCTACAAAACCATCAGTAAGACGCTGGGCGAGAAGGAGACAACTGTTGGTGCCATAGTAAGAAATGGAAGAAGTACAAAATGACTGTCAATCGACAAAGATCTGGGGCTCCACGCAAAATCTCACCTCGTGGGGTATCCTTGATCATGAGGAAGGTTAGAAATCAGCCTACAACTACAAGGGGGGAACTTGTCAATGATCTCAAGGCAGCTGGGACCACTGTCACCACGAAAACCATTGGTAACACATTACGACATAACGGATTGCAATCCTGCAGTGCCCGCAAGGTCCCCCTGCTCCGGAAGGCACATGTGACGGCCCGTCTGAAGTTTGCCAGTGAACACCTGGATGATGCCGAGAGTGATTGGGAGAAGGTGCTGTGGTCAGATGAGACAAAAATTGAGCTCTTTGGCATGAACTCAACTCGCCGTGTTTGGAGGAAGAGAAATGCTGCCTATGACCCAAAGAACACCGTCCCCACTGTCAAGCATGGAGGTGGAAATGTTATGTTTTGGGGGTGTTTCTCTGCTAAGGGCACAGGACTACTTCACCGCATCAATGGGAGAATGGATGGGGCCATGTACCGTACAATTCTGAGTGACAACCTCCTTCCCTCCGCCAGGGCCTTAAAAATGGGTCGTGGCTGGGTCTTCCAGCACGACAATGACCCAAAACATACAGCCAAGGCAACAAAGGAGTGGCTCAGGAAGAAGCACATTAGGGTCATGGAGTGGCCTAGCCAGTCACCAGACCTTAATCCCATTGAAAACTTATGGAGGGAGCTGAAGCTGCGAGTTGCCAAGCGACAGCCCAGAACTCTTAATGATTTAGAGATGATCTGCAAAGAGGAGTGGACCAAAATTCCTCCTGACATGTGTGCAAACCTCATCATCAACTACAGAAGACGTCTGACCGCTGTGCTTGCCAACAAGGGTTTTGCCACCAAGTATTAGGTCTTGTTTGCCAGAGGGATTAAATACTTATTTCCCTCTGCAGAATGCAAATAAATTCATATACTTTCCACAATGTGATTTTCCGGATTTAATTTGTGATGTGCTATCTCTCACTGTTACCAATAACCTACCCTTCAATTATGGGCTGCTCATGTCTTTGTCAGTGGGCAAACTTACAAAATCAGCAAGGGATCAAATACTTATTTCCCCCACTGTATGTATGTAAACCATGTGCTAAAAACATCATTTTTTATTTTCCACAGAGGGGACGTGTCTGTGCCAATCACAGCTATATTAGTACGCACTAATTGATTAGCACATAAGCCCTTACCACCTGCAAAATACGTGGCAGTAAGGGCTTATGCACTAATATTTTTTAATGGCCCCATGCTAATGGGAAAATTAGCATGTGGCCATTAATACAAAAAATAGGAAATATAGCCTTTTTTACTACAGCGGTAAAAATGGCCTTGGCGCACAGGAAAGACCCACTTAAGGGCCCACTGAGGCCACTTTTTACCAGAGTTTGGTAAAAAGGCCCCTACGTTTGCAGGATTTGCACACCACCTGCCTACAGATACCTATAGCAGCATTTAGAAGAATTGCTTGTGTAACATTTACATCTGCCATTTTCAGAGCACGTTTTCTGTCGAGGTCCAGTAGTGATCCAGACCCAGCCCATCTCAAGGCTAATGGCATGGAAATTGAAAGGTGAGATTTAGGGAAATTAAAAGGAGGCTTTGGCATCCAAAAACTAGTCAAAAAATGTTTTGTTAGTCTAATAAAATCATGACCTTATTTTCAATTTTTTTCAGGCTAATATTGAGCCTGCAGCTGTCAGTGATTACAGAGGCACTGACTGCTGTGGACAGACCTTGATCCAAATATTCAGTGCCAGGCCTAATCCAGGTACCTGCTTTGAATATCCAGGTCTTTGGCAGCTGCCAGAAATTATCCAGTTGTCAGCCAGTATTCAGAGGAGTGCTTCGATAAAGTTAGGTCAGGCTTTTTGCTGTCGTAACTTTATCCATTTACTATCTTGGCTCTGTCCTGACTCTGCCCCGTACTAACCGATTAGTACCATGAAGGTATGTGCTTATAATCAGTAGCATTACCCACTTAAGTGCTACTGAATATCAGCCCGACACAGAGAACTAAAATTGCTCTATACAGTTCTCGCTCAATTACAGTCAAAATAATCAACTAGTCAGAACAAAGTCTCCAGCCCTATAGTTCACTAATAATGATTAAAGGACTTCAACGTGTTGGGCCACAGTATATCTTTAACTGAGTCATAAAGTACATTATCAGACTGAATTTCTGACTTCCTGATGCAGATTTCAAAACATGATTGTGTGGAAACAAGGGAATGTCAGATAAATTATTGTTGGAAAAACAGTTGAACTTACTTGAATAAGGTTTATTATATACAAAGTGATTTTTGTAAAGTTTTCACTGCACAAGTTTATTTTGAGTCACACAATGGACTAAGGATGATAATGTGCTTTATGGCTCAGTTAAAGATATACTGTGGCCCGACACGTTGAAGTCCTTCATCATTATTAGGGAATCATAGGGCTGGAGACTTTGTTCTGATTAGTTGTTTTGACTGAATATCAGTGGCAGAACCAGCCAGCAGAATTTAACTGGGTAGAAGCCTTCCTACCCGTTTAAATCCTACTGAATGTCTGTGCCCTTTGTTTTATTTTTATTTCTAAACATGTCATCTTGTGAAATTATCTCAAATCAAGAAATAAATCTGCTAGTAAAGCAAAATTCTTCAAGGACAAGCTGGATACACTAATTCTCACAACATGGGTGATGTCATCTGATGGAGCACGACATTGGAACCTTTCTCCAGTACTGACTACAGAACTTTGAGACAGTTCAACTATGCATATGTGCCATCTCCAGTCTGCTGTTTGTGTGGGACCATACTAGTCTTGTGTTTTCTGTGGAGCTGTTAGGACACAATCGTGATCTCATCAGAACTTTATCTCCAAATTTATTTTGTCAAATTATGTAAGTTCCCTTCACTGTCATGTGGAACACTTTCCGGTGACCTATCTAGTTAGATTTTTTTTTTTTGTTATTTTGAAGTTTCCTTTATTTGTTTTATTGGCTCAATGTAGACCTCTTTAAGTTTCAAGCTCCCATTTGGGTTATTTTTCACATTCAACTCCTTTGATTTTATTGCAGCTGTTTTTCTTCCAGAATGTCCCAGGAGGAAAGGCCCATGACTTCAAGAAGTGCTTCCAAAGCAACATGACCATATGTATCACAGATATACAGTTGATGCTTGGGGCCTGACCTTGTTCCCTCTCATTATATTCTGTGTTCATGGATGTCAAAGAGAAGGATTCATGACCCTGAGAAACAGCGCAAGAAGATTTTGGCACAGATAAGACTAGTTAGTCAGTATCTACATCAAAAGCATCAATCTCCATGGGTCCCAGACCTGCAGTGGACACAGGAGATGCATTTATATCGAGAGTGTCTCACTCACCCTTGATATCAGACGTTGATAAATGCCATTAGAATCAGTCATTATCTGATTCCCGTCCAAAGAAGAGGAAGGGATTCGTCCTCATCTTTATCAAAGCAGAGAAATTGCAATTCTGATCATTAATGGATCCTGGGATGCCTCAACATCCTGCCTCCTTGAAGCACAACACCAAGAGAACTGAGATTGCCAGTGTCCTTCAAGCACCACCACCCCCCCCCCCCCCTTCAGATGTGAGAACTGGTCATCCTCCGTGACATCGGAGAGAGTGCAACAGCCTCCAAAGACGCAAAACCCCACTTACGATACACTCCATTTAGCACAGAAGGGCATGGTCACTCCTACTGTGATACCCACACCTTTGTTGATGGCAGCTGAGCTCTTTGCTCAATTTGATAATGTTGCTTTTACATTGCCAATGTTGAGACTGGACATGATCCAAATTATTCTCCAGATCCATGTGCTGCCTGCAGGAGACATTTCTAAAGCGAAGCCTCAAAAGAGTTCAGAGCCAATGGCAATCTCCAGTGCATCCACGATCTTCAATGTTTCAATACCCTTGCACAAGGCCTGACCCAGAGGTTAGTAGATCGAAGCAGGCAGAGACTTAAACTTCTCCACTGGAGTTTTTTTTTTTTTTTTAATATGTTTGATTCGGAGTTCTTGTGGGATTCTGATGATGAACTAGCGGTTTTCTTTGAGGATGGATCCCCAGGTCCTTCTTCAGACCCCTTCTCACCTCAAGTCCACATCGGAGGAACTCTAGTCCATCAAGTTTGTCAAGGGGAACTCTAGTCCATCAAGTTTGTCAAGGGGATGGTTTATGTGAGGGGTCCAGTTATAGCACTTTCCCTCTGAGGAATGTACCATAGACATGTAAATAAAGGCACTAAATCTAGGGGAAAATATATCTAAACGCAGGTTCCAAAATTCAGAATTCCTTCTTATTCACTGATGAGCAGCACAGATCACACAGATAGAGGAATACAGTGCACTCCATTTAAGTGCACGTCGGATAAGAGCATTCTCTGTTTAACTGCATGCCATACTTCGGTCCCGTTTTTGGCACCATCAATTTCTATGGGGACAAACTTCATTTTAGCGCACCACTGATAAGTACAAGATTCGCTTATATGCATGGTTCAAGACCGCTCCTCTGCAGGAAAGACTCCACATAAGCGCGTGCATGGAATATGGAAGCCGATTGATGCGTGGCAACCGAGATTTCAAATTGTTGGAGCATGCACCGGGGTCGTCGTCGTAGCGGTGGCAGAACTGTAAGACTTTACTGGCTGAACGAATAGAAGTTCTTAAAAAAATTAGAAAACAAAGAAAGTCAAGCATCTATTGCTAAAGAATATGGTGTCAATCCCAGTCAAATTTCACGTGTCTTGAAGCAGAAAGAGTGGCAAAACAATACAAATCCAAAACGAAAACGTGCAGGAAAAGCTGAGGAGGTAGAATGCTCTTCGGTGGTTTTCTCGAGTCAGGAGCAGACAGTTTCCTGTCAGTGGTCCACTGCTTATGGAGAAAGCTAACCAGGTAGAAAGTCTTGGACTGACTGAATTCAAAGCCACTGTTGGATGGTTGGAAAGATGGAAGGAAAGGAACAGCATAAAATTCAAGAAACAGCATGGTGAGAAACAAGACGCTGATGTCTTTGGTGCTGAAAATTGGGTTGTTTCAGTTCTTCTTCCTACCATCTTGAACAAGGTTTCACCTCGTGACATTTTCAATGCTGATGAAAATGGTCTCTACTGGCGAGCGATTCCTGATGGAACGCTTGCATTCAAACATGCCGAAACTACTGGAGGTAAAACATCGAAGGACCAACTGACAATCCTCCTTTGCTGCAATATGGATGGGAGTGAGAAGTTGGAACCTCTCGTCATTGGAAAGAACAAACAGCCCCGTTGCTTCAAGAAAGTTAAGCGACTTCCTGTGTCATATGAGGCTAACGCAAATTTGTGGATGAGTGGGGAAATTTGGAAGCAGTGGCTAAAGAAGTTAGACACTAGAATGCGGGCACAAAAGCGTCAGATTTTGTTGCTTTGTGATAACTGTGCTGCACACAGGGATGATGTCAGACTGTCTAACGTCAAGGTGGTCTTCCTACCACCAAACACTACCTCTCTGATCCAACCTCTGAATCAGGGCATAATAGCCAATTTCAACCAACATTATCAGGCTCTTGTGCTACGTCATCTGATGAGCGTTATGGATGACTAGACTGGGAAGGTAAGCGTGCTGTTGAACTGGCTCGTAATCTATCACTGTTGGATTCCCTACATATGCAGAAAGAAGCCTGGAATCATGTTACACAGGCAACCATTGTGAACTGCTACAAGTGGGCAAACTTTGTTAAGGATGTGGAGAGGGATGAAACAGGTGCAGCTGTGGCAAACGCGTCAGATGAAGAGGTTATTGACATCCCAGCCGGTTTTACTGAAGCGGAGTTCCATCACTACGTAGCTGCAGCTGGTTTTACTGAAGCGGAGTTCCATCGCTACGTAGCTGTTGATTACAATCTACAAACAGCTGAAGACAGCACTGATGTTGAGATATGCTCCTACATGCAGGCAACAACGGCTGGTGTTGGAATGAGATGAAGAAATGAGCAGAGAGGCACATGCTGATGAAATTCAACAACCTCCTCCTGTCACTTTTGCAAGAGCGCTGGAGAGTCTCAACACAATGCGGGCCTATCTGGAGGCCAATGGATCTCAGTGCTATGACAGTTTTTACCGTCTGGCAAACGTCTATGGAACTCACAGACCCAAGAGTGTACAGAGGACTATAACTGATTACTTCAAGCCAGCCTAATGTCAGTTAACTGAGACTGTATACTGTACGTATAATAATAAACAGTACTGTACATATGTTTATCAGATGTCTAGCTTCTTTGGGTCACTACGGTTAAGTGCACGCTCTGGTTAACTGCATGCATTTCTTTGGTCCCAGACCCTTGCACTTAAGCGGATTGCATTGTATTTATTTACAAAGATAAAGTGCAAAAAAAAGACATTCCTAGGATAAGCAGGCCTATAATTCTCACGTGGGTAACATGATCCACATTGCCCAGTTTGGAGCTTATATCAAGCTGGAAAGAGCTTTGAGGCGTGAGAGACTCGCTCCACTGCACTTGCGTGAGTCCCTTCCCGCCCACCGCGAGATTGCAGGACTGTCAGTTCATGATGATTGGATTATTTTCTGACCCTCATCACGCAGAACGAGGAGTCTCTTCTGCATCTCAACCTCCAGTTTCTGACCCTAACGGCGTGGGTGTTAAGAGACTAGACTTTGCTTCTTTGTCTCTTCCAGGGGGTGTCTCCTGGGTCTTGCTGGCTTCCAGGAAAGATTCCACTAAGAGGTGTTACTCCTTTTAAATGGCAGAGGTTTGCCATCTGGTTTGAGGGCAAGGCCCTAGATCCTATTTGTTGCCCTACACAGACCTTGCTTGAGTACCTTCTACACCTCTCTTAGTCTGGCCTTAAGACCAACTCATAGGTGTTCATCTTAGCGTGATTAGTGCTTATCATCAGTGTGTAGAGGGTAAGCCCATCTCTGGACAGCCTCTAGTTCACTTCATGAGAGGTTTGCTTTTGTCATAGCCCCCCGTCAAACCTCCACCTGTGTCATGGGACTTCAGCATCGTTCTCGCCTAGTTGATGAAAGCTCCTTTTGGGCCGCTGGATTCCTGTCATCTGAAGTACTTGACCTGGAAGGTCATTTTCTTGGTGGCTGTTACTTCAGTTTGCAGGGTCAGTGAGCTTCAGGCCTTAGTAGTGGATGCACTTTATACTAAGTTTCATCACAACAGAGTAGTCCTCCACACACACCCTAAGATCCTGCCTAAGGTTGTGTCGGAATTCCTTCTGAACCAGTTGATTGTCTTGCCAACATTCTTTCCCCGACCTCATGCCCATCCTGACGAGAGCGCCTTGCACATGCACACCTTGAACTGCAAGTGAGCGTTGGCCTTTTACAATCCACCCAACTTTTTGTTTCTTTTGTTCCCAACAGGATTGGTGTCTCCATTGGAAAACACACAATTTCTAATTGGCTAGCAGGTTGCATTTCTTTCACTTTTGCCCAGACTAGGCTGACTCTTTGAGGGTCATGTCAGGGCTCACAATGTCAGAGCCGTGGCTGCGTCGGTATCCATTTGCAGTTAGCCTCCATTGAAAAAATTTGCAAGGCTGCAACGTGGTCTTCAGTCCACACATCCACATCTCATTACTGCCTTGAGCAGGACACCCAATGTGACTGTCTGTTTGAACAGACAATACTGCAGAATTTTGTTTGGGGTCTAGAATCCAACTCCACCCTCCTAGGCCCGTTTTGTTCTGTTCCAGACTGCACTCTCACACAGTTTGTGTATAGTTTCAGGTTGATCTGTGTTATGTCCTCACCATTGCAAGGCCCAATTTACCTATGGTTGTTTTTGGTGTGCCTGGTAGCTAGGAATTCCCCACTTGTAAGAATTATAGGCCTGCTTGTCCTCAAAGAAAGTGAAGATACTTACCTGTAGCAGGTATTCTCCCGGGACAGCAAGCCTTATATTCTCACAAACCCTCGACCTCCTAGGAGTTGTACTTTTTTTTTTTTTTATAATCTATAGAATTGGACTGGTGGTCCCACGTTGTCATGGTGAGCGGGAAGGCGCTTGTGCATGCACAGTGGAGCAAGTCTCTTACGCCACAAAGCTCTTTCCAGCTTGATATAAGCTCCGAACTGGGCAATTCGGATCGCATTTCCCACTTGTGAGAATATAAGGCCTGCTGTCCTCAGAGAATACCTGCTTCAGGTAAGTATCTTAAATGATTTGTAAGTCTCTAATTCTATCACCTAATGAAAATGCTTAGGATAATAAAATGAACAGAAGTTAGATGGAATAGTAACACATACTGTGTACCGACAAAATCTACCTGTAAATAGTGATTACAGAACTTAAATTATACGATCTTGGTATATTGGTAGAGTCATCTCACAGTGAAAGCAGTGGCAAGTAGCAAGGCAAGTGGTGGTACCTTTCTGTAGTGGTTGTGCACAGTGTGATGGTTGTATGTCCTCTGCCTTTTGCAGTTGCATCTTAAATAATTTTATATCAGAGATGTCTTTCATTCCACAATATTATCATAACAGATGATTGGCCTATGCCCTTTTGTTTTGGCTAGGCAAACCACAAGAATGTCTTTGATGTCATCTTCAGATATCCCCCAATACTTAGGGCACCAAGTAGTCTGGGACTGCATAAAAATAATTCTCGTTCAGGGTTATCTGCATGCCTCTGGACTGAGCCAGATATGTCACTTGATAGGCAATTCCTTGGGGTCACACCCATTATCCTTTTCAGATGCAAGGTAGGGGACAAGTCTTTCAGCACAAAGCACAGTGCTTTCAGGTGACATCATAAGCTAGCACCACCTTCACACCCCTCCTCACTTCACCAGAAATGTAAGTTCCCACCAGAGAAACTCTTTATCAAGTTTGTCAGGGAGATGGTTAGGCCATCCCATTTTAAGTTGGAGATGGAGGAGGAGCCCAGGGTTGAAACGCTGAATATCTTCCAATTCCTTGACCCAACCAAGGAAGCTGTTAAAACTCCTTTCACAAAATCCTGAAGGAGGTGCAGATGAGCATGTGGGAGATCCCCCCTTCCTTTTATTGACAAGAAGATCACCTCTATGTATGGATCCAGAAGGCTTCAAGGTTTGAGCACGAGCAGATTCCTCACTATTTCATGGCAGTTGAATCCGCTCTCAAAAGAGCCAAAAGTTCCAAGATTTACTTTTCAGAAGTCCCAGGGAGAAAGTCAACACTGGAGTCTTTTGGGAGAAAAAGTTTTCATAGTGTTATGCTAACCTCGTATTTAGTATCCTGCATCTCTTCATGGGCATGTACTTGCATGACATAGTGTACAGTATAACAGAGTTTGCCAACACTTTTCCTATGGAAAAGGTTGAAGAGTTTCATGGGCTAGCAGCCAAAGGGAAAGAGCATGAAAAATATATGGTCCATGTGATCTATGATAATTTCTGTATGGTATTGAGAGCTTCTTCAATGGGGATTGAACCCAGAGACTTGCTTGGCTAAGGGCTTCTTCCCTTAGATTTGACGTGCAGAAAAAGTTTGCTGAAATGCTATGCCATAAAGATGATCTCTTTGAAGATCAAATGCAAGAAGTTGCTACTCGCACCACGCAGCATAGTGACACTCCTAAGACCCTTTCCATGCTTACTTCCAACCTAACCTCTTCTTCCAAGAGGTATCACAGGATTTCTATTGCCCACCACTACTACTATCAAAAGCATGAGTATCCAACTCGTCCCAAACTGAACAAGGGTCTTGTTCTCATACCAGACAGCACAGCAGCCAAAATCAGGGATGGGGTTCTGACTGCCTGTAGAAGAACATAGCTTCAGTTCCTGTATCCGTCCAGCAGATTTAGTGGTACGCAAGAGGCTATAATTTTTTTGCAAAAATAATGGCCCCTTTAATCTCAGACTGGTGTATTCTCAAAATAGCCTGAATGGAATACCATCTGCAGTTATTGGATCTTCCTTAAAATTGCCTACCAAGAGCATTGAAATCAAGCTCTCAACATCATAAAAAAAAATTACAAAGGAACTCTCTTCCCTCTTAGAAGACAATGCAGTATAACCCATCCCACAAGGGGAAAGTGGGCCAGGATTTTATTCAGGTATTTCTTGATCTCAAAGAAAATGGGAGGATTCTGTTCCATCCTAGGCTTAAGAGCTTTCAGTAAGTATCTGGTCAAGCAGAAGTTTGGGATAGTTTCCCTAGACTTCTTAATCCCTCTTCTCCAAAAAGTGGGCTGGCTATATTCTCTGGATTTGAAAGATATTTATACCCATATTCAGATGCATCCAGCTTACAAGAAGTATCGAGATTCATCATAGGAAATGAACACTACCAGACTTATATCAATGTCTCACATATTTACAAAGTGCCTTGCAGTCATAATAGTGTATCTACACAAACTGGGACTGCATGTGTTTCCCTGTCTGGACAATTGGCTGATAAAGAACACATCAAGCGAAGAAGCAGAAACATCAGTACACTTAAATCATTCAGGGGTTGAAGGTTACTAGGATTCATCATAAATTATGCTAAATCTAATCTCAAATTGGAGTTAATAGGAACCCTTGCTAGACACAGCTGTAGCATCTGCCTTTCTTCCACAGCAAAGGATCAAAATGTTAGTTTCTGTAATGGAAAACATACTAGAAAGTCAGCAGGTATTAGCTGGGCAAATGACCATGGCCCAACTCAATTTGAGAAAAGCCCAATGGACACTATCCATGTAATGGCCTTGGACCACTAGGAATCTACAAAATTGAATATCTTCTCCTTTATGGGACTGTGTCTTGGTGAGCAATACATTTCTACCTGGCAAAAGAAATCAATTCAAGTAACTTTCACAACAGATGCATCCAAGCTGGACTGAGAGCTCAATTTAGAGGGGTTTTACTTTAAGGGCTTATGGTCTGCCCAAGAACAATTTTATCAAACTCGCTGGAGCTCAGGACAATATGGAATGCTGTAAAGGTCATATATCAGTTCATCAACATAGTTATCCTAATTCAGGCAGAAACCAGGTAGTGATGTACTATGACAAGTAGGGAGGAACGGGGTGTTAGGAGACTGTCGGAATGTGGGACCAGGCTATTTCTTAGAGAATAACTCTCAGGGTCACATACCTGGCAGGCAAGGACAATTACCTGGCAGACAAACCAAGTTGGATCCTACTACCCCACAAATGATCCTAGGACAAGGAGGTGGCCCACAATATATTTGGAGAGTGGGGCATTCAGTTAATAGATCTTTTTGCCACTCCTTTCAACAAGAGGGCCTTCAGTTCTGTTCCAGGATAAGTACTCATGGCAAGCTAACTTTAAATTTCTTTCTTCTTCATTTGTGTGTGTGTGTGGGGGGGAGTGATCTGTAAGCATATCCTCTGATACCTCTTATAGCAAGGCAAGTTTGGTTCTTTCTTGCTTTGGATCCTTCCCTGAGAAGTCCCATTAGTCTGGAATATTTTCTAGCAGTGATCACATAGGATCAGAGAACAGTGCTGTATCCTAAGGTCAAGTCCCTAGCTCTCTCAGCTTGGATGTTGAGAGGTTAGTGTTGGATTCTCTGAAGTTACCTTACAATGTTTCTTGAGTCTTGTTGGCTTCCAAAAGAGATTTTACTAGAGATCATATAGTATTAAATGGAAGAGGTTTGCCATCTGATGTGACGGAAAGGTCTGAGTTCCTTTTTCCTCTCCCAGACAAAAACAGCATGAATTGCTTCCCCATCTCTCCAAGTCAGGTCTAAAGTCCAAATCAGTTAGGGTAGATCTCAGTGCAGGGGTGGGTAACCTCGGTCCTCAAGGGCCAAAACCCAGTTGGGTTTTCAGGATCTCCATTGTATGCAAATAGATCTCATGCATATTCATTGGGCACACCTTCCTTAATGCAATTGATGCTTATCAGATAGAAGATAAACTTTCATCTTGCTATAGCCTTTAGTTGTTCACTTTATGCAGAGCTTGTTTCTATTGAACCCTCCCATCAAAGCCACCCACAGTGTCATGGAACCTAAATGTTGTTCTAACCCAGCTGATGACATTTCCATTTGAGCCACCTAATAGCTGCCGTCCGAAATACCTAACATGGAAAGTTTGGCTTTTGATGACAATGACTTCAGAGTAAGTAGGCTCCATTAACTTTTTAAACAATAGAGTGGTTTTGCACACCCATCCAAAAATCCTTCTTAAGATAATGTCAGAGTTCCATCTTAATCATTCAGTAT
This sequence comes from Microcaecilia unicolor, assembly GCF_901765095.1. Taxonomy (NCBI): domain Eukaryota; kingdom Metazoa; phylum Chordata; class Amphibia; order Gymnophiona; family Siphonopidae; genus Microcaecilia; species Microcaecilia unicolor. The sequence continues at coordinate 48,213,743 of NC_044031.1, read as the reverse complement.
TCCTGCCAATATTTTTTCCTAGACCTCATACCCACGAATGTGAAAGTACCGAACCCTTTGGATTTCAAAAGAGCCTTGGCCGTCTATATGCAGCAGGCTAAAGCTTATAGAACAGAACTTCCCAATCTGTTTGTCTTGTGACCTGGGCGAGTGCTATATAGCCAAAATCCACACTAGCTGAAAATTCGCCATGTTGGAGACAGTTATGGCAGGGAACAGGATATTTTCCCTGAAGCAGCACAGGCGATACAGAGATTCTTCAGGTTTCGACTATAGTAGCTATGCTTATGCATGAAAGATTTGGAAGATTGAGTTTGTGGATATACAACTCTAGATAAGTGCAGTATTGAATTTAGTATGTGCATAGCCATTAAACTCTGTTCCTATCAAATGCTATTATAGTTTTCACTCCTTTCTGTTCTTGGATAAGTAACATTTTTTTCTTTGACCTATGATGGTGTTCAGTAATCCCGCTCTGTTGGTTTAGGTGTGGACTTGTACTCTGAGGTCATTTTTTTTCCACTTTGAGATTGATTGGAGTGATTCTGTTTAGCCGTTAAGGTTTTATTTGTTGTGGGTGCTGTATAGAACATCATTTATTTATTTTATTTGTTGGGATTTATTAACTGCCTTTTATAAAGAGATTCGCCCAAGGCAGTTGTGCTGCACCCTCTGGGTCCTCACACTTTCGGCTGCCATGTGAATTAATTTGTTGAGAGTAGAGATCATGTAATCTTTACTCTTAACATTATGTGCTTGTGGGAAATTATTTGGGGGGGGGGGTTTGTTACATTGTGAGGGTATTTCCCAGTATACGTTTTGTTTGATGTGAATTAAGATGGCAGCTGCTGAAAGATTGGTGAGTGTTGCTGTAGAAGGTTTACCTAGTTTGGTTTTTTCCTTCTTTTAACACTAATAGGATGGGGGCAGCGGTTGGCAAACACACTTTCCAATTGGCGGTCAAATTCCATTTTCTTCACTTACAGTATGCCCAGGCAGGTCTTTCCCTAGGGGGTCATGTCACATGTCTATAAGGTCAAAGCCATGGTAGCATTGATAGTCCACTCAGTAGTCAGCCTCCATAGAAGAAATTTGCAGTGCTGTAACAAGAACATCTGACCACACATTCACCTTTCACTATGGTATAGAACAAGACTCCTGATACAAGAGTAAGTTTAATCTTCCACAATTTATTTGGGGATTAGATTCCAATTCCATCCCTTCTAGACCCACTTCATTCAGTTCCAGGCAACCTTTAAACAAACAAAAAAAAAGATAATAAATAATAATGGCTTATAGCCACCAAAAATAATTGAGTTTCTATCAGTTGGCAGTGCTCTGGTTCAGTTGTCCCCTTTTTTCTGTTAGACAGCCTGAGTTAGGGAGTCGCATGTTGTGAGGATTAGTGTATCCTGTTTGTCCTTGGAGAAAACATGGTTACCTATTGTCATGACTCTTGGGAACAGAACACCTATAGCAGGTGTTCTCCAAGGACAGCAAGATACAAATCCTCACATTCCTTCCCACATCCCAAAGGAGTTGTATTATTCTTAACCTAGTGATGGACTAACGTGGTCTGTGTGACAGTGGCAGGCATGAGATGACGCGTATGCATGGGTGAGTGTGCTCAAAAAATCTGTAGTTGATAATGGAGAAAGTTTCCGCATGGAGCTCCATTGGAAGACGTTATCCATGTTATGAGGATTTTAATCCTGTTTTTCTCAGAGAACACCTTTTACAGGTAAAAACTGTGTTTTATTCTATATGGTCAATATTTTCATGTTTGTATAAGATGTAATGTAGATAATTTAAAAAGTATCAATTTAGAATTCTTGTGTTTCTATTGAAGAGTTTACAGATAAGGCTTATTATCTTTTAAGTTTCACATTTGCAGCATCCTTGTTAAAGTATGATTTAGTGGAGCTGCAAACTTTTATACCACATTTCTTTAATTCCATCCTCAGTTGGAATTTGAATTTAAGTGCTGAAGCCATTGCATTTTCTTTTATTTAAAGTCTGAATTTGCTTGTCAGTTCTGCTTTTAGAATTTCAGAATTCAAGGTATTTTATGTATCCTATCCCTTTCTTTCCAAAATAACACTGCTAAGCTTTGTTCTTGGGAGTTCTAGTTTTCCTTCACACCAAGAGATCTGACTGTGTCCTGATCAACAACCATTTAAGCAAATTAATGTGAAAGGATCAAGAGAGCTCTAAATCTTGTTTGGCCTAAACTAAGTGACTTTGTACAATGAAGTAATTGAGGTTGGCTCAATGGAGCTTCACTTCTGTAACACAGGCAGATTGGGGGAGGGAGGGGGAGAAAATGCTGAGCATTTATCGATAGTGAGGTCTTCTGACTGGGCTTGGGATGCATGAATACCAAATTCCAGAGGGAGATAATGATCTATGACCCCTGTTCCTGGATCATTGCAGCAGTGGCTGGCCTAGATGAGAATAAAAAGGAGTGGAGGTGGCGGAGAAAACCCATGTAGTTGAGAGAAGATTCATAGTGCCATAGCTCCTACTGGAACAGGTTGTGATTGGACTAAAGGCCTAAAAAAATAAGAAACTGCAGGATCAAAAATAAATAAATAAAAGATCATTAATTCATAATGGTGGTTTTTAAAAAAAACCCTTCAAGCAGCAGAAGGTATGTTGTAAGTTCTCGGCTAGGGGCGCATGTGACACTGTTGATGTGGTATCCAGGATCTCTGCCCAAAGTTTAGTGATGTGCCTACTCTCATGGCTGTATGTTTCTGATTTGAAGCCGGTAGTTCAGCAGAGGTTGGTGGATGTCCCATGCTGGGGGAATAGCCTTTTGGAGAGAAGGTTGAAGAGTTTGCTGACCAAATCAAAAAACATACTAATACTATCTCTTCTCTCTCTCACCAGGTGCCTTCTGCATCTGCTTTCTCATCTAGGAGGTCTTTTGGTAACTTGAGAAGGGGTGCCTACTACTCTGAAGAGTGTGTATGCCGCCTCCTTTTGCCAGCCTGCTCAGGCTCAACCCCAGTGCGCTTGTTTCCGTCAACAACATGCGCCTAAGGCCTCTGCTGCTCCCCAGTCAAAGCAGGAGACGAGCTTTTGTCTGGCTCCAGCAGAGTATTGCTGCTGTCAGTGTCTATCCCAGATGACTTGTCCATCTGGGGGAGGATGACGTTTTTCCACGAAGGTGGCCTTATAACCTCCAACCAGTGAGTTCTCCAAATAGTCCTTTTCAGATACACCCTAAATTGGCATCAGAAACCTCCAAATTGCCTGAGAGCTCATTACTTCAGTTCTCAGCACGAGCAGGTACTTGCAGAGGAACTCATAGCCCTTCTGAAAGATCCATGCGGTCAAGCCTGTTCCACCTGGGGAAGAAGGGCAGAGATTACATTATATTTGGGCTATATCCTGCTAACACCTTTTCAGTTCTACCTCCTTGTGCATTAGAAGACAGGGGAATGCGTCCTATCCTTGACCCAAGGGCCCTAAACAAATTCCTGCTCAAAGAAAAGTTCAGGATGGTTTCCCTGGGCACCCTTCTCTCCATGATTCAGGAAAGCAATTGGCTATGCTTTTGGGGCTTAAAGGATACATATACACACATCCCGATTTCGGCTGGGAACACATCACTTCCAGTACCACATGTTGCCCTTTGGCCTCACATCAGCTCCCAGGGTATTTACCAAATGTCTAGCGGTAGTCGCAGCATCGCTACTTAGACTGGGAATCCATGTGTTTCCTTATCTCGACGATTGACTAGTGAAGAGCACCTCAGATGTTGGTGCTCGGGAGTCCATATGGAGGACTATTCGGGTGCTCGAGCTACTAGGTCTCATATTCAGCTACCCCAAGTCCCATTTTCACCCTGCCCAGCATTTGGAATTCATTGGAGCCCTGCTCGTTACACAGAAGGTTTGAGACTTTCTCCCAGGGCCGAGAGCAGACACTCTAGTTGCACTGGCTTCTCAGGTTTGTGCCTCTCAGCAGGTCACAGCTCGACAGATGTTGAGGTTATTGGGCCACATGACATCCATAGCTTGTGACACGCCTTCACATGAGATCTGCTCAGTGGACCCTGGCTTCTCAGTAGTGCCAGGCCACGGGAGGTCTGGAAGATGTCATCCGAGTGGCCCCCTTAGCTTGCTCGCTCTTTCTTGTGGTGGACCAGGGACTTCCATTCCAAATTCCTCAGCCGCAAAAAGTTCTGATGACGGATGCATCTCTCCTGGGTTTGGGAGCTCATGTAGATGGACTTCACTCTCGAGGTCCGCCCAGGAAATGGATCTCCAGATTAATCTCCTGGAGCTTCAGGTGATCTGGAATGTTCTAAAGGCTTTCAGAGATCGGCTGTCTTTCCAAATTGTACTCATTCAAATGCACAATCAGGTTGCCATGTATTACACCAACAAGCAGAGGAGCACTGGACCTCGCCCTCTGTGTCAGGAGACCGTCTAGATGTGGCGTTGGGTTCGCCGGCATGGCAAGTTCCTTTGAGCCACTTATCTGGTGGGCAAAAACAACAGCCTGGCCTACAGACTGATCAGGGTTATGCAACCACATGAGTAGTCTCTCGACATGGGCGTTGCCCAAGAGATCATCCAAATGTGAAGCACCTCCTCAGTAGATCTCTTTGTCACTCAACTCAATCACAAGTTCCCTTGGTTCTGTTCTAGGCTCCAGGCCCATGACAGACTAGTGTCTGATGCCTTTCTCCTTCATTGGGGGACAGGTCTTCTGTATGTGTATCTTCCCATTCCTCTCGTGGGGAAGATTTTACTGAAATTCAAGCAAGACTGCGGGACCGTGATTCTGATCGCACCTTACTAGCCTTGGCAGATCTGGTTCCCTTCTTCTGGAGTTATCCTCCAAAGAACCTTAGAGATTGGAGTGTTTTCCGATCTCTTCTGCATCCCAACTTTTAATCTCTGGCCGTCACAGCCTGGAAGTTGAAAGCCTAGAATTTGCTTTCTTGGGTCTTTCACAGGGTGTCTTCCGGGTCTTGCTAGCTTCCAGGAAATATTCCACTAAGAGGCGTTACTCTTTTAAATGGAGTAGGTTTGCCATCTGGTGTGAGGGCAAGACCCTAGATCCCATTTCTTGCCCTACACAGTCCCTGCTTTGAATACCTTCTACACATATTCAGGTCTGGTCTCAAGATCAATTCTGTGAGAGTTCACCTCAGTTCAATTAGTGCTTATCATCAACATGTAGAGGGAAAGCCCATCTCTGGACAGCCTCTAGTTTGCTTCATGAGAGGTTTGATTTGTCAGAGCCCCCTGTCAAACATCCGCCTGTGTCATGGGACCTCAGTGTTGTTCTCACCCAGCTGATGAAAGCTCCCTTTCAGCCACTGGATACCTGTCATCTGAAGTACTTGACATGGAAGGTCATTTTCTTGGCTGTTACGTCAGCTCGTAGAGTCGGTGAGCTTCAGGCCAAAATACTATGATTTTAATCCGTTGACGAATAAGTCATTTACAATCTCAGGATTCAGTCTAGTTCTCCTTTTTTCCACATTCCTTCCCGCAATAGAAAATGTCCTCTCAGAAGATAATCTGGTAGTAGAAATGCACAGGATCCCCCTGCAAGTTTGCTATCTTTGGCCAGCATTTTCTCATTTATACAAAATGACAAAACATCATCATCAGCATCACTTAAATACAAATACTTGTCCAATTTTTAACAGCCTTCAGAGGAGACTTTGTTCTATAAAAGTTGCTCAGAAAACTACAACATCAATTTTCATTCATTTGGAGAGGGTAAAGAATGACATGGGGACCAAGTTTGTCCTCATCCTCACCTTCTCCCTACAGACTTCTTACCCCTTCTTCACTTCATCCTCACAGTAATTCTGTTGAAATATTAGTTACCACGTGTCCCCATCCCCATGTAATTCTCTAACCCTTATCACAAAGTATAATTTTTTCAGCAAATAAGATTTGGTACCCTTGTTAGTCTGTAGGAGCAGAAGGAATCATACCCTGCAGAATGGAATCAAAGGAATTGGAAGGCTTAGGCAGAATTCCTAGTGTTCATCAACAACTCACAACCTGCACAGAATCAAGTTTTCTCTTTGACCACTACTGCAGTTAGAAGTGAACTCTTGGTAACATGTTCATAGAATTTCCTTTTTGTTACTGTATTTTTGTGTGCTTGACTTTTTTGACTGATTATATTCATGTGCCATATTCTAGCAGAATACTGAAAAGGCTTGTCTTTCACCCTCTACCTCTCCAGATATGAAACTCCCACGTCTTCTAAAAAGAAAGTACGGATTAAGGATCGAAACAAGTTATCCACAGAGGAGCGCAGGAAACTGTTTGAGCAGGAAGTGGCCCAGCGGGAGGCTCAGAAGCAGCAGCAACAAATGCAGAGCCTTGGAATCTCATCCCCTATTCCTTATGAATCCCTGAGCTATGGCAATCACCATCATAATTACATGGGTTATCCTCCTGGTTATCCTATACAGTCTTTCGTGGATCCCAGCAACCCCAATGCTGGAAAGGTGCTCTTACCCACACCACCACTTGATCCCATCTGTTCCCCTGCCAGCTATGAACATCCCCAGACAGCATTGGTACCACATTCAGGCGAGGCAACCATGGACACCCCTCAACCTGTACCAGTAGTACAACATGTAGCAGCAACAATGGAAGTTTCAGCTCAGCAATATGTAACGCAGAGCAAGACCGGGGCGCCTCAGGAACCTAGTGTCACCATGCTGCCAGTGCCTGCTCCAGCTCCAGTTCAGAGTTACGGAGTTTGGGACCCCAATCAGCAGCCAGTAGCGGTTCAGCCCCAGCCTCAGTATTCACCAGCTCACACCCAGACTGCCATGTACTACCAGGGACAGGCATGTCAGACAGTTTACAATGTGACCACATCTTACGCTCAAACTGCCCAGCCAGTTGTACAGGTAACTCTTAATATCTCTAAAGTGTGTGGTTTTTGTTTGTATTTCTTAAATAGATGCTCGTGTCATTTATCTTGTTCGCAATGCAAAGTTTCAACTGTTCCACTGACCTTTTATTAAGTAGAAATCTTGAAGAGATGGTTTAAAGTGCATCATCAGCTTTGTGATGCGTTGAAGCTTAGGGGGTTGTCCAGATGGACTGCAGAAGCACAGCAGTTGTCTGACATCCCACTACTGTAAGTAAGCAGATCTCTCATATTTTATGATTTTAGAATTGGTATAATTCTCTTTCTTACCCAACAAAACACTATATTTAAAATTTTGTTTCCATTCAGAGCTTTCTTCTGTCTTTTGTGAACCAGTACCAAATCAGGAACTAGTCACACTCTGTCTTAGTGTAGGTGGACAGAAGAGCAGAGCAAGGTGAGCCACCACCATACCTCCAGCAGAGATCCTCCTCTTTGCAGCACTCACTGCTGCCACTTAATGACCAGCAGCCTTTAGAGGAGGGCTTCCCAAATATCTCATGGTGATGCCATAGCTACTTGGGTTTTTGGGATATTGACAATGAATGTACATGATGGAAATGTGGACATACAGGATGGATGTACTCCATGTGAGTGAGGGTTGCACTGGTTCTGCTCTGTATGTTGAAATCTTTATGATAGTAGAGGAGTCTAGGCTGTGAGAATGAGATTTCAGAGGGTGAAAGGATTTGGCCTTTATGTAAAACGGATTAAAGCCTTGCTAGTCATTCTGTTTTTGACTTACGCATCATTTTCCATGTTTTGTGGTAAGAGCCCTTTGTAAGGGTAGAGAGGTCTGACAGCAGGAATCTGTATAAGCTATATGTGCCAGAGCCAGTGATAGGAGGCGGGACTGGTGGTTGGGAGGCGGGAAATACTGCTGGGCAGACTTGTATGGTCTGTGCCCTGAAAAAGGCAGGTACAAATCAAGGTAAGGTATACACATATGAGTTTATCTTGTTGGGCAGACTGGATGGACCATGCAGGTCTTTTTCTGCCGTCATCTATTATGTTACTATGTTACTATACTACGACTCCACTATAAGGTCATATAGCTTATGTACTGTCATTGTGTATATCCTACAAACCTGGCTGCCTGGACAGTCCCTGGGACTGGTTTGGAGAGCCCTGCTTTAGAATGCATACAATAGCAACATCACCCTTTAGAACAGGGAATCTCCTGATTGCAGGTTTGGGTTAATTATCACAGTTGTAATAGATTTGTGATGCTGTTGGCTACTCAGTAATTAGTTTTCCTGCACCACTGACCAAAATTGCATGGTAATACTTTTAAAACAAATAGGAGGAAATATTTTTTTCATTCAACAAATAGAAACTTGAAACAAAGAAACATGATGGCAGGTGAGGGCCAAATGGCCCATCCCGTCTGGCCTTCCACAGTAACCACTAACTCCTCCTTTTCCTAAAGAATCCCACATGCCTGACCCACACTTCCTTTGGAACTCATATCAGAGGATATGGTAACAGCAGTTAGAGTATGTGGGTTTAAAAAATGTTTTGGACAACTTCCTGGAGGAAACGTCCATAGTCTGCTATAGAGATAGAAGTGGGGAAAGTCACTTCTTATCCCTGGGATTGGTAGCATGGAATGTTGATACGATTTGGGATTCTGCCAAGTACTTGTGACCTGGATTGTCCACTGCTGGAAGCAGGATACTTGGCTAGATGGACTGCCTCAGTATGACTATTCTTATTTCATATTATTGGATCCATCAGAGGATCGCTAAATGATTGCGCACTAGTTTTATAGGGCTTTTCAGCTTGTAGAAAAGATGGATGAGGGGAGATATAATAGAGGTCTATAAAATAATGAGTGGAGTTGAACGGGTAGATGTGAAACCTCTGCTTACGCTTTCCAAAAATACTAGGACTAGAGGGCATTCAGTGAAGCTACAATGTAGTAAATTTAAAACAAATCGGAGAAAATCTTTCTTCACTCAACGTGTAATTAAACTCTGGAATTCATTGCCAGAGAATGTAGTAAAGGCGGTTAGCTTAGCGGAGTTTTAAAAAGGTTTGGACGGCTTCCTAAAGGAAAAGTCCATAGATCATTATTAAATGGACTTGGGAAAATCCACTATTTCTGGGATAAGCAGTATATAATGTTTTGTACTTTTTTGGGATCTTGCCAGGTGTTTGTGACCTGGATTGGCCACTGTTGGAAACAGGATGCTGGTCTTGATGGACCTTTGGTCTTTCCCAGTATGGCAATACTTATGTACTTATGTATAAGCTGCGTTGAACCTGCCATGAGTGGGAAAGCGCGGGGTACAAATGTAACAAAAAAAAAAATGATTTATTGTAGAAATGTACACTTCAGGGATATGTGCCCAGCTGTATAGACACTAATCCATTCCCTCGTCTTGTGCCATTTCGACTACTGCAACGGAATTTACACCGGTTGTAAGGAGCACACCCTTAAGAAACTCTAGACAGCGCAAAACTCGGCGGCGAGGCTGCTATTTGGCAAATCTCGATTTGAGGCAGCAACGCCCCTTCGTGAGAAGCTCCACTGGCTCACGATCAAAGAACGAATTGAATTCAAAGTCTGTGCTCTTACCCACAAGATTGTATACGGGGACGCTGATCGACCTCCCGCCCAGAAATTCCGAGAAGTCGTCCCGCACCTATCTCAATCTCCACTTTCCTAACTGCAGGAACTTAAGATACAAGCTGCTCTTTGCCTCTTCATTTTGCTTCCAGTGTCCCTGTTATTGGAACGCTCTGCAATCAACGTTACAAGACACTACCGATCACAGTCTATTCAAGAAATCCCTAAAGACCTACCTATGTGATCAATCATTCTCCTCAGCTGCTTGACCTTCTGCATCTCTGCCTTCCTTTTCCTGCTGTTTTCCCTCTCTTCCCCTCATCTACTGTATTCTCTGCTTTGCACTACTATTATGTTGTACTTTTCATCAAACATTGTAAGCCACATAGAGCCTGCCTTGGTGGGATTATGCGGGATATAAATGTTCATAATAAATAAATAAATGATACGACACTGACTGCTCTTACTGAGCATTCATGTATAGTATAAATTAATGTACAGTAGCAAGGAAGAAGTAAAATTAACTTTATGGTGCTGGGAAGAGCATCTGTCTTGGTAAATAAACTCTCAAAATTGCCTTCCCCTCAATCTGGTTCAAAACACACTGTCCGCACATTGTGTATTGTTTTCACCAAACTGGGGGAGGTGTTCCCAGCAATATATTTTGAGTAGGTTCTGAAAATAATTCTCATAGATTGAAGATTCAGATCTTAAGTTCTTAATTTTCCAGCAAGATTTCATTCACATTGAAAGCTGAGTGGACAATCCCCCATGGTGGTGATCAAAACATGCACATAATTTTTCTTCAAAGTTTAATGCAAAATCTGCAGATACAAGTACTTGCTTCAGGTCTACACCTGCACTGGCACTTTGAAAATTTCCCCTAATCACCTTGTATAATACTCTTATTCAAAGTACTATGGAGTGTAGTCTATAGTATGTTAGTGAGGCTGTTAAGCACAGTGCTGCTTTTTCTCCACAGACTAGCAGGGGGATACAGGCACATTCGTTAGTGACATCAGCAAAGCCTGTGTTTCAGAACTCACTTCTAGCTCAGAAAAGTCTTTTGGACCTTTCTAAGTCTGTGTGGGGGTTCCTCGCTGCCATATGATTTTCCGTCTCTGTCTTCTTTATCCGCAATTGAGTGAATAGCTGTCCTTCTCATTCCCTCTTTAAATTCGCCTCAGAAAGAAGCACCTCTGCCCCACAGACAAGCTGTTCAATCTCGGTATTAGGGAAACGCAAAGATAAACGACATACTTCCCCACATGGCTGCCCAGACTCGGGCAGACCAAGGTGATAGCTATAGTGCTGTCACCTTCTTAAAAGCAAGAACAAGAAACAGATGACTCTTCAGGAAAGAAAAGGAACATAAACTCAGACTTTACCGCAGAGGGAAGACCTGTCAATCAGGACAGAATCCAACATGAAATCCATCTCTTAAGCCTACAAACTCTGCAATGCCTCCTACGGCTCTTCAAGAATTCTCACATAGTGTCCTTATACAGCTATTGAAACACTTTGTTCAGGATAGTGCAGCTATTCTACAAAGTACTCATTCACCTATAGTCTGATTTCCACTTTGCAGTTAGCACAGCCAGACCTGCTCTCGCTCATTTTAAATTGAGAAGAAGTGAAAATGTCTTTGACTGTAGCATAATGGACCTTGAATAGGAAGATGTTTATAAATACCTAGGATACAGGAAAAAAGATCAGCAAAGACTATTAAAGGAGATTAAAATTGATACTGAAGAGTGCATTAACATCATGGAATAAGACGCAAGCTATTAATTGACTGGCAAGTACCGTGTTATATATTTTTGGAATTGTAGCCTGGCTCTTAAAGATCTTGAAAAATTAAATGTGCGAACCAGCGAACTCCTCCATGGGCACAAGGTCATTTATAGGAATCAATGTATAGCATGCTAAGACTGTACATTCCTCCCTTAGAGGGAGAGAGAGATCATATGTATAGAGCTACTATCTTAGGCTCCAGGCCTACTTAACAGCTTCAACAGATCCAAATATACAAAAAGTATTGAAGTATGAAAGTAAACATCCAGAATGCATAAGTGTAGTTGGAAATACAAAGACTTCCTCCAGGAACCATTCAGTGAATGATTGATTAAACCTGAACACGTGAATGGGTTACAGAGAGGTGAACTGAAATCAAAGTAATCTCACAGCTTGATTATAGTGCTTTATATGTTAATTTCTCCGAGGACAAGCAGGCTAATATTCTTACATGTGGGTAACGCGATCTACGTTGCCCGGACCTGAGCTTGTATCAAGCTTTTACAGAGCGCGAGTGTGTGACCAACAGTCTGTTTTTTCCACGGTGAGGAGAGAATTCGTTTTTCCTTCTCTCCTCACAGCCACCAGTTTGGTTCTTTAACAGAGCTTCTTTTTGTGCCTTTTTTGTTTTTATTTTTCTTTAGTTCAGTGCCTTGTTCGATTTCCCTTTTTTTTTTCCTTTATTGACTGCACTCAGTAGGCCACACTTAAGCCTGAGCCCCGGTTTGGTCTTTCCGTTATTTTTTTCTCTGGTACTTCGTCCTTTCTGAGGACTTTCCATTTTCCTTCAGAAGTTTCCAGTGCAATCGGATTGCTTCTGGCACGGCCACTCTTTTTTACTCACTTCCATGTTTGGGGTCTGAACATACCCCTTCTGTGTTCTGTGTCTTCAGATTCAAGCCAGAACCCAGTTAACCAGAGTGGCTCACAGGGAACTCTTTTTGGAGCCAAGTCCGAGGCCTTGAAGTCGGTGTCAGCATCAATGTCAGAGGTGTCGATGTCAGTGGTTACTTCAGCTGCTACGTGAGCCCCTGGGACTGACCGATGTCAGCACTGACCTGGGGAGACAGGAGGATTTGGCAGCATCTTTGTCGTTTCTGAGGATTGTGGAAGCCCGGCATTGGCAAAAGTATCGGCATCAATCTCTCTCGATGCACAGTGCCAGGACTTCCGAGGTAATGAGGCTTTCGGTCCCTGAGAAGTGTCGACCCCAGAAGGACTGCCAGCTGGTGCCGCTGCATGAGTCTCGGAGCATCAGGACCAGGTGCCTTGCTTTGGAGTACATTGGCATCAAGGGTGCTTGTGCCTGCCATGCTTCTCCACTCAGCTCCGCATCCTATCAGGACTTCCTGGCTGACACCTATGAGGGGTGCATGAAGGTCAGATGAAGATCCCCAGTACTTCTTGGAGGAAGAGTCCTATGGGATTCCATCTGACCCCTTCCCCTCACACTCAGGAACAGAGGTCATTTCCATCTGCCAGCCTTTCCTTCCCTTCTTTTCTCAAGGACACAGTGGTCACCATTTTACCTTCTTTAGAGGTGGAGGATCAGCTCAATTTTTTGAACGCCTGGACTATGAGTCTCCTCCTAGGAGGGCTGTGATAGTCCTGCTCCAACAGCTCTTCCCTGATGTTCTTGTGAGTGGTTGGGGGTCCCCTCTGCCGGCTCCGCTCCTTCCCATGGAGATCGCGCCCATTCACTAGTTTCCGAACTCCCCTGGTTTTCATAGGCTCCAGTTGTGTCCTCACTCCACGGGTGGTTGGATCCATGCTTAAGATTGCAAGGAGTTCTTAGAACTATGTTTTGGCACCCCCAAGCGGAGATGCTAAAACCATGGATTCATTGGGCGGATCATGTACCAGGCTTCACTGCTCTTCTTCCGTATTCAGTCTTAGCAGCTCTTCTCAAGTGTATTCTTACAGGACCTCAGTCATGACATTCTAGCTTTGGCAGCTTCTCTTCTACTGGAGCAAGTCAAGTTGCTTTGCCGGTTGGCCGAGCACCAGACAGCGTGTCGTAGGTTCTCAGCCAGGCAACACTTTTGCTATGGCTTCCAGGATCTGTGCCTACAGTGTGACTGCGCAGACTCTCATGACTGCTTGTCTCTGACTTGCACTTGTGTGTTCAGCGGAGGCTGATGGATGCCACATGCTGGGGGGGGACAACCATTTTGGAGAGAAGTTGGAGGGTGTTGCTGACCTCATCAAGATATGCAGAGATACCATTGCACTCTCTCCTCTTGGGCACCTTCTGCAACTCCCTCCTCATCTAGGAGGTTCTTCGGTCATTTGGGGAAGGGTTCTACCTATTCACCACCTCTTCTCGCTAACCTCAGTGGGCTCAACCCCAGTGCATTTGTTCTCGTCAACAGCATGTGCCTCAACCCCAGACAGCTGTCTAGTCACAGGAAGGGATAAACTTTTTGCTGGCTCCAAATGAGCATAGCTGTAGTGCCAGTTACCTTCCCAGATGACCTAACGTTTGGAGGAAGGCTGCAGTTATTCAGGACAGGCTGACTCACATCAGCTTTTCAGCGGGGGCCGCTCCTTGCGGAAGAACTCGCTGCCCTTCTGAAGGCCCATGCAGTCGAGTCTATACCACCAGTGAAAGAAGGCTACGATTCGCTTTGCTGTCTGGACTTGAAGGATCTTTCTGCATAGGCAATCTCTTTGATTTCGACTTGTGGCAGATGTCAGGAGGAAGAAAGCTCAGATCAGTGAACACAGCGCACCTGCACAGTTTCACTTAAAAGAGCGTGCAGGACGTCAGGACTGAACTAAGCAGCACAGGTCAGCGAGACTGGGGCTGAAGAAGGCTTTGGCTGGCGGGGGTTGGGGACCCCCGCCAGCAAAACCCACCTGGACTAAATCTGTTGGGGCCCATGCCCCCGTGGCCCCACCTAGCTACGCCCCTGCTTTCAGGTTAATCAGTTTTTTTTCCTCACTGTTGTGAGGTCCAGTCGACCAGTGGTTGTTGTTTTCAGTGATTCTAGTAGCTATGGATTTCCACATGTGAGAATATGTCCTGCTTGTCCTCAGAGAAAGCGAAAATACTTACCTATAACAGGTATTCTCTGAGAACAGCAGGCCATTCATTTTCTCATACACTCCCCACCTCCTCTTGGAATTGATTCCATGCTATAATATTTACTGCTGGTCCCGCACTCTTGCGGCAGGCAGAAAGGCATTCGTGCATGCGTGGTGGGAACGCTGCACGTGCTCTTAAAGACATATTTACTTTTAATGCTCCGCACCGGGCGAAATGGATGATGTTTCCTACATGTGAGAATACCTGCTACCTACATGTCCTCAGAGAATACCTGCTAAAGGTAAGTATCTGTGCTAAATACTCAAAACAAAGACAGGACCACTGGAGTGATTGAATGAAGAAAAGTTTATTGAAAAACAAACTGACTCGACACAATGTTGTGTTTCGGCCAGAGGGCCTACATCAGGAGTCTGTGAAATTTGATTAAAAATGAGGTCCAGAAGTAGCAACAATGAATTGTGATGGTCTTAAAAGACCTTTGTTGACAAGTATAGCTGAATCGGTATTAGACAAAGTTGATCGTGTTTAAATGTGCGGAAAGTGAATAGCAACCATAGTCCACATGTTTTGGTCATGCCATGTGATACAGCACTTTTGGGCAGAGGTCTCACTAAAGGCTCAGCAAATTCTTCATTTACATCGCCCAACTTTTGGCTGCTGTTTACTTGTTTGCTGTGTGATTATTGTACCAAAATCAAATAAGACTACACATACCCTCCTGCACTATTTGTTCTTGGTGGCCAGGAGAGTCATTTTGATACAATGGGTGAGTGATATTGCACCCCACTCAGACTCATTGGCTGAATTTTCTGTATACTGTAATGATTATGAAACGCCACAAGGTGGGTTGGAATCATCCCGCTCGTTGGCGGAAATTTAAAAAAATTTGGCAACCCTTGTAGATGGTACTACCACATAGGTCACACAGCTGGATTTTGAACTGTTAATTTTGTAACTCAGTACATGCTTGGATAAGAGTCCACCAAGCCTGGAAAGTTCAGCTCATTTGACGTGGGGAAAGAAAGTGGGTGGGTTGTAGGATGTGGGAGAAAAATGAACCAAAAATTTTGTTATCCTTCTTGTTGTATTGTTATCTGTTGTTTTCTTATTCAATAAAAATATATTTTTAAAAAATGGATATGTCTGATTGCATTGTCTTCTGCTATATCGAATCAGATATTCAACCAGCGGTTGCATAGGAGCCCACCAAGTTAAAGCCAAAATGGCTTCCATTGCAGACACTTGTAAAGCAGCCACATAGTTCTTGATTCCTACCTATGTTAAAAATTACTGCTTTGACCACTCCTCTGCCCATGATGCAGCCTTAAGACAGGCAGTTTTATAAAGCCTTTTTACTCACTGTAGCCTGTACAGGTATTCAGGCAATAAGTAGTTGACCACCACCTTACCGTACCTTCAGGCCACCAACAGAAGTATATAAGGATAAAGGCTACCTTTAGCTCTGGAATCACCAAGGAGTGCACAAGTGTCCTGCTTGTCTGCAGAGAAAGCAGAGTTGCTTACCTGTAATGAGGGTTCTTAGTGGAAAATGCAGCCACACTTGCCTTCCTTCTCCTGCCCCTCGAAAAATAGAAGAAAATGTGGAATATATTAAATCCACTGAAACAAAGAAAACTACAACAAATTAAGGAGAGGGTCACATGGCAGCATGGGAACCCTAGCACAAGCTCATAAGCTCCAGCATACAGGCTCCATTAGTGACATCACCAAGGAAAGTAGGTGCATTCTACTGCTGTCTATAGAAAAAAAAAACATTACAGGTAAGCAACTGCACTTTCTCTGCAGTATGCAGAAGTTTGTCATTTCCTTTTCTGCACTCATTCTGCAATGCCTCAGCCCTCTCAGTAGTAGTTCTACTCATTATTCCTCTACATCCTCCTCCCTTTTGTAGGCTGTGCACTGTACTTATTTTCAGTCATTTCATTTGCTCCTCATTGCCCATGTTCTAATGGCTGCGCTATTTGGGCTTTCCACCTTATTGTAGCTTCACATCAAGGCCATTAACAAGGACCATGAGCTAAGAATTGAACGTTGGTTGAATATCTGAGCATGGCACAGCACTAAACCACAGATCATCAGTGCTGGCTTCTATCTTTTGGGATTTATTCTGATGGGAATTTATTTGCTTTCTGAGAAAGTTATTGAAAATAAAAGAAACACTTCATTCCCATGCTTATTTTGATTGCAGAATTATCCACAGCAAGGCCTACAGTATATCCAAGGGCAGCAGATTTATCCTGCCCACCCACAAGGAGTGGCAGTGCAACAGACACCAGCAGTGGCAGCAGTCGTAGCTCCAGGACAACCACCTCCCCTGCAACAGGTAAGACTAAGGATTGGAATGAGAAACTGAGCCTTTAATCACTAGTGTGATAGTGTCCTTGACTTGTAGTGCTGTCTGTGACTACCTTCAGATGATAATGGTGGTAAATGTAGTGCTATATGTTGTACAGGGAAGTATACCAGATCATAAAGGGGGAGCATAATAATAGAACTAGAACTTATATCTTAGAGCTTCTCACAGTTCTGCACTAGGTTTCACTGCCAGTACTAAATACAGCACATTATCCTACCAGTATTATGTTGTCCTCTTTCTCTGAAAACAACACAAGTGGGTCACATCAAACGAGAGGCAATTCTATAACTGTACACCTATAATTAGGTGCTCAGAGGACGCCTGGTAAGAGCTTATTCTTTAAAGGAACATTCTCCGAGGACAAGCAGGCTGCTTGTTCTCACTGATGGGTGACGTCCACGGCAGCCCCTCCAATCGGAAACTTCTCTAGCAAAGTCCTTTGCTAGTCCTCGCGCGCCCGCGCGCACCGCGCATGCGCGGCCGTCTTCCCGCCCGAAACCGGCTCGAGCCGGCCAGTCTTCTTTTGTCCGCACTCGGTACGGTCGTGTTTTCGCCGTGTCGAGCCCCGGAAAGTCGACCTCGCGCGTCCAAATTTATTTTGACGTGTTTTTTCTTCGGAAAAGTCTTTCAAGTGTCGGGAAGTGCTCCGGAAACCCCCCCCCCCCCCTCACCCGGA
Organism: Microcaecilia unicolor; assembly: GCF_901765095.1. Taxonomy (NCBI): domain Eukaryota; kingdom Metazoa; phylum Chordata; class Amphibia; order Gymnophiona; family Siphonopidae; genus Microcaecilia; species Microcaecilia unicolor. Next base: position 48,196,348 of record NC_044031.1, on the reverse strand, counting down.
TTTCGTGTTAATCCTCCCCGTACTTCCAGCTTTTTGCCCCGATAAGTTTTCTTTCGTCGTCGGGGTAGGCCTCTTTTCGGCCTCGGTTGAGATTTTCTCCCTTACAAATTTTTTGGTGCTCTTTTTCCGTCATTTCGGACTTTGATTTCGCCGGCGCGATTTTTTCCGCCCATGACATCGAAGCCTTCCAGCGGCTTCAAGAAGTGCACCCAGTGCGCCCGGGTTATCTCGCTCACTGATCGACACTCGTCGTGTCTTCAGTGTCTGGGGGCCGAGCACCGCCCTCAGAACTGCAGTCTGTGTTCCCTGCTTCAAAGGCGGACTCAGGTAGCGAGACTAGCCCAGTGGAACGTGTTGTTCTCGGGCTCTTCGTCGGCATCGGCACCGGGATCTTCAAGTGCATCGACGTCGTCAGCGTCCAGACCATCTTCCTCGGCCGCCCCTGCATCGAGTGCATCGAGGCATCGGGCCTCTGCATCGGCGCCGAGACATCGGATAGCTGCATCGACGTCGGTGGGTACCGGGACCTCGTCTGCTGATGTCGTCGGACGGTGGTGCATCGTCAGGAGTGCAGGTGAGGGCTGTCCATTCCCCTGCTGGTGGCGGTGAGCCTTCGGGTGGGGTCTCCTCCTACCCTGAGGGCTCCTGCGGTACAGCCCCCCCGAGGACCGACCTCCTTCGGCCTCGGCCCCGAGGAAGCGACGGCTGGATTCTACGTCCTCCTCGTCGGTGCCGGGGAGCTCCGGTAACATGCTTCGGAAGAAATCGAAGAAGCATCGACACCGGTCGCCTCCCCGCGTCGGCACCGAGAGCTCTGGGTCGCCGAGGGATGTCGGCACCCAGCAGGCATCGGCACGAAGGGACCGCTCACCCTCTGTTCAAGAGGTGTCGATGCGCTCCACTCTGGACAGCCCGGAACAGCCTCCTCGCCGGAACAGGTTCTGACGTCGACGCCTGCATCGACCTCCATGCCTTTCTCTGCAGCCGCTCTGAACGAGAGCCTCCGGGCCGTTCTCCCAGAGATTCTGGGAGAGCTGTTGCGCCCTACCCCTCCGGTACCGGCGGTGCTTGCGCCTCCGGTACCGTCGAGCGTGGCGCCGGCTGGCCCATCGCCCGGGGTGAGGTCCCCGACGTCGGTACCACGTGCGGTGCCGACTGCGGCCACCTCCCAGGAGGGCTCCCCGACTACGTCGGCGGAAGGAGCTTCGCCGATGCGGGCCAGGGAGTCTACCTCTCGACGCCCCCATCGTGGACGTGGCTCCACTGAGTCGAGCCGGGCGAGGTTGCAGACACAGGTTCGTGAACTTGTGTCTGACACCGAGGGTGAGGCCTCGTGGGAGGAAGAAGAAGACCCCAGATATTTCTCTGAGGAGGAGTCTGAGGGTCTTCCTTCTGATCCCACTCCCTCTCCTGAAAGACAGCTTTCTCCTCCTGAGAGTCTGTCTTTCGCTTCCTTTGTCCGGGAGATGTCTACGGCCATCCCCTTCCCGGTGGTTGTGGAGGACGAGCCCAGGGCTGAAATGTTTGAGCTCCTGGACTATCCTTCTCACCTAAGGAAGCGTCCACTGTTCCCTTGCACCATGTCCTAAAAAAGACATTGCTTGCGAACTGGACAAAACCTCTAACTAATCCCCACATCCCCAAGAAGATCGAGTCTCAGTACCGGATCCATGGGGACCCAGATCTGATGCGCACCCAGTTGCCTCATGATTCTGGAGTTGTGGATCTGGCCCCTAAAGAAGGCTAAGAGTTCTAGGGAGCATGCTTCGGCGCCCCCGGGCAAGGACTCTAGAACCTTAGACTCCTTTGGGAGGAAGGCCTACCATTCCTCTATGCTCGTGGCCAAAATCCAGTCTTACCAGCTCTACACGAGCATACACATGCGGAACAATGTGCGGCAGTTGGCGGGCTGGTTGATGCTCTTCCCCCTGAGCAAGCCAAGCCTTTCAGGAGGTGGTCAGGCAGCTGAAGGCGTGCAGAAAATTCCTGGCCAGAGGGGTGTATGACACCTTTGATGTTGCGTCCAGGGCCGCTGCTCAAGGTGTGGTGATGCGCAGGCTCTCATGGCTGCGTGCCGCCGACCTGGAGAATAGACTCCAGCAGCGGATTGCGGACTCGCCTTGCCGTGCGGACAACATTTTTGGAGAGAAAGTCGAACAGGTGGTAGAGTCTCTCCACCAGCGGGACACCGCATTCGACAAGTTCTCCCGCCGGCAGCCTTCAGCATCTACCTCTACAGGTAGAAGATTTTTTTGGGGAAGGAAGACTGTTCCCTACTCTTCTGGTAAGCGTAGGTACAATCCTCCTTCTCGACAGCCTGCGGCCCAGGCTAAGCCCCAGCGCGCTCGCTCTCGTCAGTAGCGTGCGCCTCAGCCAGGCCCCTCGGCTCCCCAGCAAAAGCAAGGGGCGAGCTTTTGACTGGCTCCAGCAGAGCATAGCCGACATCCAAGTGTCAGTGCCGGGTGACCTACCAGTCGGGGGGAGGTTGAAAGCTTTTCACCAAAGGTGGCCTCTAATAACCTCCGACCAGTGGGTTCTCCAAATAGTCCGGCAAGGATACACCCTCAATTTGGCCTCAAAACCTCCAAATTGTCCACCGGGAGCTCAGTCTTACAGCTTCCAGCACAAGCAGGTACTTGCAGAGGAACTCTCCGCCCTTCTCAGCGCCAATGCGGTCGAGCCCGTGCATCCGGGCAAGAAGGGCTGGGATTCTATTCCAGGTACTTCCTTGTGGAAAAGAAAACAGGGGGGATGCGTCCCATCCTAGACCTAAGGGCCCTGAACAAATATCTCGTAAAAGAAAAGTTCAGGATGCTTTCCCTGGGCACCCTTCTCCCCATGATTCAGCAAAACGATTGGCTATGCTCTCTGGACTTGAAGGATGCCTACACACACATCCCGATACTGCCAGCTCACAGACAGTATCTGCGATTTCAGTTGGGCACACGCCACTTCCAGTACTGTGTACTATCCTTTGGGCTCGCCTCTTCGCCCAGGGTGTTCACAAAGTGCCTAGCTGTGGTAGCAGCGGCACTTCGCAGGCTGGGGGTGCACGTGTTCCCATATCTCGACGATTGGCTGGTGAAGAACACATCCGAGGCAGGAGCCCTGCAGTCCATGCAGATGACTATTCGCCTCCTGGAGCTACTGGGGTTTGTGATAAATTATCCAAAGTCCCATCTTCTCCCAGTGCAGAAACTCGAATTCATAGGAGCTCTGCTGGATTCTCGGACGGCTCGCGCCTATCTCCCAGAGACGAGGGCCAACAACTTGTTGTCCCTCGTCTCGCGGGTGCGAGCGTCCCAGCAGATCACAGCTCGGCAGATGTTGAGATTGCTGGGCCACATGGCCTCCACAGTTCATGTGACTCCCATGGCCCGTCTTCACATGAGATCTGCTCAATGGACCCTAGCCTCCCAGTGGTATCAGGCTGCTAGGGGTCTAGAAGACGTGATCCACCTGTCCACGAGTTTTCTCGAATCCCTGTATTGGTGGACAATCTGGTCCAATTTGACTCTGGGACGCCCTTTCCAAATTCCTCAGCCACAAAAAGTGCTGACAACGGATGCGTCTCTCCTGGGATGGGGAGCTCATGTCGATGGGCTTCACACCCAAGGAAGCTGGTCCCTCCAGGAACGCGGTCTACAGATCAATCTCCTGGAGTTGCGAGCGATCTGGAACGCTCTGAAGGCTGTCAGAGATCGGCTGTCCCATCAAATTATCCAAATTCAGACAGACAACCAGGTTGCCATGTACTATGTCAACAAGCAGGGGGGCACCGGATCTCGCCCCCTGTGTCAGGAAGCCGTCAGCATGTGGCTCTGGGCTCGCCGTCTCGGCATGGTGCTCCAAGCCACATATCTGGCAGGCGTAAACAACAGTCTGGCCGACAGACTGAGCCGGATTATGCAACCTCACGAGTGGTCGCTCAACTCCAGAGTGGTGCGCCAGATCTTCCAAGCGTGGGGCACCCCCTTGGTGGATCTCTTCGCATCTCGAGTGAACCACAAAGTCCCTCAGTTCTGTTCCAGGCTGCAGGCCCCCGGCAGACTGGCATCGGATGCCTTCCTCCTGGATTGGGGGGAGGGCCTGCTGTATGCTTATCCTCCCATTCCTCTGGTGGGGAAGACTTTGTTGAAACTCAAGCAAGACCGAGGCACCATGATTCTGATTGCTCCTTTTTGGCCGCGTCAGATCTGGTTCCCTCTTCTTCTGGAGTTATCCTCCGAAGAACCGTGGAGATTGGAGTGTTTTCCGCCCTCATCACGCAGGACGAAGGGGCTCTTCTGCATCCCAGCCTCCGGTCCCTGGCTCTCACGGCCTGGATGTTGAGAGCGTAGACTTTGCCTCTTTGGGTCTGTCAGAGGGTGTCTCCCGCGTCTTGCTTGCTTCCAGGAAAGATTCCACTAAGAGGAGTTACTTCTTTCTATGGAGGAGGTTTGCCGTCTGGTGTGACAGCAAGGCCCTAGCTCCTCGCTCTTGTCCTACACAGACCCTGCTTGAATACCTTCTGCACTTGTCTGAGTCTGGTCTCAAGACCAACTCTGTAAGAGTTCACCTTAGTGCAATCAGTGCATACCATTACCATGTGGAAGGTAAGCCGATCTCAGGACAGCCTTTAGTTGTTCGCTTCATGAGAGGTTTGCTTTTGTCAAGCCCCCTGTCAAGCCTCCTACAGTGTCATGGGATCTCAATGTCGTTCTCACCCAGCTGATGAAACCTCCTTTTGAGCCACTGAATTCCTGCCATCTGAAGTACTTGACCTGGAAGGTCATTTTCTTGGTGGCAGTTACTTCAGCTCGTAGAGTCAGTGAGCTTCAGGCCCTGGTAGCCCAGGCCCCTTACACCAAATTTCATCATAACAGAGTAGTCCTCCGCACTCACCCTAAGTTCTTGCCAAAGGTCGTGTCGGAGTTCCATCTGAACCAGTCAATTGTCTTGCCAACATTCTTTCCCCGTCCTCATTCCTGCCCTGCTGAACGTCAGCTGCACACATTGGACTGCAAGAGAGCATTGGCCTTCTACCTGGAGAGGACACAGCCCCACAGACAGTCCGCCCAATTGTTTGTTTCTTTTGATCCCAATAGGAGGGGAGTGGCTGTAGGGAAACGCACCATATCCAATTGGCTAGCAGATTGCATTTCCTTCACTTACGCCCAGGCGGGGCTGGCTCTTGAGGGTCATGTCACGGCTCATAATGTTAGAGCCATGGCTGCGTCGGTAGCCCACTTGAAGTCAGCCTCCATTGAAGAAATTTGCAAAGCTGCGACGTGGTCATCTGTCCACACATTCACATCTCATTACTGCCTGCAGCAGGATACCCGACGCGACAGTCGGTTCAGGCAGTCAGTTCTTCAGAACCTGTTTGGGCTTTAGGATCCAACTCCACCCCCCGAGGGCCCTGTTTGTTCTGTTCCAGGCTGCACTCTCAGTTAGTTGGTAATTTTTTTAGGTCAATCTCAGTTATGTCCTCACCGTTGCGAGGCCCAATTGACCATGGTTGTTGTTTTGAGTGAGCCTGGGGGCTAGGGATACCCCATCAGTGAGAACAAGCAGCCTGCTTGTCCTCGGAGAAAGCGAATGCTACATACCTGTAGAAGGTATTCTCCGAGGACAGCAGGCTGATTGTTCTCACAAACCCGCCCGCCTCCCCTTTGGAGTTGTGTCTTCCCTTGAAGTGTATTGTCTTGCTACATACTGGACTGGCCGGCTCGAGCCGGTTTCGGGCGGGAAGACCGGCCGCGCATGCGCGGTGCGCGCGGGCGCGCGAGGACTAGCAAAGGACTTTGCTAGAGAAGTTTCCGATTGGAGGGGCTGCCGTGGACGTCACCCATCAGTGAGAACAATCAGCCTGCTGTCCTCGGAGAATACCTTCTACAGGTATGTAGCATTCGCTTTATCTCCTACTTTCCTTTATAGAATGCTAGCATAACAGCAAAAGTACAAGCTTATAATTCCTTCATTTCAGTATTTATATACCGCTTAGACCTAAGCAGTTTATAGTTTAATTTTACAGGTACTGGGTCTGTCCCTAGTATTCTTACAGTCTAAGTAGTCCATTGTAGTACTGTCGTACCTGGGGCAACGGAGGGTTAAGTGACTTGCCCAGGGTCACACGGAGCTGCAGAGGGAATTGAACCTGGTTCCCCAGGATCTCAACTCACTGCCGACCATCAGGCAGCAGCGGGAATCGAACCCAGTTCTCCAGGTCCGCAACCCTCTGCACTAACCATTAGGCCGCTCCTGTACTCCAGCATGGGCACCTTTATCACCCAGAGAGCTGGCATAATTGTGTGCACTTGCTCTAATGATACAGAATACTGTAAATTATATGTGTAAATTATGTCTCTGCCCAGACTCCACCTTTGTGTATGCCCACTTGCATATGCCCACTTGCAAACTACACATTATGTTAGGTATGTACATAATTACAGAATAGCGCTTAGATAGAATATTGGCATATACGTACACGTAAGCACCTATAAGCTAGTATTCTAAACATTTGTGTGTGTAATAGGCACATATCCATGTTGAGTTCTTTGCAATTGTAGCTTTCTGTTTTAATCTGTGTTCTGATCAGTTTGTTCTAAGCATCTCAACAGCCCCACCAATTTTACAACACTTCTTACTACCTTTAGCCAAGAAAAGCCTTATTTTTCTTAGGTTTATGGCAGTTAAGATTTATAATTTGTCATCTACTAGCCAGTACATAGGATTTTTTCCCTTCCTGTGGTAGCATTTTACAAGCCTTTTCACTCAATTGTCTGTCTGTCTTTAAAATTAAAAACAAACATTTCTTCATTTGATTTTGCTGCATTTATTTGATTTTCTTCTGCTTGTCATAGAAGGCAACCAGTTGGTTCAAGTATAGTCTCAAACTCCAAGCAGAAGCAGGACAGCTATATTTCTACTTGACATCACCAACAGAGTGTAGGACCAATTCCCATTTTTTTTGTTTGTGGTATTCCCTTTAGTGGTTTTAGTGGGGGGTTTTTGGCCTTTGTAAGTTTTGTTTTATGTTCTGCAGCTGTACAGCCCACTTAGCCCTGAGCTTCTGAGCCGGGACTTCCCTTGTTTTTAAAAAAAACATTTTTTGAGATTTTTGATTTCACTTCAGTTATTTTGCCTCCAATGCCCCCCAAAACTCCCAGTGGTTTTAAGAAGTATTCCTGGTGCAACAAGGATCTTCTCTGTGACTGACCTTCACACCTGGTGCTTGTCGTGCCTTGGATCTGACCATAAGGCCTCTAATTGTAAACTGTGTTATACAATGCAGAAAAGACCCGAGAGATATTTTGGGCGCTTCTAAGTTTAATACATCAACATTTGCATCAGAGGCATCAGTCTCTGATTCGCAGAGCTGCGATGGACACTGGGGGTGCACTGGCACTGAGGAGATCTATGCTTGTCTCAACATCGTGTCGATACACCTGTCTGGGGCTGAACAGCTTTAACCTTGCATGAGGACACACAAGGATTACAACATAGACCTCATCAACACCAAGGAACCCAGATGTTAGGCACTGACAGAGGCAAAGAAACACCAGCATTGCACCTCAAAATACAGTGCCAGGAGCTCTGAGACACAGGCATTGCTTGTAGTCGAGAACCATCAACACCAAGAGACTTTTCCCCCTCTGTGGAGTCAGTGTCACCGGAACAGCCTGGACCAGATCAGTTCAGCCCTTCTTTCTTCTTGGGCTGTCACCACCCTGGCCCTGGCCCAGCTTTTACTAATGCCTGCCTCCAAAGAGTAGCTCTGGACCATGCTACAGGAGGAACTGGAGGGCATCGTGGCTCAGCACGATACCATGGCATTGAGGACGTCAGTGTCATCCATAGTGACGTCACTGCCATTCCTGGAAGTCCATGCCCTGCCTGTTAGCCGTTTGTCAACACCAGTGCTCCATTGGGTGTCTGAGCTAGCGTCAGCCAAACTAGGAAGCCCCCAGTATCCAGGAAAGGGCTTGTCCCTTGTCACTCTTGCCCAGAGTCTGGCCATGAGCTCAGTGGTTCAAGGTGGGTGCAGAGTACTTTACTGAGTCTGATATAGACTACTGTTGTGTCTGACATAGAACCAGAGGACCTCTCAGAGAAAGGATCCCTTGATCTGCCCTCAGACCCCTCTCCACCACAGGAAAGGAGAAAGTCCCCTCCCCCAGAGTAATTCTCTTTTCTTTGAGAACAAGTAGGCCATGGCATTCTCACAACTGAGTGACATCCCTCGACAGAGCCTCAGTGCAGATGCTACCCACCATTCCTTGTTCTTTGCCTTTGTTAGGCCCTCACCATCCATGTGTGAATGCCTTCTTGCCTTTCCAAATAGTGCAGGACCCACACACGCTCTCTGTGGAGCTGAGATGTGTCTTCCATCGCTGCAGTGGGTAAAACCTTTCTCTTTTTTTCGGCTATTTTTGGTCTTGCTGCTCTTCATTCATTTGAGTAGCACAGGATATGTTTTTTTTAAGTGTTGGAAACAGGAACCCAAACTGTAGCTACATGATGCAAGGTTCCACATATAGGAGTCACCACCCGGAAAAAGGATCTTGATATGTTGAAACCCTCTGCTTAGTGTGCAGCAACAGCTAAGAAAGTGTAGAAGGTATATAAATCTTTGGAAAATAAAATACATTGTCCCACACAGGATCAGTAAAACTGGAGGGAAGTCTGGGAGAGAACGAACTCTCCTTCTGAAGTCCCCCTGAAGTATGATAATCCAGTGCTTACATATATACCCTTAAACATATATGAAGTAATTGATTCATCTATACAGAATTCTATAGCATCAGCAAGGCATATGTTTTAGAAGGCTGAACTTAATCTAAGCAAATATGCAAAAAGTCTAACGTATAAGGACATAGGTCAATGTAAAAACCTATTACATAGCATTTCTCAACTAGATTTATAACCTGCTTTTATTAGGTACACACCAAATATATTTTAATTTAATTTTCTAAAAGAAGACATTTATCACAAATATTGGTTAGTTCAGACCTTCTTTTAACCTCTCTTACAAATGGCCTTTCTTTGTCAGTACAGAAAAAAGGTCTGTAGTAAACATTTGTATTTATACTCGCAGGCCTTCCCTAGGTCAGCTAAGCCATCATTTGTAAATAACTTACTTAAAGACAATTTCTTGCATTTCTTTTTAAAACATAAGTTTAACATATGGAGGAAAGCACTAAGAATGTACAAACACAATACAAAGAAAGCCATAGCAAAACACTACCTCACATATGTGAACTCAAAACAGAATAACACAAAACAATTGTATGCATTCATGAACAATCTACTAAACACCCAAGCTCTGCGAACATCAAATGAAGCACCACCAACTGTAGACGAAGAAAAGATAGTAAAAATAACATTGGATCTTGCAACAATGCATATATTCCTCACAGACGACTTAAATGAAAGTGAACTCAGTAATGATCATACCAAGGCAGACAGAATCTGGTCCTCCTTCAAGACAACCACAGCAAACTGAGTTAAAACATTACTGACAAATATGGACACGACAAAAATGATAAAGGGGATGGGACGACTTCCCTATGAGGAAAGGCTGAAGCGTCTAGGGCTCTTCAGCTTGGAAAAGAGACATCTGAGGGGAGATATGATAGAGGTCTATAAAATGAGTGGAGTGGAACAAGTAGACGTGAATTGTTTACTCTTTCCAAAAATACTAGGACTAAAGGGCATGCGATGAAGCTACAAAGTAGTAAATTTAAGACGAATCGGAGAAAATATTTCTTCACTCAACTTGTAATTAAACTCTGGAATTCGTTGTTGGAGAGTGTGGTAAAGGCGGTTAGCTTAGCGGGGTTTTTAAAGGATCTGGATGGCTTCCTAAAGAAAAAATCCATTATTAAATTGACTTGGGAAAATCCACTGCTTATTTCTGGGATAAGCATCATAAAATGTATTGAGCTTTTCTGGGTTCTTGCCAGGTATTTGTGACCTGGATTGACCACTGTTGGAAACAGGATACTGGGCTTGATGGACCTTTGGTCTGTCCCAGTGAGGCAATACTTACATACACAAAGTGCCTACTAGAAAGCTGCCCCAACTACATAATGAAAAAAAACCCCACCAGACTGGTTCATCGAATACTTCACGGAACACACAAAGTACGTGCTCTCAAATGGCCACTGCCCTCCCTCATACTAACTCCAATCCTCAAAAATGCCATGAGATCAATGACCTCACAAACTGTCAGATCATGTCAGAAAACCTCGACCTGCTCTTCCTCACTGAAACCAAAAGGACCCTGTAATCCTAGACCTGTGCTCTCCAGGATACAAAATCACACACTGGACCAGAAAAGAAAAGAGAGGCGGAGGCATAGCACTAATCTATCAGTCCCACTTTACCACCGAAACCACTGCTGAGTCCATAACACCTCAACTTGAAATTGCTTCATTCAGAATCCACAACAAAACTCTATGCGATCATGTGAATTGTGTCTTGTTTTACAGACCTCCAGGTAATTGGAACGAAGGCCAGACCAACTTAATGGACTTCATTTCAAACACTTGTGTAACCAACTCCAATATACTAGTATTAGGAGACATTAACCTCCACCTAGAAGACCCAAACTCTACCAACGCACGAGAATGCAAGGAATTCCTCCACTCATGGGATCTTAAATGGCCACACATGCAAGCAACCCATGTCAAAGGGCACACACTCGACCTCATCTCACCCAATCTGTCCACAGACCAGAACCTAATAATAACAGAAATTAAATGGATAGAAACACCATGGACCGACCACTTCAAATTAAGCCTATCCCTAAAATGGCGGAAAAAAGGTTCACACCGTATACAAGAACACACAACCTACAGCCATATAGACTCGGAAACATTCTGGCAACAGATATACAAAAACGAATGGACAGCACAAACGGACTCTATATACTACCTCTCAGAATGGGGTAAAAGATGCAGAAGCATACTGGACGAAATAGCACCCTTATGAACAAGAACCTCACGTAGGCATAACTCAATACCGTGGTTCAACGAAGAACTGAAAGAAATAAAAACACAATCCAGGAAACTCGAACGAGCTTCGAAAAAAGTAAAAGACGAACACACGCTCAACGCATGGAAACAAATACTAAAAAAAATACAAATACGCAATAAGACAGACCAAAAGGTCATACTATAAAACTAAAATAGGGCCAGTTTACAAAGACACGAAGAAATTATACCAACTCGTGAACAAACTACTAGACATCACCTTGGTCACCACAACCAATGCAGAAATCCCATCTGCAGACAACCTTGCTAAATACTTCAATGAAAAAATTGCAATCCTATGTAACAGGCACCTCAGGACAACACCAATATCAAAAATTTCATCACTGGCTTGGACCCAACCCCTGGTGAATACCCAGCGGACCGAACCTGGTCAAACTTCGCTCTCCTCACCGTGGAATCAGTCACCCAGGCGATTAATAGGTTCTCCAACTCACTGTAAATTGGATACCTGCCCCAGCTACCTAATAAAATCCCCCCCCCCCCCCCCCCCCCACTGCTTCATAGCAGACCTTACATCCCATTTAAACTACATGCTTCAACAAGGTCTCTTTCGTAAGGAAAATGGCAACATCCTACTCACCCCACTATCAAAAGCTCCCAAGAAAAAAATCAAACGAAATCACTAACTACCACCCAGTAGCATCAATCCCACTAGTGGTCAAACTGATGGAAAGCATGGTAACCAAACAACTTACTGATTATATAAACAAATTCACAATATTTCATGAATCACAATCAGGAGTTCACCCCCTCCATAGCACTGAAACAGTACTAATTGCCCTCCTAGCCAAATTCAAGCAGGAAATAGCAACAGGGAAAAACATACTTCTCCTTCAATTCGACATGTTCAGTGTGTTCAACATGGTAAACCATAAAATACTACTAAGTCTCCTATATTACTTCGGGATTGGCGGACACATACTTAGTTGGATCAAGGGTTTCCTAACCACTAGAACATATTAAGTGAAATCAAGCTCAAACATATCACCACTGTGGAAAGCAGAATGCGGAGTACCTCAAGGATCACCACTATCACCGATCCTTTTCAACCTAATGATGACCCCACTATCCAAATCCTTATCCAACCAAGGCCTTAACCCTTTCATCTATGCAGACGATGTCACAATATACATTCCTTACAAACGTGATCTGACAGAAATCACCACCAAAATCAAGCTCAGCTTGAATATCATGGAGTCATGGGCAAACGCATTTCAACTAAAACTCAACATAGAAAAAACACACTGTCTGTTCCTCTCATCCCAATACAATACGAACAAACCCACAAACATAAACACCCCAGATTATGCCCTCCCTATCTCAGACAGCCTGAATATTCTCAGTGTTAAGTCGACCGTAACCTCACACTAGAGAACCAAGTGAAATCTACAACAAAGAAAATGTTCCACTCAATGTGGAAACTCAAATGCGTGAAACCATTCTTCCCAAGGGAAACATTTCGCAACTTGATACAATCAATGGTACTAAGCCATGTAGACTACTGCAACGGAATTTATGCGGGATGCAAAGAACAAATTATATAGAAACTTCAGACCGCTTTCAAAATCTGCACCCTGGTTCATAAAATTATCTACAGCAAAGCCTTGGGAGACATGACAGACCTCATAGACCTACCAACTAGAAACACAACAGGATCAACATGAACATACCTAAATCTCCACTACCCAAGCTGCAAAGGACTGAAATACAAATCAACCTATGCATCCAGCTTTTCCTACATAAGCACACAACTATGGAATGCATTACCAAAAGCCGTGAAAACAACTTATGGTCACCTAAACTTCCAGAAATCATTAAAATCTAACCTGTTCAAAAAGGCATACCCTACCGGCCCAACTTAAATGCCTGTACCCTGCAACACAACGAAACTAAAGCTCGTAATGGACATATAATAATTCTTCCTCTCTATGATTCTCTTCCTCTGTACGATTCCCTAATGTGTCTGTACACACGAACCATAGTCTACCACAGCATTACTGTATTTGTTCATACCGGAATTTGCGAACACATTTCTCCGAGGACAGCAGGCTGCTTGTTCTCATGACTGGGTGACGTCCACGGCAGCCCCAGGAACGGAAACCTTCCCTAGCAACAAAAAGTTGGTTAGAGCTTTCAAGCGCACGGGCATCTTCCTGGCTGTCGCGCGAGAGCCCCGATCAGTTCTTTCTTTTTCCACAGTAGAGGGTGGCTGCTTGTCTGTCTCCCTCCACAGCCCAGTGAAAGAGCCTTTGGTTTTCGCGATTTTTTTTCTCTTCCTTTTTTTGTTTTCCTATTAGTATATCAGTGTTAAAAAAAGGACCCTTTATTTCTTAGTTTTGGTCCCTTAAGTTTTCTTTCGTTTTTCGCCACAGCCCTCTTAGGCCGCGCGTACGCGCTTCTTATTTTTGTGCCTTTTTTCTTGGCACAATCGAGAATTTTGATTTCACCACCGCTATTTTTCCATCCAAGTCATCGAGGACTCCCAGCGACTTCAAGAAGTGTACTCGGTGCAACCGGATGATCTCAGGTACCGACCCCCACGTGTAGTGCCTTCAGTGCCTGGGGCCCGACCATCGCCCAGACGCATGGAAGTTGTATCTTAGCTTGAAAAAGTGGACACAGGCTTCGAGGCAAGCTCTTCAGGACCGACTTTTCGGAGCTTCGTCCGGTTCCTCGCCCTCATCGTCGATATCGACACCAGGGATGGCATCGACATTGGGAGCGCAGGTAATGGCTGTCTGGGGATCATCACACGCTGGGAGCAGTGAGCCGTCAAGTGAGTCTCCATCTGTCTCGAAGACTCCTGCTGGACAGGCCCACCGGGACCGACCACTGTCAGATCCGACCCTGAGGAGGCGTGTGGATTCCACATCCTCCTCGTCGGTACTGAGGAGTATCGATGACGTGCATCGAGCGAAGGTGAAGAAGCGTCATCATCGGTCTCCCTCCAGACACGGTACCGGTAGCTCCGGGGCGTCAAAGGATTCGGCACCGGTGAAGCGTCGACGCCAGGAGGACCGCTCACCCTCCATTCAAGAGGTGTCGTTGCGTCGGTCTCCTGACAGCCCAGTACCGCCTCCTCAACCTCCACAGGTTTTGACACCAACTCCTGCACCAACCCTGCAGCCTTTCTCGACAACCACTCTGGACGAGCGCCTCCGAGCCATTCTTCCGGGTCTTCTGGAAGGGCTGCTTCGTCAGTCTGCTCTAGTACCGGGGGTGCTTGTGTGCTCCGTGCCATCGATGGAAGCAGCAGCTGGCTCTCTGCCTGTGGTGAGGTCTCCGAAGCCGGTGCCGCCTGCGGCATTGGCTGCCACCCAGGTCGACTCCCCGTCGACATCGCTGGAGGGAGCTTCATCACCGCCGGCACAGGAGTCGACTTCTCGACATCGCCATCGAGGATGTGGCTCCTCGGCGTCGAGACGGGCCTGGTTTCGGACTGCAGTCAGAGAACTCTTGTCCGATACCAAGGAGGATGCCTCGTGGGGTGAAGAGGAGGATCCCAGATATTTCTCTTCTGTGGAGTCTTGTGGTCTTCCTTCTGACCCTATGCCTTCACCAGAAAGAAAGCTTTCTCCCCCGGAGAGTCTTTCTTTCTCTTCATTTGTCCGGGAAATGTCTATGGCTATTCCCTTCCCTGTGGTATCTGAGGATGAGCCCAGGACTGAGATGCTCAAGGTCCTTGACTATCCTTCGCCACCTAAAGAGTCATCCACTGTTCCTCTGCATAATGTCCTTAAGGAGACATTGCACAGGAACTGGCTGAAACCGTTAAGTAATCCCACCATCCCCAAAAAAGCTGAGTCCCAATATCGGATTCACGGAGAACCTGAGTTAATGAAGTCACAGTTACCTCACGACTCTATGTTTGTGGATTCCACTCTCAAGAGAGCCAGGAGTTCTAGAGATTTTGCCTCGGTGCCCCCGGGGAGGGAATCTAAACCAACCTCTCCTTCTCCCCCATTCTCTATTTCTGTGGATAACACTCTCATCAGCTCGTAACCTTGGGGTCATCTTCGACTCCTCCCTCTCCGTCTCTGCACATATTCAACAGACTGCTAAAACCTGTCGTCTCTTTCTCTATAATATCAGCAAAATTTGCCCTTTCCTTTCTGAGCACACTACCAGAAGCCTCATCCACGCTCTTATCACCTCTCGCTTAGACTATTGCAACTTGCTTCTCACAGGTCTCCCACTTAGCCATCTCTTCAATCTGTTCAAAATTCTGCTGCACTACTAATATTCCGCCAGGGTCATTATGCTCATATTAGCCCTCTCCTCAAGTCACTTCACTAGTTTCCGCATACAGTTCAAACTCCTCTTATTGACCTATAAGTGCATTCACTCTGCATCTCCTCAGCACCTCTCCACTCTCATCTCTCCCTACATTCCTCCCCGGGAACTCCGTTCACTGGTTAAATCTCTCTTGTCTGCACCCTTCTCCTCCACTGCTAACTCCAGACTCCATTCCTTTTACCTTGCTGCACCATATGCCTGGAATAGACTTCCTGAACCGGTACGTCAAGCTCCATCTCTGGCCGTCTTCAAAGCTAAGCTAAAAGCCCACCTTTTTGATGCTGCTTTTAACTCCTAACCCTTATTCACTTGTTCAGAACCCTTATGTTATCATCCTCACTTTAATATTCCCTTATCTCTTGTTTGTCCTGTTTGTCTGTCCTAATTAGATTGTAAGCTCTGTCGAGCAGGGACTGTCTCTTCATGTTCAAGTGTACAGCGCTGCGTACGTCTAGTAGCACTATAGAAATGATAAGTAGTAGTAGTAGTAACTCTGGACTCTTTTGGGAGAAAGGCCTACCAGTCCTCTATGCTCGTGGCCAAAATTCAGTCTTGCCAGCTCTACACAAGCATTCACTTGATGAACACGGTGAAGCAACTGGCAGACTTGGTCGATAAGGTCCCTCCGGAGCAGGCCAGGCCTCTTCAGGAGGTGGTCAGGCAGCAGAAGGCGTATCATAAATTCCTGTCCAGGGATGCTTACGATTCTTTTGATGTTGCATCCAGAACCGCTGCCTAGGGCATAGTGATGAGCAGACTCTCATGGCTGCGTGCCTCTGACCTGGACAATCAAGTCCAGCAGCGGATTGCGGATGTCCCTTGCCGAGGGGATAACATTTTTTGCAAGAAAGTCGAGCAGGTGGTCGATCAGATCACGCAGCGGGAAACCGCTATGGACAATCTCTCCCGCCGGGCGCCCTCTACCTCAACTGGTAGATGTTTTTTCCAGGGAAGGAGGAATGCTCCTTGTGCATATAATAAGCGTAGGTACAATCCTCCTTCTCGACAACCTTCTCAGGCTCAGCCCCAGTGCGCTCGTTCACGTCATGTGCCAAAGCAGGCCCCTGTGGCTCCCCAGCAAAAGCAAGGGACAGGCTTTTGACTGGCTCCAGTTGAGCATAACCGCTATAAAAGTCTCTGTGCCGGACGATCTGCTGGTCGGAGGGAGGCTAAATTTTTTCACCAAAGGTGGCCTCTCATAACCTCCGATTGGTGGGTTCTTCAAATAGTCCGGCTAGGATACTCCCTCAATTTGATCTCCACACTTCCAAATTGCCCACCGGGAGCTCAGTCCTTCAGCTTCCAGCACAGGCAGGTACTTGCAGAGGAACTCTCTGCCCTTCTCAGTGCCAACGCGGTCGAACCCGTTTCACCGGGGCAAAAGGGCTGGGATTTTATTCCAGGTACTTCTTTGTGCAAAAGAAAACAGGGGTGATGCGTCCCATCCTAGACCTAAGGGCCCTGAACAAATTTCTGGTCCGAGAGAAGTTCAGGATGCTTTCCCTGTGCACCCTTCTTCCCATGCTTCGGGAGAATGATTGGCTATGCTCTCTGGACTTAAAGGATGCCTATACTCACATCCCAATACTTTAAGCTCACAGGAAGTATCTTCGATTCCGTCTGGGAACGCAGCACTTCCAGTATTGTGTGCTACCCTTTGATCTGGCATCTGCGCCCAGGGTCTTTACAAAATGCCTGGCAGTAGTTCCAGTGTCGCTACGCAGACTGGGAGTGTATGTCTTCCCTTATCTCAATGATTGGCTGGTGAAGAACACCTCAGAGGCAGGAGCTCTTCAGTCCATGCAGATGACTCTTCAATTCCTGGAGCTCCTCGGGTTTGTTATAAATTATCCAGTCCCATCTTCTTCCAGTTCAAAAACTAGAATTCATAGGAGCTCTGCTGGACTCACAGACTGCTCATGCCTATCTCCCCGAGGCGAGAGCAGACAATCTTCTGTCTCTAGTTTCTATGGCCAGAGCGTCTCAGCAGATCACAGCTCAGCAGATGTTGAGGCTTCTAGGCCACATGGCCTCCACAGTTCATGTGACACCCATGGCCCGTCTTCACATGAGATCAGCTCAATGGACCTTAGCTTCCCAGTGGTATCAAGCTACAGGGGATCTAGAGGTTGCAATCCAGCTCTCCATCGATTTTCACAATTCCCTTCAATGGTGGACAATTTGATCCAATTGGACCTTGGGACGTCCTTTTCAAATTTTTCAGCCTCAACAGTGCTGACAACGGATGCATTCCTCCTGGTGTGGAGAACCCATGTCGATGGGCTTCACACTCAAGGACTTTGGTCCCTCCAGGAAACAGATCTTCAGATCAATCTTCTGGAGTTGCGAGCGGTCTGGAACGCTCTAAAGGCTTTCAGAGATCGGCTGACCAATCATATCCAAATTCAGACAGACAATCAGGTTGCCATGTATTACATCAACAAGCAGGGGAGCACCGGATCTCACCCCCTGTGTCAGGAAGCCATCCAGATGTGGCTTTTGTCCTACACAGACCAAGCTTGAATACCTTCTACACTTATCAGAGTCTGGTCTTAAAACCAACTCAGTAAGGGTTCATCTAAGCATGGTTAGTACTTATCATCGCCGTGTAGAAGGTAAGCCTATCTCTGGACAGCCTTTAGTTATTTGCTTCATGAGAGGTTTGCTTTTGTCAAAGCCCCCTGTCAAACCTCCACCAGTGTCATGGGATCTCAACATCATTCTCACCCAGCTGATGAAAGCTCCTTTTGAGCCACTGAATTCCTGCCATCTGAAGTACTTGACCTGGAAGGTAATTTTCTTGGTGGCTGTAACTTCAGTTCGTAGGGTCAGTGAACTTCAAGCCTTGGTGGTGCTTGCACCTTCTACTAAGTTTCATCATAACAGAGTAGTCCTCCGCAAGCACACTAAATTGTTTCCTAAGGTTGTGTCGGAGTTCCATCTGAACCAGTCAGTTGTCTTGCCCACATTTTTTCCCCGTCTTCATACCCACACTGGCAAAAGCAGTTTGCACACCTTGGACTGCAAGAGAGTATTGGCCTTTTACGAGGAGCAGACACAGCCCTTCAGACAGTCTGCCCAGTTGTTTGTTTCTTTCGATCCCAACGGGAGGGGGGTCGCCATCGGAAAATACACACTCTCCAATTGGCTAGCAGATTGCATTTCCTTCACTTATGCCCAAGCTGGGCTGACTCTGGAGGGCCATGTCACGGCTCATAATGTTAGAGCCATGGCTGCATCGGTGGCTCACTTAGCCTCCATTGAAGAGATTTGCAAGGCTGCAACGTGGTCATCAGTCCACACATTCACATCTCACTACTGCCTTCAGCAGGATATCCGACGCGACAGTCGGTTTGGGCAGTCAGTCCTGCAGAATCTGTTTGGGGTTTAGAATCCAACTCCACCCCCCCAGGCCTGTTTTATTCTTTTCCAGGCTGCACTCTCAGCTAGCTGTATATAGTTTCAGGTTAACCTATGTTATGTCCTCGCCGTTGCGAGGCCCAATTGACCAATGTTTATTGTTTTGATTGAGCCTGGATGCTAGGGATACCCCACTTGTGAGAACAAGCAGCCTGCTTGTCCGCAGAGAAAGCGAAGATACTAACCTGTAGCAGGTATTCTCCAAGGCCAGCAGGCTGATTGTTCTCACAAACCCGCCCGCCTCCCCTTTGGAGTTGTTGTTAGTTTGTTTTTATGCTTTTTGATTAAACTGAAGAGGCATGCTCACGCGACAGGCGGGATGTCGTCCGCGCATGCGCGGTGTGTGCTGTTCGCGCGCCAGAAAAGTCTGGCAAAAGTTTTTATTTTTGCTGGGAAAAATTTGCCATTTCCTGGGCCAATGCGGATGTCGTTCCACTTGTGAGAACAAGAGCCTGCTGTCCTCGGAGAATACCTGCTACAGGTTAGTATCTTCGCTATATTTGAACTTCATTTCATTGTAATATTTCCTTACTAACAGTATAAGCTGACCAGTACTTGTACTTGAAAACAATAACTGCAGGTTCCTTTCTCATAGAATCTAGTTTCTACACATCAGAAGTTTGATTAAAACACTGCATCTTCACCATACCCAGCAGAGGCTGGAAATTGTTTAAAATTACCCAAGTAGTATCTAAGCCAGAAATATATAATAATTTTTAATAATGGAAGCCAAATTTTACCTCCAAGCAAAATAGCCTCTGCACACATGGACCTCAACTAATGAAAACTGAAACTAAAAGCCACAGTGCTTTTACAGTGGCTGACTTTGTGCCACATTTGGTATGATAGCTGATATATCTCCACAGAGAGGCTAATTTGTAAGGAGCTTTTCATCCCAAATTTACATATTCCTGTTAAACCTTTATATCAAAAGCATTTTTGGAGCACTTTGTGTACCATATAAACTACTGTGCAAGATCATAACAGCATTATTTGCAAATGCACTATTTCTGGGATAAGCAGTATAAAATGTTTTGTACTTTTTTGGGATCTTGCCAGGTATTTGTGATCTGGATTGGCCACTGTTGGAAACAGAATGCTGGGCTTAATGGACCTTTGGTCTTTCCCAGTATGGCAATACTTATGTACTTACTTATGTAATATATATTACACAAAAAAAAAAAATGCAGAGCAGCCCTTGTGTGGGTCGAGTCAAAACCAGAACCTCCCAGCTGGGATGTAGGACCAGTCTCTAATTGGCTGGCAGATTGCATTTCTTTCACTTACGCCCAGTCTGGACTGACCCTGGCATGTCAAGGCTCACAATGTCAGAGCCATGGCTGCGTTGGTAGCCCACTTGCGATCAGCCTTCATTGAAGAAATTTGCAAGGCTGTGACATGGTCTTCAGTCCACACATTCACATCTCATTAGTGCCTCAAGCAAGATACCTGACGCAACATTCAGTTCGGGCAGACAGTGTTGCAGAATCTGATTGGGGTCTAGAATCTAACTCCACTCTCCTAAGCCCATTTTATTTTGTTCCAGGCTGCACACTCATTCAGTTTGTATATAGTTTCAGGTTACTCTGAGTACTGTCCTCACTGTTGAGGCCCAGTTGACTAATGTTTGTTGTTTCCAGTGAGCCTGGATGCTCGGGATACCCCACTTTTGAGAATTAATGGCCTGCTTGTCCTCAGAGAAAGCGAAGATACCTGTAGCAGGTATACTGCTAGGACAGCAGGCCTTATATTCTCACACACCCTACCACCTCCCCTAGGAATTGTCTCCTATTTTTTCATGCTGTAGTATTTGACTTCGGGTAGCCATGCCTTTGCGGTTGTTGGGAAGGCACCCATGCATGAGCGGTGGAGCGTGTCTCGCGCTCCACAAAATTCTGTAAATCTTGTTACAAGCTCTGGACTGGGCAGTGCAGCACCGCATTACCCACTTATGAGAATATAGAGCCTGCTGTCCTCGGAGAATACCTGCTACAGGTAAGTATCTTCGCTTTATCTGTTTTGCCTGTCCTTGACCTCAGGCTCATTGGTTAGTCGTTTCCTGGATTGCCCCTGTACCCTTTAAAAAAAAAATATTGGTGTTATAATGGCCACCTTCCAATCTTCAAATACCATGACTTAGAAAACTCTAGAAACAGCCATCATGCTGACATGAGACTGATGGGGGGAATTCATCAGGCGGCAGCAAGGCCTTCGTGTGGGCATTAAAGAATTAATGCGCATTTAGCGTGTGTAAAAGCCCTAACGCTGCTTGATGAGTTCCTCCTTGAATCGCATAATCTGTGTGTGTGGCTTGTTAAACTGTTGTGATTAGACAACACCTATTGCTGGTAAAGTTTGACTTTCCCTGATATCCTTTCCTTTTGACCAGTTTGTTAAACCAGAAGAGCAGGCATGTTCGCAGGGCCGGCCTTAGCAAGTGCGGGGCCCTGTGCAGACCATTTTGATGGGGCCCCACCCTAACTCCCTCTGAGCTCCAGGGCCCCCTCTCTCTGAGCTCCAGGGCCGTCACCCCTCCCTCTGAGCTCCCTCCGAGCTCCAGGACCATCCCCCCTCCCTCCCTCTGAGCTCCAGGACCATCCCCCCTCCCTCCCTCTGAGCTCCAGGACCATCCCCCCTCCCTGCCTCTGAGCTCCAAGGGCTCCCCTCCCTGCCTCTGAGCTCCAAGGCCCCCTCCCTCCCTCCCAGCTCCAAGGCTTGCCTCCCTCCCTCCCAGCTCCAAGGGCCCCCCTCCCTCCCAGCTCCAAAGCCCTCTCCCTCCCTCCCAGCTCCAAGGCTCCCCTGCCTCCGAGGCCTCCCTCCCAGCTCCAGGGGCCTCCCGCCCTCCCTCCAAATTTTAAAAATCATCTTACCTCGTCAGGTTACAGCGGCAGGCAGCAGCAGTGAAAAGCGTGTGAACTCGGCACTTCAGGAGCCTTCCTTTCTCTCTCTCAGCTCTGGTCCCTCCCTCCCACCTTTGCGGAAACAGGAAATGAGGGCGGGACCAGAGCTGAGAGAGGGAAGGAAAGGCTCCTGAAGCGCTGAGCAGCTCGCACGCTTTTCACTGCTGCCACCTGCCGCCGTAACCCCGACGAAGTAACTTAGATAACTTTTAAAATTCAGAGGGAGGGGGACTGGAACTCGGGCGGTTGGGGCGGAGTTCAGGCGCGCCACGCGGGTCCCCCTTGAGCGCAAGGCCCTATGCGGTTGCCTCGCCTAAGACCGGCCCTGCATGTTCGACTAATTCAGCACACGTAGGTTAGTATTTTAAGCAGCCTGGATAATTCTTCCTTTATTTAAAGCAGAGCAGTTCATGATGTTGCCACTTGGTGGTGCCAAATTATCAAAGGAAAGACTAGTATCCTGTTGAGTGTGGATAGGTATTGCTTGTTCCTGTTTGTTCTGGTAACAGAAAAATGAAGGCAGATATATAGTAACATAGTATCATAGTAGATGACGGCAGAAAAAGACCTGCATGGTCCATCTAGTCTGCCCAACAAGATAAACTCATATGTGCTACTTTTTGTGTATACCTTACCTTGATTTGTACCTGTCCTTTTCAGGGCACAGACCGTGTAAGTCTGCCCAACACTATCCCCACCTCCCACCACCGGCTCTGGTAAAAACCATATGGACAGTCTGCCTATCTATTCCGTCTATTTGTTCCCTCCCTTAGAGATTCTATGCACCTGTCCCAAGCTCTCTTGAATTCATATACAGTCTTTGCCTGTACCACCTCCACAAGTTCACAATCCTTTCCTTGAAGAAATGTTTCCTCAGGTTGCTCCTGAGTCTGTCCCCTTTCACATTCATCCTATTCCCCCCTCATTCTAGAACATCCTTTCAAGTGAAGCAGGCTCACCTCCTTAAGTCAGCCCCATATACCATATGATGAAGACCAGTGCCCCTTTTAGTAGCTGTCCTTTGGACTGACTTCTTCCTGTTTCTTTTTGAAGGTGTGATCTCCAGAATTGTACGCAGTACTCTAAATGAGGTCTCACTAGACACTTCTCCAGAGCCGTTATAACATGCTTTTTCCTGCTGACCATTCCTCTCCTTATGCACCCAAGCATCCTTCTAGTTTTCGCTGTCATTTTTTCTACTTGATTGGCCACTTTAAGATCATATGCGATCACACTTTTTCTCTTAAATTGTACCATTCCCTTGGGTTTTTGCAGCCCAAATACATGACCCTGCATTTCTGCCAAATTATAGACCTTTCTTCAAGGTTTGCTAGGTCCCTCCTCATGTTATCCGTACCATCAGGGGTGTCTACCCTATTGCACGTTGTGTTTCATCCACAAAGAGGCAGACCAGCCCTTCAGCAATATCGCTTAAAAAAAATGTAAAAAAATTGGCCCAAGAACCGAACCTAGCAGCACACCACTGGTAACTTCCCTTTCTTTAGAATGAGCTCCATTTACCACTACCCTCTGTTGCTTGTCACTCAACCACTTAACCCTCCATTGCTTCAGGTACAAACTTAGATTTTGAGCCCTCCAGGGACTTGGAAATGCCTACTCTATCTGAATATAACTCACCTTGAGTTACATTTGGAAAAGTTGTAAGCCAAATCCAAATAAATCCATAAATAGATAAGACGCAATGGGGCCCTTTTACTAAAGCTTAGTGTGCACTAATGGGCATTAGTATGCGCCAAATGCTGCATGTCCTATTTTATATCTATGGGTCATGTGGCACTTAGCGCATGCTAATGTCAGTTAATGCGCACTAAGCTTTCATAAAAGGGCCTCAGTATTAGCTGGCAGAATGAGGCAGATCAATAGGTAATTATAGAAAAGCAATGGGTATAAATAGGTAAATTTATTTTATTTTTTTTATTTTTGTTACATTTGTACCCCGCGCTTTCCCACTCATGGCAGGCAATGGAGGGTTAAGTGACTTGCCCAGAGTCACAAGGAGCTGCTTGTGCCGGGAATTGAACTCAGTTCCCCAGGACCAAAGTCCACCACCCTAACCACTAGGCCACTCCTCCATTCCATGGGAGAAACAGAATTGGAATAAGCAAGATAAAAATAAAGCTGCAGATGTAATGAATGAATCAGAGACGCAGTAAAGGTGGGAAAGTAGTTATTTTATTTATTGTCTAATGTGAAATATAAATATTTTGTAACATGTTCTTAATAGTTTCTTCTTTCAAAAATGTTTGTGTTCCATTGTCATCACTTTTTTTTTTACCACTCCAAAAAAGGTCTGATAACAAGTGTGCTTGTTCTATTTTATGTGCTTTTTTTTTGTTCTTTTTGGCTCTTCTCTTCTTGTACCTATGTTTCCTTTCACAGACATTCTGCATTTCTAACTGGGAACCAGGGAAATAGGGGGGTAAATGTCCTGTAAAAGGACAGGAATATCTTCCAACCTTAATACGTTGTGGTTCTCTGGTAGGCGGGTTTGCTGAACTGACATGGACTTTATTTTCAGTAATATATGTGAAAGGCTGAATTTCTTAAGAGTGTTTACTTAGCATGAGATAAGAGGATAGATTCCATCTATCATGTGTGGCAAGTTAAGATTAGACAGTAGGAAGAACTTTCTACCTGTAAGAATAGTAAAACATTGAAAAGAATTACCTAGGATGATAGCAGAATCTTCATAACTGGGCAACTGAGCATCGTTAAGAGCAGATTAAATTGTATAAAATTTTCACCTCTTCCTTTTCATATTTGGTGGTCTCAATATGGAAGACATTGCCTCTCTCAATAAGAAAGTTAAATTAATATTTAATGTTTTGGAAAGCAATTAAAACATTTATTTTAGGAGCATCTGCTTTTGGTTTATTGAATGAACGAAAGTATATTGGAATTTTCAGGACTGTTTTAGTCCTAGCCTCTTTTAGTGTATTATCCACAATGAGCTCAATAGGTATTCTTTAGGCTATAAGAACTAAGTAAGATAAGATTGCACAAGCATCTGTCTGGAATAGTTTAGATATACACCAGTCAGTATTTAGCTGGCAGAAATCAGTGTGTTGTTCTCTTAGTCTTCTGCTGCTGACATCCATGAGTGTTGTAGTTCTCTGGGTCTTGTCAAGTTTGAGTTAAGTGGAACTGACGTTTCAGCTACAACATGATGGCTGAAACATCAGTTCCACTTATTCAGACACAGCAAAACCTGGAGAACTGAAACAGCCAATCAGTGTGTGTTTAAACGCTGACCATAGTAACATAGTAACGTAGTAGATAACAGCAGAAAAAGACCTGCATGGTCCATCCAGTCTGCCCAAGATAAACTCATATGTGTATACCTTACCTTGAATTTGTACCTTACCTTGAATTTGTGCCTGTCTTTTTCAGGGCCCAGACCGTATAAGTCTGCCCAGCAGTATTTCCCGCCTCCCAACCACCAGTCCCGCCTCCCATCACTGGCTCTGTACAGACCGTATAAGTCTGCCCTCCCCTATCCTAGCCTCCCAACCACCAACCCCTCTTCACCCCACCTGCTCCGCCACCCAATTTCAGCTAAGCTTCTGAGGATCCATTCTTTCTGCACAGGATTCCTTTATGCATATCCCATGCATGTTTGAATTCCGTTACTGTTTTCATCTCCACCACCTCCCGCGGGAGGGCATTCCAAGCGTCCACCACCCTCTCTGTGAAAAAATACTTCCTGACATCTTTCCTGAGTCTGCCCCCCATCACCATCACCGGCTAAGTTAGTCCCAGTTATTCAGTGCCAGGCCATATCTAGGCACCAGCATTGAATATCGGGGCCTAACCAAACTGCTGCTGCTAGCCACCTGCAATTAACACTGGTCCTAATCGATATTCAGCTGGGATCTGCATAAGATACTTATGTGGGTGCTGGGTGAATATCGGCTGAGAGCGCATAAGTGCATTTGTCACTTTCTTGCCCCCCAGCCTACCATAAATCCCTGGTGGCCCAATGGGGTATCCTGGGCAGAGCAACCCCCACTCATTTCTGCCCCTAGTGATTCCATCAGCTAAAATGGCTGCCGTGAACTCTAGTGGTAGTCTTACAGTACTACTGCTTAGAAGTGCCTTCCCACTAGGGACAGGAATGAGAAGAGCCTCACTCCTGCCCGGGGTACCCCCCACTGGACTTCCATGGATGCAAGGTAGGCCTCTGGAGGGAAGAGGAGTATCTGATCACAGGGGAGGATTTGGGAGGTGGATTGGACTACGTTGAGGAGCAACGGGAAAGAAGGGACTGCATACAACAACTTCAGCTGATGCCTAGAAGCGATGCGGGTGCCAGCCGATATTCAGTACCGGCACCCACATAGCAAAATGACCAAAGTTAAGACTGCTATTTATGTGGTCCTGTTCGGTCGCTTAGCTATGTGGGTACTGGCAGTGAATATTACCAGCACCCGCATAGGTGCCATCTCCTCCCCAAATCCAACACACCTCTCTCCTGCCATTTAGTACCAATATTCAGCGGCATTGTCCGGTTAAGTGCCACGGCATATCGGTGGCTGTCCCACAGAATGCAATTTAAGTATGCTTGCTTAAAACCCTTTGAATATTGACCAACAATATTTGCTTAAAATCCTTTGAATATTGATCAACAACTTTTATTGCTTTGAGGCAGGGGGATAGACCAGATGACTTGTTAGGATTCTGTATGTTTTTTTAAATTAGTTTGAAACTCTTTTTGGTGACTTTCTTATTCTGCATTTATTCAGCCAGAATTGGTGGTGGCAAACAACCTTCTAGATCTCCCTCCTCCATCTCCACCAAAACCGAAAACTATTGTCCTTCCTCCCAGCTGGAAAACAGCCCGGGATCCTGAAGGGAAGATCTACTATTACCATGTGGTCACACGGTGAGTTCATAGTCTCAAAGTGCTCTACAAAATCTTGCATCATGGGTCCCCCCACTCTGCAAATAAATAACTACAGTAAATAGTTTACTATGTATAAGGCTTTTTGAATGCTATCAACACTTTTTTCTCTATAGCCATATTTGAAAGCATAGTTTGCTGGAGTCCACAATGGAACAGTATAAGTTGCTTAGCATTACTGATGCAAGCATTATCACAGGTGTAACTTTTTGTCACAGACAAACGCAGTGGGATCCACCAGCTTGGGACAGCCCTGGAGATGATGGCAGTGTAGAGCATGAAGCTGAAATGGACCTGGGCACGCCAACCTATGATGAAAATCCAATGAAGGTAAGAGATGCAAACGTAAATTATAGGTTTATCCTAAGTACTTGGTGTAAAATTGTTACATGTAAGGTCTAGCATGTGATAAAGGATTGAGGGTAATATCGGATAAGAGTGAGTTTTATTAAGAAGCCATACCTAAGCCCCCTGCTGCTCCCCAGTCAAAGCAAGATGCGTTCCACCAAGGGAAGAAGGGCAGGGATTCTATTCCAGTACTTATTTCTACAGAAGAAGACAGGGGGGGATGTGTCCCATCTTAGACCTAAAGGCCATGAACAAGTTTCTAGTCTGAGAAAAGTTCAGGATGGTATCCCTGGGCACCCTTCTCCCAGTGATCCAGAAAAACGATTGGCTATGCTTTCGGGAATTAAAGGATGCATATACTCATATCTCAATACTTTCAGCACACCGGAACTATCAAACATATAAATTGCGAGTGACCGTACTCACCCGCAAATGCGGAGTAGAGACCGAACCTTCAAGGAGCAACACTCCAAACCCCGCCTCCACCAGCAGCTCCTGTACCGAACGTAATGCAGCCAATAGGGAGGGGAGGGGGCGTGGAAATAGGAGGAGGACGTAATGCACCCAATAGTGAGGGGAGGGGGCGTGGAAATCGGAGGAGGACGTAATGCAGCCAATAGGGAGAGAAGGAGGGGGGCATGGAAATCGGAGGAGGACGTAATGCAGCCAATAGGGAGGGGGCGTGGAAATCGAAGGAGGACGTAATGCAGCCAATAGGGAGGGAAGGAGGGGGCGTGGAAATCGGAGGAGGACGTAATGCAGCCAATAGGGAGGGGAGGGGGCGTGAAAAACGAAGGAGGACGTAATGCAGCCAATAGGAAGGGAAGGAGGGGGCGTGGAAATCGGAGGAGGACGTAATGCAGCCAATAGGGAGGGGAGGGGGCGTGGAAAACGGAAGAGGACGTAATACAGCCAATAGGGAGGGAAGGAGGGGGCGTGGACATCGGTGGGGGAGGGAGGGAGGATGGAGAAGAGAATCACCATGTACAAGGGCACAGCAGGAACGACGAAGTGGCCGAGGCAACAAAAAAACCCACAGCAGAAACCAAGCAGGGATCAAAAAACGTTCTGGAGCCAACAGAAAAAGGTAAACAGGTGCATTCACTTGCAGCACACACACACACACACAAGTCCTGCTTTGCAGCATGAAGCAAAGACATAGCTGTCCCGCCCCTTTGGCTCACTGAACAGCACGAGTCAGCAGAAGGGGCGGCACAACAACAACATGTATGCGGGGAGGGGGGGGGGAGACCGGCACACGACTGAAAAAACGAGCCTGCCTTTCAAACTGCTCTAACAACTGCCTAAAAGGAGACACTGAACCTCCACTGCCACACAGCTGCAACAACTGACTACAAGGAGACACTGAACCTCCACTGCCACACAGCTCCAACAACTGACTACAAGGAGACACTGAACCTCCACTGCCACACAGCTCCAACAACTGACTACAAGGAGACCCTGAACCTCCACTGACACACAGCTCCAACAACTGACTACAAGGAGACACTGAGCCTCCACTGACACACAGCTCCAACAACTGACTACAAGGAGACACTGAGCCTCCACTGACACACAGCTCCAACAACTGACTACAAGGAGACACTGAGCCTCCACTGACACACAGCTCCAACAACTGACTACAAGGAGACACTGAGCCTCCACTGCCACACAGCTCCAACAACTGACTACAAGGAGACACTGAGCCTCCACTGACACACAGCTCCAACAACTGACTACAAGGAGACACTGAGCCTCCACTGCCACACAGCTCCAACAGCTGCCTACAAGGAGACACTGAGCCTCCACTGCCACACAGCTCCAACAGCTGCCTACAAGGAGACACTGAGCCTCCACTGAGACAGGGAGTACTAACAGCTCACAAGCACTCTCTCTCACTCACACACTCTCTCTCATTCACTCACTCACACACACACTAGCTGCTCACTTTCACACTCACTTCCTCTTTGGGAGGGCAGGGAACAGAGGACGGTGGCTTGACATGGGGTGAGGGAAGAGGACAGAGGAGGGTTGCTGGACATGGGAGGAGGACAGGGGACAGAGGAGACTTGCTACACATGGAGGTGAAATTAAAAAAACTCGCCCGTTTTAACGGGCTTAACGGCTAGTTATCTTAGATTTGAGCTGGGAACACATCACTTTCAGTATCATGTGTTGCGTTTTCGCCTTGCGTCATCTCCCAGGGTCTTCACCATGTGTCTAGCAGTAGTTACAGCGTCACTACAAAGACTGAGAGTCCATGTGTTCCCGTATCTCGACGACTGGCTGGTGAAGAACACCTCAGAGGACGGTCCTTGGGAGTCCATGTGGATGACAATTCGAGTACTGGAATTACTAGGGTTCGTTTTAAACTACCCCAGATCCCATCTACACCCTGTCCAGCGATTGGAGTTTATAGGAGCCCTGCTGAACACACGAGGGTTTGTGCCTACCTCCCGGAGACAAGAACAGACAATCTTGTCTCGCTGGCATCCAAGGTTTGTGCCTCTCAGCAGGTCACAACTCAGCAGATGTTAAGATGGACCACATGGCTTCCACGTTGTACGTTACACTCATGACAGGTCTTCACATGAGATCAGCCCAATTAACACTGGCTTCTCAGTGGTATCAAGCCACAGAAAATCTAGAACATGTCATAGGAGTGTCCCCAGAGCTTATATGCTCTCTTCAGTGGTGGACAATTTGGTCCAGGTTGACTCTGGGACTCCCATTCCAAATTCCTCAGCCACAAAAAGTGCTGATGACGGATGCATCTCTCCTGGGCTGAGGAGCTCATCTTGATGGGCTTCACACTCGAGGAACTTGGTCCTCTCAGGAATCAAATCTTTAGATCAATCTCCTGGAGCTTTGGGTGATCCGGAATGCTCTAAAGGCTTTCAGAGATTGGCTGTCTCACCAAATTGTTCTCATTCAAACAGACAACCAGCTTACAATGTATTACACCAACAAGCAGGGGGGGGCACTGAATCACGCTTTTTGAGTCAGGAGGCTGTCCAGATGTGGCTCGCCAACATGACATGTTCCTTCGAACCATTTATCTGGAGGGCGCAAACACCCTGGCCAACAGGCTGAGCAGGATAATGCAACCACAAGCATGGTCTCTTAATATGGCATAGATCGCAAGATCTTCCCAGTGTGGGGCACCCCCCTCAGTGGATCTTTTGCCACGCAACTCAACCACTAGGTCCCTCAGTTCTGTTCCAGGCTTCAAGCCCACAGCAGACTCACGTCAGATGCCTTCCTCTTCAATTGGGGGACAGGTCTTCTGTATGCGTATCATCCGATGCCACTAGTGGGAAAAACTTTGTTGAAACTCAAGCAAGACTGCGGAACCATGATTCTGATCCGTGCCGTACTGGCCACGGCAGATACGGTTACCTCATCTTTTGGAATGATCCTTTGAAGAACTGTGGAGATTGGAATGTTTTCTGACACTCATCACACAGGACGAGGGTCGCTTCTACATACCAACCTCCAATCTCTGGCTCTCACAGCTTAGATGCTGAGAGCCTAAAATTTGCTCCCTTGGGTCTTTCAGAGGTAACTCCCGTGTCTTGCTGGCTTCCAGGAAATATTCCACTAAGAAGTGTTACTCTTTTAAGTGGCAGAGTTTTGCCATCTGATGTGACAGCAAGTCCTTAGATCCCCTTACTTGTCCTACACAGACCCTGCTTGAATACCTTCTACTCTTATCAGTCTGGTCTCAAGACCAACTCCATAAGGGTTCACCTTAGTGCAATTAGAGCTTATCATCAACATGTAGAAGGTAAGCCTATCTCTGGACAGCCTTTAGTTGTTCGTTTCATGAGAGGTTTGCTTTTGTCAAAGCCCCTTTTCAAACCTCCACCAGTATCATGGGATCTCAACGTCGTTCTCACCCAGCTGATGAAAGCTCCTTTTGAGCGACTGAATTCCTGCCATCTGAAGTACTTGACCTGGATGGTCGTTTTCTTGTTTGCTAGTACTTCAGCTCATAGGGTCAGTGAGCTTCAGGCCTTGGTGGTGCATGCACCTTATACTAAGTTTCATCACAACAGAGTAGTCCTCTGCATGCACCCTAAGTTCCTGCCGGTTGGTGTCTGAGTTCCATCCGAATCAATCGATTGTCTTGCCAACATTCTTTCTTTGACCTTATGCCCATTCTGGCGAAAGCAGATTGATCACCTTGGATTGCAAGAGATTATTGGCCTACTACATGGTGCAGACAAGGCTCCACAGACAGTCCACTAAGCCTTTTGTATCTTTTGATCCCAACAGGAGGGGGTTTGCCATTGGGGAAACTCAAAATTTCAATTTGGCTGGCAGATTGCATTTCCTTCACTTATGCCAAGGCTGGGCTGCCCTTGGAGGGTCATGTCACGGCTCATAATGTCAGAGCCAAGGCTGTGTCAGTAGCCCACTTGAGGTCAGCCTCCATTGAAGAAATTTGCAAGGCTGTGACATGATCTTCAATCCACACATTCACATCACACTACTGCCTTGAGCAGGATACCCGACGTGACAGTCGGTTCAGGCAGTCAGTGTTGCAGAATCTGTTTGGGGTCTAGAATCCAACTCCACCCTCCTAGGCCCATTTTATTCTGTTCCAGGCTACACCCTCAATCAGATTGTATATAATTTCAGGTTAATCTGAGTTATGTTCTTGCCGTTGCAAGGCCCATTTGACCAGTGTTTGTTGTTTTGGGTGAGCCTGGATGCTAGGGATCCCCCCACTTATAAGAATCTATAAGCCTGCTTGTCCTCGGAGAAAGCAAATATACTTACATGTAGCAGGTATTCTCCGAGGACAGCAGGCTTCATATTCTCACAATCCCATCCACTTCCCCTTGAAGTTGTCTCCTTTTTTATTTTTTTGCTTTACTATTAAACTGAGGAGACCGCGTGATGGGTGGGAAGGCACTTGCGCATGCTCCACAAAGGTCTATTTTTTACTTTGGTAAAATGCCAGACTGGGCAACGCGGATCGGCGTCACCCACTTGTGAGAATGTGAAACCTTCTTTCCTCGGAGAACACTTGCTATAGGTAAATATCTTCACTGCCTAGAAGAGCTAGTAGATAAGATGTCATTCTAGTTTTGAGATTTAAGTGCCAGTTTTGTCTTCTGTGAAATCAGAAAGAATTGCTTGCAGCTTTAAAAGATTGACAGGAAGTAACAAATCATGTGTGCATGTCTGAACAAAATCAAAAGTGCCAGCACACATCGGCATCTGTTCTTCTGTGCATAAATATCAACTTTGCAAAATTTTATGTGCAATAAATTTATACAAGGCAGATATTTATGCACAGGTGCCGATGTGAGCTGACAGTCTTGATTTTGTTCAGATATGTACACAAGAAGCCATGTTTACCACAAAACCTTTATGTACATCCATCCAGCAGGCTTACTCTGATTAGCACGCAGGTTCTATGTGCATAATATTTTGCATGTCTTGCTTTCTGCCTGGGGTGGAATTAAGTTCTCCATAGAAGCCACTCAACCAGCCATCCATATGCGACTCTAATGCATGGCTTTATTATCAGCCCCTCGGACTCCAGTCCTGCCCTTTCCCATTTCCTTGTTCTCTCCAAATGAGATCTATGGTAACTTTGTGGTTCAAATCACAGCGTATAGAACATTGCAGATCTGGGAGAGTTGGAGGGCCACTAGAATTAGAGAGCAGGTAGCAGTGAAAAGAGGACTATTAGTGCCAGCCATCTCACAACACCCCCCCCCCCGCCACACACACACTGTGGCAACATCCCCTGTTTGAGAATTACTGACTATGAAACCAGTGAGTTGATCTTGGGTTCTCAGTTCCTCATTCAGAGCATTTTTGGAGTTTCTCCATGGAAAAGCTTTGAAATGGGAGTTGAAAAATGAGAACCGAATCACCTGTTCCTTATGTCCTAAAGCAAGACAGTCACTCTAATTAGAACTGTCTGGATAGGGAGTTGAAATTATACTCTTTGTTTTGCCAGAGATCACTGAAATAGTTGGCTTTCATGTGTAACATGCATGTTGGAAGGGAAAACACTGCTGATTATTTCCTGGACCTTGCACACTTTTCTTCAGGAGGTGTGAGAAAATTAGGTTTCGTACACACCGGGGAATGCCTTTAATTGCTTTCTCCAGTTATTCAAGTTCCATTGAGCATACAAAATGTCTGTTAGTGTTACATTAGGCTTTTGGTCCATAAAAATGTGAAGCATGCAGTCATGATCAGAGGTTTTCCACAGCTCTCAACATATGGCCACAGCAGTACAAGCGTAAGAGATTAAATGACTAGAAGCAAAGCCAATAATAAGCATTGCATGTGTGTTGAGAAATAAAAGATATAACATCTGTTATTTCATAGGCACACAGAGGATGCCTTTTCTTGTCTCTGTGAAATACTGTCATACCTACATTTCTCTGTTGTCTTAATAGCACGTTTTGTGTAATCACCTTAAATATTTCATTTCATAAAAAGTTGCTGTCCTGTACCCTGAGCAGTACCCAGGATGAAGTGTTTCTTGTGACTGTATGAGGCAGCTGTTTTACAGCTGCTTTCATCAGACAAGTTCCCTTGAGTGTCACAGTGCCAAGTTCAACCGTGCCAGCTCTGCCTTCAGTTTGAAGCAAGCTTCTTGTATCTGAAGGTTATAGCAGCTGCTTTTCAGCTGCCACCTTGGAGCCAGGTGTGTTGGGGATCTGCACTGCTGATGATTCCTTTGGAGTTCATGAATGGAAGGCTTTAAATTTGTGGAATTGGAGGCAGATGTGCAATACATTGACGATGTCTACCCAGCACAGGGCCCCATGGGTAGTCTGTGGGTGCCTCAGGGTAGATTAGGTGACAAGATGTACAAACTTTTTACAGATACAGTTTAACATTGTGGTTCCCAAACTGTGCGCTTTGGCACCCTGGGGTGCCACAGCGAACTCTCAGAGGTGCTGTGACATATTTTCTCCACCTCCCTCCCATCGCAACCCAAGCTACTACTGCTGCTTCTCTAAGTGAGCAGCAGTGGAAAAACAAGCTGCTACCATTGCATGAATGAAGAGTCCTATCTCGCTTTGGCTGTGGCTTGCTGTGCCGCTGCTGTTGGTCTAGAGAAGCAGCAGGGATGGCAAGCTGCATTGGGGAGAAGATAGAAGTAAGGAAAATTCATCCAGCCCCTTCCTTCTGGCTTTCATTGGCATTGTCTTCCTGCCAGCCGTGGCGCATGTTCTCTTCCCTTCCTGGTAGTGGTTTCTGGGTACCTCCAGCCCTTCTTGCCATTTCCACCTTGGAATGAAGCCGCCTTTGTTCAGAGACAGGGGCACAGCACCAAGGGGCGTGAGCTGAGACCCACGCGCACTGCATATCAGTGGCGGGCAGAGACCCTCTAGGGTGGAGGCTTCAGGATGCACTCTCATTCCACGCTTTCCCCCGCTGTCATTCTGCCTCACTCCTAGCCCCGGACCACATTCTCTTCTGCTGTCATTCCACCTCACTCCGAGCCCTGGACTGCACTTTCTCCTACTGTCTTTCCACCTTCCAGCCCTGGACCGCACTTTCTCCTACTGTCATTCCGCCTTGCTCCCTGCCCTGGACCGCGCTGTTTCCTACTGTCATTCCGCCTTGCTCCCTGCCCTGGACCGCGCTGTTTCCTACTGTCATTCCGCCATGCTTCCTGCCCCGGACCGCGCTCTCTCCTAGTGTCATTCCGCCATGCTCCCTGCCCTGGACCGCGCTCTCTCCTAGTGTCATTCCGCCTTACTCCCTGCCCTGGACCGCGCTGTTTCCTACTGTCATTCCGCCTTGCTCCCTGCCCTGGACCGCGCTGTTTCCTACTGTCATTCCGCCATGCTTCCTGCCCCGGACCGCGCTCTCTCCTAGTGTCATTCCGCCATGCTCCCTGCCCTGGACCGCGCTCTCTCCTAGTGTCATTCCGCCTTACTCCCTGCCCTGGACCGCGCTCTCTCCTAGTGTCATTCCGTCTTGCTCACTGCCCTGGACTGTGCTGTCTCCTACTGTCATTCCGCCTTACTCCTACCCTGGACCACGCTCTCTCCTACTGTCATTCCGCCTTACTCCTACCCTGGACCACGCTCTCTCCTACTGTCATTCCACTTCACTCCCAGCCCCGGACGGGGCTCTTCCTTCTTGTGCTCTCAGGTGCAGAACAGCCTTATGCTGCACTTGTTCGGCTCATCCCCCACTGGGGTGGCTTTGTAAATTACAGTACTCTTCTGGCCATGGCTGCAGGCCGCTGTCTATCTCTGAAAGTGATTACTTCCAGCTAGAAAGGTGCTCGAATGAATTCTGTGTTCCTTTTTCCGGAGTCTGGCTTGTCAAGAGGGCAGAGGCTAGATGGAAGTGGGGTGACAGAGGGTAGAGACAGGATAGAAGTGAATTGAGAGAGAGAGAGAGAGGGCAGAGGCTGGATGGAAGTGGGGTGAGAGAGAGAGGGCAGAGGCTTGGATGGAAGTGGAGTGAGAGAGAGAGGGCAGAAGCTGGATGGAAGTGGGGTGAGAGAAGGGGCAGAGGCTGTATAAAAGTGAGGAGAGAGGGGGGGCAGAGGATGGATAGAAGTGGGGGGAGAGAGACAGCAGAGGCTGGATGGAAGTGGAGAGAGAGAGGGCATCCCCATACCAACAAAGGTAAGACAATACTGTTGGGGGCGGGGGGAGGGAGACTTGAAAGGAAATGTGTAGCCTGGGGGTGCCGTGACCTGACAAAGTTTGGAAGCCACTGCACTAGTGCAATGAAGGACTGGATTACTGAGAGAGAGAATTTCAGTTTCTGAAAAAAACAGTAAAACATTTCAGTGACTTGATTGACTGTGCAGCAGGAAGTATACAGAAAAACTGTGTACTTATAAAATACTGAGTGAAAACGGTTTCCCTTCTTCCTCTCTGTTTTCCACAGATGCTAAACACTGTCCGGATTAAGATTGTTTCCAGTTTGTTTTTCTTCTTCGTTTTAATGTCATTCATCAAACTGAATCCCCTTTCGCAGTCAACCACTGGAAGCTAGAAAAGTGTCACAAACATCTAGTACAGCGCACCCTGGTGCGCCGCAGAAAATTCTCAGGGATGCTGCAGCGCATCGCTCCCTACATTCTCCTCCCACAGGTCCAGCATCTGCCACTTCCTGCTTCTTCCCCCGCCACCGCTGCAGTGTTTGCAGCTTACATTTTGGGGCTGTCCGCGATTCACACAGGCACTACAGGGACTTCCCTCTGCCACATCCGACCCTCGCAACAGGAAGTTGCATCAGAGAGGGCTGGATGCAGCAGACTGGGAAGGCCCTGGAGTGCCTGTGTGAATCGCGGATGGCCCAAAAATGTAGCTGCAAGCATTGCAGCAGCGGCAGGAGAAGGAAATGGCTGCAATCCTGGTCCTGCAGAAAGGAAGGCAGCAGTGTGCTTGTGTGAGAGGAGGAGGCTGCAGGGAGGCAGAGGTGTGCTGGTGTGAGAGGAGGGGGCTGCAGGGAGGCAGAGGTGTGAGAGGAGGGGCCTGCATGGAGGCAGAGGTGTGCTGGTGTGAGAGATGGGGGCTTCAGGGAAGGGAGACCCATGTTACCGGGAGGGGGAGCTCCGTGAACCGAAAAAGTTTGGAAACCTGATCTACTAGAAGATAAAGTTCAATAAACCATTCCTGTTGGTGTGTGGAAATTAGTATATCCTGAAATATTTTTAGTAATTCACTTTTCATTTCTTCAGATATAAGTAGCTTAAATTCTGAATACTGTTCACAGACTTCTTTTCAAAAGAGGTTTAATCTTTATTAAACAAAGTGCAGTATTTGCTAGCCAGTCTGGTAAGCTGCTAATGTCCAGAGGTATACTTTGTAACATACTTTGTATTGTATCTATGATACTTTGTACCATACTCTGTAAGCCGCACTGAACCTGCTATCGAGCGGGAAAGAGTGGGGTATAAATGCTACAAATAAATAAATAAAATCCATATTGGAGTAGCAAATCAGTCTTTATCAAACACAGACCATTCTTGCAGTTCATGGTCAGGAACTCTTTTATCCATACGATCATACATCTGCTTAAAAAACTGAAGAATGCAAGTTATATTAGCAGGTGCACTGAAAGATGACATCAATTCTAGTGCAGCTTCAATGAAATAAACTTTTTCTCCAAGATACTGCGACCTTAGCTTCGTGATTTTTGCTTTTGCGAACTTAAATGCTTCCATAGTTGTCAAGGAACTTTGAAGAGTTTTGCAGAGGTCTGCTAGTTAACTTAGGTTCTCATTTTTAAAGCATATAACGCAGTAATCTATGTAACTTTGTAAGTCTATGTGCTTAGAAAATGACTCTCTATCTGTTCATTAAGATTAACCAGTGATACATGATATTCTATTTTCTGTAATTTGTCAAGGTAGTATTTATATACCCCAGATCATTGTTTTTATCAACTTGTTCTTTGAAATATTCTACAAGTACATCATAGTTCTTGACTAAAGCAGTTAGAGCAAAATTCTGGATAACCATCTGACCCTGTTCAGATGTTTAAATGAAATAGCTTCTGCTGCCTTTAGCAATTTAATGAAACTTCACCTTTCTCACACTAGATCTGAAAAACATTATATAGATGGTGCATATGAATATTCCAGTATCCCTCATTTCTCCAAGGACAAGCAGGCCATATTCTCACATGTGGGTTACTTCATCCACGTTGCCCGATGCGGAGCTTAAACAAGCTAGTATGGCTTTAAGAACATTCACAGCTTCCCCACTGCATATGCGCGAGTGCCTCTCCACCTGCCACAAGAGTACAGGACCATCGGTGTCTTCTCATCTGCAGTGAGTGCGATTTTCCGCACTAATCACAACTTCTGGTGCACCTTGAATATTGTGTTCAGTTCTGGTCACCGCATCTTAAAAAAGATATAGCGGAATTAGAAAAGGTACAGAGAAGGGCGAAAAAAATGATAAAGGGGATGTGACAACGTCCCTGTGAGAAAAGGCTAAAGCAGCTAGGGCTCTTCAGCTTGGAGAAAAGATGGCTGAGGGGGAGATATGATAGAGGTCTATAAAATAATGAGTGGGTAGATGTGAATCGCTTGTTTACTTTTTCCAAAAATACCAGGACTAGGGGCATTCAATGAAGCTACAAAGTAGTAAATTTAAAACAAATCTGAGAACATTTTTCTTCACTCGAACGTGTAATTCTCCGAGGACAAGCAGGCTGCTTGTTCTCATGAATGGGTGACGTCCACGGCAGCCCCTCCGATCGGAGATCTTCACTAGCAACAGCGTTTGCTAGCCCTCGCGTGCGCATGCACCGTGCGCATCTGTGACCATCTTCCCGCCCGAACGTGCTCGTGTTCGTCAGTCTTCTTTTTTTCCGCGGCTCAGGACGGCTGTTTTTCGGTCGGTCTGTGCCCCAAGGAGACCCCTTGCGTCTTTTCGCCGCGTTCTTCTGTTCGGAAGTGTCCGGTTTTTGTCTTTTCCGTCGTGTGTCTCTTAGTTTTAAAAAAAAAAAAAAACTTCCCTTACAATGAGTTTTTTCCCGTAAGTTTCCTTTCGTTGTTGGGCGCGGCCTTTTTCGCCGCCCGTATAGGTTTTTTCTAACTTTTTTGGTGCCATTAGCCATCATCGCGAATTTTGACTTCGCCGGCGTGATTTTTCTGCCCATGTCCTCAAAGCCTGCCAGCGGCTTCAAAAAGTGCACCCAGTGCAACCAGACTATCTCCCTCACTGACAGGCACGTTTCGTGCCTTCAGTGTCTGGGGGCCGGGCATCGCCCCCAAGCCTGTACTCTCTGCCTTCTCTTGAAGAAGCAGACTCAGGCGGCGAGATTGGCCCAGTGGAATCTGTTGTACAGGGCCTCGTCCGGTGCTTCAACATCTTCAGTACCGAGGTCATCGTCCGGTGTGTCAACGTCTGCGGTACCCAGCTCTTCTGTCGGTGATCCAGCGTCTACGATACCGAGGTCATCAGTGGTATCGATGTCGTTGGAGGGTGCTTCGTCTTCCGGAGTGCAGGTGAGGGCTGTCCATTCCCCTGCTGGTGGCGGTGAGCCCTCGAGTAGGTCTCCGCCTGCCTCGAGGGCTCCTGCGGTACAGGGGGTGCATCAGTCCCACATGGCTGAGAGGCCTGTCTCAGACACTGAGAGTGGATGAGCATCGAGTGGGTCTCCACCTGCCTCAACGCCGACCAATGTACAGGCTCCTGGGACAAGTCAGCATCAGACCCGACCCTGAGGTGGCATGGTGATTAGATGTCGTGCTCGTCAGCACTAAGGAGCATCAGTGACCAACATCAGGCATAAGCCAAGAAGCATCAGCATCGATCCCCCTCAACGAACGGTGCTGGGAGCTCCGGGGCACCAAGGGATTCGGTTCCTGAGAAGCACTGGCACCGGGAGGACTGCTTCCCCTCCATACAGGAGGTGTCGATGCATGGGTCTTGACACAACCAGTCTCCAGGATTCAGGAAAACAACTGGTTATGCTCTCTAGACTTAAAAGGATGCTTACACTTATATCCCAATACTTCAGGTCACAAGAAATGTCTTTGGTTTCGGCTGGGGACACATCACTTCCAGTACTAAGTGTTGCCTTTTGGCCTCTCATCGGCTCCCAGTGTGTTGCAAGTGTCTTGCAGTAGTTGCAGTGTTGCTACGCAGACTGGGAGTCCATGTGTTCCCCTTTCTGGGCAATTGACTGGTGAAGAGAGCGTCCGAAGGATAGTGCTCAGAGAACTAGTCAGGTATCAGATCTACTAGGGTTTGTTTTAAACTACCCTAAGTCTCATCTCCATCCCATTCAGCAATTGGAGTTCATCGAAGCCTTGCTAGACACGCAGAAGTCGCAGGCTTTTCTCCCTGCGCCAAGGGTGGACACTCCTGTCACTCTTGCCATTCAGGTCCGAGCCAGCCGGCAGGTCACATCACGTAAGATGTTGAGATTCTTAGGCCACGTGGCGTCCACAGTCCATGTCATGTCCATGACATGTCTTCACATGAGAACTGCCCAGTGGTCCCCAGCTTCCCTGTGGCGCAAAGCCTTGGAGAACCTAACAGATGTCATCCAAGTAACACCAGAGTTGATTCAGTCTCTTCTTTGGTGGACAATTCGGGCCAATTTGATTGTGGGACTTCAATTCCAAATTCCTCAGCTCCAGAAGGTGCTGACAACGGACACACCTGGCTGGGGTAGGGAGCTCCATGTAGATGGGCTTTACACCCAGGGTGCTTGGTCAGCTCAGGAGTCAGATCTTCAAATCAACCTCCTGGAGCTCCGGGCAATCTAGAACGTACTAGAGGCTTTCAGAGATTGGCTGTCCAACCAAAATGTACTCATTCAAATGGGCATTCAGGTTGCAGTGTACTACACCAACGAGCAAGGGGGGTACTGGATCACGGCCACTGTGTCAGGAGGCTGTCCAGATATGGCACTGGGAAGTCCAGCATGGGATGCCCCTCAAGGCCACTTAACCTAATGGGAAAATATAACAGCCTGGCCAACAGACTGAGTTAGGGTCATGCAACTGCATGAGTAGTCACTCAACATGGGCGTTGCCCGTGAGAGCTTCCAAGTATGGGACACCCCCTTCATGGATCTCTTTGCTACTCCAGTCACAAAGACCCTCAGTTCTGCTCCAGGCCCACGACAGACGAATGTCAGAGACCTTTCTTCTTCATTGGGGCACCAATCTTATGTACACGTATCCACCCATCCCTCTTGTGGGGAAGACTTTGCTTAAACACAAGCAAGACCAAGAAATCATGATCCTGATCGCTTCTTACTGGCCCAAGCAGATCTGGTTCCCTCTTCTTCTGGAGTTGTCCTCCGAAGGAGATTGGAGTGTTTTCTGACCCTCATCACGCAGAACTAGGAATCTCTTCTACATTCCAACCTCCAGTCTCTGGCCCTCACAGCATGGATGTTGAGAGTTTAGAATTTTCTTCCTTGCATCTTCCTGAGGGTGTTTCCAGATTATTGCTGACTTCCAGGAAATATACCACTAAGTGATGTTACTTTTTCAAGTGGAGAAGGTTTGCCGTCTACTGTGAGGGCAGGCTCCTAGATCCTATTTCCTGCCCTACACAGACCCTGCTTGAATACCTTCTTCACCTCTCTGAGTCTGGTCTCAAGATCAACTCTGTAAGGGTTCACCTTCGATTAGTGTTGACCATCGCCATGTAGATGGCATGCCCATCTCTGGATGCTCTCCAGTTCGCTTTCTGAGAGGTTTGCTTTTCATAAAGCGCCCCGTCAAACCTCCGCCTGTGTCATAAGACCTCAACATTGTCCTCGCCCAGCTGATGAAAGCTCCTTTCGAGCTGCTGGATTCTTGTCATCTGAAGTAATTGACCTGGATGGTTCTGTTTTTGGCGACTGTTACTTCAGCTCGTGGGGTCAGTGAGCTTCAGGCCCTAGTGGCAGATCCACCTCGCACTAAATGTTATCATAACACAGTAGTTCTCCACACGCACCCTAAGTTCCTGCCTAAGGTTGTATCAGAATTCCATGTGAACCAGTTGATCATTCTTCCAACATTCTTTCCTAAACCTCATGCCCATCCTGGTGAAAATGTACTGCGTACCTTGGACTGATTTCCATCTGAACCAGTCTATTTTCTTGCCAACATTCTTAACCTCGACCTCATGCCCATCCTTAAGAGAGCGCCTTGCACACCTTGGACTGGCATTTTACTTGGAGCAACTAAGCCTCACAGACAGTCCACCCAAATTTTTGTTTCTTTTGATCCCAACAATATGGGGGTCGCCATTGGGGAAACACGCAATCTCTAATTGGATGGTAGATTGCATTTCTTTCACTTTTGCCCAGACTAGGCTGACCCTTGAGGGTCATGTCAAGGCTCGCCATAGCTGAGTCAGTAGCCCACTTGCAGTCGGTCTCCATTGAAGAAATTTGCAAGGCTTCAACATGGTCTTCAGTCCACACATTCACATCTCATTACTTACTTGAGCTGGACCCCGATGCAACAGTCAGTATGGTCAGACATTACTTCAGAATTTGTTTGGGGTGTAGAATACAACTCCGCCCTCCTAGGCCCATTTTATTCGGTTCCAGGCTGCACTCTCACTCAGATTGTATATGTTAATCAGTGTTATGTCCTTGCCGTTGCAAGGCCCAGTTGACCTACGGTTGTTTTCAGTGAGCCTGGTAGCTAGGGATTCCCCAGTTGTGAAAATTATAGGCCTGCTTGTCCTCGGAGAAAGCAAAGTTACTTACCTGTAGCAGGTGTTCTCCGAGGACAGCAGGCCTTATATTCTCACAAACCCTCCCACATCCCCTAGGAGTTGGCTCCTCTTTTTTCATATGCTAGAGTATTGAACTGGCAGTCCCATGCTCTTGTGGCAGGAGGGAAGACACTCGTGCATGAGCAGTGATCAAGTCTCTTGCTCCACAAAGCTCTTTTCAGCTTGATATAAGCCCTGAACTGGGCAATGCGGATCACGTTATCCACTTGTGAGAATATATGCCTTGCTGTCCTCAGAAAATACCTACTGCTATGGTATTGAAATCACAAACCGGGCAGTCAGCAATTCACCTCGGTGCCAAACACTTATAGGCAGTCATATTTGATGGAAAAGTGGTTTTATAATTTTGGCTGACATATAGTCACATTCATTGATAATACTTGATTAAACCCAGTTCAGCAATATAGCTAAATTACAACATTTTACTCTGTATCAAACTTCAGATGTCTTTCCCTCCCCCTGTGATACTCATAGTACATTGTATTTGATGGAAGTAAACCACTGCCGGGCAGACTTCTTAACTAGTGGAGTTGCCATCTAAGCACTGTTAAGTTTTTGTTTTGATTCCATTCTCATAAGCACATAAGCACCGCCATACTGGGGAAAGACCAAGGGTCCATCAAGCCCAGCATCCTGTCTCCGACAGCGACCAATCCAGGCTTCAAGAACCCGGCAACCCCCCCCCCCCCCCCCCCCCAAAAAAAAAAAAAAAAAATTAACAATGTTCAGTGGACTTTTCTCTCAGGAATCTGTCCAAACCCCCTTTAAATTCCGTAAGGCCAGCTGCTGTCACTACATTCTCTGGCAACGAGTTCCAGAGTCTAACTACACGCTGAGTAAAGAAAACTTTTCTCCTATTTGTTTTAAATCTACCATATTCTAGCTTCATCTTCTGTCCCCTGGTTTTGTTGTTGTTTGAAAGTGTAAACAAACACTTCACATCTCTCCGCTCTACTCCGCTCATTATCTTGTAGACTTCTATCATATCACCCCTCAGCCGCCTTTTCTCCAAGCTGAAGAGCCCTAACCTTCTCAGCCTTTTCTCATAGGGAAGTCATTCCATTCCCGTTATCATTTTCGTCGCCCTTCTCTGCACCTTTTCTAATTCCTTTATATCTTTTTTGAGATGCGGCGACCAGAATTGGACACAATACTCGAGGTGCGGTCGCACCATGGAGCGATACAACGGCATTATAACATCCTCGTGTTTGTTTTCCATCCCTTTCCTAATAATACTCAACATTCTGTGTGCTTTCTTAGCCGCGGCAGCACACTGGGCAGACGTTTTTAACGTCTTATCAACGATGACTCCCAGATCCCTTTCTAGGTCCGTAACTCCTAACACGGAACCTTGCATGACATAGCTGTAATTCGG
Organism: Microcaecilia unicolor; assembly: GCF_901765095.1. Classification (NCBI taxonomy): domain Eukaryota; kingdom Metazoa; phylum Chordata; class Amphibia; order Gymnophiona; family Siphonopidae; genus Microcaecilia; species Microcaecilia unicolor. Next base: position 48,152,831 of record NC_044031.1, on the reverse strand, counting down.
GTTCCTCTTACCCACATGCATCACTTTGCTGTTGTCAACATTGAACTTCATCTGCCACTTGGACGCCCAGTCCCCCAGTCTCACGAGGTCCTCCTGTAATCTTTCACACTCCTCCTGCGACTTGACGACCCTGAATAATTTTGTGTCATCTGCGAATTTAATTACCTCACTAGTTACTCCCATCTCTAGGTCATTTATAAATATGTTAAAAAGCAGCAGTCCCAACACAGACCCCTGCGGGACCCCACTAACTACCCTTCGCCACTGAGAATACTGACCATTCAACCCTACTCTGCTTCCTATCTTTCAACCAGCTCTTTTCATATAGGGATCTTTTGTGCTTATCCCACACATTTTTTAGTTCAATGACTATTTTTGTTTCTACCTTCTCTGGAAGGGATATTCTAGGCAGATTATACCACCTTCTCTGTGAAAAGTGCTTCCTGATGTTACCCCTAAGTCAACCCCCTTGCATCCTCAGGTTATGCCCACTAAGTTCTGCTTCCCCAACTCCAGAAAAGATTTGTTTATATATTAATATATTCAGGTTATCAAAACTCCTCTCGTACGTCTTTTCGTGTAAACTGCTTCTAGTCCTCTTATATCCTAAGTGAGATACAGCCTCCAAAACTAAACACAATACTCCAAGTGAGGCCTCACCAACAATTTGTTACAATAATGAAGCCACTTTAAAGGAGAGGTAGCCTGATGGCAGAACTAAGCTTCTCTGTTTTCATATACTGTGAATGTTGCCTTGCATATATCATTCTTTAATTTTTTGCTCCTGCCTTCCTAAATGGTACTGCTACCAGGTCACAAGTGGTTCTTGTTCAGACCTGTTCACCTCTGTTTACATATGGAATGCAATTTGCATGTTATGCAGCCAGCTTCACCTCAGCTGGCATCAGCATTTCAAAAGAAGATAGAGCGGGGTATAAATGCTACAAATAAATAAATAAAAGCGCATGGTTCGGGATAAAGTATTTTTCAAAGATATCACCAAAACAGGGAAGAGAGGGATCCTGATAGTGAGGTTGCAAAAGAGACCATAGTAGATCAGGTGTCCTTAAATAAAAGTAAAAAAAAACAGACAAAAGATTGCAAATTAATACTGTCAAGTACTGAGCATGATGTAAATAGGAACATCAAACAGTTAGAAATGTCTATATGCGAATGCCAGGAGCCTAAGAAGTAAGATGGGAGAGTTGGAATATATTGCACTAAATGAAAAATTAGATATAATAGGCATCTTTGAGACCTGGTGGAAGGAGGATAACCAGTGGGACACTGTCATACCGGGGTACAAATTATATCGTAGTGATAGGGTGGATCGAATTGGTGGAGGGGTAGCATTGTATATTAACGAGAGCCTTGAATGAAATAGATTGAAAATTCTGCAGGAAACAAAACACTTCTTGGAATCACTATGGATTGAAATTCCATGTGTAAAGGGGAAAAGGATAGTGGTAGGAGTGTACTACCGTCCACCTGACCAGGATGAACAAAGGGATGCAGAAATGTTAAAGGAAATTAGGGACGCAAACAAACTGGGCAACACAATAATAATGGGTGATTTCAATTACCCCAATTTTGACTGGGTAAATGTAACATCTGGACATGCTAGGGAGGTAAAATTCTTTGATGAAATCAAGGACTGCTTTATGGAGCAGCTGGTACAGGAGCCGACGAGAGAAGGAAAAATTCTAGACCTAGTCCTTAGTGGAGCGCATGATCTGGTGCGGGAGGTAATGGTGCTGGGGCCGCTTGATAATAGTGATCATAATATGACCGGATTTGATATTAGCTTTGAAGTAAGTATACTTAGGAAATCAAGTACGTTAGCATTTAACTTTAAAAAAGGAGACTATGATAAAATGAGAAAAACGATGGAAAAAAAACTTAGAGGAGCCGCTGCGAGGGTCAAAAATTTACATCAGGCATGGATGCTGTTCAAAAACATCATCCTGGAAGCCTAGGCCAAATATAAATCTGCGTATTAAAAAAGGAGGACGGAAGACAGCCAGCGTGGTTAAAAAATGAGGTGAAGGAAGCTATTAGAGCTAAAAGAAAATCCTTCAGAAAATGGAAGAAGGAAGAAACAGCATAAGGAATGTCAAGTCAAATGCAAAGCGCTGATAAGGAAGGCAAAGAGGGACTTTGAAAAAAAGATTGTGTTGGAGGCAAAAACACATAGTAAAAAAATTTTTAGGTATATTAAAAGCAGGAAGCCAGCAATAGAGTCGGTTGGACCGCTAGATGACCGAGGAGTAAAAGGGGCGATCAGGGAAGACAAAGCAGTAGTGGAGAGATTAAATGAATTCTTTGCTTCGGTCTTCACCGAGAAAGATTTGGGTGGGATACCGGTGCCAGAAATGGTATTCAAAGCTGACAAGTCGGAGAAACTTAATGAATTCTCTGTAAACGTGGAGGACATAATGGGGCAGTTCTACAAACTGAAGAGTAGCAAATCTCCTGGACCGGATAGTATTCATCCCAGAGTACTGATAGAACTGAAAAATGAACTTGCAGAGTTATTGTTAGAAATATGTAATTTTTCCTTAAAATCAAGCATGGTACCGGAAGATTGGAGGGTGGCCATTGTAACGCCGATTTTTTAAAAAAAGGTTCCAGAGGAGATCCGGGAAATTATAGACCGGTGAGCCTGATGTCGGTGCCGGGCAAAATGGTAGAGACTATTATAAAGAACAAAATCACAGATCATATTCAAAAGCTTGGATTAATGAGACAAAGTCAACATGGATTTAGTGAAGGGAAATCTTGCCTCACCAATCTACTACATTTCTTTGAAGGGGTGAACAAACGTGGATAAAGGGGAGTCGGTTGATATTGTGTATCTGGATTTTCAGAAGGCATTTGACAAAGTACCTCATGAAAGACTCCAGAAGAAGTTGGAGAGTCATGGGATAGGAGGCAGTGTTCTATTGTGGATTAAAAACAGAGGGTAGGGTTAAATGGTCAGTATTCTCAATGGAGAAGGGTAGTTAGTGGGGTTCCCCAGGGGTCTGTGCTGGGACCGCTGCTTTTTAATATTTTTATAAATGACCTAGAGATGGGAGTAACTAGTGAAGTAATTAAATTTGCTGATAACACAAAGTTATTCAAAATCGTTAAATCGCGGGAGGATTGTGAAAAATTACAAGAGGACCTTGGGAGACTGGGTGTCTAAATGGCAGATGATGTTTAATGTGAGCAAGTACAAAGTGATGCATGTGGGAAAGAGGAACCCGAATTATAGCTACGTCATGCAAAGTTCCACGTTAGGAGTCACGGACCAAGAAAGGGATCTAGGTGGCGTCGTTGATGATACGTTGAAACCTTCTGCTCAGTGTGCTGCTGCGGCTAAGAAAGCAAATAGAATTTATTTGGTGCATTTGTATCCCACATTTTCCCACCTATTTGCAGGCTTAATGTGGCTTACAATGTTCCTTCATGGCATTTGCCACTCCAGAGTAGAAAGGTACAGTTGATATTAAATAGAGAACAGGATGACATAATAGATTATGTGAATAACATAATGGATCGTCATTACAGAGTAAAAGAGACAATTGATATTACCTAAAGAATATTGATGACCTCGTGGAGTAAACAGATAGATTAATAGAACGTCATTTCAGAGTATAGATGCAATTTGTATACTACAGAGAATATAGATGATCTACAAGAACTAACCAATAAGCATAGGGAGAAAACATTTTGGATATCAAGTAATAGGTGATGTATTACAGTTCCTATTATGGGCCGTTGTGGTATGCCTTGTTGAAGAGATAGGACTTAAGTGATTTGAGAAAGTTGATTAGGTTGTAAATTATTTTCAAGTCCATTGGCAATGCATTCCACAGCTGCGTGCTTGTATAGGAGAAGCTAGATGCATGTGTTAGTTTGTATTTTAGTCCTCTGCAACTGGGGAACTGAAGATTTAGGAATGTGCGTGCTGATCTTTTATCATTTCTGGATGGCAAATCAATAAGGTCTGTCATATAGGCCAGAGCATCTCCGTGGAGGATTTTGTGAACCAGAGTACAGACCTTAAACGTAATACATTCTTTAAGTGGAAGCCAGTGTAGCTTTTCTCTTAGGGGTTTGGCGCTTTCATATTTTGTTTTACCGAATATGAGTCTGGCAGCTGTGTTTTGGGATGTTTGTAGTTTCTTGATGAGTTGCTCTTTACAGCCAACATATAGTGCATTGCAGTAGTCTAGATGACTTAGCACCATTGACTGTACCAGGTTATGAAAGATGTTCTTAGGAAGAAAGGTTTTACTCTTTTTAGTTTCCACATAGAGTGGAACATCTTCCTTGTTGTGTTTTTCACATGGTTTTCAAGTGTGGGATTCTGGTCAGAGGTAACTCCAAGATTTTTCAGGGTTTCTGACATGGGATGGGAGAAGTTTGGTGTGGTTATAGTGGTGAATTTACTTGTGTTGTATTGAGATGTGAGTATGAGGCATTGTGTTTTTTCTGCATTAAGTTTTAATTGAAATGCATCCGCCCATGAGTGCATGATTTGGAAGCTGTGGTTGATGACATTAGTGATTTCCTTTAGGTCATGTTTGAACGGAATGATAGGTGGTATTAGGAAAGGAATGAAAAACAAAAATGAGGATGTTATAATGCCTTTGTATCACACCATGGTGCGACCGCACCTCGAATATTGTGTTCAATTCTGGCCGCCATATCTCAAAAAAGATATAGTGGAATTAGAAAAGGTGCAGAGAAGGGCGACTAAAATGATAAAGGGGATGGGACGACTTCCCTATGAGGAAAGGCTAAAGCGGCTAGGGCTCTTCAGCTTGGAGAAAAGGCGGTTGAGGGGAGATATGATAGAGGTCTATAAAATGATGAGTGATGTGGAACGGGTTGATGTGAAGCGTCTGTTTACACTTTCCAAAAATACTAGGACTAGGGGACATGCGATGAAGATACAATGTAGTAAATTTAAAATGAATCGGAGAAAATATTGCTTCACTCAATGTGTAATTAAATTCTGGAATTCGTTGCCAGAGAATGTGGTAAAGGAGGTTAGCTTAGCGCAGTTTAAAAAAGGTTTGGACAGCTTCCTAAAGAAAAAGTCCATAGACCACTATTTCTGGGATTAGCAGTATAGAATGTTTTGTACTTTTTTGGGATCTTGCCAGGTATTTGTGACCTGGATTGGCCACTGTTGGAAACAGGATGCTGGGCTTGATGGACCTTTGGTCTTTCCCAGTATGGCAATACTTATGTACTTATGTTTTTAAAGCTTCAGATTCTCTGGTTGGAGAATTCTAATTAGCTTGGCCCAGACTGAACAAGTTGTACGTTTGACTAGGATTTTGTGTTACCAATGTTGTTCATAGTGAAGACTAAAATCCAAAGCCCTCAAGTCACCCTGCAGGAAGAAGCATACTACAAGACTTTATCCATATCTACTGGCCTATATCCAGATTCCAGTATATGAGCAATAGATATCATTTTATAGTTATTCTCTGGGATTTCAAGACTTACTAGCTGAAGAATCTCTGAGCTGTTGGCAGCAAGTCTACCCTATGTTTAATAGCAAAGAGAGAGAGCAAGTTTTAAGCACATTCTCCAAGCAAAGCTGATAGAGGGTCTGTGTAGAGTTTGTTTTGCAGCCTTTGCTTTATATCTTTCTGTAGCTTTTCTGCTTTTACCTTCCGAATACAAAGCAAAAATTAAGCCATCTGTTCTCAATTATCAACTGTTTGAACAGGATACTGTAGATGAGAAAAGAGAACCGAGGCACTTTGATGTTTAGCCAGTGAGTAAATTGTACAAATATATTAATTCTCTTCATCCTAGAATGTATCTTTTGTAAACTTGTTCTAAATAGAAATGGAAGGAAAAAAAATCCTTTGAAATGAGTTTTTGTCTTTTGAGGGCAGGAGTGGTAGTAGTGTGATCCCTATATTTCATTATACTGTATGAATATGGGGTTTGTACATACAGTGGCTTTTGGATCCCTTGGCCCTGAGGTTTATGGTTAGATTAGGGAGGATCCATTATTTTAGTTCCTTTTTCTCCACTGTGACAGCTATGACTATGACACTAACAGGGCCACTTCAACAATTTAAGTGGTCCTGGGTGAATTATTGTGTATGGCTCCCTTTAACCTGTTGCTGTAGCTTTTCTCCTCTGTGCTGGTTAATGGAAGAACTGCTGCCCACCATCAGTACTCCTGTACTGTTTGCCCCAGTGCAGACACGCTTTTACAATCATCTGGCTCACACATGCCCATGCAAGTGCACATAGATTCGGCCAACTCACACCTCTGTTCGTTCATTCTATTTTTATTTTTTGTTACATTTGTGCCCCACGCTTTCCCACTCATGGCAGGTTCAATGCGGCTTACATGGGGCAATGGAGGGTTAAGTGACTTGCCCAGAGTCACAAGGAGCTGCCTGTGCCTGAAGTTGGAATCGAACTCAGTTCCTCAGTTCCCCAGGACCAAAATCCACCACCCTAACCACTAGGCCACTCCACTCCTACACATCTACACTGGCTACCAGTTCACTACCATATCCCTTTTAAAATCCTTTATCTAACCCATAAGGCTTATCACATAAGACAGCCAATATATTTGACTACTCTCATAATCCCCTCTACCCCTTCTTGGGCTCTTAGGTCATTAAATTCCCAGCACTTGGTCCTCCCTAATGCCAGACAAGCTCATTATGAATTAACCAGAACCTCTGGTTTTTATTTTATGACCACAAAACAGTAGAATGACTTCCCACCCCTCCAGTATTCAATCAGAGTAATCATTTCTCAAATTTAAAATTGCTCTAAAAAAAACCCCCACTTTTTCAGCATGGCCTTCAGCTGTCAGCCAGCAAGGTTTGAATCCTAGGGCCTACATAGAGAGTCACATTTTTATTTGTTCTCTCTGTTATGTGTTTGATTTTATCTATTAAGTCCTCTGACATTCTTTTCTAATAATGTGTTTTAATTTTATCTTTGTAAACTGCCTTCGCTTGCTGGATTAGGCAGTATATGAAAGTGCAGTTTAAGGCATCTTCAGCCTCATGTCCTGCATGGGCTGGCACAATCATGGTTTTAAGGACCTTGAGCTATGGAAAAGGCAGGTACAAAGTTTATTGGTCACCCTAGGGGGGCTATCAGTCTTGTGCCCACCCTATCCCCAGTTAAATTTCAGGCCTATAGGGCTGTCTCCTGTAGGCAGAAGATGAAGTGTTATGGTAGTAAAGTAAGCAATGTAAACAACAATGTCAGCAAATCACTTCTTACCAACAAAATAGGAAGTGAGACTAAACAAGACACTAAACAGAAATGTAGATGGAAAGCAATGACCACAAACGCATGCAGTCTAAGCAACAAAGTTCTTGATCTGCAAGCCCTGATGTTAGCGGCAGACTTAGATATTGTTGCTGTCACGGAGACATGGTTCAGTGAGTGCCATTAATGAGAAGCAAACATACCGGTCTGTAATCTATTTAGGAAGGATAGAGATGGTCAAAGATTGCTGACCTGAACATGTATACCCTGGAGGAAAGGAGAAACAGGGGTGATATGATACAGACGTTCAAATATTTGAAAGGTATTAATCTGCAAACGAACCTTTTCCGGAGATACGAAGGCGGTAGAACGAGAGGACATGCAATGAGATTGAAGGGGGGCAGACAAAAGAAAAATGTCAGGAAGTATTTCTTCACGGAGAGAGTGGTGGATGCTTGGAATGCCCTCCCGCGGGAGGTGGTGGAGATGAAAACGGTAACGGAATTCAAGCATGCGTGGGATAAACATAAAGGAATCCTGTTCAGAAGGAATGGATCCTCAGGAGCTTAACCGAGATTGGATAGCAGAGCTGGTAGTGGGAGGCGGGGCTGGAGGTTGGGAGGCGGGGATAGTGCTGGGCAGACTTATACGGTCTGTGCCAGAACCAGTGGTGGGAGGCAGGACTGGAGGTTGGGAGGCAGGGATAGTGCTGGGCAGACTTATACGGTCTGTGCCAGAGCCGGTGGTTGGGAGGAGGGGATAGTGCTGGGCAGACTTATACGGTCTGTGCCCTGAAGAGCATAGGTACAAATCAAAGTAGGGTATACATAAAAGTAGCACACATGAGTTGTCTTGTTGGGCAGACTAGATGGACCGTGCAGGTCTTTTTTCTGCCGTCATCTACTATGTTACTATTTGGAGGAGTAACATGTGAGAAACAATATCAAAGCGACTGAAATGCAGGGGACCTGGGGAAAGGAAGAAGCAATATGGATTGCCTTGAAAAGAGAAGATGGAAGCTCTGTCCACATGGGTTTTGTCTACAGACCTCCAACACGATCAGTTTAACAGACTCGCTGCACTGTTGATGCTGTCTTATTGTACCTTCTGCTGACATTGCGGTTATTCTCCATATTGTTTAAGCTACCCGTCAAGTTTGTGACACCTGAAGAAGGCACAACGCCGAAACTCGGACTGTGAAGGGTCTGGACAATGTACGTTACTTTTATTGGAGAATAAACTTTTGTTTGAAGACATTGGACTTCTGGTTTTCCTTGGAACTACACCTTCCACTTCTGTTTTGATTATTGTGGAAGTACTTTGTTTGGTTTGGCAATTAAAATGCAATGCAAAGAAGTGCAGAGTGGTGCACTTAGGGAGTAGAAGTCCAAGGGAGCTATATGTGCTATGAGGTGAGAGTCTGATATGCACAGACAGGGAGAGGAACCTTTGGGTGATAGTATCTAAGGATCTGAAGGCGATGAAACAGTGTGACAGGGCGGTGACCATAGCCAGGAGGATGCCAGACTGTATAGAGAGAGGCATAACCAGCAGAAGAAAGGAAGTGTTGATGCCTCTGTACAAATCATTGGTGAGGCCCCACTTGGAGTATTGTGTTCAGTTTTGGAGGCCGTATCTTGATAAAGATGTAAAAAGACTTGAAGTGGTCCAGAGGAAGGTGACAAAAATGATATGGGGCTTGCACCAAAAGACGTATAGGAGACGGAAGACCAACTTGTTACATCAGAACAAGTCTCGCCTTTTTCACAAGATCAAGGATTGTCCATTTTTTGGTGTCTTAAGAACCACTTCCATTTTCTGATCTCCCACAGATGTTGGTACTCCTAACTGGCAGAACAGATATTCTCTTCCAAACCAGAGACAATTATCTGTGTACACATCATGTATGTGTGTGAAACAAAATCTGAATAAGAATGTGTAAAAGGAAGCATACATTTGATGTGTACTAGAAAAGATATTTATTGTAGTGGTTGACGCAGTGCTTTGACTACAGCCTCGAAGGATCTGTTTAGGTCTCGGTTCAGGCATATTTTAAGTTGAGAGAGGAACCGAGTGCTCCTAAGGTGGTACAGCTGTAGTTTGCAACTCAAGTTGCCATTCCTTCCTTCTTGCTATGCTGTACGCCAGAGTAGACTTCCTGAGTCAATATGTCATGCTCTGACCTATTTAGATTCAGGCTAAAAGCCCATTTTTTGAGGCTGCTTTTAATTCTTAACTCCTTATTTGCGTGTTTAATACTCATGTTTTAATAACTCCCATAATGAAATACAAATGATTAGTAATAGTAAGTGGTTACTTGCCTTTGCTTAGTGATCAAGAGATACTGTTATATCCTTTTCACTCCCTTCAGAAGTGCATGTAACGGTGAGAAAATTAAGAAGTAGAGGTGTAGCCTAATGAGTAGAGCAGCAGGCTGAGAACCTGGAATGCCTGGTTCAAATCCCATTGCTGCTCCTTGTGTTATTGAGCAAGTCACCTAACCCTCCATTGCCTCAGAAACAAACTTAGAATGTAAACCGTCCAGGGACTGGAAAATAACTACTGTACTTTAATGGAACTCACCTTGAACTACAACTGAAAAAAAAGGTATGAGCTAAATACAAAATTCCTACCTCTTTCCCTTGAAAATGATGGCTTATCTGACTGTAGAAAGACACATCAACATCCTAGAAATGTGTAGCTGATCAGTCTGTTCCAGAAACAGTTATTTAATTGATGGGAAACTCCATCATCTAGATCAACCATTAAATACAAAGTACTGTAAACAAATAATTGCTTGGTTAGAAAGAGATCCCTAAATCTGGTCCTCAAGGACTGCAACACAGGTTTTCAGGATTTCCACTATGAATATACCTATAATGGAACTAGTGTATACCAAAGATCTCATGCCATATTCATTAGGAAAATCCTGAAACCTCAACTGGTGTGCATCCTTCAAGGACCACTTTTGGAGATCCCTAAATTAGACTGTAATCTCCACAGAGCAAGGGCCATTTCTTATGCATATCCATGTGTGGTACTGCATAATTTTATTAGTGTTGTAGAAATTACTTGTTGTGGTAATGGTAGGAGTGGCATCAACCCTTACAATGCTGCTGTAAGCCTAGCAACCTGTGTTAGCTTCGCATATAAACCATGTTAGTTTAGCAGCTACATTAGGCCTATAAACCTGTTGGGTCTTATGTAGGGCTTCATTGGGCCTAACAGTTCCATCAGTCTTTGTAACAGAGCATCGAGAAATAGGTTTAATTATGTATGAAATTCCTTGAAAATTGTGGTAAATACAAGTACTGTAAAATTAGTAATATTAGTCTCATCAATCATGCTTCAAAAGAACTAATCTCTGAATACTGCTTTCATATGCATCTTACACTTGTTTTTCTTTGTGTGTGTTTTTAACAGTCTTCCCAGAAGCCTAAAACAGCAGAAGCAGACACATCAAGCGAGTTGGCTAAAAAGAGCAAAGAAGTGTTTAGGAAAGAGGTAAGGAAATGCTATAACCTTAATTACCAGGTACGCTGGGCCTATCTGTTTTGGTTTTTGCCTAGGTTAGAAATTGAAGGTTCTTTTCTGCATTAAACTCACTTTCTGGAGGCATCATACAGGATTTTATCTAGCATCAACCTAGCCGTGTCTCCTAGTGATTTTCTGCCTGCAAATCTAGTGGTCAGCCCCTATTTGAACTCTTCTCCCTCTTCTGCACACAGTAGTTAACTCCAGCTTGTCCACTGGTCAAGTTCCCCAGCAATAGAAGGAGGTAATTGTTAGGCCACTGTTAGAAAAGCAGATCCTAATAAAGAAACCTCTGGTTCCACAGAATCGTAACATAGTCCTAACATTGCTTATGAGGTTACCCTTCAAACCTCTGAAATTAGAAGACCAGAAATAAACTAACATGGAAAGTTATATTCTTACTGCCAGTAACTTCAGCCCAAAGAATAAACTTTAAAAAAAAAAACTGATCCTTAATCCCAGTGCCTTAGCAAATTACATTGCAGTTTGAAGCCCTTCTTTCATATCCAAAGTGGCAGAAAAAGTGGTTTCTATACTACTAAATTACTTCCTAACCAAGGTCACACTCCATGCAAAGCAATCTGGTTTTCATCCCACTCATAGTACAGAGACAACTCTGTTGGCCTGGTCAGGGTGAAGCAGCACTTGCAAAGGCCTATTTCCTGAGGTATGTCACAGGAGAGTTTCTTGTATTTTTAAGATTAGGTTTTGTGCACTAAACCCTCTGGGCACCATGGGTGATTCCTGCTTCTTTATCCTGTCTACTTGCTGTTATGGGAGACCTTAAGTTTGTTACCTTTAATGTCAAAGGGCTTAATTCCCTGTTCAAGAGGTAGTGTTTGTTTAAAGAACTACTGAGACTGTCCACTTCTGTCTGGTTTATGCAGGAAACGCACTTACTGAAAAAGGTCTGAGAAACATTTACATCATAAACACTTCTCATATAAGTTTTTTTTGCCTCCTTACCTTTGTAAAAAAAAAAAAAAAGAGGAATGGGAATTTTTATCTTCTACATGCTTTCACCAAAAGTGTTGGATGTTCTCAGGGACCCAAATGGCTGCTACTTAGCGTTGCGGATGGATATCATGGGCACCCATTTCTATATGGAATTGAAACTGGAGCTGTTTAACTGGACAATGGGCATTTGGGTACTTGGTGGGGATTTTAATATGACCCTGAACCCTCATATAGACAACACAATCCAGCAGGCTTATAACATGCAGATCAGGGGGCTCGCCTTAGTTTTCTACCACATATGGTAAGCCATAAAATATTATTACATATTCTAGATTATTTTGGAATTGGAGGTAATGTTCTAAACTGGTTCAAAGGCTTTCTAACTACAAGAACTTATCAAGTAATATCTAATTCGAATATGTCAGCTTCATGGACACCTGAGTGTGGTGTTCCCCAAGGATCTCCACTCTCACCAACCCTCTTTAAGCTAATGATGACACCGCTGGCGAAATCGTTAGCCGATCAAGGCCTTAACCCACACATATATGCAGATGACGTCACAATTTACATCCCGTTTAAACATGATTTAAAAGAAATCACCAAAAACATCAATCACAGTTTCCAAATTATGCACTCATGGACAGATGCATTTCAACTGAAACGTAATGCAGACAAAACACAATGTCTTGTACTTATATCACAATATAATACAAATAACTTTCCCATTTCATATACCCTGAAAATTCTCGGAGTAACCATTGATCAGAATCTCAGACTGGAGAAAACCATGTGAAGACTATAACAAGGAAAATGTCCTACTCAATGTGGAAACTCAAAAGAGTCAAACCTTTCTTCCCTAGGGGAATCTTTCGTAATCTAGTACAATCAATGGTGCTGAGTCATTTAGACTATTGCAATAGCCTTCTAGCTGGCTGTAAAGAACTAATCATCAAAAAATTTCAAACTGCCCAAAACACTGCAGCCAGACTTATATTTGGAAAAACAAAATATGAAAGTGCTAAACTCCTAAGAGAAAGTTTACATTGGCTTCCGCTTAAAGAACGTATAACTTTCAAAATTTGCACTCTGGTGCATAAAATAATTCACGGTGATGCCCCGATCTACATGTTAGACCTTATTGATTTACCACTGAGGAATGCTAAAAGATCAGCACGCACATTCCTAAATCTTCACTTCCCCAGCTGTAAAGGTCTAAAATATAGATTAATACATGCATCCAGCTGTTCATACTTGAGTTTGCAAATGTAGAATGCTATACCACTTGACCTGAAAATAATTCACAACCTAATTAACTTCCGTAAAGCACTGAAGACACATCTGTTTAACATGACATACCACAATGACTCATAATTGAACCATAATTCAACATCATTTACTTAACATTCGGATTATTTTCTCCCTATATTGTTTTGCCTAATTTTATTATGTTATCCGTGTTCAATATGCGATACCTATTGTATGTTTTTCCCTTTTTTACTTGACTGTTCACTTTATCATCCATGTTCTATGTCCATTACCAATTGTATCTTTACTCTGAAATGGCATAAGTCATGACAGAAAATTGTAAGCCACATTGAGCCTGCAAATAGGTGGGAAAATGTGGGATACAAATGCAACAAATTAATAAATAAATATGGGGGTGGAGGATGTCTGCCATCATCAGCATGAGGGTGTTAAGCAATTTACTTTCCATTCACTGCCTCACTCCTCTTCCTCTAGAGTCAACTACTTGTTTATAGATAAGAGCTTTATGGGTGGGGTCAAAGCTTCTGACATCGAGGCCATTGTATGGTCCAATCAAGCCCCCTTGTCGGTACTTTTCATGGGGGGCATTTCATGTTCAGATGGTCCAGTTCTAGAGACTCAATGGAAGTTTGCTAGAGGTGGAGGAGGTGGTTCGTGATCTCAATCAAGCTATTCCTGAATATTTCTTGTTAAATGTTACTCCTGATGTGACACAGGGCACTGCCTGACTTTTAGGCTTTTATTCAGGGTTTTTAAGGCTTTTATTCAGGGCCATTTTCTTTTTCTTTGGGCAAGTAAATTATGGAAGGAACAGGAATGAAAGGACAGAGAGCTTGGTAGGGGTGGGGGGGGGGGGTCTCTCAAGACTACAGAGCTCCAGTATGCTCATAGTCCTAGTCTAGAGTTATCCGCTAAGTTGGGCACTCTCTTCTGAGCTGAAAGAGCTTTGGGTGGGTCAATTTACATATGAGCTACAAAGAACAAAGCAAGTCTACTATGCCAATAAATTGTTGATTCATCAACTAAAGGCTCAGAAATTACATTTCTGTGTTCTTTCTATGATAGATGATTATGGGCATTGAAATTCATGACCCTTCTCAGATGCGTGAGTACTTTCTTAAGTTCTGTCGGATCTTATGTGCATCCAAGTCCCTCATGATACCATCTGAGATACAACAATATTTGGATAATGCTTCTTTTTCCACTTTGAGTCCCAATGGGCGGGTCTATTTAGACCAGGACATTCAGACTCAGGAAGTTGCTGACACTATTAAGCATCTTTTAAACCTGGCAAATCTCCTCGTCTGGATGAATTATCCTCTAAATATTATAAAACTTTTTCTGGGTTTCTGCCTCCCATGCTGACCCAGGTTTTTAATCGGACTCTAACAAAACAGTGGGCATGTAAAACTGTATTCTCTGAGGACAAGCAGGCTGCTTGTTCGCACATGTGGGTGACGTCCACGGCAGCCCCAGGTCCAGAAAATCTTCCTAGCAACAAAGCTTGCTAGAGCGTTGAGCGCGCGGCCATCTTCTCGCCCATCGCACAAGAGTCCTGCTTCAGTCTTCTTTTTTCCGTGGTCAGAGCAGCTGTTTTCCGGTTGCTCTGTTGCCCCAGAGAAGAAGAGCCTTCACTTCGGCGGGTTTTTCGCCGAGTTTTTCTTCATTTGTTCGTGTCAGCTTGCATTTGAGCTGTTCGTCCTTTAAAAAAAAACAACAACTTTCCTTTATTTCATAGTTTGTCCCTATAAGTTTCCTTTCGTTTGTGTGTGCGGCCTTTTTGGCCACCCGTACGGGTTTTCTCCCTTTTTGTGCCCTTCTTTTGGCACCATCGCAAGTTTTGATTCGCCGCCGCTATTTTTCCGTCAATGACATCGAGGATCGCCAGCGGCTTCAAGAAGTGCACTCGGTGCAACTGGGCAGTCTCAGGCACCGACCCACACGCGTGGTGTATTCAGTGCCTTGGGGCCGAGCATCGTCCCGACACGTCTTAGCCTTAAAAAGCAGACACAGGCGTCAAGACAAGCTCAGCGGGAGCGTGTGTTTGTAGCTTTGCCCGGTGCATCGAGGTCGTTGGCGGTGTTGATGTCGGCACTGGGAGAGTGCATCGAAGTCAGGAGCGCAGGTAATGGCTGTCCAGAGACCATCACACAGGCAGCAGTGAGCCATCGAGTGGATCTCCACCTGCCTCAAGAGCTCCTGCGATGCAGGCCCATCGGGACCTACCTCTTTCGGACCCGACCTCGAGGAGGCGTGTGGATTCCACATCCTCCTCGTTGGTACCGAGGGGTACCGGTGACGTGCCTCGAGCGAAGGCGAAGAAGCACTGTCATCGGTCTCCTCGTCACGGTACCGAGAGCTCTGGGGCGTCGAGGGATTCGGCCCCCATGAAGCGTAGACACCGGGAGGACCACTCACTCTCTATTCAAGAGGTGTCGATGCGCTGGTCTCCGGACAGCCCGGTACCGTCTCCTCGTCCTCGGCAGATTCTGGCTTCGACTCCTGCACTGATCCCACAGCCTTTCTCAACAGACACTCTTGACGAGCGCCTCCGAGCCATTCTTCCAGGGATTCTGGAAGGGCTGCTGCGACCGTCTGTTCCGGTACCGGGGGTGCTTGCTCCCATGGTACCGTTGATAGATGCGGCAGCTGGCTTCCCCGCCTGTGGTGAGGTCTCTGCCGTCGGTGCCGCTTGCGGCGTCGGCCTCGGCTGCCACCCAAGTTGACTCCCCGTCGACATCGATGGAGGGAGCTTCATCGCCGCCGGCACGGGAGTCGACGTCTCAACATCGTCCTTGGCATCGAGACGGGCCCAACTTCAGACTGCAATTAGAGAACTCATGTTCGACACCGAGGGAGAGGCCTCATGGGAAGCAGAGGAGGACCCAAGATATTTCTCTTCTGAGGAGTCTTGTGGTCTTCCCTCTGACCCTACTCCTTCGCCAGAGAGAAAGCTTTCTCCCCCGGAGAGTCTGTCTTTCTCTTCCTTTGTGCGGGAAATGTCTGTGGCCGTTCCCTTCCCTGTGGTATCTGAGGATGAGCCCAGGGCCGAGATGTTCGAGGTCCTGGACTATCCTTTGCCACCTAAGGAGTCCTCCACCAAATTTCATCATAACAGAGTAGTCCTCCGCACTCACCCTAAGTTTCTGCCAAAGGTTGTGTCGGAGTTCCATCTGAACCAGTCAATTGTCTTGCCAACATTCTTTCCCCATCCTCATTCCTGCCCTGCTGAACGTCAGCTGCACACATTGGACTGCAAGAGAGCATTGGCCTTCTATCTGGAGCGGACACAGCCCAACAGACAGTCCGCCCAATTGTTTGTTACTTTTGATCCCAACAGGAGGGGAGTGGCTGTAGGAAAACGCACCATATCCAATTGGCTAGCAGATTGCATTTCCTTCACTTACGCCCAGGCTGGGCTGACTCTTGAGGGCCATGTCACGGCTCATAGTGTTCGAGCCATGGCAGCGTCAGTGGCCAACTTGAAGTCAGCCACTATTGAAGAGATTTGCAAAGCTGCGACGTGGTCATCTGTCCACACATTCACATCTCATTACTGCCTTCAGCAGGATACCAGACACGACAGTCGGTTCGGGCAGTCGGTGCTGCAGAATCTGTTTGGGGTTTAGAATCCAACTCCACCCCCCTAGGTCCATTTTTATTCTGTTCCAGGCTGCACTCTCAGTTAGTTGGTTATGGTTATAGGTCAATCTCAGTTATGTCCTCGCCGTTGCGAGGCCCAGTTGACAAATGTTTGCTGTTTTGAGTGAGCCTGGGGGCTAGGGATACCTTATCAGTGAGAACAAGCAGCCTGCTTGTCCTCGGAGAAAGCGAGGTTACTAACCTGTAATAGGTATTCTCCGAGGACAGCAGGCTGATTGTTCTCACAATCCCGCTCTCCTCCCCTTTGGAGTTGTGTCTTCCCTTGTCTTTGCTTTATACTGGACTGAGGAGCATGCAGTAGCGGGCGGGAAGACGGTCGCGCATGCGCGATGCATGCGGATCTCGCGAGAGCTAGCAAACTTCTGTTGCTAGGAAGATCTTCCGATCCTGGGGCTGCCGTGGACGTCACCCATCAGTGAGAACAATCAGCCTGCTGTCCTCGGAGAATACCTGCTACAGGTTAGTAACCTCACTTTATTTATTTGTTATATTTGTATCCCACATTTTCCCACCTATTTGCAGGCTCAATGTGGCTTACATAGTACCGTAACGGCGTTAGCCAGTTCGGGTATGAATAATTACAAAGTGATATTGTGGTAGAATGAGGTTCATGTGTGGTAAATACATTAGGGGAACTTAGAGAGGAAGAGGAAGCGTTAGGATGTGTCCATTACGGTCATTGGTTACGTTATGTCGCAGGTAACCAGGTTTTTTATGTTGGGTCAGTGGGGTATGCCTTACTGAACAGGTTTGTTTTTAGTGCTTTCCAGAAATTTAGGTGGTCGAGTGTAGTTTTTACTACTTTTGGCAATGCGTTGTGCGCTTAAGTAGGAAAAGCTGGATGCATAAGTAGATTTGTATTTGAGTCCTTTGCTGCTTGGGGTTTAGGTATGATCGTGCTGATTTTGTAGTGTTTCTGGTTGGCAGGTCGATGAGGTCTGTCATGTATCCCGGGGCTTCGCCGTAAATAATTTTATGAACTATCGTGTAGATTTTGAAAGCAATACGTTCTTTGATTGGAAGCCAATGCAGTTTTTTCTCTGAGTGGTTTGGTGCTGTCAGAGTGCATTTTTCCAAATATGAACCTAGCTGCTGTGTTTTGGGTGGTCTGAAGTTCCTTATGATTTGTGCTTTGCATCCCACATAAATTCCATTGCAATAGTCTGCGTGGCTTAGTACCATTGATTGGATCAGGTTGCGAAATATTTCCCTCGGGAAGAATGGTTTCACGCGATTGAGTTTCCACATTGAGACAAACATTTTCTTTATGGTGAATTTCGCTTGGGTCTCTAGTGAGAGGTTTTGGTCGATTGTTACTCCGAGAATTTTCAGGCTGTCTGAGATAGGGAGGGTGTGACCTGGGTTGTTCATGTTCGTGGGTTTGTATGTATTGTATTGGGATGAAATGATGAGACAATGTGTGTTTTCTGTGTTGAGTTTTAATTGGAATGCATTTGCCCATGAGTTCATGATGTTTAAGCTGAGCTTGATTTCATTGGTGATTTCTGCCAGGTCGTGTTTGTAGGGGATGTATATTGTAATGTCATCAGCGTAGATGAATGGGTTAAGGCCTTGGATGGATAAGGCCTTGACTAGTGGGGTCATCATGAGGTTGAAAAGGATTGGTGATAATGGTGATCCTTGTGGTACTCCGCAGTCTGGTTTCCAAGGTGATGATATGTTTTTGCTTGATTTCACTTGATATGTTCTGGTGGTTAGAAAACCCTTGATCTATTTGAGAGTGTTTCCACCAATTCCGAAGTAATCTAGGAGTCTTAGCCGTATATTATGGTTGCCCATGTTGAACGCACTAGACATGCCAAATGGAGAAGAATGCTTTTACCTATTGCTATTTCCTGCTTGCATCTAGTTAGGAGAATAAGTAATACTGTTTCGGTGCTGTGTAGGGGGCGAAATCCTGATTGTGACTCGTGTAGTATTGTGAATTTGTTTATGTAATATAAGTACATAAGTACATAAGTAATGCCATACTGGGAAAAGACCAAGGGTCCATCGAGCCCAGCATCCTGTCCATGACAGCGGCCAATCCAGGCCAAGGGCACCTGGCAAGCTTCCCAAACGTACAAACATTCTATACATGTTATTCCTGGAATTTTGGATTTTTCCAAGTCCGTTTAGTAGCGGTTTATGGACTTGTCCTTTAGGAAACCATCCAACCCCTTTTTAAACTCTGCTAAGCTAACCGCCTTCACCACGTTCTCCGGCAACGAATTCCAGAGTTTAATTACACGTTGGGTGAAGAAAAATTTTCTCCGATTTGTTTTAAATTTACTACACTGTAGTTTCATTGCATGCCCCCTAGTCCTAGTATTTTTGGAAAGCGTGAACAGACGCTTCACATCCACCTGTTCCACTCCACTCATTATTTTATATACCTCTATCATGTCTCCCCTCAGTCGTCTCTTCTCCAAGTTGTTTGGTTACCAATCCTTCCATTAGTTTTGACTACTAATAGGATAGATGCTACTTGGCGGTAGTTGGTGATATCGTTTGTCTTTTTTTTTTTTCTTGGTGTCTTTTGGTATTGGGGTGAGTAGGATGTTGCCTTTTTCTTTAGGGAAGATACCTTGTTGAAGCATGAAGTTTAAGTGGGATGTGAGCTCTGTTATGAAGCGGTGAGGGGCAGATTTTATTAGGTAGCTGGGGCAGGTGTCCATTTGACAGTGGCTGTTGGAGTATCTTTTAATCGCCTGGGTAACTGTATCGGCGGTGAGGGGAGCGAAATTTGACCAGATTCGGTCCGCTGGGTATTCACCAGGGGTTGGGTCGAGAGCATTGATGATGTTTTCTTTGTCCGTGTTGTGCTGAGGTAGATTGAAGTATTTATTTATTTATTTATTGATTGATTTTTTACATTTGTGCCTCCACATTTTCCCCACCTATTTGCAGGCTCAATGTGGCTTACGTAGTACCGTGAGGCGTTAGCCACCTCCGGTGATGAAACAAATAAAAAGTGATGTAATTGCCAATAAGATAAATGTGTTACACACATTAGGGAATCGTAGAGAAGGGAGTTATATAGTGTTCATTATAAGTTTTGGTTTCCTTGTGTTGCTGGGTTCAGGCATTTAAGTTGTCAGATGTCAGTGTTGGTTGTGGTGACCGGTGTTGTGTCTAGTAGTTTGTTCACGAGATGGTATAGTTTCTTCGTATTTTTGTAATCTGGCCCAATTTTAGTTTTGTAGTGTGACCTTTTGGTCTGTCTTATTGCGTATTTGTATTTCCTTTGTATTTGTTTCCATGCGTTGAGTGTGTGTTCGTCTTTTATTTTTTTCCATCCGCGTTCCAGTTTCCTGGATTGTGTTTTTAATTTTTTTCAATTCTTCATTGAACCATGGTATCGAGTTGTGTCTGCTTGAAGTTCTTGTTCGGAAGGGTGCTATTTCGTCTAATATGTGTCTGCATCTTTTGTCCCATTCTGAGAGGTAGTATATGGAGTTCGTTTGTGCTGTCCAGTCATTATTGTATATCTGTTGTCAGAATGTATCTGAGTCTATTTGGCCTCTCGTGGTGTGAGTTGTATGCTTTCGTATGTGGAGAGAACCCCCTTTCCACCATTTTAGGGACAGGTTTAGTTTCTAATGGTCGGTCCATGACGTTTCTGTCCATCTAGTTTCTGTTATTATTAGGTTCTGATCAGTGGACAATTTGTGTGAGATGAGGTCGAGTGTATGCCCCTTTGCATGGTTGTTTGCATGTGTGGCCATGAAAGATCACATAAATGAAGGAAGTCCTTGCATTCTCGTGCGTTGGTAGAGTTTTGGTCTTCTAGGTGAAGGTTAATGTCTCCTAATACTAGTATATTGGAGTTGGATACACATGTATTTGAAATGAAGTCCATGAAGTCTGACTGGCTTTCGTTCCAGTTGCATGGTGGTATGTAAAACAGGACACAATTTAGGTGGTCGAGTAGGATTTTATGGTGGAGGCTATTTCGAGGTGGGTTGTTATAGATTCGGCAGTGGTTTCGATGGTGAGATGAGATTGGTATATAAGCGCTATGCCCCCTCCTCTCTTTTCTTTTCTGGTCCAGTGAATGATTTTATATCCTGGGGAACATAGATTTAAGATGATAGGGTCCTTCTGATCATGGATCCAGGTTTCAGTAATGAAGAGTAGATCAAGTTTCGCTGATGTGATCCAGTCTGTTACTATTGTTGTTTTGTTTACTACGGATCTGGCATTGGCGTAGCCTACTTGAATTTTTTGGTATGGGTCTTCTGCGTTCGGTGTTATGTGGACTTGTGTCAGTTGTCGTTTCTTAGTTTGTGTGGGGTTTTTTTTACCTTTCTTTTCCTTTTGTTGATGTTGTACACATGTTGGTGTTCTTCCTTTGTTTTGGTTGTAGTCGGTTTGATGAGGTGTGGTGTATCTGGTCAGTATTTGGTGATTAAATGAATATGTATCTCATTAATAATTTGTTCTTATTTTTCAATGATTTTCAATAGTATATTTGTAAACATATAGTGGGCTAACACTTTAACTCCCTCAGTGCTACAAGCCTATAGTACATGTGCACATTGATTAAGAATAATAGATTTGATTCATATAATAATAGATGTCATTCATATTGTGGTCTGTGACCGAGGGCAGGATGAAGATTTCTCCCAAGTCTCTCTCAGTCAGCAGGTGTCACCTAAAGCAGTGTTTCTGAACCCAGTCCTGGTAGTACACTGAGCCAGTCGGATTTCCAGGACATCCACAATGAATACACATGAGAGATTTGCATGCACTCTCTCCTTGGTATGCAGGTCTGTCTCATATATATATTCATTGTAGATACCCTGAAATCCTGACTAGCTGCATGTACCCCAAGGACTGGATTAAGAAACACTGGCTTAAATGCCATTCTGGTATTCTTCTCTGCTTCGAGTTACAAGCAGTGCTCAGCTCACTTTGACATTACCTGATTATTGTTTGTTCCTCATGTATGTTTTCAGATGTCACAGTTCATTGTGCAGTGCTTGAACCCATACCGGAAACCTGACTGCAAAATAGGAAGAATAACCACAACAGAAGATTTCAAGCATCTGGCGCGCAAGGTACCCTGCTAGAGTATATGTTCCTCCTTAATTATTATTACTAATCATTTTTATAGCGCTACAAGACATACCGTCATCAGATTACATATGTAAACTAGGACTCTGCATTTGAATTATCACAAAGTATAAGTTAAGCTCTCTGTGATGATCAGTGAAGCATTTGAAACTGTTTCAGAATTCTAATTATCTTGAACCTTAAAATACTACTACTACTTAACATTTCTAAAGCGCTACAAGGGTTACGCAGCGCTGTACACTGTTCCCCTCTGGAGATAAGTAGGAATGTATATTTTCATTTTGTATGTTTTCATGTTTTCTTTTATTCTATTTTAATATATGTACTAACACAAAACAAAAGAATTTCCCATGCACACCCTTAATGAACCATTGAGTAGCTCAGGTGTGACAGTTCTCTGATTTCCAGATTATATTTTCTCAACCTACTAGATAAAATTTACTTCTATAGCGTACCTCCAAACTGGTCAAGACTCTTGGAGTATGCCCTGTCACCAACAGATGGATGACTTCTGAGTGAACCTATAACAGCCTTGTGCAGTCTCCACAGAGTCAGATGATATGCGTGGTAAGCTTGTGCAGTCTGAATTAGATGTTCAGGCCCAGGACACACACACAAAAAAACTAGTTTAAGGAGCTTCCCTTCTAGTCTTTCTGCCACTTTTCTCCCTTGAATTAAAAAAAAAACTGACTTTTGTGGTATTTGCAGCAGTTGTAGTTGGAGGCTGATGCCCACAGGGTTTCTTCTGCGGGTGGCTCGGCCTT
This sequence comes from Microcaecilia unicolor, assembly GCF_901765095.1. NCBI lineage: Eukaryota > Metazoa > Chordata > Amphibia > Gymnophiona > Siphonopidae > Microcaecilia > Microcaecilia unicolor. Next base: position 48,130,314 of record NC_044031.1, on the reverse strand, counting down.
ATCCTCTGGGTAAGATCCGCAGATTATACTGTGCTTTTGTTTCCCTCCCTAGCTGCGGGAACTTGAATGCCGTTTAACTTGCAGCATTAAAAGTGTAGCTTGGACCAAAACTCCTTGCAGTGCTGTTGAATTTGTAGTTCAGCAGAGTTCTTTGGCTGCAGCTTGGGTGTAGTTGTCAGTGCAGGGAATGAGCTGCCAAATTTGCTTTGGGCGGAGCGCAGCACAAGTGTGGCCAGGCTCTGCCATTGGAAAACCTGCGGGCGTTGATGGATCGAGGAGCACCGTGTCAGCTGTGTGTTGCCCTTAAAGAGCCACTTTCATTGATGGTTCCTGTTGCAGTGGTATCTTTGAACTCAGAGAGCCAAACAGAAAAAGAATCAATCAAGGAGACGCATGCTATGGACATGGCAACGGGGCCCCGTCTTTGGCAAGAGCTGGCGACATTTTCAGTCTTGCCCAGTGTGAGGTACAGTTGCCACGGCTGCAAGAGGTTTCTCTGCCTCTGGTTCAGAAGGGTGAGCCAGGAGAGGGGGGTGCTTCTGGTGATGGGGGATTTCCCCTGGATTTTATTAAGGCTATGTATAAGGCTTTTTGCCTTGGAAAAGCTGGTGGACAGGCAATTCTGGAATAACATAAGCATTGCAATACTGGGACAGACCAAAGGTCCATCAACCCAGAATCCTGCTTCCAACAGTGGCCAATCCAGTACCTGGCAAGATCCCAGAAAAGTAAAACAGATTTTATGCTGCTTATCCTAGGATATGCAGTGGAGTTTCCCAAGTCCATCTTAATAACTGCTTATGGACATTGTCCAAACCTTTTTTTTTAAACCCTGCTAAGCTAACTGCTTTTACCACATTCTCAGGCAACGAAGTCCAGAGTTTAATTACTCATTGAGTGAAGAAATATTTTCTCCAATTCATTTAAAATTTGCTACTTAGAAGCTTCTTTGTGTGTCCCCTAGTCCTAGTATTTTTGGAAAGAGTAACAAGTAATTCACATCTACCTGTTCACTCCACTCAGTCTTTTATAGACCTCTGTCATATCTCCCCCTCAGCCGTGTCTTCTCCAAGCTGACGAGCCCTAGCTGCTTTAGCCTTTCCTCATAGGGAAGTGGACCCATCCCCTTTATCATTTTTGTTGCCCTTCTCTGTACCTTCTAACTCCACTGTATCCCTTTTGAGATGCGGTGACCAGAACTACACACAGTATTCAGGTGTGGTTGCACCATAGAGCAATACAAAGGCATTATAACGTTCTCAGTTTTGTTTTCCATTCCTTTCCTAATAATTCCTAACATTATATTTGCTTTCTTAGCTGCTGCTGCACATTGAGCAGAGGGTTTCAACGTGTTGTCAATGAAAACACCTAGATCCTTTTCCTGGGCATGACTCCTAATGTGGAACCTTTGCATCACGTAGCTATGGTTTGGGTTCCTCTTTCCCACATGCATTACTTTGCAGTTGCTCACATTAAAAGTCATCTGCCATTTGGATGTGCCCAGTCTCATAAGGTCCTCTTCAATTTTTCACAATCCTCTTGAGATTTAACAACTTTGAATAACTTTGTGCCATCAGCAAATTTTATTACATCACAAGTTATCCCCATGTATATTTATAAATACGTTAAAAGTAGTGGTCCCAGCACAGAACCCTGGGGAGCCCCACTATCTAATCTTCTCCATTGAGAATATTGACCATTTAATCCTTCTCTCTGTTTTCTTTTAACCAGTTTTTAATCCACAATAGGACTTGCCTTCTGTACCTTGGCTTTCTAATTTCCTCAGGAGTCTTTTATGAGGTACTTTGTGAAATGCCTTTTGAAAATTCAGATACACAATATCGACCGGCTCACCTTTATCCACATGCTTATTCATCCCTTCAAAGAAATGTAGGTGAGGCAAGATTTCCCATGACAAAATCCATGTTGACTTTGTTTCATTAATCCATGCTTATGTATATGCTTTGTAATTTTGTTCTTTATAATAGGCTTTGCCCGGCACCAACATCAGGCTCACCAGTCTATAATTTCTCAGATCTCCTCTGGAACCTTTTTGGCGTTACATTGGCCACCCTCCAATCTTCCGGTACCATGCTTGATTTTAAAGATAAATTACATATTACTAACAATAGCTCTGCAGGTTCACTTTTCAATTCTATCAGTACTCTGGGATGTTTACCGTCTGGGCCAGGCGATTTACTATTCTTCAATTTGTGAAATTTCTCTATTACATCTTCCATGTTTACAGAGATTTGTTTCAGTTTCTCTGACTTGTCAGCATTGAATACCAGGGGGTCCCGGTGGTTCCAAATGTTTCAGACTGGATTGGGAAGGGGACTTTATGGAAGAGGGGTCCTTTGATATGGAGCAGGAATAATTTTTAAGTGGCAATCCCCCGATGCATCTGAAGAGACAGAAGGGGGAAGTCTGGATTGAGGACTATCCCCAGGTGAGGACCCCTCAGTGGTTCATGTATTCCACAGAGATAAGCTCCAAGAGCTCTGGTCTCAGCAATTTTCAATTTCGAGGAAGAATCTAAGGTGTGAGAACCCCACAAGGTGGATCCCATCTTGAAGTGGATCTGCAAACTGGCCAAGTTGTTCCCTATGTATCAAGATATCTGGGAAGTGATTCAGGTTGTGTGGAATTCTCCAGATGTATCCTTTAAGGTGGCATACTCCATGGTAAGACCTTTATCCCTGTCCTGCTCTGGGATAGGATACTTTGAGACCCCAAACTGTGGATGCTGTTGTGTCTGCAGTAACTAAAAAGACAGCTGTTACAGTTGATGGCACTCCAGCTCTCAAAAATCTGCAAGACCATAGAATAGAGGCTGTTCTGAAACAGAGTGTTTAATGTCTTAACATTGTCGGTACAAGCTGCGAAGTGCAGAGGGTCTGGTAGCAAGGACTTGTTTCCATTGTGCGGAGAAGGTCCTGAACAGGCCATTAGGGGGCTCCTTTTTAGTTAGTCAAGAAGCCAGAGTTGGAAATCGATCATTTTTCTTGGTAGACAGATCTTCAGCAAAGTCCATGGTATGTTGCCAGGTAGTTGTGACCTGAATTGGCCACTGTTGGAAACAGGATACTGGGCTTGATGGACCTTTGGTCTGTCCCAGTATGAAAATGCTTATGTTCTTGTGTTATGTTCATGGCCTTGGTGAAAGCGGCCAGGATGTCATCATGGTTACATGTTCAGGCAGCAGGGGTGGCATCCAAATCCAAGTTAAGCAGATTTTCTTTTAAGAGTACTTTTTTGTTTGGCAAGAACTTGTTAAGTTGGTGAAAGGCCTTGGGGAAGGCTGCCAGAGGATAAACTAAAGGCTGTGACTCTCGGAGCATCTGGTAGAGGTGGATTTCAGGATGCCTGTTGCTACCGTCCCGAAAGGGTTGGGTGGTGGTCAGTGGGATAGATTCTTTCAGAGGATGCAGTCCTTTCACAGCAGCCAGCATGGAGGGTGAGATTCAGGCTCAGGTATGCCTGGTCCTTCCTGGAACTCCCAATGAAGGTGTTGGGCCCATCCTCTGGTAGCAGTCTGAGTCAGATTGCAAGACTTCTATCAGAGATGGGCCCAGATTACCTCAGACCAGTGGGTCCTAGAAGTCATCCGAGAAGGTTACACCCTGGAGTTTTGTTCATCCTTTTCCAGATGCCCTTCTAGAGGCTTGTTGCCATTCCTGCTGGAAGGGGGGGGGGGGGGGGGTCAGGGACACTCTGAGGTGATCGGTACAGCTTCAAGCTGGGAAAGGTAGACTTAGAGTTAAATGGGTAATCTCTGTGTATTAAATGTTTTTAAAAGACACTGCTTATTTAGCAAAGGCAGTTTTAAGGAATAAGGTTTTTTTGTTTGTTTGTTTAGCACTTAATCTCTATTACAGTTCCATAAGCTAGCAGTTGTAGAGTTTACCATAGCATCAGTGTAGAGCAGAGCTGATAGTCACAGGAAACTTCAGTTTAGAGTTTAATTCTCTCCCACCCATCCCAGCTCCCACCTACCCTAGCCTGATCTTTGACTTTTAGGCCTTGAACTAATTAGAAGATTAATTAGGGCATCTCTGTCAGCTAGTAATTAGCTCTTAGAAACAGTCTACTTAGATCTACAAAGGGGAACCTACAAATAATAATACAAAGAATAAAAAAAAAACCACTAAATATTACCACAGGCCTAGAATATAACAAACAATTGTAGGGGACTTCAGTCTACAAATTCCTACTCCATTAGCAACTTAATTAAGAAATTATCAATAATAAGATGCAGACAGCAGTCCAGCAGTGAGATGGAGATACCCAGTCTCTTGCACTGAATGTCACATGTTTGAATACCTCCCAGTTGGTGAGAGGTCATATGTGTGTGCTCGGTGCAAAGAGCTCCTAGCACTCAGAGAATGGGTCCAATCTCTGGAGGCTAGAGTACCAGACTTGGAGGAGCTGAGTGGGACGGGTATATAGAAGAGGCCTACAGGGACATGATAGTGAAGACCACCTCCAGTCTGGCAAACTCTGTGCCGCCATGGAAGAGAAAAGTCACCTGAAGGGAGAGCAGCATCTTGGAGAGGCAGGAAATGATCCTGTAGCCAGGACATGACCCCCCCCCCCCCCACAGGGAATGCAATATCCTCTTGTATCAAGGATTTGTCTCCAGGGGCTTCTGCCCAGGAGGGAAGGGTTAGGACGGCTGTATTAGTTGGAGAGTCAACCACTAGGCATGTAAATAACTGAGTGGCTGGTGGGCATGAGGATCACTTGGTTACTTTCCAGCCTGCCTGCCTGTTGCGAAGGTGGCAGACCTCACTCATCACCTAGATAAGATTTTAGACCATGCAAGGGAGGAGCCAGCTGTCTTGGTACATGTGAGTACCAACAATGTAGGAAAATGTGAGAGGGTGTTTCTGGAAGCCAAATTTAAATTCTTAGGTAAAAAGCTAAAATCCAAAACCTCCAGGGTAGCATTTCAGAAGTGCTCCCTGTTCCACGCTCAGGACTCAAGAAGCAGGCAGAGCTCTGAAATCTCTGTGTGGATGAGGTGACGGTGCAGGGAGGAGGAATTTAGATTTGTTAAGAACTGGGCAACATTCTGGGGAAGGGTGGAGCCTATTCCAAAAGGATAGACTCCACCTTAACTGGACTGGTACCAGGCTGCAGGCACTAACACTTAAGGAGATAGAGCAGCTTTTAAATTAGAACAGCAGTCGCTCAGGAACATATGGTTCGGTGTGAGGTATCCTTGAAGGATACTGTTATAATAGGACATTTATGGAACCCAATAGAGAGGTTTCAACAAAGATGAAAGAGAGCCAGGAGTGTTTAAGGGTAGAACAGAGTAAAGGTTGCAAATTATCCCCATCAACTTCCAAGCAGCTTGTGGGTGCAAAGAAAAAACACATTTTGAAGTGTCTATGTACAAATGATAAAAGCCTAAAAAATCAGCGTATATAACACTAAATGAAGATGTAGATACTGTATAATAGGTATCTCAAGACACCTGGTGGAAGGAGGACAATCAGTGGGACACTGTGTTACCAGGATTTAAATTATATCACAATAATAGGGGTGAATCAGTTTGGAGGGGGGTTGCGCTTTATGTTAAAGGGAATTGAGTCAAAGAAAATTTTTGATGAAAACAGATAGCAACGTGGAATACTTATGGATAGAAATTCTGTGTGTTAAAGGAAAGAATATACATGTAGTTCTATACTACTGTCTAATAATCCACTCAAGCTTTAAAATTATATAGAAACTAAACACAGCTCCACACATGCTGTGTGCAAAAATCAATGAATACTACTGCTGTCACCCACACAGCCAAACAGCTAAACAAACCCCGCACCAAAAGTGGAGAAAAAAAGCCTCAGTATTGCTACTCAGCCAGCCTAGAGGTTCAGACTATAAGGCGTGGGCCCGGTGCGCCATCATGTGGCTTAAAAAAAACTCCACTCACATGCTGAAAACACTCTTACTGCTCCTTAATGTACCGTTTTCAGCACATACCCTGGTACATTAAGGAGCAGTAAGAGTGTTTTCAGCACGTGATTGCTATTAGGGATCTGTAACCTGTTGTTAAAATCATCCGTAGTACCTGAAGGTTGGAGGGTGGCCAAAGTAATGCCTGTTTTAAAAAGGGATCCAGACGTGATCTGGGAAATTACAGGTAAGCCTGACATCAGTGCCAGGCAAAATCACTAAACACACAGACAAACACAGTTTAATGGGACAGAGTAAACGTTCTCCAAAGACAAGCAGGCTCTCATATTCTCACGTGTGGGATAGACGCCGATCTGTGTCGTCTGGTCCAGTATTAATGCCCAAGTAAAAAAAAAAAAAAAAGTTTAGTGAAGCTTCACTACGTATGAGTGAGTGCCTTCCCGCCTGCCTCGAGAACACAGTCCTCTCAGTTTTTTTTTCTCCATGTGAAGAGAAACTGCGTTCTTCAGATTCTCTTCACTCGCCCGTTTTGGGTTTTTTTGTTTTTTTGGTTTTTTTTTTAGCTTTTGAGTGCCTTCGGCCTTTTTTCCATACCCTCTTTTGCCTTGTTTCTTTTTTTTTTTTTTTTAAAGCACCTTCATTTTTTCTTAGTTCTTTTGCCCGTGTGTGTTTCCTTTAATTTTTCGTCGTGGGCTGCCTTTAGGCCCTGACTCCGGTCGGGAACCCCCTTTTTTTGTGCCTTTACCCCTTTTTCAGACACCATTGAGCTGTTTGATTTGGCCGGCGAGTTCTTCAGTGGCTTCAAGCATTGTACCTGGTCAACTGGACCATCTCGAGAAAAGACACCCATTCTTGGTGTCTGCAGTGTCTTGGGCCCAACCATAGCCTTGGTAACTGTGTTCTCTTCCTCCGTATAAAGAAGAGAACCCAGGTTTCCCAAGAGGCTCAACACGAAAAGATTTTTGGAGCCATTTCTGGTTCGTTGGTATTGACGTCAAATGTCGCATCGGGAGTAACAATAGGCATGGCTGCTTCGAGACCTCAGGTCACTGGGGAGCAGTGAGGCATCGAGTGGGTCTCCAACTGTCTCAAGGCCTCCTGTTGTGCAAGCCCACCGGGACTGTCCATCGTCAGACCCAACCCCAAGGCGAAATGAGGATTCGATGTCGTCCTCATCTGCACCGAGAAGCATGGGTGACGTGCTTCGGGCGAAGGTCAAGAAGCACCATCACCAGTTGCCCTCGAGGGACACAGCACCCGAGAAGCATCAGGGGAGGGGGGGGAACCACTCTCCCTCCATCCAGGAGGTGCCAACACAATTGTCTCTAAGCAGCCGAGATCCTGCTCCTGTATTGGCCCCAGCAGTTCTGCAACCTGTGCCTCAGCTGGCGCCCCAGCTTTCCCGATGTTGGCCCTCAATGAACACATCCGGGCCTTACTCCCTGAGCTGCTGGATGGCCTCATGCAGCGATGTGCTACGATATTGGGGGTGCTTGCGCCTGCCATACCTCCAGTTCTGGCCCCGCTTGGCCCAATGTCGACTGCCACCCAGGCTGGCACCCCTTCGGCATCGGTGGGGGAAGCGTTGCCGGAGTTGAGGCGGGAGCCTTTCGACACCACTCAAGGATATGGTTCCTCCGCATCGAAGCAGGCTCAGTCTCGGTCATCTCTTAGAGAGATTTTATCCAACCCCGAGGAGGAGCGCTCATGGGAATCAGAGAAGGATCCCAGATACTTTTCCTCCAATGAGCCTTATGGCATCCCTTCTGAACCCTCACCACCACCACCACCCAAGAGCCTCTCTTTCCCATCTTTTGTGAGGGAAATGGCTGATGCTATTCCATTCCCCGTAGAAGTGGAGGATGAGCCCAGAGCCAAGATGCTCGAGGTCCTGGATTATACCTCTCCTCCTAAGGAGGCAGTGACGGCTCCTCTCCACGAGATACTCAAGGCAGTCCCTGTTAGGAACTGGGCATCCCCTCTGTATCTGTTGTCCCCAAGAAGATCGACACCCAGTACCGGATCCATGGTGAGCCTGGCTTTGTGCGGTCTCGGTTGCCTCATGACTCAATGGTTGTGAAATCCACTCTTAAAAGAGCCAGGAGTACTAGGGGACTATGCCTCTGCTCCCTCAGGCAGAGAAGCTAGAACCCTGAATTCTTTTGGGAGAAAGATGTACCGGGCCCCTCTGCTTATCTCCCACCTTCTATAATACCAGCTCTTCAAGAGCGTTTACTTGCGAAACTCAGTGCGACAGGTGTCTGACTTGGTCAATACGCTCCCTCCGGAGCAGGCTTCTTGGCCAAGGGCACTTACAACACTTTTAATGTGGCATCCAGGATCTCTGCTCAGAGTATAGCAATGCGCAGACCCTCATGGCTGCGTGTTTCTGACTTGGAACATTCTTGGGCTTGAGTGTAAATTTTAAGGGGCTTCGACGTTAGCATCAGAACTTTTAGTACAAGAACAATGCTGGGCAGACTTCTACGGTCTGTGCCCTGAGAATGGCAAGGACAAATCAAACTCTGGTATACATATAAAGTATCACATACCATGTAAAATGAGTTTATCTTGTTGGGCAGACTGGATGGACTGGGTACAGGTCTTTATCTGCTGTCATTTACTATGTTACTATGTATCAGCGGAGGTTGGTGGATGCCCCTTGCCAGAGGGATAATCTTTTTGGAGAGAAGGTTGAAGAGGTCACTGACCAGATTAAGAAACACACTGATACCATCTCTTCTCCCGCCGGAAGTATCTTCAGTTTCGGCTGGGAACACATCACGTTCAGTACCGTGTGTTGCCTTTTGGCCTTGCGTCAGCTCCCAGAGTTTTCACCAAGTGACTAGTGGTAGTCGCAGCAATGCTACGCAGACTGGGAGTCCATGTGTTCCTATATCTAGATGATTGGCTGGTGAAGAGCACCCTCTTCTCAAGTCACTGCACTGGCTTCCGATTAGGTACCGCATACAGTTCAAGCTTCTGCTACTAACCTACAAATGCACTCGATCTGCAGCCCTTCCCTACCTCTCTACCCTCATCTCCCCCTACGTTCCTACCCGTAACCTCCGCTCTCAAGACAAATCCCTCCTTTCAGTACCCTTCTCCACCACCGCCAACTCCAGGCTCCACCCTTTCTGCCTCACCTCACCCCATGCTTGGAATAAACTCCCTGAGCCCATTCGCCAGGCCCCCTCCCTGCCCATCTTCAAATCCTTGCTCAAAGCCCACCTCTTCAATGTTTCCTTCAGCACCTAACCACCATACCATACCATACCATATTCAGGAAATCTAGACTGCCCCAACTTGAAATTTCGTCCTTTAGATTGTAAGCTCCTTTGAGCAGGGACTGTCCTTCTTTGTTAAACTGTACAGCGCTGCGTAACCCTAGTAGTGCTCTAGAAATGTTAAGTAGTAGTAAAGGACGGTGCTCGGGAGTCCATGTGGATGACTATTCGGGTGCTAGAGCTATAGGGTATGTTTTAAACTACCCCAGGTCCCATCTGGACCTTGTCTAGAAATTGGAATTCATAGGAGCGCTGCTTGACACATAGAAGGTTCGAGCCTATCTCCCGGATGCCAGAGCAGCCAATCTAGTCTTGCTGGTGTCCAAGGTTCAAACCTCTTGGCAGGTCACAGCTCGGCAAACGTTGAGATTGCTGGGCCACATGGCCTCCACGGTGTATGTTACACTCATAACACGTCTTCACATGAGACCAGCTCAGTGGACCCTGGCTTCTCAGTGGTATCAAGCCATGGAAAACCTGGAAGATGTCATCCAAGTGTTCCCAGAGCTTGTTTGCTCTCTTCATGGTGGACAATTCAATCCAATTTGACTCTGTGACTTCCATTCCAAATTCCTCAGCCGCAAAAGTGCTGATGACTGATGCATCTGTCCTGGGATGGGGAGCTCATGTCAGTGGACTTTCATACTCAAGGAACTTGGTCCCTCCACGAAACGAATCTTCAGATCAACCTCCTGGAGCTTTGAGCAGTCTGGAACACTCTAAAGGCTTTCAGAGATAGGCTGTCCCATCAAATTATTCTCGTTGAAACACACATTCATATTGCAATGTATTACATCAATAAGCAGGGAAGTACCGGATCACACCTTCTGTGTCAGGAAGCTGTCCAGATGTGGCATTGGGCTCACCTGCACAGTATGTACCTTCAAGCCACTTATCTAGCGGGCACAAACAACACCCTGGCTGACAGACTGAGCAGGATAATGCAACTGCACAAGTGGTCTCTCCACATGGGCATGGCCCGCAAGATCTGAGCGTGGGGCACCCCTTCAGTGGATTTTTTTGCCACTCAGAACAACCACAAGGTCCCTCAGTTCTGTTCCAGGTTTGAGGCCCACGACAAACTAGCTTGAGATGCCTTGCTCCTCAATTGGGGGACAGGTGTCCTGTACGCTTATCCTTCGATACCTCTAGTAGGAAAGACTGTTGAAACTCAAGCAAGACCACGGAACCATGATTCTAATCGTGCTGTACTAGCCGAGACAGATTTGGTTCCCTCCTCTTCTGGAATTATCCTCCAATCCTCATCACTCAGAAAGAGGGGTCGCTTCTACATCCCAACCTCCAGTCTCTGGCTCTCACAGCTTGGATGTTGAGAGCTTAGAATTCGCTTCCTTGGGTCTTTCGGAGGGTGTCTCCTGGGTCTTGCTGGCTTCCAGGAGAGACTCCACTAAGAGGTGTTATTCTTTTCAATGGAGGAGGTTTGCCGTCTGGTATGACAGCAGAGCCCTAGATCCTCTTACTTGTTCTAAACGGACCCTGCTTGAGTACCTGCTATACTTGTCAGAGTCGGGTCTCAAGACCAACTCCGTAAGGATTCGCCTTAGTGCAATTAGTGTTTATCATCAACGTGTAGAAGGTAAGCCTATTTCTGGACAGCCTTTAGTTGTTCGCTTCATGAGAGGTTTGCTTTTGTCAAAAGTTTTCAAACCTCCACCAGTGTCATGGGATCTCATTGTCGTTCTCACCCAGCTGATGAAAGCTCCTTTTGAGCCACTGAATTCCTGCCATCTGAAATACTTGACTTGGAAGGTTGTTTACTTGGTGGCTGTTACTTCAGCTTGTAGGGTCATTGAACTTCAGGCCTTAGTAGTGGATACACCTTATACTAAGTTTCATCACAATAGAGTAGCCCTCCGCAAGCACCCTGCCGATGGTGGTGTCAGAGTTCCATCTGAACCAGTCGATTGACTTGCCAACATTCTTTCCCCAACCTCATGCCCATCCTGGCGAAAGCAACTTACACACCTTGGACTGCAAGAGAGCATTGGCCTTTTACATGGAGCAGGCGAAGCCCTTCAGACAGTCCACCCAGCTTTTTGTTTCTTTTGATCCCAACGGGATGGGGGTCACCGTCGGGAAACGCAGCATCTCTAATTGGCTGGCAGATTGCATTTCCTTCACTTATGCCCCTTCTGGACTGGCCTTGGAGAGTCGTGTCACGGTGAGCCAAGCCTGCATCACTAGCCCACTTGAGGTCAGCCTCCATTGAGGAAATTTGCAAGGCTGCAACGTAGTCTTCAGTCCACATATTCACATCTTACTACTGCCTTGAGCAGGATACCCGACGTGACAGTCAGTTTAGGCAGTCAGTGTTGCAGAATCTGTTTTGAGGTCTAGAATCCAACTGCACCCTCCTAGGCCTGTTTTAATCCTTTTCTAGGCTGTGTACTCATTCAAATTGTATATAGTTTCATGTTAATCTGTGTTATGTCCTTGCCATTGCGAGGCCCAATTGACCACTGTTTGTTGTTTTGGGTGAGCCTGGATTCTAGGGATTACTCATGTGGGAGAATATGAGAGCCTGCATGTCCTTGGAGAAAGCGAAGATACTTACCTGTATCAGGTATTCTCCAAAGACTGCAGGCTTCATATTCTCACAGTCCCTCCCACCTCCCCTTGGAGTTGTTTTTTATTATTTTATTTTCCTTATTTAGCTTTACAATTAAACTGAAAGGACTGTATTCTCGCAGTGGGCGAGAAGGCACTCGCGTTTGCACAGTGGAGCACAGCTCGCACTTCACAAAGCTCTGTTTTTTTACTTGGGAATAAATGCCGGACCAGACAACACAGATCAGCATCTACCCCACATGTGAGAATATGAAACCTGCTGTGCTCAGAGAATACCTGCTACAGGTAAGAATTTTCTCTATTCAGCCAAGGGAAGTCTTGCCTCACCGATTTGCTTCATTTCTTTAAGTGCATGATAAACATGTGGATAAAGATGAGCCTGCTGATGTAGTGTATCTAGATTTTCAGAAAGTGTTCACAAAGTCCCTCATTAGAGACTCCTGAGAAAATTAAAAACCCGTGAGATAGGAAATAATGTTCTGTTGTGGATTCAGAATTTGTTGATGGATTGAAAACAGAGGGTAGTTTTAAATGGCCAATTGTCTCAGTGAAGGAGACTCAGGGATCTGCACTTGGACCGGTGCTATTTAACGTATTTATTAATAATCTGGAAATGGGAACGATGAGTGAGGTGATTAAATTTGCAGACAACACAAAACTATTCAAAGTTGTTAAAACGTATGCAAATTGTGAAAAATTGCTGGAAGACCTTAGAAAGTTGAAAGACTGGGCATCCAAATAGCTGGTGAAATTTAAAGTGGTAAAATGCAAAGTGATGCACATTGGGAAGAATAACCCAAATCATAGTTACCTGATGCTAGGATCCACCTTGTAGGTCAACGTCCAAGAGAAAGATCTAGGTGTCATCATGGACAATATGCTGAAATCTTCTGCCCACTGTGTTGCAGTGGCCAAAAAAGCAAACAAAGCTAGGAATTATTAGGAAACAGAAAATAAGACAAAGAATATTATAATACCTCTGTATTGCTCCATGGTGCGACCACACCTTGAGTATTGTGTGCAATTTTGGCCGCCGTATCTTTAAAAAGATATAGCAGAATTAGAAAAGTTTTCAAAGAAGGGGGAAGGAACTCCTCTCATATGAGAAAAGGTGTAAGATGTTACGACTCTTCAGCTTGGAAAAAGACAGCTGAGGTGGGATATGATAGAGGTCCGCAAAATACTAAGTGGTATAGAACAAGCAAACGTAAATCAATTTTTTTTAACTCTTTCAAGAAATATACAGACTAGGGGGACACTCGAGGAAGTTATATGGTACTACTTTTAAAACAAACAGGAGGAAATATTTTTTCATTCAGTGAATAGTTAAGCTTTGGAACTCATTGCCAGAGGATGTGGTATCAGTGGTTAGTGTATCTGGAATTTATAAAGGTGTGGACAAGTCCCAGGAAGAAAAGTCCATAGTCTGCTATTGAGATAAGCAGTGGCTTCCCTTGTGTCTGTCCCTAAGATCAGGTAGCATGTACTGGTGACTTGGATTGGCCACTGTTTGAAGCAAGTTACTGGGCTAGATGGACAATTGGCCTGACCCAGTATGTCTATTCATATGATCAAGGAAGCCAATGCATCAGTGTACATTTTAAAGGGGTGTCCCATGCCAGAACCGCTGAAAGCTCATTCCACTAGCAGTCAGGCAACAATTTGGGCAGCGTCTTCACTGGTTCCTCCTTAGATTTGTAAGGCAGCAGTCTGGTTGTCTCTACATTCCTTTGTGAAACACTACTGCTAGCTGGATGTTCAGGCTAGGCAGGATGTGCATTTTGGAGTGCTAGTATTGTTGGCAGGGTTTGTAGGGTCCCACACATGAAAAATACTTTTTTGGTACTTCCCAAGACCAGTCTGGAGAAATGCTATGGAAGGATAAATTCAATCTTGCCTGCAAATTTGTTTTCCTTTAGTCCCTCGAGACTGGTCCAGAGCCCACCCTGATCTGCTGTTGACTCTTATAATTTGATTGTGCCAAAGGTTACTGTGTCCTAAGCAGAGAGCCAATCCTCTATAAAAAAAATCCCACCAAAAAAGGGGGTCAGAGGGCATATTCCAAAAGTTTTTGGCATATGCCCTTGGACCCCCTTTTTGGTGGGATTTTTGTAGAGAATTGACTCTCTGTTTAGGAGTTTTGATAATGTCTCTCCCTTGGATTTCTCCTTACAAATGTTACTGTGTGGCAAAGACAGCGCTGCAAGGGTGTTTGTTGGTTCTTGGTGGTTGTTGGGTTTCTTTTTGGTGGTTTAAAAAAAATGGCAACATTTCCAAAGTCATGTATATCTGTATTTCTTTTTGGTTGGTGGTGAGCCACACAAAAAGAACTACAGAGAGAGAGATCGAGATTCAAAAATGGGGAAGTTATAGAGTCCATGTTAAAGAACTGACTCCCTGGGGAATGCACAGGACTTACAGATTGAGTCAGAAGCCCCCTCCCTGCCCGTCTTCAGGTCTTTGCTTAAAGCCCACCTCTTCAATGCTGCGTTCGGCACCTAACCCTTACCGTTCAGTGAATCCAGACTGCCCCAATTTGACTGCCCCTATCGGACCGACCGTTCACTTGTCTATTAGATTGTAAGCTCTTTGAGCAGGGACTGTCTCTCTTTGTTAAATTGTACAGCGCTGCGTAACCCTAGTAGCGCTCTAGAAATGTTAAGTAGTAGTAGTAAAGAACTGACTCCCTGGGGAATGCACAGGACTTACAGATTGAGTCAGAAGTCAATTTTCAGTCTCCATCTGCTGGTGAACATGCATAACCCAACAGCTTGAACCGTTCTGGAGGGACTAAAGAAAAACAAATTAGCAGGTAAGATCTAATTTATCCTTTACAAGCCATCATGTAGTTAAAATCAGACATAACCTAATCTAAGCTTTGTCTTCTTCCTATGTAGCTATCATTAAAGATTTTTACATCAGCCCTAGAAAAAACGTGACTTGAACATTTGTTTCTACCATCTCTGTATAACTATGCATATTCCATTTCAAAAGTGAATGTTGACCATTTCAGTTCAGTAGAGAAAGCCTAGAAGTCAGGGGCAGCCATTTGCTCTCCAGCACCTGTGGAGCTGATAGTGTATTTTATTATTATTTCTATACTACCTACAAGCCCCGAAACTATCAGTGGTGTACATTCAAGTACAGTGGGAATTTTCTTGCCTTGGAGGTCTCACATTCTATGCTTGTCACTAAGGCAATGGAGGATTAAGTGGCTTTCCCAAGATCACAGCGAGCTGTAGTGGGTTTTGAACGAGGCTCCTCTGGTTCTCAGCATGCTGCTCTAACTATTAGGCTGCTCCTTCACTCCTTAACTTGTGTAAATGTGTAGGAGGGGATTATCGTAAACTCATGGGGGTTCGAGACACTACAATTCCACATTTTGTCTGTATGGCTTAAGACATTTTACCTCCCCATTGGGTAGTTATACTGCAGATAGTTTGATTAAATTCCTTGAGTTCCTGTTTATACTAATGCACTCTATAAGACTCATATTTAAAACCTAAGGAAGCAGGGAATTTCGCTTGTAGGTTGGGAAGGCTAAAAATACACTTTTTTTTTTTTGGGGGGGGGGGGGGTTGCAAACATATTTTCAAGATTATGCAATATATATGCTGAATAAGAGCTTTTCAGGACCTTAAGGCGTTTTCTTCATTTATCAGCTAGAACATACTTTCCCTTTTCTCGGGCCAGTACTTTCTTTTTGTAACTTCAACATTAGAAAGCGCCCTTTTTGTGAGATATCACCTGCGGCCGCAACACTCTGATCTTGTGTAGTGTAAATATAGAAAAAAAATTCTTCGATTATTGTAATTACCCACTCCACGACTAGGGGGTTTACAGTACCATCCCAGTGCACTCTTGACTACAAAGAGATCCAGCTTCCCATTAGAACTATTATGTTTATTAAAATTTGATTATATGCTCAACACAGGGCAGCTAAGCAGAGTACACAAAACAAAAATGCATATAAAAGCATAAACTTCAACCAGTTTTAAAATATGCCATACATCATACAACAGCTGCAAAAACAAATAATTTAGCTATATATCCTCCAAAGAAAATCCTGAATCCTCTGCCCATCCTAAGGAAATAGGCCTTTTCTAAAAAAGAAATTTATAAAAGATGATAGCAAATATCAGAGAAGCTCATTCCAAATCTTCAGAGCCACATAACTATCAACAGATTCCTAGTAATTTATGTCTGTTCTAAAAAAAAATGCCAATATCGTAGAAGAAAAGTAAGCCACAAATTATAGACTCTACTTTCAAAGCACTTTCTTAATGACAGGAATCTTAAAACACCCAGTTCAAAGTTCCAAGCTAATTGAGTTTTCCCTAAGTGACCACCTGAAACAAATGACACCTCCCAGAGTTTGGAAAGAGATCAGAGACAAGAAAAGCTGCCTGCTGAGAATTTCTAAGAAAACTATCCACATGTGGATGAAAGACAACTACAGTGTCAGGACAGGTTGATATTCAGAATACACACTTAGCTAAGATCTTAGAGAAATGCACTAAAAAAAGGTCTTATGCCCCAGTCAGAAATGCTCACCTTGGTTTTCTCCAAAACATCAAACCCTGAAGCACATAGGACAGAAACTGGAAAGGAGATGGCAAGGACAGGCTAAACTATAGGAAACACATGACTAAGTACCACCAAGCCTTAGCAGCCAAAAAAATAAGTCTCTGCCAGGATTTACAGGCAGCCCTACCTAATCTTCAGACAGCTAACCAGGAGCAGGGGTGGAGCTACCATTGAGCAACCAATCAAAATGCCTAGGGCCGCCCAATGGTAGGACCCACCTGAAGCTGTAGTCACCTAATCTCTCCCCTCCCAGGGGAAGATGCACTAAAACAATCGTTAATGCCCTTCCCTTACCGATTCCTTAGCGACGGGAATGCATCAAGGAAATCGCATGCAAATTAGCTGGTCACTGCTAGCTCATTTGCATGGGATTTCCTTCCAAGTCAGTCTGCTCTGCGCATGCCAAGGACGTCCTTTATGGGCGTCCTTCACTAAAAGAAAAAAAAAAGTTGTCCCCATAATCGGGAGGGAGATCAAAGGGCTACAAGGAGGCTCCCGATGCTGCTGGCTGCTATTGGCTGTCACTGGTGTCAGCTAAACGCGCTGTGATTGGCTGAGAGAGACCTGGAGGAGAGGCATAATCAAAAGAAACATCCAAATAGTTTTTTGATTTGGACATCCTCACACGTCTCTCTCCGGCAGTGGTCATTACAGAAGGACACCCATCACAAAAAAAATCTGGAGGAAAAACGTCCAGGTGCTCGTCAGGGACGTCCGTTTTTTTGTTAGTCAAGGACGTCCATGTTAGGCACTTTAGAAGGACGTCCCCGACAGGTACTTGGACGTGGCTAGGCAAAGGTTTCTCCGAGGACAAGCAGGCTGCTTGTTCTCACGACTGGGTGACGTCCGCGGCAGCCCCCACCAACCGGAAAAGGCTTCGCGGGACGGTCGGCACGCAGGGCACGCCCACCGCGCATGCGCGGCCGTCTTCCCGCCCGTGCGCGACCGCTCCCGCCAGTTCCTTTTTTTTTCCGCGTCTGGAGAGAGTCGTGCTTTGCCGCTCTCTCTGCTTTCAGCCGCCGGAAAGTCGATCGCGTTTACGCGGATCGTTATTTTTTCTATTTAGTTTTTGCTAACGCCGGTTCCCTTATCTTTTTCAAAAAAAAAAAAAACCTGTGCGTGTGGAGCACGCGCTCCCTTTTTCCCTCGCTTCCAGCGGGGACGCCGCGTTGCGGCCTAGTGGCCGCACGGTCGTTTACTTTTTCAAGGTGTGATTTTCGCCACCATTGACGACTTTGACTTCGCCGACGCGATTTTTCCGTCGATGTCCTCGAAGGTCCCGAGTGGATTTAAAAAGTGTGGTCGCTGCGGCCGGCCGATCTCGCAGACCGACACCCACGCTTGGTGCCTCCAGTGCCTCGGGCCGGAGCACAATTTCAAGTCGTGTTCCCTGTGTCTCGGTCTCCGGAAACGGACTCAAGTTGCGAGGCAAGTTCTGCGGGACCGTCTTTTTGGAACTTGCGCCGGCCCCTCGACGTCAACCTCGACGGCATCGGTATCGACGCCCGGTCCTTCGGTACCGGTATCGATGCCCGAGACATCGGCACCGATGGCATCGACCCCAGGAGAACAGGTCCCGTCGGCCCGCCGGTCCGCCGGCGAGGGTGGAGGTGAGCGGCCGCGTGGGCAGTCGGCCCCGGTCACTCCCTCAGCCCGTGGTCCACGGGACCGAACCCTGTCTGACCCGGCTCCTCGAGACCGAGGGGGATCGTCCTCCTCCTCCTCCATACCTCCCGGCGCCGGTGACGCGCATCGGAAGAAGGACAAGAAGCGTCGTCACCGGTCGCCCTCGGTGCATCCGGACATCGGAGAGGAGGCGACGCCGAAGCGTCATCGCCGAGAGGTCCCCGTCGGTTGTGGAGGTACCGACGCGTCAGGGTTCCGGCACCTCGGTGCCGTCTCCTGGCCCCCATCAGCTTCTGGCACCGACACCCCTACCGGCCCCACCGCCTTTCCCGGCAGCGGGCCTGGACGAGTGCCTCAGAGCCATCCTTCCGGGGATCCTGGAAGGGCTGATGCGCCAGGCTGTGCCGGCGCCGGGGGTGCTTGCGCCCTCGGCGCCGATGTCTGTGGCGCCGGCGAGCTCTAGCCCGGCGCCGGGGCCGTCGACACCGTCGCCGCTTGCGGCGCCGGTCTCGACCGCCACGCAGGTGGAGTCCCCGTCGACGTCGATGGAGGGAGCTCCGTCCCCGCCGACGCGGGAGTCCAACGCTCGACGACACCGAGACCTCGGTGCCTCGACGTCGAGCCGGGCCCGGTTCAGGACTCAGCTACATGAGCTTATGTCCGATACTGAGGATGAGGCCTCGTGGGGGGAAGAGGAGGACCCTAGATATTTCTCCTCAGAGGAGTCTACGGGCCTTCCCTCGGACCCCACGCCTTCACCGGAGAGGAAGCTCTCACCTCCTGAGAGTCTCTCCTTTGCCTCCTTTGTGCGGGATATGTCTATTAGCATTCCCTTTCCCGTGGTCTCTGTGGAAGAGCCGAGGGCCGAGATGCTCGAGGTCCTCGACTATCCATCACCACCTAGAGAGTCCTCCACGGTGCCGCTGCACAATGTCCTCAAGGAGACACTGCTTCGGAACTGGGTGCGACCGTTAACTAACCCCACCATTCCCAAGAAAGCAGAGTCCCAGTACAGGATCCACTCTGACCCAGAGTTAATGCGGCCCCAACTGCCCCATGACTCGGCGGTCGTGAATTCTGCTCTCAAGAGGGCACGGAGTTCGAGGGATACCGCCTCGGCGCCCCCGGGGCGGGAGTCTCGCACTCTGGACTCATTTGGGAGGAAGGCCTACCAATCCTCCATGCTCGTGACCCGCATCCAGTCATACCTGCTCTATATGAGCATCCACATGCGGACCAATGTGCAACAACTGGCGGACCTGGTCGATAAGCTCCCGCCGGAGCAGTCCAGGCCTTATCAGGAGGTGGTCAGGCAGCTGAAGGCGTGCAGAAAGTTCCTGTCCAGAGGTATCTATGACACCTGTGACGTGGCATCTCGTGCTGCGGCCCAAGGTATAGTGATGCGCAGGCTCTCATGGCTGCGTGCCTCTGACCTGGACAACCGCACCCAGCAGAGACTGGCCGACGTCCCTTGCCGGGGGGATAACATTTTTGGTGAGAAGGTCGAGCAGCTGGTGGACCAACTGCATCAGCGGGAAACCGCCCTCGACAAGCTCTCCCACCGGGCGCCTTCAGCATCCACCTCAGCAGGTGGACGTTTTTCCCGGGCCCGGCAGGCTGCGCCCTATTCTTTTGCAAAGCGTAGGTACAACCAGCCGGCCCGAAGGCCTCGCCAGGCACAGGGACAGCCCCAGCGCGCTCGTTCTCGTCAACAGCGTGCGCCTAAGCAGCCCCCTGCGCCTCCACAGCAAAAGCCGGGGACGGGCTTTTGACTGGATCCTCGGGAACATAGCCGCCCTCAAAGTGTCCGTACCGGACGATCTGCCGGTCGGGGGGAGGTTAAGTTTTTTTTCACCAAAGGTGGCCTCTCATAACCTCCGACCAGTGGGTTCTCCAAATAGTGCGGTGCGGATACGCCCTGAATTTGGCCTCCCTGCCTCCAAATTGTCCTCCGGGAGCTCAATCTTTCAGCTCCCATCACAAGCAGGTACTTGCAGAGGAACTCTCCACCCTTCTCAGCGCCAATGCGGTCGAGCCCGTACCACCCGGGCAGGAAGGGCAGGGATTCTATTCCAGGTACTTCCTTGTGGAAAAGAAAACAGGGGGGATGCGTCCCATCCTAGACCTGAGAGGCCTGAACAAATTCCTGGTCAAAGAAAAGTTCAGGATGCTTTCCTTGGGCACCCTTCTGCCAATGATTCAGAAAAACGACTGGCTATGTTCCCTGGATTTAAAGGACGCATATACTCACATACCGATACTGCCAGCTCACAGACAGTATCTCAGATTCCGCCTTGGCGCACGGCACTTTCAGTATTGTGTGCTGCCCTTTGGGCTCGCCTCTGCCCCACGAGTGTTTACCAAGTGCCTCGTGGTGGTAGCGGCCTACCTACGCAAGCTGGGAGTGCACGTGTTCCCATATCTCGACGATTGGCTGGTCAAGAACACCTCGGAGGCGGGAGCCCTCCGGTCTATGCAGTGCACTACTCGACTTCTGGAGCTGCTGGGGTTTGTGATAAATTACCCAAAGTCCCATCTCCAGCCAACACAGTCTCTGGAATTCATAGGAGCTCTGCTGAATGCCCAGACGGCTCAGGCCTACCTTCCCGAAGCGAGGGCCACCAATCTCCTAGCCCTGGCTTCGCAGACCAGAGCGTCTCAGCAGGTCACAGCTCGGCAGATGTTGAGACTTCTGGGTCATATGGCCTCCACAGTTCATGTGACTCCCATGGCTTGTCTTCACATGAGATCTGCTCAATGGACCCTAGCTTCCCAGTGGTTTCAAGCCACCGGGAATCTAGAAGATGTCATCCGCCTCTCCACCAGTTGCCGCACTTCACTGCTCTGGTGGACCATCCGGACCAATTTGACCCTGAGACGTCCATTCCAAATTCCGCAGCCCACGAAAGTGCTGACGACGGATGCATCTCGCCTGGGGTGGGGAGCTCATGTCGATGGGCTTCACACCCAGGGTCTGTGGTCCCTCCAGGAAAAGGATCTGCAGATCAACCTCCTGGAGCTCCGAGCGATCTGGAACGCACTGAAGGCTTTCAGAGATCGGCTGTCCTACCAAATTATCCAAATTCGGACAGACAATCAGGTTGCAATGTATTACGTCAACAAGCAGGGGGGCACCGGATCTCGCCCCCTGTGTCAGGAAGCCGTCGGGATGTGGCGTTGGGCGTGCCGGTTCGGCATGCTCCTCCAAGCCACGTACCTGGCAGGCGTAAACAACAGTCTGGCCGACAGACTGAGCAGAGTCATGCAACCGCACGAGTGGTCGCTCCATTCCAGAGTGGTACGCAAGATCTTCCGAGAGTGGGGCACCCCCTCGGTGGATCTTTTCGCCTCTCAGACCAACCACAAGCTGCCTCTGTTCTGTTCCAGACTTCAGACACACGGCAGGCTAGCGTCAGATGCCTTTCTCCTTCATTGGGGGACCGGCCTCCTGTATGCTTATCCTCCCATACCTTTGGTGGGGAAGACCTTACTGAAGCTCAAGCAAGACCGCGGCACCATGATTCTGATAGCGCCCTTTTGGCCCCGTCAGATCTGGTTCCCTCTTCTCCTGGAGTTGTCCTCAGAAGAACCGTGGAGATTGGAGTGTTTTCCAACTCTCATTTCGCAGAACGACGGAGCGTTGCTGCACCCCAACCTTCAATCCCTGGCTCTCACGGCCTGGATGTTGAGGGCGTAGACTTCGCTGCGTTGGGTCTGTCTGAGGGTGTCTCCCGGGTCTTGCTTGCCTCTAGGAAGGATTCCACTAAAAAGAGTTACCTTTTCAAGTGGAGGAGGTTTGTCGTTTGGTGTGAGAGCAAGGCCCTAGAACCTCGTTCTTGCCCTGCACAGAACCTGCTTGAATACCTTCTGCACTTATCAGAGTCTGGCCTCAAGACCAACTCAGTAAGGAATCACCTTAGTACGATTAGTGCTTACCATTATCGTGTGGAAGGTAAAGCCATCTCTGGAGAGCCTTTAGTCGTTCGATTCATGAGAGGCTTGCTTTTGTCAAAGCCCCCTATCAAGCCTCCTACAGTGTCATGGGATCTCAACGTCGTCCTCACCCAGCTGATGAAACCTCCTTTTGAGCCACTGAATTCCTGCCATCTGAAGTACTTGACCTGGAAGGTCATTTTCTTGGTGGCAGTTACTTCAGCTCGTAGGGTCAGTGAGCTTCAAGCCCTAGTAGCTCATGCTCCATATACCAAATTTCATCATAACAGAGTAGTGCTCCGCACCCACCCAAAGTTCCTGCCGAAGGTGGTGTCGGAGTTCCATCTTAACCAGTCAATTGTCTTGCCAACATTCTTCCCCAGGCCGCATACCCGCCCTGCTGAACGTCAGTTGCACACATTGGACTGCAAGAGAGCATTGGCCTTCTACTTGGAGCGGACACAGCCCCACAGACAGTCCGCCCAATTGTTTGTTTCTTTCGACCCTAACAGGCTAGGGGTCGCTGTCGGGAAACGCACCATCTCCAATTGGCTAGCAGATTGCATTTCCTTCACTTACGCCCAGGCTGGGCTGGCTCTTGAGGGTCATGTCACGGCTCATAGTGTCAGAGCCATGGCAGCGTCAGTGGCCCACTTGAAGTCAGCCACTATTGAAGAGATTTGCAAGGCTGCGACGTGGTCATCTGTCCACACATTCACATCACATTACTGCCTCCAGCAGGATACCCGACGCGACAGTCGGTTCGGGCAGTCGGTGCTGCAGAATCTGTTTGGGGTGTAAATCCAACTCCACCCTCCAGGACCCGAATTTATTCTGGTCAGGCTGCACTCTCAGTTAGTTGTTCTTCGTAGGTCAATTTTCTGTTGTACCCTCGCCGTTGCGAGGTTCAATTGACCTGGGTTCTTGTTTTGAGTGAGCCTGAGAGCTAGGGATACCCCAGTCGTGAGAACAAGCAGCCTGCTTGTCCTCGGAGAAAGTGAATGATACATACCTGTAGCAGGTGTTCTCCGAGGACAGCAGGCTGCTTGTTCTCACCTACCCTCCCTCCTCCCCTTTGGAGTTGTGTTTCATATTTTATTGCTTGTCATTCAACTGGTGGGAGCGGTCGCGCACGGGCGGGAAGATGGCCGCGCATGCGCGGTGGGCGTGCCCTGCGTGCTAACCGTCCCGCGAAGCCTTTTCCGGTTGGTGGGGGCTGCCGCGGACGTCACCCAGTCGTGAGAACAAGCAGCCTGCTGTCCTCGGAGAACACCTGCTACAGGTATGTATCATTCACTTTCCGGCTGGTTGCTTTTTTTTGTTGTTGTTGTTTTGAGTAACAGACGTCCATAAAGGACACGGTGGGGGGGGGGGGTAGGGGTGTGGAGAGATGCCAATCTGTCTAGGAAGGAGGCATAGAGGGAGAGGTGAAGAATTGAGAGGGGGCAGAGGGAAGAGAGAAAGAGAGGGGGCAGATACTGGACTTGGGGGGCGCAGAGAGAAGAAATAGAGAGAGGAGGGATGATGGACCGTCAGAGGAAGGGAAGGGTCAGGGGTGGGGTGCAGGAGGAAACAGAGAAGCTGGACATGGGGAGGAACAGGGACACAGAAGAGATGGTGACTGTGGAGGGAACATGGACAGGGACACCGAGAGGCAAAACTGGACACAAAAGGGAGGTAAAGGGACACAGCAGATGCTGGACAGGACAGATAGGGACACACCAGAAAAGATGAATGTTAGACATAGAGAAAGAAGACATGTTAAAGGACAAGAGACATTGGAGAAAGTAAGAGAAAAGCAGAAGAGACACCAGGACCAAAGTAATGCTCAGACAATAAAAGTAGAAGAAAAGTATTTTTTTTCTGATTTTATTATAATATGTCAGCTTTAGAAAATGTGTATTTTCATGGCCATTCCCTGTCCCCACTTCCTTGGGAGTGATGGTGTTACAGGGTACCCATCTCATTTTTTCCGCCCAAGGCCCATTCAGTCCTAGGTACATCATTGACCAGGAGTGTTCAATTTGCCCCCTCCTGACACAGACATATGGGACTCTCCAATAACAGAGAAGGCCTTGACAAAATCCTAAGAGACCTTTGACCAATTATCTGTTCCCTCAACCCTTGCCCATCAAAGATAGTACCAGTGGTGTAGGAAGGGGGGGGGCGGTGGGGCAGTCCGCCCCGGGTGCACACCGCTAGGGGGGTGTCGGCTCGCTGGTTCCCTGCTCTTTCTGCCCCAGAACAGGTTACTTCCTGTTCCGGGGCAGAGAAAGCAGGGAAGCAGCAGGGCCGATGCAGCTCCCAGTGACATGCACTGGGGGCGGATCGGCCCTCCCGCCTACCCTCCGCTGCAAGGTAAGGGTGCATTTCGGGGGGGGGGGGTGCGTTTCGGGGGGGTGCGCCGTGCCCTGCACCCGGGGGGGGGGGGGGGTGCGCAGTGGCGACCCGGCGCAGGTGTCAGGCACCCTCGCTACGGCACTGGATAGTACAGCAAGTAAACGGGCCTCATAGGAAGCACCACAAAAATCGTGAACGCCTCTCTTTCTAATGGACAACTACCAACAGCATTAAAAAGGGCAGTGATGCGTCCTTTGCTATCTAACATACCATTTCTAGGAAAACTTATAGAACGAACAGTCTATGTTCAACTCTGTGATTGCCTAGAAGAGAGAAACTGGCTGGATCCATGTCAGTCTTCAGACCCAGTTATGGAACAGAAACAGTCCTTGTATCCCTACTGGATGGTCTTCACAGAAACTGAGATGGGATTTGCATGGTGTTATTCCTGCTAGATTTCTCAGCAGCTTTTGACACTATGGATCACAATAGTGATTTGACAGCGCAACACCTCTTCGAGAGATGGATGCTTCATTGGCTTCCCATTAGTGAAAGAATAAATTTTAAGGTTTGCACTATGATTCATAAGATTATATATGGAGAATCCCCCAACTACATGAACAACCTTATCGACCTCCCAGCCAGAAATAGACCATCATCATCCCATACCCACCTCAATTTACACCTCCCCAGTTGTAAAGGTATTAAATATAAGACCTTCTATGCATCCAGTTTCTCCTTCCTGGGCAGCCAGCTTTGGAACGCTCTGCCAAGATCCATCCAAAAATTGGCGACCACTAACCCTTCAGGAAAATGCTGAAGACTCATCTCTTCAAGACAGCTTACCCGAATGACTACTTAACTTTTAAACCCTTCCTCTTAATCCCGATCCTGATGTTTACTATACCTTAGACTATATCTCCCAATCTCCTTATGCTTTTATCTTTTTCCTCTCCATTCTTTGCCCTTTATCTTTCCCTCTCCTTACCCCTCCCATTCTCTTTTCCTTTTGCTTATCTTACCTTTGTTTACCTTTACATACTCAACTTACTCATTCTCAAAACCTCACTTTCACTGCTTATAATATTCTCCTCTAAGACTTTGCTATTGTAATTGTATTAACTATGTAAGCTGCATTGAGCCTGCAATGTGTGGGAAAGCACGAGGTACAAATGTAATAAATAAATATGCTATATTGACTGGCAGAAACAGGTATCAGTGGTAACCATACTTGCTTGGTTCAGGTCCTATCAGACAGGCAACAGTCCATACTGTTTGGCAGCACTTCATCACCACCATGGGCACTGACCTGTGGGGTACCCCAAAGTTTGATACTGTCACCTGTTCTACCTCAAGCCACTAGCTGAGCTGATTCAGTTGGTGGACACTCAGTTCTGCATCTATGTGAATGAAGTGAAGCTACTCATACTCATTCAACCTGAATTACCCACAGCCCTGAATAAACTGACTACCTGTTTAACATCAATTCAGGAATGGGCTAAAAACAACAAAATTTGCCTGAATCCAAGTAAAACCGAGCTTCACTGGGTCCCTAGAACAAGTGGGCACATACCTGACTTCAACATCTCTTTTGGGAAATACAAATTCTTCAAGGATAAGCAGGCTTGCTTATTCTCACAAGTGGGTAGATACCGATCCGTGTCAACCAGCCCGGCAAATTTGCCATAGAAAAAACTAGAGCTTTAAAAAGCGTGAGCTGCGAGTGCCTTCCCTCCCACTGCACAAACCTTAGTCGCTTTTTCCAAGTGAGGAGCAGCTTCTTTTTGTGGTGGCTCCTCACAAGCCTGGCTAGAGCGTCTCTTTCTTGTTTTTGAGTGCCTTTCGGCGGTTTATTCTACCCGCTCTGTTTGCCTTTTCAAAAATATTAAAAGACCTTTATTTTTTTTAGTTTTTTGCCTCGCGTCTAAGTTAACTTTATTTTTCGACACAGGCCATTTTTAGGTCTTCCCGGTTGGGTTTCTTCTTTTTGTGCCTTTCCCTTTTTTCAGGCACCATTGTGTCCTTCGATTTGGCTGGTGCGGTTTCTCCTTCCATGTCCACGAAGACTCCCAGTGGCTTCAAGCGTTGTACTCGGTGTAACCAGACCATCTCGGAGAAGGACACCCATTCTTGGTGTCTTCAGTGCCTTGGGCCTGACCATAGCCCTGCCAACTGTATCATCTTATGAAGAAGAGGACCAAGGTTTCCCGAGAGGCTCAACGCAAAACCTTTTGGAGCCAGGTCCGGTACATCGGCATCGAGGTCGGAGGCATTGACATCGAACATCGCATCGGGAGTCACGGTAGGAATAGCTGCTTCGAGACCCCATGACACTAGGAGCAGTGAGGCATCGAGTGGGTCTCCACCTGTCTCAAGGCCTTCTGCTATGCAGGCCCCCCAGGACCGACCATTGTCGGACCTGACCCCGAGGCAATAGGAGAATTCAACGTTGTCCTCATCAGCATCTTGCTCCCTGAGCTTCTGGATGGCCTTATGCAGCGATGTGCGTCAGTATCAGGGGTGCTTGCAACTGCTATACCTCCCACTGTGGTCCTGCCTGGCCCTCATTCCACGGTGTGGCCCCTGACGCCGACGCCGCTTACAGCTCCTGTATTAACAGCCACCCAGGCTGGCACCCCCTTGACATCGGTGGAGGAAGCTTCGCCAGAGTCAAGACGGGAGCCTGCTTCTTGACGCCGTTCTCTAGGACATGGAGCCTTGGCATTGAGGCGGGCCCTGTCTCAGACGTCCCTTAGGGAGGTGCTATCCAACACCGAGGAGGAGAGGATCCCAGGTACTTTTTCTCCAACAAGTCCTATGGGATTCCTTCTGAGCCCTCCCCTCCACCTGAGAGCCTCTCTCTTACATCTTTTGTATGGGAAATGGCTAATGCCATTCCATTCCCCATAGAAGTGCAGGATGAGCCCAGGGCCAAGATGCTCGAGGTCCTGGACTACACCCCCCCCCCCCCCCCCCCCCCCCCCGCCTAAGGAGGCAGTGATTTCTCCTCTCCACGAGATACTCAAGGCAGTCCTCATACGGAACTGGGCATTCCCTCTGTCCCTGTTGCCCCCAGGAAAATTGACATCCAGTGTAGGATCCATGGTGAACCTGGGTTTGTGAAGTCCCAGTTACCTCATGATTCCATGGTGGTGGACTCCATTCTCAAGAGAGCCAGGAGTACAAGGGACTATGCCTCGGCTCCCCCAGGCAGAGAAGCTAGAACCCTGCGAAGCGCTCCCTCTGAAGCAGGCCGGGACGTTTCGCCAGTTGGTCAAGCAGCCGAAGGTGTGTCGCAAGTTCATGGCCAGGGGCATCCAGCATCTCTGCCAAAGGTATAGTGATGTGCAGATTCTCATGGCTGTGTGCTTCTGACCTGGAACATTCTGTTCAGCAGAGATTGGCAGATGCTTCTTGCCGGGAGAATAACCTTTTTAGAGAGAAGGTTGAGGAGGTCGCTGACCAGATCAAGAAACATACAGATACTATATCTTCTCTCTCCCGCCAGGCCTCTTTTGCATCTGCCTCCTCATCCAGGAGGTATTTTGGCAAGTCGCGGAGTGCTGCTTATTACTACTGTAGGTATAGGTACACTCCTGTGGCTCGCCAGCCTGCTCAGGCTGAGCCCCAGCGAGCTCGTTCTCATCAGCAGCGTGTGCCTAAGGCCTTGCTGCTGCTCAGCAAAAAGCAAGGGACGATCTTTTGACTGGCTTCATTCACAGTGTCCGTCCTGGATGACTTGCCGGGTTGGGAGGAGGTTAAAATTTTTTCACTAAAGGTGGCCTCTCATAACCTCTGACTGGTGGGTTCTTCAAATAGTCAGGCTCGGATACACCCTCAATTTGATTTCCAGACCTCAAAATTGTCCACCAAGAGCCCATTCTTTAAGCTCTCAGCACAAGCAGGTACTTGGTGGAATGGGTTTGACCGCCCTTCTCAAGGCCCATGCGGTCGAACCCATTCCACCAGGGGAAGAAGGGCAGGGATTCTATTCCAGGCACTTCCTTGTGCAGAAAAAGACAGGGGGGATGTGTCCCATCCTATCTCTAAGGGCCCTGAACAAATTCCTGCTGTGTGAAAAGTTCAGGATGGTTTCCCTAGGCACCCTTCTTCCCATGATTCAGAAAAATGATTGGCTATGCTCTCTGGACTTGGAGGATGCATATACTCACATCCCAATACTTCTAGCCCACCGGAAGTATCTTCGATTTGGACTGGGAGCACATCGCTTTCAATACCGCATATTGCCTTTAGGCCTCTCGTCAGCTCCCAGGCTGTTTACCAAGTGTATAGCAGTAGTCGCAGCTTCGCTACGCAGACTGGGAGTTCATGTTTTCTCTTATTTTGACGATTGGCTGATGAAGAGCACCTCAGAGGACGCTGCTTGGAAGTCCATGCGGATGACTATTCAGGTGCTGGAACTACTAGGGTTCGTTATCAACTTCCTCAAGTCCTATCTCCTTCTTGTTCAACAATTGGAGTTCATAGGAGCCCTGCTCGACACAAAGTTTGTCGAAGCCTACCTCCCGGAGACGCGTGCAGACAATCTTTTTTCCCTAGCGTCCAAGGTTTGTGCCTCTGAACAGGTCACAGCTCAGCAGATGTTGAGATTGTTGGGCCACATGGCTTCCACAGTGTACATATTACACCCATGGCACACCTGCTCACGAGATCTGCTCAATGGACCCTGACTTCTCAGTGGTATCAAGCCACGAGGAGTCTAGAAGATGTCATCCAAGTGTCCCCGGAGCTTGTACTCTCCCTTCAGTTGTGGACAATTCGGTCCAGTTTGACTCTGGGACTTCCATTCCAAATTCCTCAGCCGCAAAAGGTGCTGACGATAGATGCATCTCTCTGGGTTGGGGAGCTCATGTAGATGGACTCACACTCAAGGAGCTTGGGCCCTCCCAGGAAACAAATCTTCAGGTCAATCTCCTGGCGCTTCAAGTGATCTGGAACGCTCTAAGGGCTTTCAGAGATCATCTGTCTTATCAAATTATTCTAATTCAAACCAACAAGCAGGGGGCACCAGATCTCGCCGTCTGTGTCAGGATGCTGCCAGAAGTGGCATTGGGCTCGCCAGTACAGCATGTTTCTCCAAGTCATTTGTCTGGCGGGCGTAAACAACAATCTGGCCGACAAGCTGAGCAGGATAATGCAACCGCACAAGTAGTCTCTTCATATGGGCACAGCCAGCAAGATCTTCCGAGTGTGGAGCACATCCTTGGTGGATCTTTTTCCCACTCAGATCAACCACAAGGACCCTCAGTTCTGTTCCAGGCTTCAGGTCGATGACAGACTAGCGTCAGATGCCTTCCTTCTTCATTGGGGGACAGGCCTTCTGTATGCATATCCTCCAATACCTCTAGTGGAAAATACTTTCTCCGAGGACAAGCAGGCTGCTTGTTCTCACTGATGGGTGACGTCCACGGCAGCCCCTCCAATCGGAACACTTCCTAGCAAAGTCCTTTGCTAGTCCTCGCGCGCCGATGCGCACCGCGCATGCGCGGCCGTCTTCCCGCCCGAACCGGCTCGTGCCGGCCAGTCTTCTTTTGTCCGCGCTCGGTACGGTCGTGTTTCGCCGTTCGCGCCCCAAAGTTGACCTCGCGCGTCGTTTATCGACTGTGTCTTTCAAAAAAAAAAAAAAAAGGTGTCGGAAGGAGACCTTTATGGTCTTCTCCCTTCCCATACTTCCAGTTTTTGCCCCGGTAAGTTTTCTTTCGTCGTCGGGGTAGACCCTATTTAGGCCTCGGTCGAAGTTTTTCTTCCCCCTAACTTTTGCGGTGCCTTTTTCGCCATTTTGAGTTTTGATCTCGCCGGCGCGATTTTTCCGCCCATGACATCGAAGTCTTCCAGCGGCTTCAAGAAGTGCACCCAGTGCGCCCGGGTAATCTCGCTCACTGACAGGCACGCGTCGTGTCTTCAGTGTCTGGGGGCTGGGCACCGCCCGCAGGCCTGTAGTCTGTGTTCCCTTTTACAACAGCGGACTCAGGTAGCGAGATTGGCCCAGTGGAACGTTTTATTCTCGGGCTCTTCGTCGGCATCGGCACCGGGAGTATCGACTGCATCGACGTCGTCGGCGCCTGGACCTTCATCTTCGTCCCCGAGTGCATCGAGGCATCGGCCCTCTGCATCGGGGCGTCATCAGAAGTCGGCGTCGGTGGTATCGAGACCTCCTCGTCTGCTGATGTCGTCGGAGGGTGGTGCTTCGTCTGGAGTGCAGGTGAGGGCTGTCCATTCCCCTGCTGGTGGCGGTGAGCCTTCGGGTGGGTCTCCCCCCACCCTGAGGGCTCCTGCGGTACAGCCCCCCCGAGACCGACCTCCTTCGGCCTTGGCCCCGAGGAAGAGACGGCTGGATTCTACGTCCTCCTCGTCGGTGCCGGGAAGCTCCAGTGACATGCTTCGTTCCAAGAAGTCGAAGAAGCATCGTCACCGGTCTCCTTCCCGTGTCGGCACCGAAAGCTCTGGGTCGCCGAGGGAGTCGGCACCCAGTAGGCATCGGCACCGAGAGGACCGCTCGCCCTCCGTTCAAGAGGTGTCGATGTGCTCCCCTTTGGACAGCCCGGAACAGCCTCCACGCCCGGAACAGACTCTGACATCGACGCCTGCATCGACTTCCATGCCTTTTTCTGCAGCCGCTCTGAACGAGAGCCGTTCTCCCAGAGATCCTGGGAGAGCTGTTGCGCCCTACCCCTCCGGTACCGGGGGTGCTTGCGCCACCGGTACTGTTGAGTGAGGCGCCGGCTGGCCCTTTGCCCGGGGTGAGGTCTCCGGCATCGGTACCGCGTGCAGTATCGACTGCGGTCGCCTCCCAGGAAGGCTCCCCGACTACGTCGGCGGAGGGAGCTTCGCCGGTGCGGGCGAGGGAGTCTACCTCTCGACGCTCCCACCGTGGCCGTGGTTCCACAGAGTCGAGCCGGGCACGGTTGCAGACACAGGTCCGTGAACTTGTGTCTGACACCGAGGGTGAGGCCTCGTGGGAAGAAGAGGAAGACATCAGATATTTCTCTGACGAGGAGTCTGAGGGTCTTCCTTCTGATCCCTCTCCTGAAAGGCAGCTTTCTCCTCCCGAGAGTCTGTCTTTCGCTTCCTTTGTCCGGGAGATGTCTACGGCCATCCCCTTCCCGGTGGTTGTGGAGGACGAGCCCAGGGCTGAAATGTTTGAGCTCCTGGACTATCCTTCTCCACCTAAGGAAGCGTCCACAGTACCCATGCATCATGTCCTCAAAAAGACATTGCTGGCGAACTGGACCAAGCCATTAAGTAATCCCCACATTCCCAAGAAGATTGAGTCCCAGTACCGAATCCATGGGGACCCAGAGCTGATGCGCATTCAGTTGCCTCATGACTCTGGAGTTGTGGATTTGGCCCTAAAGAAGGCCAAGAGTTCTAGGGAGCATGCTTCGGCGCCCCCGGGCAAGGACTCTAGAACCTTGGACTCCTTTGGGAGGAAGGCCTACCATTCCTCTATGCTCGTGGCCAAAATTCAGTCGTACCAGCTCTACACGAGCATACACATGCAGAACAATGTGCGGCAGTTGGCGGGCTTGGTGGACAAGCTCCCCCCTGAGCAATCAAGCCATTTCAGGAGGTGGTCAGGCAGCTGAAGGCGTGCAGGAAATTCCTGGCCAGAGGGGTGTATGACACCTTTGATGTTGCGTCCAGGGCCGCTGCTCAAGGTGTGGTGATGCGCAGACTCTCATGGCTGCGTGCCTCCGACCTGGAGAATAGAATCCAGCAGCGGATTGCGGACTCGCCTTGCCGTGCGGACTATATTTTTGGAGAAAAAGTCGAACAGGTGGTAGAGCAACTCCACCAGCGGGACACCGCATTCGACAAGTTCTCCCGCCGGCAGCCTTCAGCCTCTACCTCTACAGGTAGAAGATTTTTGGGGGGAAGGAAGACTGTTCCCTACTCTTCTGGTAAGCGTAGGTACAATCCTCCTTCTCGACAGCCTGCGGCCCAGGCTAAGCCCCAGTGCGCTCGCTCTCGTCAGCAGCGTGCGCCTCAGCAAGGCCCCTCGGCTCCCCAGCAAAAGCAAGGGACGAGCTTTTGACTGGCTCCAGCAGAGCATAGCCGACATCCAAGTGTCAGTGGCGGGCGACCTGCCAGTCGGAGGGAGGTTGAAAGCTTTTCACCAAAGGTGGCCTCTCATAACCTCCGATCAGTGGGTTCTGCAAATAGTCCGGCAAGGATACACCCTCAATTTGGCCTCAAAACCTCCAAATTGTCCACCGGGAGCTCAATCCTACAGCTTCCAACACAAGCAGGTACTTGCAGAGGAACTCTCCGCCCTTCTCAGCGCCAGTGCGGTCGAGCCCCTGCCATCCGGGCAAGAAGGGCTGGGATTCTATTCCAGGTACTTCCTTGTGGAAAAGAAAACAGGGGGGATGCGTCCCATCCTAGACCTAAGGGCCCTGAACAAATATCTGGTCAAAGAAAAGTTCAGGATGCTTTCCCTGGGCACCCTTCTCCCCATGATTCAGCAAAACGATTGGCTATGCTCTCTGGACTTGAAGGACGCCTACACGCACATCCCGATACTGCCAGCTCACAGACAGTATCTGCGATTTCAGCTGGGCACACGTCACTTCCAGTACTGTGTGCTACCCTTTGGGCTCGCCTCTGCGCCCAGAGTGTTCACGAAGTGCTTGGCTGTAGTAGCAGCGGCACTTCGCAGACTGGGGGTACATGTGTTCCCATATCTCGACGATTGGCTGGTGAAGAACACATCCGAGGCAGGAGCCCTGCAGTCCATGCAGATGACTATTCGCCTCCTGGAGCTACTGGGGTTTGTGATAAATTATCCAAAGTCCCACCTTCTCCCAGTGCAGAAACTCGAATTCATAGGAGCTCTGCTGGATTCTCGGACGGCTCGAACCTATCTCCCAGAGACGAGAGCCAACAACTTGTTGTCCCTCGTCTCGCGGGTGCGAGTGTCCCAGCAGATCACAGCTCGGCAGATGTTGAGATTGCTGGGCCACATGGCCTCCACAGTTCATGTGACTCCCATGGCCCGCCTTCACATGAGATCTGCCCAATGGACCCTAGCTTCCCAGTGGTTTCAGGCTGCTGGGGATCTAGAAGACGTGATCTACCTGTCCACGAGTTTTCTCAAATCCCTGTATTGGTGGACGATTTGGTCCAATTTGACTCTGGGACGTCCTTTCCAAATTCCTCAGCCACAAAAAGTGCTGACCACGGATGCGTCTCTCCTGGGGTGGGGAGCTCATGTCGATGGGCTTCACACCCAAGGAAGCTGGTCCTTCCAGGAACGCGATCTGCAGATCAATCTTCTGGAGTTACGAGCGATCTGGAACGCTCTGAAGGCTTTCAGAGATCGGCTGTCCCACCAAATTATCCAAATTCAGACAGACAAACCAGGTTGCCATGTATTACGTCAACAAGCAGGGGGGCACCGGATCTCGCCCCCTGTGTCAGGAAGCCGTCAGCATGTGGCTCTGGGCTCGCCGTCACGACATGGTGCTCCAAGCCACATATCTGGCAGGCGTAAACAACAGTCTGTCCGACAGGTTGAGCAGGATTATGCAACCTCACGAGTGGTCGCTCAATTCCTGTGTAGTGCGGCAGATCTTCCAAGTGTGGGGCACCCCCTTGGTAGATCTCTTCGCATCTCAAGCCAACCACAAAGTCCCTCAGTTCTGTTCCAGGCTTCAGGCCCACGGCAGGCTGGCATCGGATGCCTTCCTCCTGGACTGGGGGGAGGGTCTGTTGTATGCTTATCCTCCCATACCTCTGGTGGGGAAGACTTTGTTGAAACTCAAGCAAGACCGAGGCACCATGATTCTGATTGCTCCCTTTTGGCCGCGTCAGATCTGGTTCCCTCTTCTTCTGGAGTTGTCCTCCGAAGAACCGTGGAGATTGGAGTGTTTTCCGACCCTCATCACACAGGACGAAGGGGCGCTTCCACCCTCCGGTCCCTGGCTCTCACGGCCTGGATGTTGAGAGCGTAGACTTTGCCTCTTTGGGTCTGTCAGAGGGTGTCTCCCGTATCTTGCTTGCTTCCAGGAAAGATTCCACTAAGAGGAGTTACTTCTTTCTGTGGAGGAGGTTTGCCGTCTGGTGTGACAGCAAGGCCCTAGATCCTCGCTCTTGTCCTACACAGACCCTGCTTGAATACCTTCTGCACCTGTCTGAGTCTGGTCTCAAGACCAACTCTGTAAGGGTTCACCTTAGTGCAATCAGTGCATACCATTACCGTGTGGAAGGTAAGCCGATCTCAGGACAGCCTTTAGTTGTTCGCTTCATGAGAGGTTTGTTTTTGTCAAAGCCCCCTGTCAAGCCTCCTACAGTGTCATGGGATCTCAATGTCGTTCTCACCCAGCTGATGAAACCTCCTTTTGAGCCACTGAATTCCTGCCATCTGAAGTACTTGACCTGGAAGGTCATTTTCTTGGTGGCAGTTACTTTAGCTCGTAGAGTCAGTGAGCTTCAGGCCCTGGTAGCCCAGGCCCCTTACACTAAATTTCATCATAACAGAGTAGTCCTCCGCACTCACCCTAAGTTCTTGCCAAAGGTTGTGTCGGAGTTCCATCTGAACCAGCCAATTGTCTTGCCAACATTTTTTCCCCGTCCTCATTCCTGCCCTGCTGAACGTCAGCTGCACACATTGGACTGCAAGAGAGCATTGGCCTTCTACCTGGAGCGGACACCGCCCAACAGACAGTCCGCCCAATTGTTTGTTTCTTTTGATCCCAACAGGAGGGGAGTGGCTGTGGGAAAACGCACCATATCCAATTGGCTAGCAGATTGCATTTCCTTCACTTACGCCCAGGCTGGGCTGGCTCTTGAGGGTCATGTCACGGCTCATAATGTTAGAGCCATGGCAGCGTCGGTAGCCCACTTGAAGTCAGCCACTATTGAAGAGATTTCCAAAGCTGCGACGTGGTCATCTGTCCACACATTCACATCTCATTACTGCCTGCAGCAGGATACCCGACGCGACAGTCGGTTCGGGCAGTCAGTACTTCAGAATCTGTTCAGGGTTTAGAATCCAACTCCACCCTCCTAGGCCCATGTTTGTTCTGTTCCAGGCTGCACTCTACATAAGTACATAAGTAGTGCCATACTGGGAAAGACCAAAGGTCCATCTAGCCCAGCATCCTGTCACCGACAGTGGCCAATCCAGGTCAAGGGCACCTGGCACGCTCCCCAAACGTAAAAACATTCCAGACAAGTTATACCTAAAAATGCGGAATTTTTCCAAGTCCATTTAATAGCGGTCTATGGACTTGTCCTTTAGGAATCTATCTAACCCCTTTTTAAACTCCGTCAAGCTAACCGCCCGTACCACGTTCTCCGGCAACGAATTCCAGAGTCTAATTACACGTTGGGTGAAGAAAAATTTTCTCCGATTCGTTTTAAATTTACCACACTGTAGCTTCAACTCATGCCCTCTAGTCCTAGTATTTTTGGATAGCGTGAACAGTCGCTTCACATCCACCGATCCATTCCACTCATTATTTTATACACTTCTATCATATCTCCCCTCAGCCGTCTCTTCTCCAAGCTGAAAAGCCCTAGCCTTCTCAGCCTCTCTTCATAGGAAAGTCGTCCCATCCCCACTATCATTTTCGTCGCCCTTCGCTGTACCTTTTCCAATTCTACTATATCTTTTTTGAGATACGGAGACCAGTATTGAACACAATACTCCAGGTGCGGTCGCACCATGGAGCGATACAACGGCATTATAACATCCGCACACCTGGACTCCATACCCTTCCTAATAACACCCAACATTCTATTCGCTTTCCTAGCCGCAGCAGCACACTGAGCAGAAGGTTTCAGCGTATCATCGACGACGACACCCAGATCCCTTTCTTGATCCGTAACTCCTAACGCGGAACCTTGCAAGACGTAGCTATAATTCGGGTTCCTCTTACCCCACATGCATCACTTTGCACTTGTCAACATTGAACTTCATCTGCCACTTGCACGCCCATTCTCCCAGTCTCGCAAGGTCCTCCTGTAATTGTTCACATTCCTCCTGCGACTTGACGACCCTGAATAATTTTGTGGTAAATTTTGTGGTAAATTTTTTAGGTCAATCTCAGTTATGTCCTCGCCGTTGCGAGGCCCAATTGACCATGGTTGTTGTTTTGAGTGAGCCTGGGGGCTAGGGATACCCCATCAGTGAGAACAAGCAGCCTGCTTGTCCTCGGAGAAAGCGAATGCTACATACCTGTAGAAGGTATTCTCCGAGGACAGCAGGTTGATTGTTCTCACAAACCCGCCCACCTCCCCTTTGGAGTTGTGTCTTCCCTTCTCTTTGTCTTGCTACATATGAGACTGGCCGGCACGAGCTGGTTCAGGCGGGAAGACGGCCGCGCATGCGCGGTGCGCATCGGTGCGCGAGGACTAGCAAAGGACTTTGCTAGGAAGTGTTCCGATTGGAGGGGCTGCCGTGGACGTCACCCATCAGTGAGAACAATCAGCCTGCTGTCCTCGGAGAATACCTTCTACAGGTATGTAGCATTCGCTTTGTTGAAACTCAAGCAAGACCATAGAACCATGATTCTGATCACACCATACTGGCCGTCTTCTTCTGGAATTGTCCTCTGAAGAACCGTGGAGATTGGAGTGTTTTCCGACCCTCATTACACAGAATGAGGGGTCACTTCTACATCCCGACCTCCAGTCTCTGGCTCTCACGGCTTGGATGTTGAGAGCCTAGAATTTGCTTCCTTGCATCTTTTGGAGGGTGGCTCCCCGGGTCTTGCTGGCTTCCAGGAAAGATTCCACTAAGCGGTATTACTCTTTTAAATGGAGGGGGTTTGCTGTCTGGTGTGAGAGCAGGGCCCTAGATCCCCTTACTTGTTCTACACAGACCCTGCTTAAATATCTTCTACACTTGTCCAAGTCTAGTCTCAAGACCAACTCAAGGTTCACCTTAGTGCAATTAGTGCTTATCAACATGTAGAGGGTAAGCCCGTCTCTGGACAGCCTTTAGCTGTTCGCTTCACGAGAGGATTGTTTTTCTCAAAGCCCCCTGTCAAACCTCTGCCGGTGTCATGGGATCTCAATGTCGTTCTCACTCAGCTGGTGAAAGCTCTTTTTGAGCCGTTGAATTCATGTCAGTGAGCTTCAGGCCTTAGTGGATGCACTTTATACTAAGTTTCATCACAACAGAGTAATCCTCCGCCCGAACCCAAAGATGGTGCCATCTGAACCAGTTGATTGTCTTGCCAACATATTTTCCCCGACCTCATGCCCATCCTGGCGAAAGCAGCTTGCACACCGTGGACTGCAAGAAAGCGTTGGCCTTTTACATGGAATGGACAAAGCCCTTCAGACCGCCCAGCTTTTTGTTTCGTTTGATCACAACAGGATGGGGGTCGCCTTCGAGAAACGCACTGTATCCAATTGGCTGGTAGATGGTAGATTGCATTTCCTTCGCTTATGCCCAGGCTGGGCTGACCTTGGAGGGTCCTGTCACGGCTCATAATGTCAGAGCCATGGCTGCGTCGGTAGCCCACTTGAAGTCCGCCTCCGTTGAGGAGATTTGCAAAGCTGCGGCCTGGTCTTCAGTCCACACATTCACATCTCACTACTGACTTGAGCAGGATACCTGATGCGACAGTTGGTTTGGGCAGTCACTGTTGCACAATCTGTTTGGGGTCTAGAATCCAAATCCACTCCTGTTTTATTCTGTTCCAGGCTCCACTCTCATCTAGTTTGTATATAGTTGCGAGGCCCAGTTGACCAATGTTTTTTGTTTTGGGTGAGCCTGAATGCTAGGGATTCCCCACTTGAGTGAATAAGCAATCCTGCTTGTCCTCGGAAAAAGCGAAGATATTTACCTGTAGCAGGTATTCTCTGAGGACAGAAGGCTTCTTATTCTCAAAATCCCGCCCACCTCCCCTTGGAGTTGTCTATTTGCATGTTTTTATTTGATTTTTGCTTTTGTATTAAACTAAGGCAGACACGTTCGCGCGGCAAGCAAGAAGGCATGAGCGCTGGAGCGTGGCTCACGCTCTTTAAAGCTCTGGTTCTTTCTGTGGCAGATTTGCTGGGCCAGGTGACACGGATAAGTGTCTACCCACTTGTGAGAGTAAGAAGCCTGCTGTCCTCGGAGAATACCTGCTACAGGTAAGTATCTTTGCTCCGTTCAAATCACAAGTCAGGAACCTTGGAATACAGCTAGACTCAACACTGTTGTTAGTTAATCCCCCAAATCCAAGCAATCTTCAATAGCTGCTTCTATACTTTGCGACAACTACGCTGCCTCTCTCCTTACATTGAGAAGGCAAGTCTTGTCACAGTTGTGCATGCCATGATAACATCAATACTAGATTACTGAAATGCACGCTATATTGGTGTGACAACAGAGGGTCTGCACCAGTTCCAGTTGATTCAGAATGCTGCAGTAAGACTAAGATTGACACCGTCTGCACATACTATAACAGGACATGTTTATGCATTCCTACCCTAGGTAAGATAATATTGAAGCACCTTTCTGACCTTATGTGCAACTTCCTTTAAATTAGTTCCCTTATTTTCTAACTCCTGTTACTCTTATCTATCTGTACGTTCCATCTTTGCTTATACCCTATGCTGTCTATTAAAATGTTTTTTTGCTTATTGTGTTGACATTGTAATGTTGCATACTATGCCATCCTTTATTTTGTTATTTGAATATTTATACTGCTGTAATTGTTTGTTGCTTATATTTGACTTGCGGTACACCGCGTTGAGAGAATTCCTTCAAAAATGCAATAAATAAATACTGTATATCTGTTGGCATAAAGGAGTGTATCTAATCTCTTTGTGATGCGTACCCAAATTTGAAATTGGGCTCTATATGCATTGTATTTAAATGGTTTCAGTATGACAGCACCAACCGTTATAATAGATTTGTTCTGCTTTTGCAGTTGAACAAACTTATATAATGCTGTTTTGTGCAGTCTGATTCCTTTAGTGGTATCACTGTGAATTTTTTTATATGAGCGGTCTTGTGTATGAAAGGGATCTGTGCTACCATATTTAATACACTGACTTTAGAGACTGAACAATTTCATAGGACAAAACTGATTCACTCATGCTGCCGTTATGGAACATATCTTAGTAGTGATGATAGTTTTTCTCTAGTGGTTTGAATACAGTGGGAAAAAAAATATAGAGAGAGAAACGTAATCTGCTTATGAAGTTTTCCATTTCTTTGAGTGGTGGGAAGAGTTAATTCTGTAGTTGAATTTATTTTATTTTTTTTAAATTAAATTTCTTGATTTTCCCTATATACCTCAGAATAAATTATAAATAAAAATAGTCTAACACAAACAATATTAAAGCATAATAATCCTTGAAAACTCACAAGAGCCAGCAGATATTGGCCCATGTTCTTGCTGCTGTAGGCTTGTTCAGACAGTCAAGATTTTAATTTGCTGTAGAATAATAAAGACTTGATTTCCAGCCAAAACTCAATACAAACACTATTCCAAGATGGGGAATGCAGTAGCTAAATATCCTCATCCTGGTAATCACTGGTTTAATGGAGCATACTCGAGGTGGGTAACAATCCTTGTTGGGATGACCTTAGATTTTTCTGATGCATAACAGCGATTCCACCAAGAGTTGAAGCATTGCTATTGGGAAAAGGTGGAAACAGGACCTTGAACTTCAAGTGACATTCAACAGGCAACCAATGCAACTCTTTCAAAATAGGACTGATAATGTTTGTTAGACTTGGCACCTGTTGGAAGCCTAGCCACCATATTTTGAAGGAACTGCAGGCATTTCAAACTTGAAAGTGGAAAGTCTTGATACCAAGTTAATTAGGCTAATTCAGAGGTAGGCAATTCCAGTCTTCGAGAGCTACAGGCAGGTCAGGTTTTCAGGATATCCATAATGAATATGCAGGAGATAGATTTGCATACCAAGGAGGCAGTGCTTGCAAATCTATCTCCTGCATATTCATTGTGGATATCCTGAAAACCTGACCTGCCTGCAGCTCTCGAGGACCAGAGTTGCCTACCCCTGGGCTAATTGAATTCTACCTGTCAAGTGATATTTGCAAAAATAAATGTGATTTTCATATTCAGAGAGGAAAGCATAAGCATCCTTTTGGTGAGAGAAACTCCAAGGTAGCATTGCAGTATTATTTCTGGGTCCTTTGGATCAAGCTCTCCTGAACTCACTCTGTCTCTTTTTCAGCTGACCCATGGCGTCATGAACAAGGAGCTCAAGTACTGCAAAAACCCTGAAGACTTGGAGTGCAATGAGAATGTGAAACACAAAACCAAGGAGTACATCAAAAAATACATGCAGAAATTTGGATCTGTTTACAGGCCCAAAGAAGACATGGACATGGAGTAACCTTTGGTTTTTGCCCCAAAACAGACACATGAATTCAATGAACTAAAACAAAACTGTTTGGACCTGAGGGACAAGAATCCGATGATCCTTTAGAAGGAGCAGTTCATCTTCCAGGGAACTTCACGTTGACAGTATCTTATGATTCTAAGACCTGAATAACACAGAAGTGTGTTTTTCTGTGTGTCCCTGATTACACGGTTATAGAACAGGGATAGGGGAAGGAGGGGCACAGGAAAAGGATGACATTTTTCCAGAGGGTTTTGCTTTTTTGCCCCATCCTATCTGAAATCCTTCCCTCCCCATCAGTCCACCTGGGTCCCAAACAGTGGTGGTGCTGGAATGCGCAGTATCTCATGCGCAACCTTTGTGAGTGTGTGTGTGTGTGAGTCCAGAATCTGTATTATAGTTTAACGTATATGTGAATATATTGAAAAAAAAAATTTGTGCTTATAGTCCACCCGCTGGTTATCACGGGAACACTTTGTAAGGGTAGTGCTGTTCTCTTGCAAGGTTTTATTCTGTTATCATGTATATACTTCACAACCAGCTGCCTTGTGTTCATCTCCCACCCTACCAGTGCATTTTTCTCTCTTTATCTCTCTTCCCCCCCACCCCCCCAACCCCTGGCAGCCTTGTGCTTTGTTGATAAGATTGATTTTTTTTTTTTTTTTTTGCTTAAATCATTTTACTTTATTCAATTTTTACTGAACTTTTTATGTAAAAAAAATAAAGAAATAATTTGCCTACAACAAAATGTAAGTAAAAATGTAAGGAAAATTGTCACTGTACATACTTTTGTGAATTAAATGACAAAATTGAAAAATGTGTATGTAATGACCTGTGAGCAGAAAAGCATAAGAAGGAATTTTCTGTTTCTTTTTCTCCCAGTGTAGATAGATTTTGCTATATACAGGTATAAAACTCAACATAAGCCGGCCTCCTTGGCAAAGTCTCTTATTTTATTTTGCATACCAGAGTAGTTTTGTTTAGATGTTGACAATGAGCCCCAGGGCAAACCAAATGATATAAAAATTAATTTTCATTGCACTATTCTGATGAAACACAAGAGGTCATCGTCTTCAAATTTCTTTACTTCCTCCCTTTGCTGTTATATGCTGTTCCCACTAGTCCTTTAAGTACTCTTATTAGGGAAGGATTGCTCCAGCATCTACATCAGTGGTATTCACTCCCAGTCCTCAAGAGTTGCCAGTTGGTCAGGCTTTCAGTATACCTTTTATGAGTATGCAAGAGAGATTTGCATACAATGGAGGTGATAGGCATGCATATCTTTTGTGCATATTCATTAAGGATGTCCTGAAACCTCACATGTTGATGGCCCTCAAGGACTGGGAGTATAGACCAAGGATCTAGACCACAAAACTTTAACAATGGAACTGCTCTCCCAGGGATCAGAACTTTTTTTTTTTTAATAGAATTTAAACATAATCATCACAAGTAATCATGCTTACAGAAATTACAGGGGAAAGTAGTAATCCAAAAATAATTTTACAAGAGAAAATCAAAATCCCTGATATTTCAGTTTAGCCCACAATACAATGTGGGGCAGAGTTAGTATAATTGGAGTACTTAAGTAAAAGTGGGGTAAAAAAGGAAAATACATTAACAACCAACTACTACCCTACATCATTAAATAAATAAAATAAATCATTAAGTTTCAACAACAGGCGGAGGCAGTTGCTATGGACAATGTCTTTAAATCAAGAAATGTAATTGGTCTAGTATATGAATTTATTTGCATTCTGCAGAGGGAAATAAGTATTTGATCCCCCACCAACCAGTAAAGATCTGGCCTACGATCAGGTAGATGCTCCAAATCAACTCGTTACCTGCATGACAGACAGCTGTCGGCAATGGTCACCTGTATGAAAGACACCGTCCACAGACTCAGTGAATCAGTCAGACTCTAACCTCTACAAAATGGCCAAGAGCAAGGAGCTGTCTAAGGATGTCAGGGACAAGATCATACACCTGCACAAGGCTGGAATGGGCTACAAAACCATCAGTAAGACGCTGGGCGAGAAGGAGACAACTGTTGGTGCCATAGTAAGAAAATGGAAGAAGTACAAAATGACTGTCAATCGACAAAGATCTGGGGCTCCACGCCAAATCTCACCTCGTGGCGTATCCTTGATCATGAGGAAGGTTAAAATCAGCCTACAACTACAAGGGGGGAACTTGTCAATGATCGCAAGGCGCTGGACCACTGTCACCACGACAACCATTGGTAACACATTACGACATAACGATTGCAACCTGCAGTTGCCGCAAGGTCCCCCTGCTCCGGAAGGCACATGTGCGGCCCGTCTGAAGTTTGCCAGTGAACAACCTGGATGATGCCGAGAGTGATTGGGAGAAGTGCTGGTGGTCAGATGAGACAAAAATTGAGCTCTTTGGCATGACTCAATCGCCGTGTTTGGAGAAGAGAAATGCCTGCCTATGACCCAAAGAACACCGTCCCCACTGTCAAGCATGGAGGTGAAATGTTATGTTTGGGGGTGTTTCTCTGCTAAGGGCACAGGACTACTTCCCACCGCATCAATGGGAGAATGGATGGGCCATGTACCGTACAATTCTGAGTGACAACCTCCTTCCCTCCGCCAGGGCCTTAAAAAGGGTCGTGGCTGGGTCTTCCAGCACGACAATGACCCAAAACATACAGCCAAGGCCACAAAGGAGTGGCTCAGGAAGAAGCACATTAGGGTCATGGAGTGGCCTAGTAAAAAAATATATATATATATACACTGAGCATTCAGATATTTCACCAAACACTTGCAAGGATAACATAAAAAGAATAAAGCACCCAAAGACATTTTCTTGCCACATGGCTAGAAACAATTTATGTCTCTCCAGTGTGGCTCTAGCCACATCAGGGTATATCCATATTCTTTGTCCCAGATATTGCAAATCTGGATTACGAAAATATAGTCTCAGAACAAGGTTTAAATTTTGTTCAAGGACGAAGCTCACCAATAACGTAGCTCTTTCCTGGATTTCCTCAGTAGAAGATTCAAATATTGCAGAAGTATCATGAACTTTTTGATTATTAGACTCAATCCTAATTCTTCTCTGAGGCAAATAGTAGACCTTATTAACTGGAGGAAAAGATGTATCTCTCATCCCAAAAGCTTGTACCAAAAAGTTCTTCCATGTAATCATTGGAGTTCGTCCATAAATCTTAGGAAAATTCAAAATTTGTAAATTTAAATGTCTTAGGTAATTTTCGACTTGCTCCAATTTTCTGTGCATCATAAGTTTATCCTTAACGAGCTCGCTAACCACTTGCTGGTTTTCTTGAATCTTGACCTGCACCTCTGATACATCATTCTGCAGCTTTTGAGTTGTAACTTCTGAGACAATTGCCCAACAGTATTAACCAAAGAGGATAAATTCAAAGAACATTCAGTAATCCCAGAGTCTATTTTCACCAGCATCTGCCAAATTGTAAAGATAGCAACATACCTGAGGTACCAGAGGACTCTTGAGTCCCATTCCTGGAACTGGTAACCACAGCCAACAAAACTGGGCCACCCTCACGCAGCTCTGGCTGCTGCAAGGCAGTTTCT
The DNA here is from genome assembly GCF_901765095.1 of Microcaecilia unicolor. Taxonomy (NCBI): domain Eukaryota; kingdom Metazoa; phylum Chordata; class Amphibia; order Gymnophiona; family Siphonopidae; genus Microcaecilia; species Microcaecilia unicolor. The sequence goes on along the minus strand of NC_044031.1, from coordinate 48,086,114 downwards.
CCTCTTCCTGGAGCCACCTGTTCTCCTTCCAGTGCCAGGTGCTGTTCCTGAACCTCAGATTTATTGACAACATATGTCCATCATCGGAACAGCATTAAAAGATTTTGTGACTTGGATTAATTCCTTGGATGAATTTATAGTTTACAGTTTCTTATACTGAAAAAGGTTTCATTTTTGGATACTACTGTCTCAAAAGATCAGAATCGATTAACTACTACAGTATATCGAAAGTCTATGGACAGAAATAATTACTTGCAATATTCCAGTTGTCATCCATGCCAAATGAAGAGAGCTGTTCCTTTAGTCAGTTCCTTCAAATTAGGAGAATTTGTAGCTCTTTAAGGGAGTTTTAACAGCAAGCCTATTTATTGAGTCAATGGTTTCTGCCTAAGGAATATCCCTCTAAGGCAGTGCGTCAGGTTTACCGTCATGCACGCTATGCCAATCCAAAATTACTGTTGAAATATACTTAGAAAGAACCACAGGAGGAACAAATGTGTTCTATCTCATTCTGATAAATCATCTGCTATTGCACGTAGTATCTATAAACATTGGCATATTCTTCAGCTATATCAGGTGTTCTGCCATGGCCCCTGTGTAGCGTTTTCCAGAGGAAGAAATTTTTCTAATTATCTGGTGTCTTCCACTTGTATGTCAGAATTTGAGGATAAAAACTTGATTCCATGAGCCATAAACCCTGTGGATGTTGCAAAGCTTGACCTATGTCCATAACTTGTTCTATTTGGTATCATCCCACTACTCAAAAAAGCTACAGGTTGAGAGCTACTACAGACTGTTCTTCAGGTAGTGTCATTTGACCCTGTTTAATGTTATATGTGGGATGAACTATCAGGACAATTAGACAAAGGCTGAATGAACACTGCAGTAGATTAAAGAACAGAGTTTTATCAGCTATGGTCAGCCATTTTGCATTGAGTTTAATCATAATTTTGTTGACATGCAATGGTTGATCATAGAACAAGTCTCAGCAGTTACAAGGGGATCGTGAGGCTTATTTAGCTTTGCGAAAACAAAATACTGGATTTTTTAATTAGATTCTTTGGCTCCCACTAGATTGAATAATTATATTGAATGGAATGCTGCTATTTGATTGGTGTCAGAATTGTGTCAATTTAGTGATGTCAGTACGTTTTATGGAAGTTTGTTCCAGTGGCGTAGCCAGACAGCCAGTTTTGGGTGGGCACAAAAATTTCCCTGCCCCACCCTACCCCCACTTCAAAATATAAATATTTTAGCTAATGAGGATCCCCAAGCTCTGTCAGCTGAAGACCTTCTCAGAAGGTGGCCAGAACTCTCTTTTACCAAGCTTGGCAGGCAGCAACAATGACCCTAAGCCACTGATGCCGGCACCCCACACAAGCTTAGTTGTCGATGGTTCAAAGATGCTGTTGCCAACTGCAGAGCTTGGTAGAAGGGAGTTCTGGCTGTCTTTGGAGGAAGTCCTTAGCTGTGGATGTTTGGGGATCCTCACCAGCTATAAAGCAAGGGTTAGGACTGGTGTTAGACCTGCTTGGGCCCAGGTCAGAAAATAAAGGAAGGCCTTCCTCCCTGATTCCCTCTCCTCTCTGCCTCACCTTCGATTTCCCACCTACCATTACTATCATTCCAACAGACCTTCACCAAATACAGAACAAGTGATCACAAATTAGAAATATGACAAAAATTGAATGGGAACCCCCAAGAAGTTAAGTTTAGCATTACTGCAACACTGGAGACATAAAACAGAAACACATTTCCTTTTCTACTGAACACAATACAAAGACATTTACTATGCCAATTTCCAAAAGCTAATATATTCCATTTAAAACATTCAAAATAAAATGCTTTGTTTCTACCTTTGTTGTCTGGACATTTTATTTTTCCATCTTGCTGGTTCCAATTTCTGTTTCCTGCGTTCCTGTCTGTCATCTGCTAATTCTTCAAGTGGTTGCAGTCCATTTGTCTTTTCTCCTTTCTCCTGCCTTCCCTCACTACTACTGCTTCTGACATATTGATCATTCCTTTTTAGCTCGTTCCTGCCTCTCACCCTTCTTCTCCTCTTTTTTTACTTTTCAACTACATTTTTCCCTCTTTCTCTCCTCACCACTACCTGTGTACCTCTCCCTCCTCATCCACCCCCTCTCATTCCCACTGTCCACCATCTCTGTCTCCCCCTCCCTTGTGTTCTGGGTTAAACAACTCTCCCTTCCCATGCAGCATCTTTCCCTTCCCTCTACAATCATGTCCAACATTTCTCTCTCCCCTCTATCCTATGTCTAACATTTCTTTCTTCCTCCTCTTCACCCCTGTGTTCAACACTTCCCCCTCTCTTGCCACCTATCCCCTCCCTATGCAGCATGTCTCCCTCCTCTCAACCTCATATGCAAAATTTCTCTCACCCCTCCACCCCTTTGCTGCATATCTCCCTTCTTCCTGCCCTGCAGCATCTCCTCCCCCATGCAGCATCTTTCTTCCATGTTTCCTCCCCCTGTGCAGCATCTTTCTTCCATGTTCCCTCCCCCTGTGCAGTATCTTTCCCCCATGTTCCCTCCCCCTCAGCACTTGTCCCTTGTCTTCCACCGTACATCATCTGTCCCCAGGCTTCTCGCCCTCTGTGCAGCATTTTTCCCCCATCTTCCCTCACCGTCATGCAGCATCTTTTGCCCCCTTCCTTACTCTTTCCTATCCCACCCACAACTCTCATGCTTCTATGGGTTAGCGGCAGCGATTTCTACATGCTGCCTGGTGCTCAACGATCTCATTGCAGCCGCTAAGCGCTAACTACTACTACTACTACTTAACATTTCTAGAGCCTAGAAGCCTGTTTTCTGCTCAGTCAAGATACGGCAGAAAACAGAAGTTGTGGCAGAGGAGAAGCTTCCAGGCTAGCGTTTAGCTGCAAGGAGGTTGTTGAGTGGCAGGCAGCATGTGGGAATCGCTGCGACCAGCGGAAGCTACTTTAGGGACACCGCTGCTGGCTGAGCGTAGGCCCACCCATGGCTATGCCCCTGGTTTGTTCCTTTTAGGACTATGCTGCCATGCTGTGCAATTTCAAAATGGAAGATCTGTTGTCACTGTAGCACTGGGGTCCCTTGAAACAGGGATTTCTGTTGGATGTCTAGCACAGTTAGAGAAATAGCGACGGAATACAAAGCTAAGATAAATTTGCTCCTTTGGGTTCTTGAATATACCGGTGCTGTTTTTTTGGTCAGTGTATGGACTTTTTTTTTTAACACCTTTTGACAATTGTTTTCAGTCAATGGATTTATGTGACTTTGATTATACAGATTCCTATTGAATTTTTCATAATCCTGCATTGATATATAAATAAATATAAACTATAAAATAAGTGTTTGATATAAAAAAAATAAAATTAAGGGATACAAAATTAGGAGCACTAATGATATATAGCGCTTCTTGAGTGAGCCATTCTCAGCTATTCTCACTATTAAGCTCGGCTGTGGATACAGCCTATACTGAACTCTTCCTTTGCTCCCTTTTCGTAAACCAAGTTTCACAGGTTTATGCAATTCTCTAGGCATCTGATATAACTTATGCTTTTTGGGATTGACTGGGTTTTTTTTTTTTTTTTGCTGCTCCACCAGCGGCAACCATAGCAGAGGACTGGCCCGGGGAAACCACTGGAAGAGGTTGGGCATAGCACTGGATGGTCTGCTGAGCTGGCCCTGCTAAATTCTGCTGAGCCAGGTAGGTCAGAACCTTACCCTGCGCTTCGGAGCTATTAAAGAAAGCTAAACAAAAAAGTAAAAAATCTGCAGGAGCTCCTCCTGTTCCTCAAGACACTGCCACCATCTTGACTCCCCCCCCCCCCCCCCCCCGACAACTCTTGAGAGGTGGAAAGAATTGTATACCTTATCAATCTTGGTATCTATGAAAATAGCAGGTGAGCAGCATTGCTTTTAGTAAAATTGGTGTTTTCTTTATTTTTTAAGAATCGTTGTTTTAACTTGCTTTCCTATCAATTTGATGGAGTTCTTTTATGTTTGTTTTTATTATGATTTTATATTAACGTAAACCGTTTTTGTTTTGTAACCACAATTTAAGACGGTATAGTAAAATGAATAAACCATAAACGATTCTGTTTACAGGCAGGATTGAGTCAGAAACAGAAGTGATTTGCCAAAGCTTATGTTAGTTGATTGTAAAAGGGGTACATTGGCCAACACTGATTGACCAAAGCACTGGCCTGGGCAAGAAACTTGGTCCAAACAAAGAATATAAGACTAGCTATACTGAACAGAGCAGTGGTCCATCTAGCTCAGTATCCTGTTTCCAACAGTGGCCAATCCAAGTCACAAGTACCTGGCAGAAACCCAAATACTACTACTACTTAACATTTCTAGAGCGCTACTAGGGTTACGCAGCGCTGTACAGTTTTAACAACGAGGGACAGTCCCTGCTCAAAGGAGCTTACAATCTAAAGGACGAAATGTCAAGTTGGTGCAGTCTGTATTTCTGAATAGAGGTATAGTGGTTAGGAGGCAAAAAGGTGACATTGGTGGGCTTTGAGCAAGGATTTAAAGATGGGCAGGGATGGGGCCTGGCGTATGGGCTCAGGGAGTTCATTCCAAGCATGGGGTGAGGCAAGGCAGAAAGGGCGGAGCCTGGAGTTGGTGGGGGTGGAGAAGGGTACTGAAAGGAGGGATTTGTCTTGAGAGTGGAGGTTATGGGTAGGAACGTAAGGGGAGATGAGGGTAGAGAGGTAAGGAGGGTCTGCAGATCGAGTGCATTTGTAGGTTAGTGGGAGAAGCTTGAACTATGCGGTACCTGATCGGAAGCCAGTGAAGTGACTTGAGGAGAGGGGTGATATGAGTATATCGGTCCAGGCAGAAGATAAGATGTGCAGCAGAGTTCTAAATGGACTGAAGGGGGGATAGATGGCTAAGTGGGAGGTCAGTGAGGAGTAGGTTGCAGTAGTCAAGGCGAGAGGTAATGAGAGAGTGGATGAGAGTTCAGGTGGTGTGCTCAGAGAGGAAAGGGCGAATTTTGCTGATGTTATAGAGGAAGAAGCGACAGGTCTTGGCTATCTGCTGGATATGCGCAGAGAAGGAGAGGGAGGAGTTGAAGACGACTCCGAGGTTGTGGGCACATGAGACGGGGACGATGACGGTGTTATCAACTGAGATAGAGAGTGGAGGGAGAGGGGAAGTGGATTTGGGTGGGAAGACAATAAGCTCGGTCTTGGCCATGTTCAGTTTCAGGTGGCGGTTGGACATCCAGGCAGCAATGTCGAATAAGCAGGCCGATACTGGAAGCAAACACAGGTGGCAATACACGCACAAGTATTATGGCTAATGTAGTTCACAAAACAGAGCACTGAAATACAAAAGATTACAGCAGATTATGGGATCTTTTATAGCCTCAGCTATTTCAGATCCAAGCTCCTTTTTAATTCATCAAGCATTGCCTCAAACCTAACAATGCCCAATTCAATTTTTGTATAATTTTATTGAATTCAAAATAATAGAACACTAAAAAATAGTAAAATGTCAAAAGATAGAAACTACTTATCTCAAAACTACAAACAACAGTAACAGCACTGTAATTTATTCAAAAAGCTCCCATTAGTTGTAATACTTGTGTGTGTACTGCCACTTGTTTTTGCTTCCCCTTTTCTGATATATAAAAAATTCTTTGGAAAGTAGTTTTTCTGTTTTCCCCTATTCCTTCACACAGAAACCCAATTAGTAGCAAGATTCCATGCTACCAATCCCAGGGTAAGCAGTGACTTCCCCATGTCTGTCTCAATAGCAGACGATGGACTTTTCCTCCTGCAACTTGTCCAAACCTTTTTTAAAACCAGATATGCTGACTGCTCTTACCACATCCTCTGGCAACAAGTTCCTGAGCTTAACTATTGATTGAGTGAAAAAAAATATTTCTTCCTATTTGTTTTAAAAGTATTTCCATGTAACTTTATTGAGTGTCCCCTTTTCTTTGTTCTTTTTGAAAGAGTAAAAAATTGCTTCAACTGCTACTCATTCTACACCACTCAGGATTTTGTAGACCTCAATCATATCTCCCCTCAACCACTTCTTTTCCAAGATTAAGAGCCTTAACCTCTTTAGCCTTTCCTCATTTGAGAGGAGTTCCATCCACTTTATCATTTTGGTCACTCTTCTTGGAACCTTTTCTAATTCCACTATCAGGCTCATTTTCAAAAGAGATAGATGTCCAAAAAGTGACATAAGTCAGCATTTGGATGTTTATCTCACAGAAATGTCCAAATCAGTATTATTGAAACCTCTTTTTGGATGTCTTTCTCTGAAGTCTGTCAGAAGGAGTCCAAATCTCAAGGGGGTGTGCTAGGAGCATATTCAAGCAGAATTGAGCCCACTTCTCTAGGATCAAAGGCTGCTGCACTAACCACTAGGCTACTCCTCTACTCCACACAAGAGGTGCCCCAAATGACCAGATGACCATTGGAGGGACTCGGGGATCACCGCCCCTTACTCCCCCAAATTACAAAACGTTTTTCCAAACAGCACTTTCAAAAAGAAAGGAGAGACCTTTTTTTTGTAGAAAATGACCTTTCCTGTTCTGATTTTGGATGTTTTACAAAAAAAAGTCCAAATTCAGACTTAGATGTCATATCCAAAAATGCCCCTTGGGCATCTGACTTGCCCAAAGTCACAAGGAGCAGCAGTGGGAATTGAACCCATGTTGCCAGGATCAAAGCCCAATGCACTAACTATTAAGCCACTCCTCCTCTGTTTTGGACATCTTGCATTTGGACGTCTTTTGTTTGAAAATGGACCCCTATATCTCTTTTGAGATATGGTGACCAGAACTGAATGCAATACTCTAGGTGAGGTCGCACCATGGAGCGATACAGAGACTGTATAGTATTCTTGGTCTTATTTGGCATACTTTTCTTAATGATTCTTAGCATCCTGTTTGCTTTTTTTGGCTGCCGCTGCACACTAGACAGAACATTTCAGTGTATTGTCTTTAACGGCATCTGTCATCAGGTAACTATGATTTCGGTTATTCTTCCCAATGTGCATCACTTTGCATTTGTACACATGAAATTTCATCTGCCATGTGGATGACCAGTCTTCCAGTTTCCTAAGGTCTTCCTGCAATTTTTCACAGTCTGTGTGTGTTTTAACGACCTTGAATAGTTTTGTGTCATCTGCAAATTTAATCATATCACTTGTGAGTTCCAGTTTCCAAATCATTTATTCACCATCCTCCATTGAGAGAAATGGCCATATAACCATACCCGGTTTTCTGTCCAAGAACCAGTTCCTAATCCATAGAAGAACATTGCCTCCTATCCCATGACTCTTTAATTTTCTCAGGATTCTCTCATGAGGAGCTTTGTCAAATGCTTTCTGAAAATCTAGATACGCTAAATCAACCGGCTCACCTTTATCAATATGTTTATTCATGCTTTCAAAGTAGTCAAGCAATTTGGTGAGGCCTCAGGTACAAACTTAGATTGTGAGCCCTCCTGGGACAGAGAAATATCCAGAGTACCTGAATGTAACTCACCTTGAGCTACTACTGAAAAAGGTGTGAGCAAAATCCAAATAAATAAAATAAAACCTTGTGATGATGGAATTACATATGGGGTTTATGTGTTACCAATGCCTGAAGTTCAGGGGGTAGAGTATGCACATATATTTAAATCTTTTTTTTTTTTTTGGAGCAGGTATAAATGTTTCTGTTGGCATTTGCATGCTGTATGATTTTATAAAGGCACATAGATGCCTGTGTTGCTTTTACAAAGTACTGTAGGTGCCTTTATGGATTTCTCACCTAGGTATCCTATTATAAAATAGCATTTATTTGTTTAGACTTGGCTCACCTCTTTTTCAGTTGTAGCTCAAGGTGAGTTACATTCAGGTATTCTGGCTTATTCTTCTGACCCAGGAGGGCTCACAATCTAAGTTTGTACCTGAGGCAATGGAGAGTTAAGTGACTTGCCCAAGATTACAAGGAGCAGCAGTGAGATTTGAACCGGCCATCTCTGGATTGCAAGACTGGTGCTCTAACCACTAGGCTACTCCTCCACTAGCAACAGGCCATGTAGAAGCCTGCCCTTGCAGCCGTGCAGGCTTCTGTTTCTGTGAGTCTGACGTCCTGCACATACGTGCAGAACGTCAGACTCGCAGAAACAGAAGCCTGCGCAGCTGCAAGGGCAGGCTTCTACATGGAATGTTGCTAGTGGAATAGCAACATTAACATTCCATCTAGAATCTCCAATAGTAGGAACATTCCATTTATTTTATTTTATTTAGATTTTGCTCACCCCTTTTTCAGTTGTAGCTCAAGGTGAGTTACATTCAGGTACAGTAGGCTCACAATCTGTTTTGTACGTGAGGCAATGGACAATTAAGTGACTTTGCCTGAGGAAATGCAGTGGACTAGGGGCCAGATGCATCAACCAAACGTAAAAAAATCTAAAACGTAAAAGTCCTTACTGAAGTTGAAAAAACGAAGAATGCACTAAAAAAAACAAGTCGCACATGTTCGGTGCGGTATTCTAAAGTCGAATGCATTAAAGAAGTGTAATCCCCGTCGTTAATCTGCCCGTAAAGCATGCGCAGAGCAGCCAAGCGTTATGCTGGCTGCTCTGCGCATGCCAAAAAATGTAAAAAAAACCCCCATCTTTTACCGACGTCCTTGCCCGCCCGCCCGAGGTTGCCGCTGCTCCCCGTTCCCCCCTGCATCAAAATCACAAGTTAAGGCAGCCCGGCCCCCCTCCTCCCTCCCTCCCTTGACAGCTCCCGCCATCCTCCACCCCGTGCCCCCGCCGCCCCCCCCTGAGGTCGTCACCGCCGCTCCTCCTCTCCACCGGCCCCCCCTCCGTCTTACCGGGCCTGTGCAGCGCCTCTCACCTCTGTGTGAAGGTGCTGCACGGGCAAGAACAGCTGATCGGCGATCAGTGAGGCCTCCTCCGACGTCCCTCCGTTCTTCCTGGGCCCGCCCTCCTCTGACATAAGGATTACTTTGTGTTTATCCCGCGCATTCTTGAATTACGTTACCATTTTGATCTCCACCACCTCCCGCGGGAGGGCAATCCAAGTATCCACCACTCTCTCCATGAAAAAATACTTTCTGACATTTTTCTTGAGTCTGCCCCCCTTCTATACCATTATGTTCTCTCCAGAGATCAACCAATTGCCACTTCCATAAAAGTGCATTTCTAAAAAGCGTGCTTCTGTCACTTTGACATGGGTTACTATCTCTTGTAATTTCCCCTCAAGGCGAGTCACCACTAAGTCTGCTATTTCTTCTCTTGAAGCATGAATCTCTTGTAAGATCTTATTCCACATGTCCCGACAGACCCGTTTCGCTTAGGCTCACCGTCTGACCTGGAACAGCAACGAAAACGCATGATAAATGCAAGAAGAAGTCCCAGCAAAACAGACTATAGTGGGCAGGTGCGTAAATACTGAATCCTCCTGTACCCTGAGAGCTACAGTCCCATGTCACACGAAGCCAGCAAGCAGGTCTGCAAAATGGCGCGTCGAAAATTTTAAAGCTATGCTTCCAAAAGGAAACGCCCAACGTGGAACAGTGTGTCATGATGTCCTGATGTCATGAAACCCCGAGCGCCATCCCATCCAGCCCCATAGCTTTGTCAGATTCTCCGTTTATAAACTGTTTCTTCCGTAAATGGCGCAGTATCCATTCCATTCCCAGATATTCCCTCAGCAGCCAACTACGGTCCTTCAGCAGGATTTTCCTCTGTGAACACCAAAGAGAAGTAATTGTTTAGCACGTTCGCTTTATCCTCCTCACTCTCCACATAGCCATTCTCATTATCTTTCAGTCTTGCAGTTCCTTTCCTATCTTTTCTCCTTTCTCCAATATATCTAAAAAAGGTCTTGTCACCTCTCTTTACATCTTCAGCCATTTTTTCTTCTGCTTGCACTTTCGCTAGTTGTATTTCTCTCTTCGCTTCTTTGAGTTTAATCCGATAATCTTTTCCGTGATCCTCTCATTGTGTTCTTTTGTATTTTTTGAACAAAGCCTTTTTTGCTCTTATTTTTTCAGCTACTTGTTTGGAGAACCATTTAGGCTTACCAGTTCTCTCGTTTTTGTTTACTTTCCTAGCGTAAAGATCAGTTGCCATATTTATAGCAGCCTTTAGCTTTGACCACTGATTTTCCACTTCTCCTACACCAACAGCTCCTTCTTCAGGTATTCCCCCATTTTATCAAAATCAGTACATCTGAAATCCAGTACTTTGAGTTTTGTGCATCTGCACTCCGCCTTTGCCCTTAAATCAAACCATATTGTGTGATAGAAACATGACGGCAGATAAAGGCTATATGACCCATCCAGTCTGCCCATCCTCTGTAACCCCTAACTCTTCCTTTCCCTAAGCGATCCCACATGCTTATCCCATGCCTTTTTTTTTTGTTACATTAGTACCCCGCACTTTTCCCACTCATGGCAGGCTCAATGCGGCTTACATATATACAGGTACTTATTTGTACCTGGGGCATTGGAGGGTTAAGTGACTTGCCCAGAGTCACAAGGAGCTGCCTGTGCCTGAAGTGGGAATTGAACTCAGTTCCCCAGGATCAAGAGTCCACCACCCTAACCACTAGGCCACTTCCCTTTTAAATTCTGGAACAGTCCTCAACTCCACAACCTCCACCGGGAGGCCATTCCATGCCTCCACCACCCTTTCTGTGAAATAGTACTTCCTTAGATTACTATTACATAGGTGGCCACCCACCTGGATATTGGAAACACTTCCTCCATTCATGAGCACTGGATCCAGCATCAACCCTTCCCTCGTGGGTTCCTCACAAGGCACTTTGACAGGTGTCCACAATCTCCCTACTTCTTTCCGATTCTGCAGACGGGACATTTCAATCCACATCAGACAAGTTGAAATCTCCCAACTTTAGCACCTCCCCTTTCATATCAATCTTTTGAATATCTTCTATCAGATCCTTGTCTAGCTTCTTCATTTGTGCCGGAGGTCTACAGATAACCCCCGTGTGGATACAGGTTCCGTCTTCTCTTTCCAGGATGATCCATAAAGCTTCTAATAAGCACTCAATTAGAACATTCAAATAACATCAGTGGCGTTCCGAGGGGCGCTGACACCCGGGGCGGATCGCCGATGTGCCCTGCCCCCCCCTGGGTGCAGCGCCACCCCCCCGTGCAGTGCGACCCCCCCCTGGCGAAAGAACCCCCCGGGTGCACACCGCTGGGGGGTGCTGCGCGCCAGTCAGCGTCGTTGGTTTCCATGCTCCCTCTGCCCCGGAACAGGTTACTTCCTGTTCCGGGGCACAGGAAGCATGGAAACCAACGATGCTGACCGGCGCACGGCACCCCCCCAGCAGCGTGCACCTGGGGTGGACTGTCCCCACCCCCCCCCCCCCTTGGTACGCCACTGAATAACATTGCTATGATACTAATGTTTTTCTACAATATAACTTACCATATAGCTGAGGGGCCAAATACAGATATATAGATGGGGACAAGATGCGTGGTACAGAGTCAGTTGGGATAAATAAATAGGTGGCTAAACTAAAGCCAAGTTCTTTGTACAGTTAAACAAGATATAAGGGACTGGTCTAAGTTACAGTGTGTTTAGCAAGCTGGTCCAGGTGCAGAGTGGGTGTATAATCAGTCACTCTATGTATTAAAGGCTTGGGAGAAGACGAGCCAGGCTTTTTACCTGCTTCATGAAGTAGAGGTAGTCTCAAGTTATACATAGTCTCTCTAGGAGTAAATTCCAGAGCGTGGGGGTTACTCCTGAGAAGGCTCGCTGATGGGTATCACATTGTACAATTTCTTTTGATGAGGATACAGATAATGATGATCCTTGACAGGATCTTAGAGGTCTCAAAGGTGTGTATAAGGCTAACTTATTCTTTAAGTAGTCTGGCCCATTTTGTCTGAGGGCCTTGAAAATCAAACATAAAGTTTTACATTTAGCCCTGTAAAGTACTGGTAGCCAGTAAAGTTTTTGCAGGAAGGGTGTGATGTGGTCACACCGTTTGCGGCCTTCTGTCACTCGTGCTGCCTCATTCTGAATTTGTTGGAGCTGATACAAACTATTTTTGGTTTGACCAGTGTACAGGGCATTACAATAGTCTAGTCGTAATGATATCACAGCATGGATCACTGAGGTCAGATTCGTCTTTCCAATATATGGAGAGAGAATTAGCACAGGACCTGCAAAATAAAACAGAATGAAAAAGCCTTAAATACTGTCACGTTGAAACTGGCCTTAGTATGCAGGAAGTCCCATATTAAAACATAGGAAGCCCAGATTCTAATGCCCTTTAGTAAAAAAAAAGCCCCAGAATTTGCCCACCTAGTAATTTTAGGAGGATACATTTAGATAGTCAGTAGGGAGACTTCTAGAAACAGAGGCTTAACTGATAAACGACCCTCTTAAGACTTTACATTACAAAACAGCAGAGAATTTCAGTTACGTTGATCCATCTTGGTTGATATGGAGGGTGCAATCTAGAGGCGTTCTGGGGAAAAACGTGGAAAATGAAAAAGAATGCTGTGTAGAATTGGTAATTGCTCTGCTTGCTAAAGATATTTCTTCCAGTTGGAGATTTAAAAAGTGTTTTGCTAGTATAATGTCTCCCAATAGGTTTAATGTTAGATGTATCAGGACAGGAATGAACCTTACTCCTATATCTGGGTATGCTGCAGTGGTGTAGCCAAGGGTGGGCCTGGGTGGGCCCAGGCCCACCCACTTTGGGCTTAGGCCCACCCAGTAGCAGCACACCTATGATGTGGCTGGCAGGGATCCCTAAGCCCCACCAGCCAAAAACTACCACCTATCCCTCCTGCATACCTTGTAAATAGCAGATCTTCGCCTGCAGCGAGCAGCAACTGATACATACTGCTCACACCGGCCCCACAGCCTTCCTTCTGATGTATTCCCGCCTATGCGGAAACAGGAAGTTGCATCAGAGGGAAGGTTGTGGGGGCCAACATGAGCAGTGGGTATTAGTTGCTGCTCGCTGCCGGTGAAAGTCTGCTATTTAAAAGGTTAGGGGGATGTCTGAGAGACCATATGGTATAAAGGCGAGAGATGGAGAGACCAAAGCACTTGTGGGATAGGGCAGACTTCTTCTGCCCACCCATCTTGGGCCCAGGCCCACCCAAAATTGGGTGTCTGGCTACGCCCCTGGTATGCTGGAGACCATCTCAGTCTCTCACATTCTCTGTTAGTGCTCATCTTAACACTTCTCTTGTTCCAAAGAGAGCGTCCTCCTTGAGTTCATAAGTTGGAATATGCACGCACAACAACATATCGAGATGCATTTGGAAACACAGTTTAAATATGCTTAAAACTATGGAGGGTAATGTATTCAACAACTCTTTACACCATTTGTATATTTCAATAAAGACAATTAAAGAGGTAATACAGTCCTCTATATATAGTCTTCTTCCTTCTCTTCTCCTGTTTACAGTTCAAAGTAGAGCTGGTTCCTTTAGGAATAGACTTTCTTACTCAGTGGCGTTCCTAGCCTCGACGACACCCGGGACGGATCGCCGATGCGCCCCCCCCCCCCCGGCGAAATGACCCCCCCCCCCCGGATGCACACCGCTAGGGGGGGTGCCAAGGCGTGCGCCTGTCGGCTGTAGCCAGTCTAAAGCAAACGTTATTTAGCAAGTAACGCACAAAGGGGTTTTCCGTGGCTCTAACATATGCCATTAGCAACCACCGAGAATCCTATGCAAATATATTATAATGAGCTCATTAGTATTATAATGAGCATTCCATGTGATGCACAGCTCCAGAGTGCCTAGCTTTAAAGCGCTAGATTTTTATGGCAGCTCTGGAGCTGTCAGAGGAGAGAAACACAAATTAACAGCTGCAAAGGCTCCCTGCTTGTGCTCCTAACCTCGCCCCTCCTGACTCCCCCCTCCCCATGGAACAAAAAAAATCCCTGGTGGTCCAGTGGACCCCTTCTCGAGCTCCCTACCCTCACTATGCCATACCTTAAAAAGTTGGAGACAGGATGCACCAGACTGGGGCTGGGCACTGCCATTTTGAAAGGGCTAGGCCCAATGTAGGAGAGAGAAAGTGTTGTTCCCGCCATCATTCCTCCGGCTTTTTAAGGTAGGGCATGGGGAGGGGAGGGCTCGAGAAAGGGTCCTCTAGACTACCAGGGATATTTTTGTTCTGCAGAGGGGTGCTTGGGGAGTTCAGAAGCAGTTCACTGAACCACCAGGGAGTTTCTGCAAGCTGTCAAATGCATTTGATAGCTTCAAGTTGTAAACAGCTATCAATGCACGAAACGGGGTCTGTGCATCTCATTTGCATGTGATCTCCTTTGTGCATTGGTTGTTTGTGAACAGGTAATTTTTCCCCGCAGCACCCATATTTAACGGGTGCCGCTGTGCATCGGCTCCCTAAGTTATATATATCTTGGACAGCTCCCACCTCCTCTGGGCCTGTCCTGGGGGAAAACTTCTTTGTCAGTGTCTCTCTCACTCTGTTTCAATATATATGCTAGGATCTATGAGTAATCTACTCACAGAATCCTAGTAGTCTGTTCCTTCTCCTCTGTAATGCATTTACTGGATCCTGTGGCAATGCAGATAAGTTGATTTATGGCTTAATCTTGTTTTCTCTTCCTCCTTTCTCATTGTAGAGCTGGTTATTCAGGTACTCTGGCTTGAGTGTTCAGGGACCTTCACTATCTTGAGTAGATAGACCTTGACTGACAAGGTAAGAGCCAAGTCTAGTCCCCTAAAAGTATCCTGATACAATGGTTGGGGACTGTAAGACAAAGACCACCTCATCTAGCCCATGGGAGAGTCTTTGTCTTACAGTCCCCGGCCATTGTATCAGGATACTTTTAGGGGACTAGACTTGGCTCTTACCTTGCCAAGGTCTAAAACCTCACTCACTGGCCTTCAGCTTTGAGATGAGCCACCCTTGGCATCTCTGTGGTTCTTGTCTCCCCACCCATAGTTCCTCTGTTTTTTAAATATTCAATTTCATTCTTCAAGATAATAGCCATAATGTCAATTAAGTTTATTTGAATTTTCAGATTTGGCCTACTTGAGGTTACAGATATATGAAATTCATCCAGTCCAACTTCTTACTACTTTCAGGAGAGCCTTTTATAGGCTGGGTTGTCTCATAAAACAAGTAATGCTACAGTTGAGGGGAAGCAAACCTTGTTTGTATATTCTCTGTAAATCCAAAAATGGATACTATAATTCAGCTGCCTTAGCCAACTTCTGTGGGATCATCAATTCCTGACTTACTTTAGGGGGTCTATTCTTGAGAGTGTTGTGGTGTGGGAATTCCCACAGTAGAGGTCTTTAGGAAGTGGCAAGTGAAGACTGGATTAGCAAAGCTCTGTTGAAAGTCACTCTGTGAAATGGTTGTAGTCGAGTTCCATGTGCCTCTCATCTTTGTGGTTTCTGGATAATATCCATGCATTTTCTACTTAGAATGACTTTTATATGACCTTAGTTAGAGCTTGATGAAAATAGATTGTTTAAGTCAGGCTTTGTTCCCAATACTACCCTGACATCATCAGACAATTATGAGACTATTGTTTTGATTCTGGATTAACTTTTTTACCTGGTAGCTTAGCAAGAAGAAAATCTTACAATAGAACAGATGTCAAGAATAGCTTGTTTAATTTTTCTTCTTAAATTTTAATTCCTATAGGGTTAGATTTACTGAAGTGCGCTACCATGTTAGTATAAATTATTAGTATATGTATATGCATATCTGTCTTTATCTTTATATCTATATATATAATATGTATATGTGGCTGGCATGCACAGATTTAAAAGAGACATGTTATGAGTGTGGTTTGGCAGGACCTTCAAAGAATACATGTACCTGGGAAATTTTCAACATTGGCATTTACTCCTGCCTCAAATATGCATAACTATCATATAGCATCTTTTTCGGACCTGGACTTTGGAGGAGAGCTTGAGTGAAGAATTGTAGTTACCTTTCTGGGGCTAAAAACACCTTAAAATTGCAAAAGTTTGAGTTTCAGGGCTTGGTTCCATAATTAGCTCCCCCTGGACAAGCGATTTTGCAAAATGTGCTACGTACACATTTAAGTAAGAAAATTATCATTTTATATGCAACCATGTACACATGCAAAGCCTCAAGTGTCATCACACTATTTGTGCATGTATTTTTGTAAATGAATTCTTTGCATGCTACTAAATACATACTTTTGTTTTCTAGTGGTGTTCCATGTATTTTATAAAAGGTTCCACATTCAATGGCCTTCTATAACATACTATCACAGTTTTGCATTTTCTGAAATATTCCATACAAAATTAGCAAAGAAAAAAAAAAACAAAGCATAGTTTGCATTGTTAAAGGGGTGGGGGAGGATAGGAGGGAAAGTCAGACACCAGAGAGGTAAAAAGAGAAAGGGTAGGAGTGATTTCAAGAATGTTAGAGAGGATAAGCAGGGGATGCTAGATATGGTAAGAACTGTGACATCTCTACTAATTATCAAGGCAAGCACCAGAGCACATTTAGGGCCTAGTTAACTAAGACTTTATATCCCTGAAAGCA
The DNA here is from genome assembly GCF_901765095.1 of Microcaecilia unicolor. Classification (NCBI taxonomy): domain Eukaryota; kingdom Metazoa; phylum Chordata; class Amphibia; order Gymnophiona; family Siphonopidae; genus Microcaecilia; species Microcaecilia unicolor. Next base: position 48,069,580 of record NC_044031.1, on the reverse strand, counting down.
CAGAATTACTAAAGGTTTTCTCCCATTTTGGAAGTAATTCTTTGGTTTATGGTTTATTAGTATTTAATATACCCCATTTACTGTACAAGGTCAAAGTGCTTTACAAAAAAAATACAATATTAAGGGGCTGATGCACAGTGGCACCCGTTAAATACAGGTGCTGTGGTAAAAATTACTGAGTTGCAAACAGCAATCAATGCACAAAGGGGATTGTGAAATCCCTTTGTGCATCAATCGCTGTTTGTGACCTGAAGCTGTCAAATGTATTTGATGACTTGCCAAAAGTCCCTGGTGATCCAGTGGACTTAGTGCTGACCCAACATGACCAGACCCCCTCCCGGCCCCATCCACACACCCCTGTGCATAAAAACCCTGGTGGTCCGGTGGACCCCCACCCCCACCCAAGCAAAAACACCCTGGTGGTCCCCAATCCCCCTGCACCCCCTCCCAGGCCCCCAAAGCAAAAGTGTATCTATCTGGTGATCTAGCGACCCCCCCCCTTAAAAAGTTGGGGGCAGGAGCAACATTTCCTCGCTTCTGCCTCTGGGCCTACCTAGAACAAAATGGTAGTGCACAGCCCTTGCCCAATGCATTCTTGCTTGGGGGTTGAAGTCCCCTGGACAAGCAGGGTGTTTCAGTTTGGGGGGGGCAGGAGGGGATGCGGGATCCACTAGACCACCAGGGATTTATGCACGGGGTGCGGGAATGGGGCCAGGTGGGGGGTCTGGTCGGTAGGGAGGAGGGTCCGGTCAGGTCGGATCAGGGTGTCCACTGTGAGTGCCTACCATGGGGAGCAGTCTACTTGCACAATGCAAGCAGGCTGCTCTCCATTACAATAGGTTCAGACCTGCCATAAAATTTTGCACGTTAAAGGTAGGTGCTCACAGTCTGTGCATTGCTCAGAATGCTCATTTTAATACTAATCCTTGCTGCTAATGGCACACATTAAAATGACAGAAAATCCCTTTGTGTATAACTCACTAAATTACATGTGCTTTAGACTGGCTACAACCAGTCTAAAGCAAACGTTACCAGCATGGTAAGCTTTGTGCATTGGGCCCTAAAAGACACAAAATGAAAGGAACTCCATTAATTGACAGGAAAGTGTCACGCCATACCAAAACCTATATAACAGAAATGTCCAAAATGCACAGAACCACATAAACAGTAAAGTTTCGGCAACCTAATAACTGCCAAGATGGCTTATCCTGAGGCCCCAAAAGCTAATGTACAGAGATAAGTCTTAAACAGAGAGAAAATTCAATACAAAGAGGTGGAGGCAAATTATTCCACACTGGAGCCGACTCTGTGGGTGCTGTGGGTGCTTGAGCACCCCCAATATTGAGAAAATTACTTGTATGTGTCCAGGGAAGGGTTATTTCCATTGTGCTTAGCACCCCCATTAATTTTGAAAAGTTGGCTCCTATGCCAGTGAATGACTGCAACAGAGAAAAAAACAGTCTAGTAGACTTCAGTCAAACACAGGAAGGTATCCATGCAACTAGCTGATTGTCCTCTGAAGAACGGAGACAGTGAGAAAGGACAGCAAGGAGTGATTAAGGATACAACATAGGAACACCTGTCCACAATGCCTTATGAGTCAAAAATAACATTTTGAACATATTATGATAATGTACAGGCAGCCGGCAGAACTGAACAAATAAGGGTGTTACATGATCAAATATACGTGCATGCTCCTGAAGCTGAATTGCCATGTTCTGATGGGCCAATGATCAGAAGCAAACGCAGGCGTTAGGGGCTGTTAAGAACATACTAGCGCCTTCGTTTGCTACCGCCCCATGATCAGAGCCCCCGAGCGCATGAAATAATTCGCTTGCGGGTTCTGAACGCAACTAGCATGCAAAGCAGGGCTAAATGTATTCCTCCCCGATGATCAGCTTGCAGCGCGCCAAACATTGGCGTGCTGTCGGCGGCAAACCCTACAACAGCTCAGAGCTGGTGTTAGGGTTTACAGACCATTGGGGAGGAATGGTGAGCCCTGTCCAGCATGCATTTGCATGCTAGCAGGCCCCCCATTCCCCCAATGCAGCAGCCCCCCCCCCCCCGCAAGAACCCCAACCTGCCCCCCCAGCAACACAAGGGCCGGAAGTCCAGTGGACCTCTGGTCCCCCTGACCCCCCCCGACACAGGATCAGGGGGGGCTGGAGATCCGGTGGGTCTCCAGCCCCCCAACTCCCCTAGCATCCCCTCAAATGTCCCTGGTAGCCCAGTGGGCGGTGAATCAATCCCCCCAACACCCCATCTAGTGGTCTAGCAGCTCTTTCCCACCCCTTACCTTGGTTGGAGGAGGGAGGTGACCTCCCTCCTCCAACCAAGGTAGGGGGGTGGGAAAGGGCCGCTAGACCACCAGGTGGGGTGTCTGGAGGGATTGACTCATAGCCCACTGGGCCACCAGGGACATTTGAGGGGATGTTAGGGGGGCTGGAGACACACTGGATCTCCAGCCCCCCCGAACTTGTGTTGGGGGGGGTCAGGGGACCGGAGGTCTGCCAGACCTCCAGCCCCCATTTTGCTTGGCTCAGGGTGGGGGTCCTTGGGCTCTGGTGGTCCTGTTTTACAGGTCTGGGCTTTTGACACAATCCTCCCGCACTTCTACCCTATGATCAGAGAGAATAGCGTGCTTAAATTTGCATGCTATTATCTCTGATCATATGGTCGGTAAAGCCCCGCGCTGTTCCAGTGCTATTTTTAGAATGCTGGGGGCTTTCGATCATCTGCTCATGAGTGACTAAACAACACTATTACTAGGGTACAATTTCATATAATAGTTGTATTCAATATAATACAATTCTCAAACAACTATTGTACATTTCACATCATCAATCTTTATTAAATTATTTCCTACTTTTATTACATTTATTAAAATTTCACTCACTATGCTGGTCAGAAGCTTTGGGCAATATTGGGGATACATGATTTATTTAGAACGATGTCTAGGTTTGCCTTTATTCAATTGGGTGAACGGCTGAATCCCCATAAAACTGAGTTAAAACATGTTATAGATAATTTGGTAAAAAATGGGCATTATATTTGCCACCAATGTGTATAGTGTCAGTATGCTCTTCAAGTGAAGGAAATCCAAATCCCCCACTCCCCTGGTAAGATGTATAGGCTGCAAGGCCGGACCGATTGTAATTCAACAAGTTGTGTTTATGGCAGACGCTGTCCTTGTGGTTTATGGTACATTGGCCAGACCACACGGAAAATTAAGGTACGGATAGCCCAACATCTTAGTAATTTGCACACTGGACGCACAGAAGCCCCCTTGGTGTCCCATTGGGAACAGAAGCAACATGCCATACGGGAACTACGATTTGTAGTTCTAAATCAAATTAGAGTGGAGGGGGGAGGGGGGTAATGTTCCTATGGAATACGGTAATTCCCCATGGCCTCAACAAGGAAATTGATTGGCTCAGCATATAATTGGGTGGTATTTAAATGCTGGCTTCCTGTCTTGCGCATGTGAGGGCATCCGCTTGGATGCTTCCATGAGGATATGGTGTCATGATCGAGAACTCAGCAGCTTATTGTAGCCGGTAAGTGTTATATGTATGTTTGGTTGTGACGATAAACATAGTAACACTCAAGGTGTTATTGCTGTTTTATTTAGAGATACTGACCCCTGAAGTGAGATAAGATTTTAGATATCTGACCAGCATAGTGAGTGAAATTTTAATAAATGTAATAAAAGTAGGAAATAATTTAATAAAGATTGATGATTTAGCCCATGAGTGACTGAGGCACATACTATGGGGCTCATTTTCAAATCTTCCCCTTACCTGCAATTCAACATCACCTCTCCCTCCCCCCCCCCCCCCCCCCCCCCCCCGTGCCCATCTACCTTAAATGTGGTCTTCTATTGTACATATGCTGCCTGTGGCCTGATCCAAAGCTTTCCCTCTGACTGGTCCCACCCATGCAGAAACAGGAAGCAATGTCAGAGGAGGGCAGGACCAGCCAGAGAGAAAGCTTTGGAGCTAGAGAGATTAGGGAAGGGAAGGGGGATGGGATTTGCTATTACTGCTTTTGTTAACAATCAAAGCAGTTTACATATTATATACAGGTACATATTTTATCCCGAGGCAATGGAGGGTTAAGTGACTTGTCTAGAGTTACAAGGAGCTGCAGTGGGAAATAAATAATAAATAAATAAATAAAACACTTTTAATTGTGCGATTAATCACAATCAAAACTTTTTAATTGTGCGATTAATCGAAATGCAGCCCCATTCTAAATATTTCTGCACTCAATAGGCATGAAAGTATTAGAATCCAGTTTATAGAATTACCTTTCATGTGTATACAAGTGACAAAATTAATAAGGTATGTATGTATGATATACTCTATGGGAGTAATTCTCTACAGGTCACAAAAAGTTAGGGGCCGGGATGCTACACACTGAGTGTGAATTCTTTATCAACAATTCTTTGAGGACAAGCAGGCCTAGTATTCTCACATGTGGGTAATGTGGTCTGCGTTGCCCAGTCCGGAGCTTGAAACAAGCTTTACAGAGCTCTTTGGAGCACGAATCTTGTTCCACTGCACGTGTGCAAGTGCCTTCCCACCCACTGCAAGAGCGCAGGACCAACAGTTCTCTTTTTTTATTCGCGGTGAGGAGAGGGAATGTTTTTTTTTTCTGCTCCTCACAGCTGCCAGTTCCGTTGTTCATAGAGCTTCTTTGTGTCTTCCCGGTCTCTTTTTTTGTCTCTTGTTGCTCTGTACTTCGTTTGTGGTAATTTTCTTCCCTTTCAGGTTATTTTTCTTCATTATTTCCATGCTCAGTAGGCCACACTTAAGTCTGAGCTTCGGTAATGTGCCTTCCCAGGTTGTGTAGATGGCAGACCGCACACCAGAAGTGAAAGCCTGGTAAGCTTGGTTTATCATCTACACCTGGGAAACAGCAGGCATCAGGGTTGGTGTAGCTGCGTCTCCTAAGGGTCCAGCATCTGTCCCCTAATCTTACTCACTCTTTCCCGCTCCCTTTCTCCCCCCCTGCCCTACACTTCCCCCCAGTGGTCTGCCATCTTCCTCCTCTCTCTCCTCAGTTCCCTCATCCATAGCCTGGCATCTCTCCTATCCACCTCCCCTTGCAGGTTCAGCACATCTCCCCTTCCTTGCACCTCCCACTTACATGTCCAGCACATATTCCTTCCCCTTCCCCACGAGCCTAGGATGTCTCCTTTTTTCCTCAGACCCCCCCCCCCCCCATAATTCCAGCAATTCTCCCTCTTCTTCCCTTAGCCCTCCCATGAATCCAGTACCACTCCCTCTTATTCCCTCAGCCCCACCTCCATCCCCCTGTGAGTCTAGCACCATGCCTTCTCCTTCCTTTGACCCCCCCCCCCCCGGTCCAGCACTGCTTTCTTTTCTCCCTCCCCTCCCAGATCTGTCAAACCCCCCTGCCCTATCCCACCCTCACATAAACAGGAAGTTGTGTCAGAGGGAGCAGGACACGGCAGAGAGAAGGATCTGGCGCTGGCCCAGGCAGCGTGTTAACACAGCAGATATCGGTAAACAAAGCAGGTTTGACTGAGGGGGGGGGATTGAAGGAGGGAGAAAAGGAAGTGGAAGTGATGCTGGACTCGAGGGGTTTGAGGGAACAAGAAGGTGCTGATCTTTACGGCGGGAGGAGAGGGGAGCAAGAAATATGCTTCAAACTTTTTTAAAAAATATGCTGCTGTGTGCCAGCATTGTGACACACCTTCTGGGTGCTCATGACACATCAGTTGAAACCCACTGTCCTAGAGGAGAGGAGGGAAAGAGGAGACATGGTACAGATGTTTAAATACTTGAAGGGTATCAATATGCGTACAAATATTTTCCAGAGACGGGAAAGTGGTAGAAGTAGAGGACATGGATTAAGATTGCAGAGTGGTAGACTTAGAAGTAACATCAGGAAGTACTTTTTCACAGAGAGAGTGGTGGATGCCTGGAATGCCCTCCCGGGGAAGGTGGAGACAAAAACGATGGTAGTATTCAAAAATGTATGGGGTAAACACAAAGAATTTTTATATTGAAAAAGGATAGTGAGCTGTTGCGTCATCTAAAATCATTTGGGAATACAGGGAAGGTGTTGGCCTGGTTTCGGTCTTTTTTTGGAAGTCCGGACATTTCTAGTCCAAGGCTCTACAAAATCAGAGTGGATAACTGTGACTTCAGGAGTACCACAAGATTCTTGCTTGTCTTCATTATTGTTTTAATTTGTTTTTGTTGCTGGTTTGTAAAGTTTTAGCAGGATTAGGTGTTTGTTATCGCTTGTATGCTGATGACATACAATTTTATTTCCCTATTCTAGATACGGTAGTTGATAGTGTTCGGTTGGTGGAGTCTCAATTTTGTAAGATTCAGACCTGGTTAAGGATGAATGGATTAAGTCTGAATGTGGCAAAAAGACACAAATTTTGTGGTTGTCACGGTTGGGTGAGGTTTGTTCTTTTTCGAGTTTTTATTTGGATTCTGTTTTTGTGTCAGATTCCATTCAGAGTTTAGGAGTGACCTTTGACACGACTTTGTCAATGAAGGTATATGTTGGGTTGGTGATTCGAGCAGTGTTTTTTAAACTGTGCACGGTGACCCGGTTATGAAATTTTCTCTCGGAGCAGAGTTTTCATATGGTTTTGAATAGAAATCAAACAAAATAAAACATGGAAAAGAAAATAAGATGATACCTTTTTTATTGAACATAACTTAATACATTTCTTGATTAGCTTTCGAAGGTTGCCCTTCTTCGTAAGCAAAGTTATGTTACCACACTTTGATTATTGTAACGCCTTGCTGTGTGGATTACCACATGGAGTGTTGCAAGCATTCAGGTGGCTCAGAATGTTACAGCCCTACCGCTTACTAGAGCGAGTAAGTTTGAGCATATTACTCCACATTAAAAAAATTGCATTGGTTGCCCATTGCTCTGTGTATTCAATTTAAACTGCTGGTATTGGTTTTTAAGGCATGCTGTGGTTCAAAAGTTGCAGAAGTATCATCCTAAAAGATCTTTGCGATCACAGGATCAAGAACTTTTGATTGTTCCTTCTGTCTGCAATATTCGATTGCAGACTGTTCGTGCGCAAATTTTTTCCGTTGCTGAACGTCAATTGTGGAATGCTTTACCACTTTCTGTACAGCAATAGCCCTCTTCAGCGGTATTTAAAAAGCAGGTAAAGGCCTTGATGTTTTAGAGAGCATATTTTGAAGGATAGTTTGGGTTTCAGGATGAATTGTTTATTGAGTTTGTTGATGGTGTTTTATGTGATTTGGTTATGTTTGTTTTTTTGTACTCTGCCCAGACTTTTGGATGGGCGGACTATAAATTTTTGTAAATAAATAAAACAAAATCTTGTTGATGCTAGATGGCAACTCCAGTAGTAGGGAAGTAAGACCAGTACTGGGTGGACTTCTACGGTCTGTGTCCCAAATATGGATCGTCAGGAGTGGCCTTTGAAGGCAACTCCAGCCATTTGGAAGTAAGACCAGTGCCAGGCAGATTTATATTTCTGCCTTTTTTTTTTTTGTTACATTTGTACCCCGCGCTTTCCAACTCATGACAGGCTCAATGCAGCTTACATGGGGCAGTGGAGGATTAAGTGACTTGTCCAGAGTCTCAAGGAGCTGCCTGTGCCTGAAGTGGGAATTGCACTCAGTTCCTCAGGACCAAAGTCCACCACCCTAACCACTAGGCCACTCCTCCACTGTTGCTACTATTTGAGATTCTACATGGAATGTTGCTATTCCACTAGCAACATTCCATGTAGAAGTCAGCCCTTGCACAGATCACCAATGTGTCTGTGCAGGCTTCTGTTTCTGTGAGTCTGACGTCCTGCACATATGTGCAGGACATCAGACTCACAGAAGCTGAAGCCTGCGCAGCCTTCTACATGGAATGTTGCTAGTGGAATAGCAACATTCCATGTAGAATCTCCAATAGTATCTATTTTATTTTTGTTACATTTGTACCCTGCGCTTTCCCACTCATGGCAGGCTCAATGCGGCTTACATGGGGCCATGGAGGGTTAAGTGACTTGCCCAGAGTCACAAGGAGCTGCCTGTGCCTGAAGTGGGAATCGAATTCAGTTCCTCAGGACCAAAGTCAACCACCCTAACCACTAGGCCACGCCTCCACTCCGTGACCCAAGGATAGCAGGGACAGATCAAGAACAAGTGTATGTTTTATATGTCACATTCACCTAAAGGTTGATAGCGGGAAAACTGTCAGTTTGCAACCTTGTTGGATTGCTGGTTTATTCAAGTATTGACAATGAATGGGACTATCCAAAATTATAAACCACTTTTCCCTGATTGTGTGACTACCCTATTTGTTTTCCCAGTATTTGGTCATGACAGAGTGTAACCTGCATGGAGCATCAGCTGTGGCTCTAGCCACCTGATTGGGCAAACTGGAGGGACCCTATGGGTCTTTATCTGCAATTATATACCATGTTACTATGAAAATAAAATTTAAAATAAAGAAAGAATTAGGCTTAGGAAGTAAAGATTTAAGTTTTCTAAGAAATCAAACCCCTTCTACTTTCTACTCTGCTCAGGAAATATGGAATAATCCCTTGAAAGAGACTTAACTGTAGGAGCCTTTAAAAAAAATGCCACCTTATTAATCCAATAGACTGTGACTAGAGAATTCTTAACAAGTGGAACAATACATTTATCAAAAATGTAATTGCAAAGTATGTACAGCATTTTCTTCCTGTATTTTACTTTTTAATTTGTCCATTTTTAATTCTGCACACACACACATCTACATATCTAATCTACGTTTGCAGGAGTGTTTCTGCTTTGGGAGCATACTAGCCTTGCAGTCAAGATCAAAAGGAGAGAGCAGAACAGCTAATGGAAGACAGACAAAGAAACGAGATCCCAAAATTAATACCATCACTGAAGTGGTAATGCCTGTAAGGAAAGAGGTCTAGAGAGGTTGGGCAGAAGCAAAGGCATCACACTGTCTACTGTCTTTCCCAAACCAGCACTGGAAGTGATACAGACAGACAGATGGACAGATATGGCAACTCCCAAAGTTGTCCAACATGCACAATATTTATACTTTACCAATCCTAAAAATACCCTGCCTGTCAAAGACAGATTAAGATATTTCCTTTTCTTTTCTTTTTTTAAAATGCCTTTTGCAAATCCTCCTCTGAAGAGCTTCCAAATGGAGGCATTCAGATGACCTCCCACTAAATAGACATGTGGGGGCCTAGTTTCAAAGACATTCCTCTCTTTCAGTGCCTATAGCAAAATGTATTTGAAAATGCTGCTGAACCAATCAAGAGCAGCTTGTGAAGTCATGACTGATTAAATATGAGGCAATACCAGGCACTGTGAGAGACAGGTAGGGCTTGGACCTTTGAGAGGATTCAGAGGACTAGGGATGTGCTAGGGGGGCTGAAAACCACAGAGCCTGCATATGCCATACAGATATAGGGGCTGGTGCAGAAAGCCCTGGGTAGACCACGTGCAGATGTCAGCTTCTACCACGAGCGTAATACCATAGCATGCAGAAAGCTAAGTCTATGCAAATGTATGTGCACAGGGGAGTCTGTCGGATTCACGCAGCACACAAAAGCTTCATGGTAAGTGCAGCTTCTTCTGTGCATGTTGGAAAAAAAAAAAACGGAAGTGTCAATCAACACACATCGGAGCCTGTTCTTTTGTATTTAAATATCAGTCTCACAAACGTTTCTAGCACATAAAAAATTTGCAAGACTAATATTTATGTGCAGAAGGGCAGGTACCGATGTATGCTCACAGATGGGTACATTTTCAAAAGCGGAAGCACCTTTTACACTGGAAAAAGTAGGCTTAACTCATGTAAGTGCGTCATGTCTGGGTAAGTGATTTTTGACAATCAGAAAGTGCGCATAAACTGTCATAAGACGTGGACTTCTGTCCACATAACCAAGAGGTATTCCAGGGGCAAGGGGACTAGATCCAAGTTGAATCTGAAATGACACATACTTTACATCGTCTATACTGTATTCTATATGTGGCACTGAAAGATCTGCACATAAATGTAGACATGCATCCAAGATGCGTACATATCTAAATTAGTTAATGAGCTATCGAAAGTGAATAAATAGGCCATAACAATCAATAATAGCCCTTAATGGCCACACATCTTCCTGTGCTCTATTCTATAACACCCTGCGCCAAAATCTTCTAGTGTGTAACTGAAAATGGGGCATGGCCAGGGGAGGGGCATGGACATTCCAAAAAAATTGCATGCGTTTTTTTAGAATATCCAGGGGCAGCCCAAGGCAATCTGCCGCCCGCGTCAGGAGTGAGATCGCGCTCTCGCCTGGTCTGGCATCTCCCCCTTCCCCGCGTTTACCTTATTATTTTCTTTTCCAAAAGGTGGCAGTGATTCCTATAGGCTACCCTGCCGTGGTGCCGCTGGCACCGGCCTCTTTCCCCTACTACATCCTGCCTCTGAGGAAACAGGAAGTTATGTCAAGAGGTGGGCCACAGTAGGGAGATGAGGCCGGTGCCGGCTGCAGGACAGCCCTTGGGAATCACTGCCACTGCTGCCTTTTGGAAAAGAAATAAATAAGGTTAACATGGGGAAGAGGGCTGAGGAGGTAAAGGGAGAGTGCCGCTCCTGAATAGTGCCACCTGAGGCCCCTGCCTCAGTTGGCTTAATTGTAAAGCCTAGTGTGCGACGGCGGCCAAAAAAGCTAACAGGATGTTAGGAATTATTAGGAAAGAGATGCAAAATAAGACCAAGAATACTGCCTTTGTATTGCTTCTTGGTGCGACCTCACTTTGAGTATTGCAGTCAGTTGTGGTCACTGTATCTCGAAAAAGATATAGGGGAATTAGAAAAGAGCAACCAACATGATAAAAGGGGATGGAACTCCTTTCATATGAATAAAGGCTAAAGAGGTTAGGGATCTTCAGCTTGGAAGATCCCTAACCTTTTCCGAGGCAGCTGAGGGGGAGATATGATTGAGATTTAAAAACTCCTGAGTGGTGTAGAAGTGAATTGATTCTTTACCCTTTCAAAAAGTACAAAGACTAGGGGACCCTCAATGAAGTTACATGGAACTACTTTTAAAACAAATCTGGGTTTAAAAAAGGTTTCGACAACATCTTGGAGGAAAAGTCCATAGTCTGCTATTAAGACAGCCATGGGGAAGCCACTGCTTGCACTGGGGTTGGTAGCTTGGAATGTTGCTACTATTTGGGTTTCTGCCAGGTACTTGGGACCTGGATTGGCCACTGTTGCAAACAGGATACTGGGCTAGACGGACCATTGATCTGATCTAGTATGGCTATTCTTATGTTCTTTTGATCATGTTATGATCACTGTTATGAAGTGGCCCCAGCACCATTATCTCCTGCCAGATCATGCGCTCAACTGACTAGGTCCAGAATTGCTCCCCCTCTTGTTGGTTTCTGAACCAGCCACTCCATAAAGCAGTCCTTGATTTCATGAAGGAATTTTTACTCCTTAGCATGCCCTGATGTTACATTTACCTGGTCAATATTGGGGTACTTGAAATCAACACTTGCAACAAAATTCTACTGTGATACAACCCAGTATTGGAGGTGTATAATCACTAGTATTCATGAAATGTGGAGAAAAAAAGACTTCAGAAACCATGGAGAATACTCATTATGCAGGAACAACCTTTCAAATTTTAGAGTACGCCTCTTCTTCAATCACTAGTCTTCAATCAACTGAGTCTGGTTTGAATTTAGGACGCCGAGACGAGGCAGTTAACGCGGTGAAGTGAGAAGCACGGGATGTAGCTGTCTGTGATAAAGTTTAGCCCTTGAAACAGCCTGATAGTGGCGAAACAGGGTCTCCTGTTACCGTATGCTGTGGAACACAGTACGGACTGACAGCAACAAGAACATTTAAGTTAAGTAACAAGCGAAGGCAGTAGAACGAGAGGACATGAAATGAGATTGAAGGGGGGCAGACTCAAGAAAAATGTCAGGAAGTATTTTTTCACGGTAACGGAATTCAAACATGCGTGGGATAAACATAAAGGAATTCTGCTCAGAAGGAATGGATCCTAAGGAGCTTAGACGAGATTGGGTGGCAAAGCCGGTGGCGGGAGACGGAGATGGTGCCGGGCAGACTTATACGGTCTGTGCCAGAGCCGATGGTGGGAGGCAGGACTGGTGGTTTGGAGGCGGGGATAGTGCTGGGCAGACTTATACGGTCTGTGCCAGAGCCAGTGGTGGGAGGCGGGGCTGGTAGTTGGGAGGCGGGGATAGTGCTGGGCAGACTTATACGGTCTGTGCCCTGAAGAGGACAGGTACAAATCAAGGTAAGGTATACACAAAAAGTAGCACATGTGAGTTTATCTTGTTGGGCAGACTGGATGGACCGCGCAGGTCTTTTTCTGCCGTCATCTACTATGTTACTATGTTACTATGTAATTGTTTCACCGGATGTATATAGTTGGTAAAAGCCTCTACCATAGAGTATTGTGGAAGGTGTATGTGCATGTATTGCATGAATAAGAAGAGTGGAGTTTTTTTTGTGAAGACTAGTACATAAGTACATAAGTAATGCCACACTGGGAAAAGACCAAGGGTCCATCAAGCCCAGCATCTTGTCCACGACAGCGGCCAATCCAGGCCAAGGGCACCTGGCAAGCTTCCGAAACGTACAAACATTCTATACATGTTATTCCTGGGATTTTGGATTTTTCCAAGTCCGTTTAGTAGCGGTGATTGAAGAAGAGGAGTACTCTAAAATTTGAAAGGTTGTTCCTGCATAATGAGTATTCTCCATGGTTTCTGAAGTCTTTTTTTTCTCCACATTTCATGAATACTAGTGATTATACACCTCCAATACTAGGTTGTATCGCAGTAGAATTTTGTTGCAAGTGTTGATTGTATTCTACTATTCCTTTTGGGGTTGATCAGGGTACTTGAAATCACCAATTATTATTGTGTTCCCCAGTTTGTTAGCCTCCCTAATTTCTGATAACATTTCTTCATCTGTCTGTTCATCCTGGCCAGGTGAACGGTAGAACACTCCTATCACTGTGTGTGTTTTTTTCCCATTTACACAGGTTTCCATAACTCCCATAGTACAGAGACAGACTACCACAGCAGCACGTTTGAGCAAACTTCCTTCTACTCTAGATCCTTGTAACCTCACTCTTCTAGTTTCATTTAATCTATCTTCGGCTTTTGATCTTGTTGACCACACTCAAGTCAAGTCAAGTCGCAGGAGGAATGTGAACGATTACAGGAGGACCTTGCGAGACTGGGAGAATGGGCGTGCAAGTGGCAGATGAAGTTCAATGTTGACAAGTGCAAAGTGATGCATGTGGGTAAGAGGAACCCGAATTATAGCTACGTCTTGCAAGGTTCCGCGTTAGGAGTTACGGATCAAGAAAGGGATCTGGGTGTCGTCGTCGATGATACGCTGAAACCTTCTGCTCAGTGTGCTGCTGCGGCTAGGAAAGCGAATAGAATGTTGGGTGTTATTAAGAAGGGTATGGAGTCCAGGTGTGCGGATGTTATAATGCCGTTGTATCGCTCCATGGTGCGACCGCACCTGGAGTATTGTGTTCAGTACTGGTCTCCGTATCTCAAAAAGATATAGTAGAATTGGAAAAGGTACAGCGAAGGGCGACGAAAATGATAGTGGGGATGGGACGACTTTCCTATGAAGAGAGGCTGAGAAGGCTAGGGCTTTCAGCTTGGAGAAGAGACGGCTGAGGGGAGATATGATAGAAGTGTATAAAATAATGAGTGGAATGGATCGGGTGGATGTGAAGCGACTGTTCACGCTATCCAAAAATACTAGGACTAGAGGGCATGAGTTGAAGCTACAGTGTGGTAAATTTAAAACGAATCGGAGAAAATTTTTCTTCACCCAACGTGTAATTAGACTCTGGAATTCATTGCCGGAGAACGTGGTACGGGCGGTTAGCTTGACGGAGTTTAAAAAGGGGTTAGATAGATTCCTAAAGGACAAGTCCATAGACCGCTATTAAATGGACTGGAAAAATTCCTCATTTTTAGGTATAACTTGTCTGGAATGTTTTTACGTTTGGGGAGCGTGCCAGGTGCCCTTGACCTGGATTGGCCACTGTCGGTGACAGGATGCTGGGCTAGATGGACCTTTGGTCTTTCCCAGTATGGCACTACTTATGTACTTATGTACTTATGTACTCTTCTCTTAGCTCGTCTTGCTTCCCTTGGGCTTTCAGGTACGGTTCTCTCCTGGTTTGTTTCTTTTCTTACATCTCGCACTTTACAGCTTCCTCTGCATCTGCAGATTTTCCTTTATCATGTGGGGTTCCACAAGGCGCTATACTTTCTCCCCTTCTTTTCAATATTTTCCTTGGTTCACTGGCTACTCTGATCCAGAGTTTCAATATAAATTTCTTTATTATGCAGATGATATTCTTTTGTTTTTTTCCTACATCCCCTTCTTACTCAGATCTTAGTAATCTGCAAACAGAGTTCAAATGTCAAAGTTGACAGCTATCCGTAAAGGGCAAATACAACAATTCCAAAAAATATGGCATGTGTATGAACAATGGAAAGGAATTTAATGAGGCTATGATATGTACCGATGATGGGTGGGGGGGAGGGGGGAAAAGGGAAGATTAGGGGATCTAAAAGTATCTGATGTAATTGGAGGTTGGGAATATTTATGTCATGTTTATGTAATGACTATCACATTCTATTGAAGAGCGTTTATTTTCTGTATTAAGGTAAAAGAAATTGAGGTTACTTTACCAAATTGTCTATACTGTTGGCTAAGTTGTATTGGAGCTAAAGAATTTGGTTGTCACTTGTGATATGCAATTATTCATTAATAAAAATTTGTACAAAAAAATAAAAAGGGGTTAGACGGTTTCCTAAAGGGCAAGTCCATAAACCACTGCTAAATGGACTTGGGAAAAATCCACAATTCCAGGAATAAGATGTATAGAATGTTTGTACGTTTGGGAAGCTCGCCAGGTGCCCTTGGCCTGGATTGGCCGCTGTCGTGGACAGGATGCTGGGCTCGATGGACCCTTGGTCTTTTCCCAGTGTGGCAATACTTATGTACTTATGTCTTACTGTGGTTTCTGGTTGGCTTCCCGATAATCATTTGGTCTTGAATACTACGAAGACTGTCACTTGTTAGGTTTCTTATCCTTTCACTCCTCCTTCATTAGTCCCAGTCCTTTTTAACTTGCCTGTTCCTACTATTGATTCATTTAAATATCTTGATTCTGTTCTTTCCTTTCTTCCCCAAGTCTCCTTTTGTTTTACAGCTCGGCTTTTTTTGATCTCAGGTGTCTCCGGTCTATTTCTAAATTTCTAGAATATTCCAATTCACATACCAATTTGACCCATGCTTTTGTGATTTCCCATCTTGACTGTGTCAACATGGTCTGTGCTGGATTACCATCATTACTACTTCACCAACTTCAGACACTGCAGAATGCGGCTGCTCGTCTTCTTTGTAAAGCTTGTAGGTCTGATTCTGTCACCCACCTTTTGTGTTCTCTCCACTGGCTCCCAGTCAAATTCTGGCCCTGGTTTAAAATTCTGTCTTACTCATAAAATTCTTTGCTGTGGTTCTCGGGCTTATCTTTCTTCTCTTATTATTCCTTATACTCCTTCATGTTCTCTTTGGTCACTCGACTTTCACTGTCTGGTTCTGCCTTCACCAAAACAGGCTCACTACGAATCTATTCATCACACTGCATTTTACCTTCTGGTGCCAAAACTGTGGAATGTGAATTGTCTCCCCCCCCCCCCCCCCCCCCGCTTCAAAGTCCTCCTGAAGACTCACTTTTTTCTCTTGCTTTTGGATTTTCACCCCCTGCATGTTAGTGCTGGGTGCTGGCCTTTGGTTACCTGCTCAGTTGATTGTGTCAGTTGATTGTGTAGTCTATATGTTTGTCTGTTTGTTTGCTGTTGTATGAATGTTTCTGACCTATCAAATTATGGAATTCCTTTCTATTTTTTAATGATATTTTTATTGTAAACTGTTGTAATCTTGTAGAAGTGGCGGTATATTAAACATTTAAATAAACATAAACACATGGAATTTCTATCCATAGGGATTCCAAGATATGTTTTGTGTCCTGCAGATTTTTTTTTATTATATTTGATTCAAGGCCCTCCTTAATATATAATGTTACCCCTCCACCAATTCTGTCCACCCTATCGCTGCAATATAATTTGTACCCTAGTATGACAGCGTCCCATTGGTTATCTTTCTTCGGTCTCAGAGATGCTATTATATCTATCTTTTCATTTAGTGAAATATATTCTGACTCCATCTTATTTCTTTGGCTTCTCGATTTGCATACAGACATTTCAAACAATGTTTGTTGTTCCTATTTACAACTTGCTCAGGAGTTGACAGTGATAATTTGCAATCTTTAAAGTCTGTTTGCTCGCTGTTTAAAGACACCTGCTCTACTGTGGTCTTTATTGAAACCTCGCTATCAGGATACTCTAGCTTACCTGTTTTGGTGATATCACACCAGTGACAGCTAAACACGCTGTGATTGGCTGAGAGAGACCTGGAGGGGCATAATTGAAAGGGACGTCCAAATAGTTTTGATTTGGATGTCCTCGCATATCCTGATCCCTGATTCTCTCCGGTGGTGGTCATTTCAGGTACATAAGAAAAACATGTCCAAGAGAAGGACGCCCATCACAAAATCTGAAGAAGAAAACACCCAAGTGCTCATCAGGGACGTCCTTTTTTTTTTAGCGTGGATGTGTATGAAGCCATCTTTAGCATGCGCAGAGCAGCCGGCATAACGATTAGCTGCTCTGCACATGCTCAGCTGGCCGACTGGCTTCCCCTCCTTAGGAAGGAAATTGCGTGCAAATGAGCTAACAGCGAGCAGCTTATTTGCATGCGATTTCCTTCATGCATGCCCGTTTTTTACCAATTCACTAAGGGATCGGTAAGGGAAGGGCTCTTTCCGTGGAGTTAGTGCATCTGGCTGTTAGTCAGAGTCAGATTTAAAATCCTTTCCTTGCCAATTAAGCTGTCTTCAGGGTTTCAACAGTACAAGAACTGGTGAGATGTAGAGTGAAAACCTTTTCTGTGGCTGTTCCCCAGTTGTGGAAATGCTATGCCATCAGAGTTTGGACATTCACGAGACTCCAGAAGGTTCCAAAAACGGATCAAGATTTGGTGCTCCCCCCCCCCCCCCCAACTTATGGTTAAATAAGTAAGTCACTGAAGATGTTAGGGTTCAAGGGATAGATGCAGAAGGGGCTGGATTTACAATCATATATACTTCACTTTGTCTAATTACTATAAATTCTAGAAGTGAAATTAAATCCAGGTGAAGGTAATGGGGGTCTTTGCGTGTTAATGTGTGACAACAACTGGGATAAGAGAACACAGTCGCTTCTATACTCGTTCAGCCTGTTTTCTATTGGGCTGGAGATAATGAACCAAGTAGTGGTCTCTGTGGATTTGAATCAACTGCATTGAGAAATGAAGTGAAATCCGAGACATAGCCATAGTGAATCAGTAGCCACCACATACTGCCTGGCAGCTGGTCAGAGAAACTGAGAAAACCTGAGAGATGGAAGGCAGGGGATAGTGAAGGGGCCGCCTTCTCTGTTACCAGAGCATCACAGATGTTCATAAAACAAACGAGTAGCTTCTGTAGTTGGCATGTCTAAATATGTCCCACAGTCTAATTAACCCTTCTCAGCAAGAGAACATTCCGAGAACTTGTTTTCCCATCATACAGGCCCCCGCCGCATGTGTCAGCCGGAGACCGGTCTGTTTCTAATTCGCCTATTATTCTCCTTAACCTACAACACAACTGCTCCAAATTCCTTTCCTCCTACAGTTTTGAGACAGGACAATTTTTGACCTTGTTATGCAAGGCAGAGCTTCCTTACTGCCATGTGCTGTTGTTCAGTCAGATTTTAGATCAAGACTGTAATGGCTGCCGTTCGTTTGCACTCATCTGTGGTAATGTGATATGCACTAGACCCTCTCTAATATAATAAAATGGAAAGGCTTTAGTGCAGCAGATCCATACGCTAGTCCCCTAACTATTGGGGCTAACAAAGAACCACGGGAGGACAAAGGGTCCCTGTACAATTAGATTTAGTGGCAATGCTTATGTAGACCGGGTCTACCAGGGTAGTGTTTTTTGGCTGCCAACTTTAAGTGAATACACCAGTGATTTTCACTATTTTTAAAGGGAGCCACATTGATAAAAAGTCTTCAGTGTGAGAGCCAGGACCAGTGCTGGGTGAAGTAAATAATGCCCAGAGCCCTGAGTGAGAAGGGGGAGGGGGGAGGAGGACTAATTCCAATGATGTAGCCAGTACAGCTGCTCAGGCATATACAGAAAAATATGGTATAGATAAAATGAAGTTTGGTTCTCCAGGGTATCTCTCTCTCAGACCATCTTGTCTCCCCCCCAACCCACATCTCCCCCAAAACTCCCATCCCCTACCCAATGCATATTGTCCTGCAAGCAGGGGTGTGCTGGTAAATTGTTAACAGGGGGCTCTCTCTCGCCAGCAAAGTAAAAGCGAATTCAGGAGGGGCCCAAGCCCACATTTTGGGATCCATTTGTTAAAGTAGCCATAGAGAACTGGCTCCCAAAATTCTTAAAAACTTAACAAACGGCTCTCGAGAGCCTGCTCCAGCACACCACTGCCTACAAGCCTTTCTCAATTCCCACCAATATCTCCTCCCAGTCTGCCAAACATCATCCAGTCCCCAATGCCTCCGAGCTGTCTTCCTCTCTCCCCCCCCCCCTTCGGTTTGTTATCGCCCCATGACCTTTCCCAGAGTCTTGCCACAGGCACTGCCTCTGAAACAGCTGTTCAGTTTTCTTCCAGCATCCTGTGGTTTGATCTGCCTGGTGTCCTCACTGTTTGCACAGTCTCACAAGAATAGAACAGCGATCTCAAAATCACTAAAGGCCTGATGCTCAAACCTCCAGCGCTGTACAAAACAGCGCCAGAAAATACTGCTGTTACAGTGCAGCAAAAGAACTCCCCAATGCTCGGTGCTAATGGCGTGCAAATTGTATGTGTACTGTTAGCGCTCAGCATTGGGAAGTAAGGAGGGGGACACGCCCAGCACATGCGCACAAGAGCTGTGCGAAGGTTCTCTACTGGCCACTGCACATATGAAGAAAACGTTTCCGGAGATGGGAAGGCGGTAGAACGAGAGGGCATGAAATGAGATTGAAGGGGGGGCAGACTCAAGAAGAATGTCAGGAAGTATTTTTTCACGGAGAGGGTGGTGGATGCTTGGAATGCCCTCCCGCGGGAGGTGGTGGAGAGGAAAAGGGTAACGGAATTCAAACATGCGTGGGATAAACATAAAGGAATCCTGTGCAGAAGGAAGGGATCCTCAGGAGCTTAGCCTAGAATGGGTGGCAGAGCTGGTGGTTGGGAGGCGGGGCTAGTGCTGGGCAGACTTATACGGTCTGTGCTGGGGCTGGTGGTTGGGAGGCGGGACTAGTGCTGGGCAGACTTATACGGTCTGTGCCGGGGCTGGTGGTTGGGCGGTGGGGATAGTGCTGGGCAGACTTATACGGTCTGTGCCAGAGCCGGTGGTGGGAGGCAGGGATAGTGCTGGCCAGACTTATACGGTCTGTGCCAGAGCTGGTGGTGGGAGGCGGGACTGGTAGTTGGGAGGCGGGGATAGTGCTGGGCAGACTTATACGGTCTGTGCCAGAGCCGATGGTGGGAGGCGGGACTGGTAGTTGGGAGGCGGGGATAGTGCTGGGCAGACTTATACGGTCTGTGCCGGGGCTGGTGGTTAGGAGGCGGGACTAGTGCTGGGCAGACTTATATGGTCTGTGCCAGAGCTGGTGGTGGGAGGCGGGACTGGTAGTTGGGAGGCGGGGATAGTACTGGGCAGACTTATACGGTCTGTGCCGGGGCTGGTGGTTAGGAGGCGGGACTAGTGCTGGGCAGACTTATACGGTCTGTGCCGGGGTTAGTGGTTGGGAGGCGGGGATAGGGCTGGCCAGACTTATACGGTCTGTGCACTGAAGAGGACAGTACAAATAAAAAAGTAACACATATGAATTTATCTTCTTGGGCAGACTGGATGGACCGTGCAGGTCTTTTTCTGCCGTCATCTACTATGTTTACTTACCTCTAGCAACTATGGAATAGGACAGCTGCAAGGGTCTCCCACGGCTTTTGCCCACCTGAAAGGTGTTGTGAAAACATCCCTACTTTGTGGTGCTGGTAAGAGTATCTGGATCTTATATTTATGTAGGTCATATTTTTAAGCAGAATATTGCTTCTCCCTTCTTTTTTTCTTGTAAACTCTTGTAATATGTTATTGTCTATGCTGAAGAGCATGATATGATTAATGTGGCTTTTAAAAATCAAATTAATTATGCTTGCTTGAAAGAGCCACAGTGGTGCGATTGCAGCTTCCTAGTGACATCGGGAGCCCTGGAGATGGGACTGCAAATGGCTTACGGCCTCTTCAGACACTGGCGTTAGGTTCCAGGCGGTTAGGACGCCTATATTAAGGGCGCTCTTTGTCGTGCATCCGAGGGAATAGGAAATCAGCTAAATTAATTTGCATTAGCTTGCAATTTGTGATATCCTTGGGCGCCACTCATTGTTCACCATGCTACAGCCCTCTGTGCGTTTTGCGGTAGCTAGTCCAGCACTAAAGGCCTCTCTAGCACCCGCATTTGCTTCTGAGCATAGGGGCCTAAGAGCCACACTGTCCAAAAGAAAAACAGCAGTTGTTCTGTAGAAAGTGCCAGCAGCAAGCTTCTAGAAAAGGGAGCCACACCTGGGGGTCACTATTACTACTACTATTTAGCATTTCTATAGCGCTACAAGGCGTACGCAGCGCTGCACAAACATAGAAGAAAGACAGTCCCTGCTCAAAGAGCTTACAATCTAATAGACAAAAAATAAATAAAGTAAGCAAATCAAATCAATTAATGTGAACGGGAAGGAAGAGAGGAGGGTAGGTGGAGGCGAGTGGTTACAAGTGGTTACGAATCTTGCATGGAATCTTGTCACTCTTTAGGATTCCAGAATCTTGCTATTCTTTGGGGTTCTACATGGAATGTTGATACTCCTTGAGATTATTACTACTACTATTTAGCATTTCTATAGCGCTACAAGGCATACGCAGCGCTGTACAAACATAGAAGAAAGACAGTCCCTGCTCAAAGAGCTTACAATCTAATAGACAAAAAATAAATAAAGTAAGCAAATCAAATCAATTAATGTGAACGGGAAGGAAGAGAGGAGGGTAGGTGGAGGCGAGTGGTTACAAGTGGTTACGAGTCAAAAGCAATGTGGGGTCAGTGGGGGCTGCTTCTGGCGTCTGGGCCTTGAAAACAGGCAGTATGTTGTGCAGCAAGTAGACCCTGATGGATGGGGGAGGGGGGGTGAAATATTCCCTCAAGGCCTTCATTGTGTGATTTTGCCAAAACACCTCCAACTCACTGCTCTCAAAAACAAATGTCTACTCCAATGTGTGGTTTGTTTTATTTTGTTTTATGTAATTTTTTTTTATTTAATAAGTCATTACAAACAATGAAACTGTATAATGGTCATTTTCATTTTCCACCAACTAATGTACCCTACCCTCCAAATTCCCCCCTCCCATACATTTCGCTTAAATTTAAACATTGTATGAATGACAACATAGAAAAAAAAAACCAAGAAAGGAAATGAAGCAACATATTGCGGACAATTCTATTCAGTAAATAGTTAACAAGTAATCGAAAGGCCTTAAAATTCTTCCCCATCTCAAGAGAATACCACCACCAATAACTGCCCCCCTCACCCCATAGGAAGTATCAGCAAACAATATCATGGGGAGACCTGGGCTCTTATAGCCTCCCCAGGATTCCTTAAATCAAAACACCCTTTGACCTTTCCCTCCCCCTGCCCTTTCACTCCCCATTCCTAGCTGGAGAAATATATGTAAGTATTTCAATGTTCACTTTATTGTGCTGAACTCCCCAATTTAATAAGGCAAAAGATTCAAAAGAAATGTAAAAGAATCTGTTGGTGGTAAAAGTCCCTTTTTTTTTTTACAGTTTCTCTTCAAACTCATAGAAACAATTCCTGTTTATGGAGTCAAGGAAAGGGAAATGGAATTTGATGTACCACCTTTCTGAGGTTTTTGCAAGTACATTCAAAGTGGTTTACATATATTCAGGTACTTATTTTGTACCAGGGGCAACGGAGAGTTAAGTGATTTGCCCAGAGTCACAAGGAGCTGCAGTGAGAATTGAACTCAGTTCCCCAGGATCAAAGTCTACTGCACTAACCACTAGGCTATTCCTCCCATCCTGGAAGTAGACACTTCCTGTACTTCTCTGGCCCATTTCTTCATGAGCTGATCCTTCTCCATGTCTTCTCTTTACTACAGATTGCAGGCTTGTTATCCCAGACTTTCCATTCTTTCTGTGAGTGACACTAGCAACATACACTTCAAGGAGTCTTGATAGTGCTTCGTTCAAGCACTTGTGCCTATGTTTGGGAGCTTCTACTAAAAATCCCTAAATATCCCCAAAATGTATGTATGAAAATAGCTACATCTGGATAAGAACCAGTGCACTTTTTCTAGTGAAAAAGGTGCCGGTACTCAAATGCTAGGCCACCCTTCAGGGGTGGGGGTAATCACTGAGGGACCCTCCCCACAATAGCCAAGCCCCTGCAACCAGTCACAGAACCTATGACAAGGCAGAATTGGTGTGTAGAGCCTGAGCTCTTTCATTAAAACTTGGGGACCATGGGTCAAGTTTAGCAGCCAATGGAAAAGGTGCCGGTACTCAGTACCCCCAAGTACCCCCTCAAAAAAAGCCCTGATAAGAACACAGGGAGAAATTACTTGTACAACCTCAAATTCAAAACAGTAAAACAATCCAGCCTCTCACACTGCAGTCTGGACTTCTTAAGATGATGGCACAGCTCCAGATTATATGGTACCACTAATAAACTTACCTCAAAGAAACACTAAATATGAGGCAAGAAACTATCTCAGACTACACCTCCCAAATTGCAAAAAAGTGATCTATAAAACTGTCCACTCTGCAGACTTCACTTACCTAGGAACCAAATGGTGGAACTCCTTACCACCCAAAATAAGAAATATCCAGGAATATACTAGATTCTGCAAAATCCTCAAATCGTTCCTATTCAAACAAACCCTCACAAAGAACAACCATATCGCAAATAATTAATTATTACCTGAACTGGTTATTACTATATTTACCATCAACTTTCTCTTTGCTTCATGTACAATTTCTCATTCATAATAGATTTTCTAAATGTTAAACATCCATAGCTATCCCAGTATGTTTATGATACTGTATTGTAAAATTGGATTCTTACAACAAATTACTTTCTTATGCATTATTCTTTGTTATGTATGCAATACTGTTTATTATAAGCCACATTGAACTCAAACTTGTTTGGGCTAATGTGGGATATAAATGTCACAACTAACTAACCAACTAAATAATAAATAAATAAGCGAGATGCACCCTCTGAGGCCCACCAGTCTCTCAAGGAAAGACAGCAGATATCTCTGCAGCTTGAATCCTCTTAGTGGGTAAGGGTAATGGGATTTGATATACTGCCTTTCTGTGGTATAATCAAAGCTGTTTACATATGATATATGCAGGTTATTTTGCTGTCCCTAGTGTACATTAGTCCCCTACACTAACCACTAGATTACTTCGCCACTAGGGCTATATCTTCAATAGGTTATGCTGTTTTCTCTCTCTTGGTCCACAGCTGGATCTTCCTTACTTACAGGTGTCCTCTAAATCTGCACTCCTCTTTCCTTCTTCTTGTAGCATTTTGGCTGGTCTGGCCAAGCCAGCCTGGGAAATTGTTCTCTTTTTACAAGGCCTAGCCAACCATGATAACAGGCAGATAGATCCCTGCTGCTCTCAAGAAGCCTGGAACCCCAAAGGAATCTTTCAGCTTTACTCCATGGTAGTCAACTGCTCCCATCAAACAAACTGTAGCCTCTTATAGTTTTCCCTAAAATCACTAGATGGGAACATCTTTAAGCTATGTTGGGCAACCAGACCCATCCTCCATTATATCATGTTAAGTACACAAGGAGATTAGTGCAGCAGACTTTGATCCTGGCAACCTGGGTTCGATGCCCACTGCAGCTCCTCGTTTTCAAAACATTACAGGCTTGACGTTCAGTGTCGTCAAGACACAATTTTGGGGGCTAGGGTCCTCACGGCGGGGTTGTTGGGGTCCCTCCCTTAAGAGTACTGCTTTGTTACTTCCCATCAGTCCAATCCTGGGCCGGTCCGGAGGGATGCTAAGAAAGGAGAAATTAGACCTTACCTGCTAATTTTCTTTCCTTTAGTCCCTCCAGACCGGCCCAGGATTGGACTGATGGGAAGTAACAAAGCAGTACTCTTAAGGGAGGGACCCCAATAACCCCAGTTCTTTGTTTGGTTGCCTGCATTTGTTTCAAAGAGTGTTAAGGGCTTTCTTAAGTGTTTCTTTGTGTTCCTTGTTCTTTCAGTCGCAGTTTCCAGGGACGGAGCTGCTCTGTGCGTTTCATTTTCTCGACATTTAAAAAAAAAGGAGAGTAAGATATGCAGAGAGTCAAACATCTTCCCCAGGGCAGGTTGTGTTTGCATTTATGAGACACCAGATATTTCTGGGTCTGATTCACGCACGCTGTTGACAGTGCTTCTGCGGCTGCTCAGAGTCTCGGTGTCACAGAAGGTCCTTCTTTCTCTTTCCTGCTTTGTTAGTTAAATACTGAATCTAGGATACATGGCAAGGCTTCTTATTAGCTCCCAGAGTCAGAAGTTCTCAGTCCACCTGCTAGAAGGAGTGCATAACCCATCAGTCCAATCCTGGGCCAGTCCGGAGGGACTAAAGGAAAGCAAATTAGCAGGTAAGGTCTAATTTCTCCTTTTCACACTTAACCACTCCTCCACAGCATCATCCAGTCACCACCAACACATTTAGGCCGAAGGCAGCCTGTTATGCTGCTTCTCCACCAGCAACTGACATAAACTTTACAGCAGGAGTAAGAGAGGTGAGGGATCAGTGCCAACTTGCTGGGGGGGGGGGGGGGGGGGGGAAGGCTTAACCTGTAGACCAGGTGTGGTCAGAGGCTGGGTATTTTGGTACCCTTAATCATATGTGTCCTAGGCCAGAGCCTTACCTAGTCCAATACTTAAGCTGACCAGGGCTGGTCTTAGGCAGGGGCAACAGGGGTGATTGCACAGGGCCTTGCGCTCCTAGGGGCCCTGCATCCTTGGCACATCTGTCCCAATGTCTTGGAACACCTCCCTGCTCCACGCCTTAATGTGCATCTGCGTTTCAGTAGAGAGCGGCAGACAGCAGCAGTGATTTTCATATCCCATTGGCCGCTGAACCCAGAGCCTCCTCACAGCTGCATTCCGCCCCCTTTTGATGCCACTTCCTGCTTCCACAAGGGCGGGAGGCAGCAGTGAGGAGGGTCTGGGCTCGGTGGTTGATGGGATATGAAAATCATTGAAGCTGCCTGTCACTCTACTGAAATGTAGTGAATGCATGTCAAGGTATGGAGTGAGTGGATGTTATTTTTTTTTTAAATAAATTTAAAAAACTTTGTTAGAGGTGGGACTAAGTAAGGGTGGGGGGTATGTGGGGAGCAGAGCAGGGCGGTGGTAGACAGGGGAAGAGGGCCCCACTGAAGTGGTCTGCACAGGGCCCCGCAATTGGTAAGACCAACCCTGAAGCCGACCCTGTGCATATAAAGTTCTTACTGACCTACAAATGCATTCATTCTGTGGCTCCTCGCTACATTCCTTCTTACAAATTCTCATTGGGTAAATCATTCTTTTCTGTGCTCTTCTCCTGCACTGCCAGTTTCAGATTCTGTTCCTTCTACCTTGCTGTGCCATATGTCTTGAATAGACTTCTGAGTTGGTACATCATGTCCCTCTCTGGTCCTATTCAAATCTAAGTTAAACATCCACCATTTTTAGGTTGTTTTAAATCATAACCCTTTATTTTCCTGTTTAATAACCATATTGTTTTTTTTTTAATCATTCTCTACAATAAGTATCAATAGAAATCAAACAAAATAAAACATGGAAAAGAAAATAAGATCATACCTCTTTTATTGGACATAACTTAATACATTTCTTGATTAGCTTTCGAAGGTCGCCCTTCTTCCTCAGATTGGAAATAAGCTACCACACTCCTCTACAATAAGTGGAATTCCATAATCTCTTGGTTGTCCTGTTTGTCTGTCTTGAGCAGATCATTGTCCCTGCTCAACAGTCTTGTCTCTTATGCGCTTTATGTACAGTGTTGTGCTATAGAAATGATAAGTAGTAGTAGTAGTAGTTGTAAGCCTTCTGTGATAAAGTGGCTTGGCCAGTCAAAGAAATTGTCTTCAGGCTGAGTATCTATACCAGTCAGGTTTTGCCTCCAGTTCAGGGTCATCTTCTACCATTATCTCAGTGGTATGGGGAGCCCTCCTGGGTGGCATAAAAAGGCCACTTAGCACAATTAGTAAGGCCACTAGATTTTGCTGTACTCATGGGAATTTTCTACATATAGAAGATGATTCGGGTTTTCTTTAAAGATTTTTGCACGAGCTTTCCCCTTAAAGTTATCATCTGAGTCCTACTGTAAGTTGACCCATTTTTGGCCATTCACTGCTCCTTCCTTCAAGGGGTTCTTCCTCATTCAGGGAACCTTTTACTAAAAGGTTGCTGCGTGGCAACCCGGAACTACCGCCAGCCAAACGTAGCCTACGGCGGTAGTTCCGCCTCGAGCATGCGCCATTTCAGCGCAACAAAATATATTTTTGTAATTTTTACTGCGGCACCAACCTGGCGGTAATCGTGCAGCACCACATACTGCCTGGTTACCGCTGGGTTACTGCGGGAGGCCTTACTGCCACCTCAATGGGTGGCAGTAAGTGCTCCCTGCCATATAGTGATGAGGTAAGAGTAATCTTACTGCATGGCCATTTTTTTAGGGGCTTTTTACCCGCTGTGGGAAAAAAGGTCCTCTGCTGCTACCGCAGAGTAAAAGAACTCCTTAAAGCGTCACTTTTCTCTAAGAGGTTACTGTATGATTCATTTTCTATGTGGATTCTGTAAGCCTCTTCCCCACCTGCATCTTTAGTAACAGTGGACAAAGAATTACTTTTGCTATAGTTCGGTATTCCTTTATTGAGAGCTAAGCCAGCTGCAGCTTTCATCTTTAGAGTAGTCTAGCCTTTTCCTTCTGAACTTAATTTTGTTTCCTGCAGAAAGTCTTCTACTGAAACAAGGCCAGACTTCAGCAGAAGTGTTTTGCAGGCTGAGTTGCTTTAACTCAATCACTGTCATCATCACTGAGGAATTCTTTTTACAACTTGTGCAACACAGTAGGAAAATTAAAAACCTTCTTCTTTTGGACTCCGAGCAACTGAACAGGCTGAGGTTTTATTCTTGTCTAGGAGTTTGTCTTACTCCTTGCTTTGTCTATCTGTCTTCCACTTTAATTGCTTTCAAATCACAGTTTTGATTATGGTCAGCTTCAACCTTGGAGTATCCAGGTTCAGAACGCGGGTTCCACACAGTTCACATTCAGAACTGTGACGCAATACAGATTCACACAAGCCATGTTTTTCTTTGTTACATACCGAGCTAGTTGTCTTACAGAGCTATATTTAAAGAACCTCCCGGGCTGCCCTTTAAACAAGCATCAACCACATTCTTTTCAATATATGCCTTCGAAAGCATGTCAAAAATATACTTAGTCCTTTCTTTTGTTTCATTTATTTCTATTTATTTTCAGTATAGACTGAGTTTGGCAAATGCACAAAGACATTTGACTTTAATCCCAGAATTGTTCTGTAACAGAATCACTATAAAACATCTTTTAAGTACACACAATTTAAAATAGGAACAGTCTGGAGTCCCTGCTCCTAAACTGGTTTGTTTCTTTTCCCAAACTCTTGTAGGCTGGGTGAACCTGCCAGTCTTAGGCAGGGAGTTTCTTCTACCATGATTTTGGAGGGAAGAATGCATAGCCCTACATGCAGGGCAAGTGAGTGACTATTTTGGACCTATTTTACAAAGACACGTAGGTGCCTATAGGTCTCAGCACTTAGACTTATAAAGTTCCACAGGTTACTATGGAACTTTATTTATTTATTTATTTATTAAGGATTTATTTACCTCCTTGTTTATCCTAATTAGATTGTAAGCTCTGTCGAGCAGGGACTGTCTCTTCATGTTCAAGTGTACAGCGCTGCGTACGTCTAGTAGCGCTATAGAAATGATAAGTTGTAGTAGTAGTTTTTGAAGGAATTCACTCAAGGCGGTGTACAGTAAGAATAGATCAAACATGAGCAATAGGCAATTACAGCAGTAAATATATTTGAGTAACAATACAAAATATGGCATGGTATACTACTTGCAAGGACAACACAATACGTAATAGAACATTATAATAGGTAGTGAAGGGTAAGGCAACGTTGTAACATATAGATGAGTAAGAAAGTAGGGAGGATTTGAAAATAAGGGAACTTTGTAAGTCTAAGTGCTTTGAAAATATTCCTCCACAAGTCTCCAGAAAATCACTATAGTGGCTGAAATGAAAACAGCAGGTCAGAAGCAGGTGTAAATTTCACACATTTTATAATGTATGCATGCAAATTGTGACTGCCCACCCCTGAATGTGCCTAGAGTAATGTACAAGTACCTGCAATTGTCCCACCATATGTACTTTGTACATGGGGGGGGGGGGGGGGTTAATTTTCTAAGCACATTTTACAAGCCTCAGTCTAGGCATCCTAATGCCTTGGGTTTTTCGCCAATTCTATAATTGCATCTTGGCACCAAGATTCTGTTCTAAAATGCTGGTATACGTTGGCATCTACACGCCCATGTTAGGTGCCCTCTGACGCCGTGTCAATGGCAGACATAAGTTGGTGTGTCTAGGGGTGCCAAGGGACATGGGTGGTTTATATTATTCTATATATTATGTGCGTACCTGTGAGACACACCCAGGCTCCGCCTAGGTACGCGCCCCCCCCCCCTTGCATTTAGGTGCTACGGCACTTAGGCTGAACAAACAGAAAAAAGATGCTTTGGTTTGGAAATACAAGAATTACACTGTCTTCAGGTAAGAAGTTAAGTATTGCGGCTCATTCTAGAGTGTTGGGAGTTATTTTAGGTTCTGCTTTGTCTTTTGAAAAACAGATTAATGCCATTAGCAAAAGATTCTTTTTTAAGCTTTGGCAACTGTGGGCAATAAGATCTTTATTGATGAAGGAAGATTTTAGAAACCGTTGCTCAAGCAGTTTTGCTCCCATAATTAAGATTATTGTAATTCACTTTACTCGCATATTTCGATAAAGCAGTTGAAATGTGTACAACTGATGCAAAATACAGCCATAAGATTAATTAGCTGCATTGGTCGATTTGAAAGTGTGACTCTCATTTTTTGAGATTATCATTGGTTAATGATACGTAAACATATAGATTTTAAGATTCTTTGTCTGATTTTTAAATCAATATTTGGGTTGAATTGTGAGGGTCTAAGTAAGCTGTTGGTATTTCCTACTACTACTACTAATCATTTCTATAGCGCTACTAGATGTACGCAGCGCTGTACACATTATATGCAGGTACTTTCTCTGTCCCTAGATGGCTCACAATCTAAAACCTGGGGCAAAGGAGGGTTACAGCCTGCTGCACTAACCATTAGGCTACTTTTCCACTCTATTTCCATGTCCTCTTTGAAAAACATTTGATTTAAATCTGTTTTTGAGGTCTTTCTTTCCTGTTATTGGAGCTAGATTATGGAAAAAAATTGCCTTTGGAACTGAAACTAGCACCTTCTTACTTTTCTTTTAGGAAAATGTTAAAAACTCATTTATTTGAACAGTAAATTTATTTCGTTAATGTTATTTTGTTAGAGTTTTATTTCCTCCTTGTCATTGGAGTTCTCTCTATTAATGTAAACCGCTTTGAATCCTCTTTGGAATAACTGCAGTATAGAAAATTCAGTAGTATAGAATAATTAGGTGCTACCTTATTGGATAGTGCCTAGTGCACATAGGTGCCTAACTGCCAATTAATGGTGCCTTTAAAGTGCTTAAATAGAGCCTGTCTTTGCTGTTATAAAATCAACTCCAAAGGAGTACATGGAACCAGGAGAGGCCATAGACCATAGGAGTTCAAGAAGTGTTGAGGTACAGCCTGGAGTGCTGCATCCATGATGGCTGGCTAAGTCCCCCAATCTGGAATGCTGCATTAGACATAAGACATAAGCATCACCACACTGGGACAGACCAAAGGTCCATCTAGCCCAGCACCCTGTCTCTGACAATGGCCATCCAGGTCACAATCACCCGACAAAATCCACAGAGCAAAACATTTTGTACTGCTTGTCCCAGGAATAGTGAGGGGGAGATTTTCCGGAGGGGGTACTGTTGCATCCCTACCTTGTTCTTGGGCAGCAGCTTTATTGGAAGTAGGGTTACCATATGGCTCCAGAAAAAGGAGGACGGATTGAGCCAGCTGGGTTTTACTTCCATTGCTTTCAATGGAAGTAATTGAGCCAGCCGGGTTTTACTTCCATTGCTTTCAAGCAATGGAAGTAAAACCCGGCTGGCTCAATCCGTCCTCCTTTTTCTGGAGCCATATGGTAACCCTAATTGGAAGGATCATCTGAGCAGCAACCATTTTGGGTTAAGCATCTGAGGGGCAGCCATCTTGGGAGGATCATTTGAGGAGCAGCCATCTTCGGTAGCTCATCTAGGAGGCAGCCATCTTGAATATCTTTTGGGCGTGCCCTATGAGATCTCTCGCCTCTCAGCTGAGGCCAGGTTCCTCTGATTGGAGACCTGTTTAAGAGCTGGCCTGGGACACCATCTTTGCTTCGGCTTCTATCTTGTTAGAGGTTTGGTGCTGGTGATTGAGCGTTCTTCTGCCAGTTTTCCTGTTGATGCTGACTTGGATTGAACCTGACCACTCTCTGCTTGCTGCCTGCCCTGACCTGTGGATTGAAACTGACCATTCTCTGCTTGCTGCCTGCCAGGACCTGTGGATTGAACCTGACCATTCTCTGCTTGCGGCCTGCCCGAACTGTGTTCCAGATCTGTTCTACTCCTGTCTGCCACGGCTGGTGGCTGTCTGACCCCGTCCGTATCCAGAAGTCCTGGTGGCCACCTGCACCTGGGGGCTCAACTCCCGGGGAACGGTGGCCGCTTCCCAGGTGAAGCTAGGGGTTGTCCGGCTGCCTGACCGAGTGCGGCGCTTCACAGATCCTCTGCGCTCTGTCAAGGCGCAAAGGCTCACTACTGCAGTGGCAACAGCGTGCACAACCCATCAGCCACATTCTGGGCCAGTCCGGAGGGACTAAAGGAAAGCAAATTAGCAGGTAAGGTCTAATTTCTCCCTACTTATTCCTCCCAATGCTCAGCGGGCAGCATGCCAAACAAGGGTGCTGCTCCCACAGCAAACCCTATGCCAGCCTGGAGCTGGTGTTAGGGCTTGCCAGGGCATTGAGAGGAATGGGGGATTCCAAGTCCAGTATGCATTTGCATGCTTACGGTCCCCCTACACCCCCCCCCCCAAAACAAAGGGACGGAGGTCTGGTCGGCCTCCAGACCCCACAACACCATCAGATACCCCATGACAAAAAGAGGCTGGCGGTCCAGTGGACCTCCAGTCCCCTTGACACAAGGCTCCCCCCACAGAAGTTCCCCTAGTCATACCCTCCATCCTATCCTAGCCTTGTGGTCTAGTGCACCCCGAAACCCACCCTCGTGCCTGGAAGCAGGAGGAGGGAGTAAGTACTCCTCCTGCAAGCGCCACCTCAAAATGGCGACGCCCTGCCTGGTGCATCCTGGGAAGCACTGGGTGGGCTTCAGTACCATATAAGGGAGAAACTCCCTTATATGGTACTGAAGTTCCAACCAGTGTATTGTGCTGCCATTTTGAGGTGGCACTTGCAGGAGGATGGCGTGCTTACTCCCTCCTCCTGCTTCCAGGTAGAAGGGGGGGTTGGTGGGTCTGGGGAGGCACTAGACCACCAGACTAGGGTGGGAGGGAGAAAGCAGCTAAGGGGGGCTTCTGTGTGTGGAGTAGGAGGTCCATCGGACCTCCAGCTCCATTGTGTTGGGGGGTGTCGTGGTTTGACAGGTTGGGCTGGTTTGACAAGTCCTGACTTTTTTTGTTTTTGTTTTTGACAGGCCAGACCTGTCAAACAACTTCTGCAGGAGGATTGTGCGTTAGGTACAGGCCCAGGCACAATTCTCCCGCAGAAATACCCCGACGATAGAAGCTTATAGTACGCATAAAATTGCATGCTATTCATTTTGATCATAGGGACGTTATTTCCCCACACTGTTCTGGCACTAATTTTACAGCACTGTTTGGAACAGCGCAGGGAAATTAATCATTGGACCATCAGAGTGTTCTCTCTGACATAACTTCCTGCTTCCGCATTGGCAGGAAGCATCAGAGAGAAGGTTCTGGGGTTTCTGTGATCAGGATTTATTAATCACTGCTCACTGCTGATGACCACTAGAGACAAAACATATTTTAATGGGGCAGAGTCAGCATGGATTCAGCCAAGGAAAGTCTTGCCTCACCAATTTGCTTTCTTTCTTTTAAGGCATAAATAAACGTGGATAAAGGTGAGCCAGTTGATGTAGTGTTCTAGATTTTCAGAAAGATTTTGACAAAGTTCCTCATGAGAGACTCCTGAGAAACAGAGGGTAGGGTTAAATGGCCATTTTTTCTCAATGGAGGAGAGTGAATAGTGGAGTGCCACAAGGATCTGTACTGGGACTGGTGCTATTTAACATACTTATAAATGATCTGGAAAACGGAATGACAAGTGAAGTGATTAAATTTGCAGATGACACAAAACTATTAAAAGTTGTCATAACACATGTGGATTGTGAAAAATTGCAGGAAGACTGGGCATTTAAATGGCAGATGAAATTTAATCTTGACAAATGCAAAGTGATGCACTTTGGGAAGAATAATCCAAATCATAGTTACCTGATGCTAGGGTCCATCTTAGGAGTAAGCGCTCAAGAAAAAGATCTAGGTATAATTGTAGACAATACGCTGAAATCTTCTGTTCAGTGTGCAGCGGCCAAAAAAGCAAACAGGATGTTAGGAATTATTAGGAAAGGGATGCAAAATAAGACCAAGAATATTATAATGCCTCTGTATCACTCCATGATGTGATCTCACCTTGAGTATTGCATTCAAATCAGATCGTTGTATCTCAAAAAAGATATAGCGGAATTAGAAAAGGTTCAAAGAAGAGCATCCAAAATGATAAAGGGGATGGAACTCCTCCCATAGGAGGAAAGGCTAAAGAGGTTAGGGCTCTTCAGCCTGGAAAAGAGATGGCTGAGGGGGAGATATGATTGAGGTCTATAAAGTCCTGAGTTGTGTAGACTGGGTAGACATGAACTGATTTTTTACTCTTTCAAAAAGTACAAAGACCAGGAGACACTCGATGAAATTACATGGAAATACTTTTAAAACAAAAAGGAGGAAATATTTTTTCACTCAAAGAATAGTTAAGCTGTGGAACTCATTGCTGGAGGATGTGGTAACAGTGGTTAGTGTATCTGGGTTTAAAAAAAGGTTTGGACCAGTTCCTGGAAGAAAAGTCCATAGTTTGTTATTGAGATGGACATGGGGAAAGCCACTGCTTGCCCTGGGACTGGTAGCATGGAATGTTGCTACTATTTGGGTTTCTGCCAGGTACTTGTGACCTGGATTGGCCACTGTTGGAAACAGGATACTGGGCTAGAAGGACCATTTATCTGACCCAGTATGGCTATTTTTATGCTCTTAAGTGGAGGAGAGGGGGTAGGGGGAATACACTTGCTTACCTAGGGTCCACCAAAGGATTAATCCTGTCCTGATGGTTAGAGCAGCAGGCTGAGAATCAGCAAAGCCAGTTCAAATTCTACTGCTGTTCCTTGTGATCTTGTGCAAGTCATTTAGCCTTCCATTGCCTCGGGTACAAACTCAGACTGTGAGCCCTCAGGGGACAGGACCTACTGCACCTGAATGTAACTTGCCTTGAGCTACAACTGAAAAAGATTTGTGCAAAATCCCTTCCCTTCTGCCTTTGACATTTTGCCTGTTTCACTTTAGCTTAGGCCTTGAACTGTTGTCACCCCAGGTCCCTTTTACATTATTGTGGTGTGCTTGGTTGTGAGTTTCTATTTTCTCCCTGCTCAAAGCACGTGTCACCCTTTTCTTTCTTTTATGTAAGATCTCCAGGGCTACTCTCAGCCCAGTTATGAGAGCCTGTCTACATCTCTGAGTTATAATCACATTGATGCTGAAGCCAGAAATGAATGTCCACTACAGCTAGAGTTTCTATGTAACCATTAGGCAAGACTAGGCAGTTGCCTTGGGTGGCGCCTTCTGGATGGTGGCATAGAAGAGTTGCAATCAGCGCAGTACAATGAGTTTGACAGTTACAACCATCAGCACATACTTTTATCACTGGGAAAAGTGGGCAGTTTTCAAATAGCCATTTATTCATGTAATAGGCTTTTGGAAATTCCCCTCATTTATATATAAAGGCAAAACCTAGTATTTGACAACATTGTTAAAAATGAGTTTGAGCTGGTTTTGTAGATATTTGGTTTTGTCTCTTGCAGTGATGCTTAGAAGTTGGCTGAAAAAAGTTCAATTTTCCTTAAACTCAGATAACATCCTGTGGCTTAATAAAAGCTCAGAATTTGCATTTAAAGAAGCATTCTTTTGATTTCCCATACCCTTCCACACCTTTATTAGCAGATACTTATGAGGTTTTACCGTGAGAAGGGCAGGAGTACGATATATTATCACTGCCATGGCCAGGGTGCCTCCTACTGGCCATGGGGACAAGTGCATCCCATGCTAAGGATGGCAAACTCTAAGGCAGTGGTGAGCAACCATGGTCCGAGAGTCACAACTCAATCAGGTTTTCAAGATTTCCACAATGAATATGCATGAAATCGATTTGCATGCACTCCTCTCCCCTTCTCTAGATTCCAATTCCTCCCTGTAGAAACCAATGTTAAGTGCCTGGCACAGCTGCCTGTTTCAGTGATGGAGTAAGTCCTGGGAAACTCCTTCTCTCAAGTCCCACTTACTTCTTCTGAAAACCTGTTTCAAACCCTCAGCACAACTGCCTGTCACAAGGATGGGGACTTCCCCCTCTCCTAAAGCCAGGGAATATCAGCCTTACCTCCCTTTCTCTGTCTCCCCCCCCCCCCCATCTCATGGGCCGATGCTCAGACCTAATGCCTCTGCTAGAGGTGATTAGCGGCAGAATAGTGCTGGCGTTAGGGTGTGCAGAATGCTCTAATGGTTTCAGCAATAAACAACACAGCGAAGATGACACATGAAAAATAAAAAAAATATATAAAAAAAGAAAGAAAATATATATATATATAAAAAAAAACTATTGAAAAAACAATTAAAAGAACAAGACGACACTTCAAATAAAAAAATATATTAAAATAGCGTAGAAATGTATTGAAAGGTGATATGACTCGACACAGCTGAGTTTTGGCCCAAGCTGGCCTGTGTCAGGAGTCTTTACACCATGTATGTATTTTCTTGTCTCTTTAAACCATACATACAGAGTATTCTGGAAGCCAGAACTTTCTTTGAAAAACAGAGTCTTAATACAGACTCAATACGTACCGACTTGTAACAGTCTCCGTATGAAACTATTGAACTCAGCCGGAGCTGTCTATAACTGCGTCTCTCGCTTCAAAACCAGTTCAAACTCATTTTAAACAATGTTGTCAAGTACTAGGTTTTGCCTTTATATAGAATCTCCAATAGTAACTATTTTATTACATTTGTACCCTGCGCTTTCCCCACTCATGGCAGGCTCAATGCGGCTTACATGGGGCAATGGAGGGTTAAGTGACTTGCCCAGAGTTACAAGGAGCTGCCTGTGCCTGAAGTGGGAATTGAACTCAGTTCCTCAGTTCCCCAGGACCAAAGTCCACCACCCTAACCACTAGGCCACTCCTCCACGCTTGGTCTGCTGTACCACTTTCCCCCCTTCTGTCTGGCAGTTCCTGTGAAATGCAAGACAGAAATGTGATTAGAAAGTTATAGTGCAGTGTAGGGATTATGCCGTGGGGAGGCTCACACAGACAGGCATCATGTTGCATCTAGAAGACTTCCATTTAGAGGGCCGCATTGTGTCCAGGAAGGTAAATAGTCCATATAATAGCTGTCCAATTCATGAGGAACAGGTCAGTAACAAGGGTGTTCTCAGATTTCATTCTTTGCACAGTTCAAGGTATATGTAGGAGATAATAAAAATCAATGGCCATACTGGTCTGACTAAAAAAAGGATGTCAGAAATCATATACATGTCCCTATACAAACATTTCTACGTAGATTCAGTTTACACATGCATATTTTCGGCTCTCGTTACAAATAGACTTCCTCATTTGTTTAAACATTTCTGTAACTTGGTACATAAAATTTCCAAAATTGAATGAGAGAATGCTTATAAGTTCTGCACAACTGTATTATTCCATAAAGTTCAAGACATAATTTGTAAATCTTTATCACTGAGCTATTTACAAACAAGCTGCTTAAAAGCATTAGATAGGCACATGTCATTTAGGGAAAAAAAACAAATTAGGGAAAAAAATAAAAGTTACATCAGTATCCAATTATTAACCGTGGAAATGAGGGAAAATAAAGTTCCATATTTGTAGTAAAAAAAACTAATTCATAGCTTGCATAACAAAGAAGATTAGGGCATCAAGTAGTTAGGAGCACAGGATCTCCATTTATACTAAACAAAGAATATGGAAAAATAATTTAACATGACAGCTGTTTACAATGACCATCAAAAATTGTATATATGTTATTTTAAAACATCCCTCATGTTACTGAAATAAGATGGTGAAAGAGAAGGTAATTTAGACCAATTGGGGCAAACTAGGTTCTGTCCTTGTTCTGGGGCAGTACAAAACATTTTCTTGCAAGGTACACAAAATATCTTAACTTCTTCTTAATCTAAACATGCATCCAGATTTATGTTTTCTGTGGGGCAATTTCTTTGAAATCTCAGGTATTTGAGGTACAGTGATACAGATATATAAATATTTATCATAAAAGTGATAAACTAAACAGATTAAGTACTTCAGCAGACAAAAGACATCACATATATCTGTACAATCAAGATGGGGCAAAGGTATCTTCCAAGTAAAAGGAATCTTTAAGGGTTATGCTTAAAGAGAAAGAAAGACCCTAAATTTTGTACTGAATGTGACAATATTACACTTTAGCTGGAACTAATGCATTAAAAATATTGATAAGAGACAATATAAGTAGTTAACATATCTACTATGGAATGCAGAAAATAAATCTTTTGTTATAAGGCATACGCAACTAATTTGTATTCAGGAAAGAAATTTTTTATATGTACTGATTGTATTACCCACGGCAAACTAACAAATGAAAAACAAAGAATTAAGAGGATGTAAATTAGATCATGTTATTGGAATTCAGTACTGGGCACAACCGTTAAAGAAACATGGTGTTGTTCACAATTATATATGATAAATTACCAAAACAGTGTCCTAGGGTTAAAAGTACTTCTTATGTGCACAAATTAATAACATGGCATAGCCACTCCAGAAGTAGAAAAATATACAACAGTACTGTTTAAATGATCCATGGAGTTTCTTTATTTCTGCAGGTAATAAAGAAAGTCTCAGTGGAGTATATTACAAATAATATTTCTTTATATTAAAATGCATCCAGGATAGCCATGTGGAAATGAAACCCTGATTCTATAAAAAGTCTACATATATAATTCAAAGTCAACCACCATAAACTTACATACTAGAATGTGGACACGTTTCCTAATAGCTTAAACATCCGGAAAGTAAAACTGTAGAATTCTTAGCAAACCTAGCAGGGAAACAAAATTGTTATCTAGAAATCATATACACAAAATAAAACATTGAAATAGAATTATATACAAAAGAAAACATTGAAATAAAATTGTATCTAATAAATATTAGATTTAAGCCAAGAGAAATGAAACTGTAAGGCAAACTTAGGAAACTGATTTTTTACTGGTTTTTTTTCTTTGATGGAAGCAAAAATAGTGCCAAGCCAGGTTCGGGCTAAGAACAAAAGGTAATTTAATCCTTATCAGTAGTGATGGATTTCAAAGCTCACACAAAGAGATAGGCAGACTGGGAAAACCAGTTTATCATTTAACTGAAGACAAAGAATTAAACACATTTAATATTTCAGTAGACAAACATTTCTTGTAACTAAATTTGCAGGTAGAATCAGTTGCTTACTATCGTATTAGGGCAACAGTCCAGCAGGACCGTGAAATCCTGTTTTATTATAAACCTCACAGTCAAGCTACAGCAGATAATATGGTCCCTCTTGTTATGAATTGGGCCCTGAAACACAAAGCGATGAGAAAGAATGGTATTCCACATACTGTAAAAGAAAAACAAATTTGGTGTAATTTAAATATAAAATGCAATTAAATCAGCTGTAATAGGGACAGCCGAATAATCCCATAAGACTTGAGTGAGAAAAAATCACGGGAACAAGGGCACTGTCCCAAAGGAAGTTCAAGACAGAACATAACTGACAGGCAAATCAAATGTGCACAGCTCAAAGATAGCAAAAGGCAATACAAGAAAACAGTTTATGTCAAAGAAAAAGTCTCTGTACAATAAAGTTCAGGAATCTCTTATAATGCTAAAAGTTAGTGCTCTCAAACAAAGCAAAGTTTCTGTCACGTAACTTAAAACAAGGCAATTAACAAAAGAACATGGCTAAATATACAGGCAGCTGATATCTCCCTGAAAGAAAGCAGAAACTGGACTTCACTCACGCCCACACATACTTATGAAGGATAGCAAAAGAAAGAAATGATCGCTGCTTTCAATCCAGACAACCTCTGCCGGGAAGCAAGGAAAAGAATGTTTAAAAAGATATGACTTTCCTATCCCCAGATCAACTGCCAAAAAATAAATGTTTTTAGTACACAAAACAGCTCTCTTTTATCAAGTAGCACAGACTGTTTGCAACTAAAAAAAAATATTCCTCTTTTCTCTACTAAGTGACATCACAAGAAACCTCTCTGTACAATAAACTCTCCAGCACTGTTTCTCACTTTATTCCAAAGTTCAAACAGTAATAAATGCTGTAACAAGCTGTTAGCCCTCTCACAAATATCCAAGGCTCTCAACAAGACTACAAGATAACGGGGCAGGAAAGATCCCTCCTTGAACCAGGACAAAAAAAGAGGTAGACTTCAGCAATTTATGGCATTTTACATTGTACAATTTAATATCCTGAACCATTAAGGGAAGAACAGTACATGCACAAACTACAGATACTGACTTTTTATCATGCTCCCTCTTCCACAAATCATTTACAAGTTCTTTCTCTAATAAAGAATTGCTGGTACACACAATTTTAAATACACTATCCATTTCCTACTCTCAATGAAATTAGTTGAGAATTAAAAATTAACTTCCCTCTTCAAAATCTAAATAAAAAAACATAGCAATACTTACAGCAGCCGGCTTCAAACTTATTTACACGCACATTTTCAAGTATACCTGCGACGTCTGTACCTCTCACCGCTTTAGGCCGGTGAACTTTATCACACCCTGTGGCCTTCCTCCACAGGATTCAATACCACTTCTCAATTTGTCAGCTCCAGAGGATCCCTTCTCTGAGCTATCAATAAGTCTCCACAGACCAGCTGCAGGGATAGCCCAGGCTTCTTTTATTGGGGCAATCATGTGTAATCCTATCGATGTGGTGGTGGTGGAAATTTAGTGTAGTCTAGTAAATTTGGGGATGCTAATTGTTTTTCACCCACCAAAATCCATTTATTAATAGCTTGTAAATGTTTCAGTCAGGATTTTCCCTTATTCTGTTTCTCATTGTAAGCAATTAATTGTTGCAATAGGGAACCCTCAAATGAGCCATTTAGTAGCCAGCAAAAAGTTAGATTGCTGATGGTTCCACTTATACCATTTTTGATTGAATTTAGTAAGTTATTTTTTTCTCTAAAAGAAAAGGGCATAGCCATTATATTAAAAACCTAGTATTTTACAACACATATTCTGACAAACAAGACTTAGGACCTACTAGGACTTGTTTTCTAAACCTGGTATTTTACTCACACCTAAGGCTGATCAGACCCTAGGACCTACCAGAGGTTTCTGCTATTTTAAAACACCTAGTCAGACAAAAGTGACATAGGACCTAGTAATGCTATTTTAAATGCACCCAGCCTGCGTGCAAAGTTCAGACCTAGGATCTAGCAGTAATAACAGGAAATAATTTAAAGATGTCACTTACCAATGTTCGTGTTAAACAACACAGTCGGTGTATCTATGTTGGGAAGTCACCAATGTAAATGTTTAGGTCTTTTTACCACCTCTCCAAATCTCCATATATAAGTTACCCACAATTTGTAGAGATAAAAGACCAAGGCTACGTGCTTATGAGAAAG
This sequence comes from Microcaecilia unicolor, assembly GCF_901765095.1. Lineage (NCBI taxonomy): Eukaryota > Metazoa > Chordata > Amphibia > Gymnophiona > Siphonopidae > Microcaecilia > Microcaecilia unicolor. The sequence continues at coordinate 48,029,084 of NC_044031.1, read as the reverse complement.
TATTTTTATTCACTTACCAAGTATATTGATACAATTAATATTTTCTCATGGGAGGATAAAACTACTGCATAAATATGCTGGCTGTATCTATCGCTCCAACATACTGGACTGAAACAGCTATTTTTATATACTTGTGTTTAACAATGATTTACAAGCCTTCAGCCAGTTATCTTACTCAGGATCATCTGGTCTTCTTTCAAACCTATCTGGTTTCTCTAACCTGCTAAACCACATTTCCATGTTTGTTTATGCTTCCTCCTTTCCCAGGCCTATTTGCCCATAAGGATATCAGATCAGATCATAAGTTCCTGGGCCTCACGATTTATGGCCTTTGCCCTTTGACTCTACTCCAGGGTGCATAACTGTGTTTATTATCTACAGCGGTGGATTTGCAAACTACATCAGTTCTCTTCCAAGGTGACACCGTTCCTTTCAATATGTAATAATCTGGCCTTTCCCCCAGGACATCTCTACCCCATATTTCGCCGCTGGCAGAGACGAGGAATTATTTACTTACTACAGGTGGTGACCCGAGAAGGGAAACCCAAAACATTTGAAGAACTCCGGGGGATTTTACTCTAGAGCAGAAGGATGAGTTTGGTTACGCCCAACTGAAACACTATGTGTAATCTTTGCCATGGGAAGCCTTCTCGGAGGATGTACAGGAGGAACTCACAACGGCATTCTCTCTGGAAGCACAACAAAAGGTGCCACTCTCATTCCACCACGGACACATCAGGGACACTGTACCAGAGCTGGACTACAAACATCTGCTTTTGGTGTGGCAGAAGGACATTCAGATTGCCCTAACTATGGAGCAGTTTAAAAATCACATATTAACAATCCGCAAACAGACGTCATTTGCAGTACATTGGGAACTTCAATATAAATTCACATTGCGCTTATATGTTTCCCCTCGTAGGGCCTTTCACATGGGCCTCTCCCCGTGGGGATCTTGTTTGAAATGCAGAACAGAGGGGGCAACGTTGGGACACATGTTCTGGAAGTGCCCCGTTGTTGCATTAATAAGCTGAATGGAATCTCAAAAATCTTGGGCAACTATTTCCCTTCTCCAGGGAAATTTTTCCTGACCCCACTCTTTTTCTTCAATTTGAAAACCAGTCAGAATGAGCCTCCTTTTGCTCATGTCTTCCAAATCATGACTCTCAAGATCTGTAATCTGGTTCCCAGCCAGATGAGCTTAGACACACTAGGCTCCTAGAGTGTCCACTATTGAGACATCCCATGCCCTAAGCAATTTTGAGGTTCCATTTCTACATGTATTCCCAATCAAAAAGAGTTAATATGTCCCTATATAAATTTCACTTCCCACAAATGTCCTTTCAGTCAAGAAATATAAGTAGCCCTATATGTTACAGATATAGGTTCTTTCTTTTGTTTCTTAAAATTAAATTTAAACCCAGTACAATTTTAACCAAATACGAAGGAAATTCCAAAATGTTATGCACTATTCACTTCACTCACAAGATGGCACTGTTGATCAATATTACAAATTCTCACAGACTTCAGTATAGTATGACTAGGAAAATAGGGAAGCCATTTATATAGCATTTCTGAGCAATAATTATCTCTTATAAAAACTGCCCGGTTGCCTGACCATGTCCTCAAAAATAGGAGATGTCCAGGTAAAACCGGACATATGGTAACCCTAACCAAATTAGATCTGCTTGTTTTTCTGTTATTGCTCTTACACTTTGAAACTCTGTACTCCTCAGTTTTTGGTTAGAACTCTCCTTAACGAATTTTAAGGTGGCCCTAAAAACATACACTTTCAATAAAGCATTTAACGCCACTTGAAAGATGCTTTGCAGGTTTTGTGTTTCTGTTGGCTTGGCCTCTCTTGCAAAACCCTGGGTTGTGCTACACTTGTGTTGTATTTGAATGTCTCTTCTTCCCTTCTTTTGTATCTTTAAGGTTTAATTTATTTCCTTCCCTCTGTCTGCCTTTAAGCTGAAATTGTAACCTAGCTCTTCTTTTGTGTCTCTCTTGTCCTTTATTCTACTAAATCCTCTTCTTCTGTATTTGTAATTTTTGTTTGTAAACCACTTAGATATCACTAATTTGCAGTATATTAAATAAAACTGAACCTTGAACCACAAATAAGCTTTATTGATAAGGATTTGTTAACAAAAACTTCTTTGCACTTCTGTACTGCTGACATTCATGTCCCGCTGCATGATTCCAGTAGTAAGAACTTTGAAATAAGCTTTACAACTTCAGATCTAGATATTTTTTTCTGGCTCCGCTATTCCAAAGTCTCTGACAGCCCTGAATGAAAACTGTTATGAGAAAATGAAATCATTCTATGTATATTAGGATTATGCTTACTCTGTTATAGAATGTATATGTTGTAGGATAATAGAATTGTATCTCACTACAGAATGGTAATCACTGAAATAAGTTGCTGAAGTAAGAAAGGCCATTTACTAGCTTGTTAGTAAATAATAAACCACAATCACCTTTGAAGCTTGGAATGTTGATTAGCTGGGAAAGTGCAGGAAGAGTTGTGTTTTATTTGCAGTAGCTGGAGGGAGCAAGGAAGGGGATCATTATATGTTCTTTCATCTTAACCAGAAATACAGCATCTGGTGAACTGCACCTGGTGAGCTGGTGATGGTAAAAATAACAGTATTCTTGGCTATTTAAGGTTTGCAGTGAATCAGTATAATCAGACTGTGAACTGAGATTTCTTGTTCATCTAGTCTCCCTGTATACAGGTTTACAATAAAGATATATATATATATCTGAACCCAGAGTCTGCAAGCTTCTTTAGTAAGAGAATAATTTTCCTAACATATTGGTCCTTCGAGCCGGAATTGAACCAGCGACCTAAGGAAACACTTTCAGGTTGTTCAAGGCTCTCATTTAGAAGCCTTGTGAGTGTGAGTGTGATACATGACATAGAAACAGGGAGAGTGCTAGGCCATTAATCATCTTAAACAAACTTTCAGCCTTTTGCTCCCCTCCAACCCCAATTTTCAGTCTTTGAGGCACTGTGGATCTGGAAAATTTAGGGTTAACATTTCTAGTCTGAAATAATGTTAGAAAATTGCCTTTAGCTTGTGTGAGAGAAATGTACTGCTCTTAGCTTTTTCCACTTACCTCGGGAGAAGGCCAAAGCAATATGAACTGAGTTGTTTCTTTGTAGTTAAGAGGCTCTATGAAGAACAGTAAACTTCTCAAAGCAAGGTGCTAGTGACAATTGTTTTCTTTTCCAGTCCACATGTTCCATAAAGAATTATTTACCCCACTGTTTACTAAGTCGCACTAGCAGCTGCCGTGTGCTAATGCAGACACAGCCCATTCACTTTGAATGGGCTGTGTCGGCTTTGCTGCACGACTTAGTAAACAGGAGAGTTAATTAGATTAGATGATATCAGTAATTGTTCTCTTTGTCTTATCAATGGTTGAAACATTACCCAAGACATGCTTTTCTATATTGAAACCCATCCTATTTTTTGGCTAATGATCAAAGTCTATTTTCTTTCGTTATTTTGCTGACCTATTAAACTGAATGTTAACTGACCCTCTGATGTAAACTTTTTTTTATGTCTATACAACCTTGTATGCTCTTTTAGACAGACAAATTTATGAGAGGGAAACAGGCTTGATTGTTGGTAGTGTGTCTCATGAACTTTCTTCTTGCTAGCAATTTATTTCTCTGAATAAAGCAAATTTTCAATGACCACTCTGCTTTGAAAATGTTAATGAAGCAGCCTGAATCCACAATTTGGTGTCCCGGCTAACATGATCATTAACTTTTGCTTCTGGGAAGGAACCTTGCATTGAGGTTACTTCTGGAGAGCCACATAAGGGAGCCTTGTTTTCTTTTTCCTCTTAATGCTCAGGAATTCTCTCAGTGTGAATGCTGGATCCTAATTATAAAATACATGCTTAATCAATGTTTCTTATAGTTAAGAGAGGTCAGTTTTGGGTTTCCTTTTTCCAGTGTTTTGTGTGCTTTTGTGTGCACAGGTACCCTACTTGTGAATTTTAATTTGAAAAATGTAGGTTAACTTTGGCTGAAAATAGGAACAAATTTAGGAGCCTAACATTAGGAGCTAAACTTTTTATTTTTTTATTTTTTTATTATTAGGCCTAAGGGATCAATATATAGAACAATTGAACTGGAGAGGTGATCCGGGGGGGGGGGGGGGGGGGGGAGGGGAGGAGTCAAGATGGCACTGACTGCAGCGGTACACTGTTGAGTTCTTTTTCTGTGCTTGGAGTGCTGCAGGAAGAGCGATGGTGAAACACAAGGGTTTACCCATCTGAACTCAGTGGTCCTCCAGCTCTAGTACAGCAGAAGATATCAAACTTTGCAGTGTCTGTAGGTGGCTCGATGACATGGACAGGGGTGCTCTCAGCAGGAGAACGAGAGCACAGCGTTTTAGACACAACCCTTAGTCCAGAGTGTCCTAACACTCCTCCGCTGGGGTAACTGGCAGATTCCGACGTAGCTGCTGAAGGTGGACCTGCAGATGGGGTTGAGGCACTCATTCCTCTGGCAGCAATTCAAAGCAGCGGGGAAGGATCCCTTGAGCCTGAAGTAGCCGTGGAACCGTCTCTGGCTGCTCAACTTGGTCATCAGCAGCTGGAGGGAATTTTCAGTAGTTCAGTAAGGAGGAAGAGACTGGAGAAAGTCACCATGGAGGAGTTGTAGGACATTATGGGCAAGATGGATGACTCCTTTCTATCATATTTGGATAAGTTTTAACAAGGAACAGAAACCCTTCAGTCCCAAGTAACCCGGTATGATAATTTAGTGACTCAATTTGCATCTAAGACATCAAGTTTGGAAAAGATCTTAAGAAAGTAGAACAAGGCTTGCAAGTTGTTAAAGAGATATTAAAGATTGTGTTGTTGCTCACCAAAAGTTAAAAACTTTGGAAAATTATGAAAGATGTCATTTTGTACTTTGAAGCCTGTTAATGAACTGGACTGTTATGTATGTTTGAGTGTTGCAGACAATGATATTTTGATTTTTTGGAAAAACAAGCAATCATGCTGGCCACAACTAGCAAAATTTGCATGGGGGATCCTGTACATCCTGCTACCAGCACATCTTACAAGAAGACATCTTCTATTGCAGGAAGGACTGTGGAAGACAGGAGAGCTAGACTGAATCCTGAGATTGTTGATGACTTCTTATTCATCCACAGATTAAAATTTCTTTAAGTCCTCAGAAATATTTCCTCAATTATTACTTTAAAAGGAGTGAAGCCTGTGAAAACTGGGATTACTTTAATCAGTGGGATTTGAATTAGAGATTTAAGTGGAGGAGTGGAGATTTAAATGGAGGCATTTAGAGATTTAAGTGGAGGAGTGGCCTAGTGGTTAGGGTGGTGGACTTTGGTCCTGAGGAACTGAGTTTGATTCCCACTTCAGGCACAGGCAGCTCCTTCTGACTCTGGGCAAGTCACTTAACCCTCCATTGCCCCATGTAAGCCACATTGAGCCTGCCATGAGTGGGAAAGCGCAGGGTACAAATGTAATAAAATATGTATTGTTAAATAACTTCTGGTTGTTAAAAGAGAAAGAATGTAATCAGATGTATTATTTCTAACTAATATTGGACAATAAGTATGTTTTCAATGAAATGATTTGACTTTACACCGTATTGGCCTTGAAGAAGCCAACCAGATGATCAATGTGGAATAATGAATTAGACGAGTAATATCTGGGGATAATCAGGTTAATACCACTTTTTTTTCTGTTTACTGTTTAATTGATCACCTTGTCTTGTTTCACTCTCCCTATTTATTGGTCTAAGGAAGAGAATTACCTGACTGAAATAATTCCTATATATTACTTTCTCTGTATTTCTGGCAAGTTGTTTTATCGCTTGTAAAAATTTAAATGGTTATAAATAAAAAAATTTTTTTTTTAATTTCTTTAAGTTATTGTTAAATATTTGTTATATGCATTAATAATTTATTCAACTTATTGAAGCATTATTTCAAGTTATTGTTAACGTTATTTATTTAATAAAGTTATATGTTTTGTTTTATATAAACACATGAACATTTCGCTTGTATTGTTTTTATTTGTTTCAATAAAACATCCATCCAAATTCATTACAAAATATAATGTAACTTCCATTCCACAAGATGAACTGTATGATAACAAACTTCAGGTTAAAAAATCTTATCGGTGCTTCATAGGGCATATTTCTTCCCTCTAGGGCTTACAAATGGGTTGTATTTTGTACCCCTGGACATTTTAACAGGGTGGATTAGTCTTTATTTTATTCTCTATTTCTTTCCTAATAACCCCTAAACTCCTAAATAGGTGTCATCTCCCATTATAATGGGAATTACTAAAGTTTGGTGTGTGGAACTCTCCAGAGTTTCTGGGGGGGGGGGGGGGGGGGGGTGGAGGGAGTGAATTAAGGGTGGACAGAGGTTCAGCCCAGGAGGTGTGGTTAAAGAATAAGTTGCAGAAAGAAACTTCTGAATTTGTGAATATTGGGAGCGGTTCAAAGGAGATAATAATGTAAGTGATGTGTTAAGCTCAGGGTCTTTGGTTGCCTGTACCCATGCCGGCACCCTTGGAGGAGAGGGAGAAAGGCAGAATAAATCAAGGCTGAATAAAGGAATAGTTGCTGCCCCTAAAAATGGCAACTAAGGTGTAAAGAGCACCGGGTAGGTAAAGGAAACCCAGCCCGGGAGCCAGAGCTAGAGCAGGGGAAGCCTATTAAAGGCCAGAGTGCAGCTCCGAGATGTGCATCCCTGGGACAGACAAGAGGGTCTGTGCCAGATGGAAGTGGATTGTAATCAAAATGTTGAAGGAGCAGCCTTGGATTATTGATGGGCCAAAGGAATAAGAAATGGACAGGAGGAACTGTACATATGTAAACACCATCTGACTTAAGCTAGAGATGTAAATACTCACGGTGGGAGAATTTGGTAGAGACTCTCGAATTAACAATTTATTTATTTGTTGCATTTGTATCTCACATTTTCCCACCTTTTGCAGGCTCAATGTGGCTTACATAGACATTAGCCGATTCCGGTTTGAAGAAATACAGGTCTGAACAATACAAGATGAAATTGTGGTAGAATGGGTTACATGTATGGTAAATACAATTGGAGGAACTTAGAAAGGGAGGGGAAGAGTTAGGATATGTTCATTACGGTCTTTGGTTACGTTGTGTTGCAGGTATCCAGGTTTTTATGTTGGGTTGGTGAGGTATGCTTTTCTGAACAGGTCTGTCTTTAGTACTTTCCGGAAATTTGTGTGGTCAAGCGTAGTTTTTACTACTTTTGGTAGTGCGTTCCATAGTTGTGCGCTTAGGTAGGAAAAGCTAAATGCATAAGTGGATTTGTATTTGAGTCCTTTGATGCTTGGATAGTAGAGATTTAGGTATGATTGTGCTGATTTTATGGTGTTTCTGGTTGGCAGGTCGATGAGGTCTGTCATGTACCCCGGTGCTTCGCCATAGATAATTTTGTGAACTGTCATGCAGATTTTGAAAGCGATATGTTCCTTAATTGGAAGCCAGTGCAGTTTTTCTCGGAGTGGTTTGGCGCTGTCAAGACGCGTTTTTCCAAATATAAGCCTAGCTGCTGTGTTTTGGGTGGTCTGAAGTTTCTTTATAATTTGTTCTTTGCATCCCGCATAGATTCCATTGCAGCAGTGGCGTAGCCAGACCCACCATTTTGGGTGGGCCCAGAACTAATATGGGTGGGCACTGTGTGTATGAGTAGTGTTTCTTGGGACACTACAAAACAAAACCTTAGAATACATTTGATGATAGATTTGTAAGTAGTCTGCATCAATATAAATCACATACATAGATAATGGAAAAAAAAAACCAACCAGTTACATTATCCCATATCTTAAACTTGACCAGACTTAAGTCTGCAATAACAGAAAACATCTCATGACAAGATCCTGCAATATAACAGCAATGGCATATATCCTTCAAACATTGCTTTCTAACAAACATTTAAAAATATAGAACTGAGAGCCAGTGGCGTACCTAGTGTATTTGACACCCGGGCCGATCATTTTTTAACACCCTCTCCTCTATATGAAAATATTATTTTTACTAATATGAGTTACACAACAAGTATGTACCTAGGAAACGCAACATCTTAAACATTGCAGTGAGCACTAGAACATCAATACACCCATTGTAAAACTAAACAAGACATTAGTAAAAATGATCCTGCCAACAGAAAATCATGTCTTTTTCACAAACATAGAACACAGATACATCCTCACCAAGTATAGAATAAGTAACCACAAACTAAAATAGAAATATGTAGACAAAAATTAAACTGAACCCCCAAGAGACCAGATTCCGCATACAATGCAACACCACAGAAACAGTGATGCATGTCTCCTAGTACTGTGCAAAATATAAAGATAGCAGACGTAAATTTGAAAAAACTGACAAATACCAATCAACACTTTACAAATTAAAAAACAGACATAAAACAAAACATAGAAAATAAGATAATACCATTTTATTGGACTAATACTTTTTCAATTAGCTTTCAGAGGCCAAAACCTCCTTCCTCAGGTCAGTACAGTATATTGCTGTTACGGTCCTGTCCTGACCTAAGGATGGAGGTTTTGGTCTCGGAAAGTTGGTCAAAACTGTAATAAAATAGTCCAACAAACATATCACCTTATTTTCATTTTCTATTTATCACCACAGCTACAATACTACTTTATTCTAAGGCAAATAAATAAATAAATCTTTTTTCTACCTTTGTTGTCTCTGGTTTCTGCTTTCCTTGTCATCTCTTCACTCTCTCCCTTCCATTCAGCATCTGTTCTCTTTCTCTCTCCCTTTCATCCAGCTGTCTGCTTTCTCTGCCTCCTCCATCCACTGCCTGCCTTTTCTTTCCCTTCTATCCTGCCTGTCTCCCTCTCTCCTTTTTACATGATTCATTCCAGTATCTCCCCCCTCTCCATCTTTATTTCTCCTCTCAATGTACTCCATCCATATCCATCTTCTGCTTATATCCTGTCTATTTGACTTTTTTCTATGTCCACTGTCATTTCCTCTGACTCACTATCTCTCCTATCCATAACCTCCCCTCTGTGTCCCTGTCCCTATTCCCCCTGTGTTCAGCATTTGCTCTCTGTGTTCCCATCCCTGTTCCCCCACCCCCCCATGTTCAGAATCTGCCCTCTGTGTCCCCTTCCCATGTTCCTCACCCTTCTCTCTCTCTCTCTCCTGCACTCCCACCCCGGGGGCCAGTATATCTCTCCCTCTTCTCTCCCCTGCTTCATAGTACTGCATCTTGTTCTCCCCCACCCCAGATCCAGCTTTTTCCCAGTCTCCTCTCCCTCATGCGTCCCACCTTTCTCTCCCCTCTTGCTTCCCTTTGGTCTGCCATCACTCTCACTCCTTTCTCCACCCCCCCTTTTCCCATTCCCCTGTCATTGCTTTCCTTCCTCTCTCCACCACTCTTTTCCCTTGGGTCTGGCATCCCTCCACCCCCTCTCCCCTCAACATCCTGCACCCAAAAACTACTCCTCTGCAAACTGCCCCAGCTTTAAAAACTATTGTACTTCCACAATGATCCACAAGCAATTGCCTTAGCCCTGCAAGTTGCAACTGCACCTCATCCAAGCACCTCCCCCAAAATAGCCCTCACCTTTGCCTCAACCCATTGCAAACTGCCTCAAAACGCACTACCGGCCTTCGTCCCAAAACGGCCTGCGCAAGCCTGAGCGCGCGCGGGTGCCGGGTTGGGCGGCGTGACATCACGGAACTCCATCTCCCCTCCCTCCTGGCCGCCCCGCCCCCGGGCCGCGTTCCGGAGCGATTTGCTGCTGGTTAAGCAAGCGCTGCCGCTGGACAATTCATAACGCATTTCAGCCGGGTGAGGAGGAGGGAGAGCGATACCGCACGTCGGGGGGGGGGGGGGGGGGAGATGGGTCACCTCATGCAGCACCGCACCAGTCCGCACGGAAGACGTTCATGGATGGCAGCATAACGAACTGCACCCGCCCTTGGTAGACGCCACTGCTGAGAGCTGCCTGCTGCTTGGACTGGAACCAGACTACAGCCGAATCCCGATTGGAGCATCAAGAGAAACTGGGTGGGCCTGAACGGTGATTGGGTGGGCCTGGGCCCACCCAGGCCCACCCGTAGCTACGCCCCTGCATTGCAGTAGTCTGTGTGGCTTAGTACCATTGACTGTATCAGGTTGCAAAATATTTCCCTCGGGAAGAATGGTCTCACACGTTTGAGTTTCCACATTGAGAGAAACATTTTCTGTATGGTGGATTTAGCTTGGGTCTCTAGTGAGAGGTTTCGGTCGATTGTTACTCCAAGGATTTTCAGGCTTTCTGATATAGGGAGGGTGTATTCTGGGGTGTTAATGTTTGTGGGTTTGTATGTGTTGTATTTTGATGAGATGATGAGACAGTGTGTTTTTTCTGTGTTGAGTTTTAGTTGGAATCCACAATAGGACACTACCTCCTATCCCATTACTCTCCAATTTCCTCTGGAGTCCTTCATGAGGTACCTTGTCCATAATAGCACCTGCATCCCTTTCCTGTGTATGGGTGATGATTCTTAATGTGACTTCTAAATGAATATAAGTGAGATGTGCATACAAATTTCATGCATATCAATTTTTGGATTTCCTGAAAATTTGACTGGCTGGAAGTACCCTTGGATAGCAAAATATTGATTTGGCCATGGCCACAATTGCTCACTCCATTCCGCTGCCCATGCACACCACACTCAGGCACACGGGCAATAAAGAATTCCACGACCAATGCTCTGTATGCTTTCCCAGCTTGCATTTTTTAAATATCTACCCCATTTACGAAGCTGTGCTAGCGCCAATACAGCCCATTCACTTTGAATGGGCAGCATTGGGGTACGGCAACCACTAGCGCGGCTTAGTAAACACGGGAGCTAGTCTGCTGTTTTTTTTGTTGGCTGATGCTGTAGAGCAGGTTTCCCAGCTTTGAACTAAAGACACACATTTATAGTTCTGCCTTTTTTTTTTATTCAAATGATTTTTACATATAAAAGTTACAGTTGTAATTATTACACATGGTTGATTTATGTACATTTCTAGAGAAAATAAAAATCCTCATGTGGAAACCAAGTAAAACTACAAATACCAGGGGGCAAAAATAAAAACTGTTTTCTAAAAACAAACAAACAAATAAAACAATATCAAGAAACCGTAAGAAATTAACAGTACATTACAGCTCAAAAGCTGGTGGATAGGAGATAACAGTTATCAAGTCTTTATGAACTGCTTTCCCTCCCAGCAGGGAAAACGTCCAGAGGTTAAATAGTTTCCACTCCAAAAGGAGCTCAGACAGTCCTGGGTAGTCAGCTCAAAGATATGACTGTGGAGATGTGTCTGGAGTGAGAGAATACTTTAGGTCAAGAAGAAGTTGCTTTACTTAGACTGAGTCGATAAGCTATGCCATATGTAAAAGAAAATTATACCCACCATTGTACATTGTGCAAACTTTCAAGACTCCATGAGACAGGAGCCTATTTCCTATGCTTAAGTAATGGACACAACTTGCATCGCATAAAATGTTACCTGATTGTTCCATGCTGTTTGTGATATCATTTATGGCACCATAAATTTATCATGCCCATCTGAACATGGATGCAATAGAGTGACTGAATAATAATCTTCAAAAATAACTACTTGGCATCATTAGTTCTGATAGAGGGCACAGGGCAGGTGTTGCCCCATGCCATACAGATGTTCAGAATGTTCCAGGATAGTGTAAGGTACAGCTGTAATTTGTGCTACAGCTCTTACATAGCAACACTTGAATAAATCTTTTTGTCTGGTTGTGGATATCAGCCCCCTCCCCCCAACACACACACACATTCTCCAGACCAGCAAAGATCAACTGGGTCAATCTACTTGGAAGCCAGAGAGAACCCACGTGAATTCCTTCCATTTGGGGAAAATGCATCATACGAAAATACTAGCATTTGGTTTACCATCCTTTTCCTTGGCCTTAGGGAAGAAACCTTCATGAGATCAAGGGTTTTGCATATGAGCCTCAAAGGAAGCCCACCATGTCAAAAGATAACAGCAATGTTCGGCTTCATTCATGGAGCAATCAATATACCAAACAGGTCAATCATCACTGTGAAGGCTGAACTTGCAGATACAAGAGAGCAGGTGGCACCTAACTTGTTGCAGAGAACATTTGGTCTGGCTTTAATGAAGCAGTTGTAAATTAATGGTTCAGAAGCTCACAAAGCAATGAACACAAAAGAAAAATTAGAAGTAAATGCTACGGTGAAGGCCTGATATTTCTCTGTATTAGAGAATTATTGGTTTAAAGTATGGTGATAAGAGATCATTATTAAACTTCACTTTGTTCTGGATACTTGACTTTGAGAAGGTGATGGGTTACAAGTGTAGCCAAACAACTTGACTACACTGCCCAGTTAAGACTAAAGCAGTATTCCTCAATGAAAGGCTCAGAACAACCCCTAGAGACCTCTGGGGCGGCCCTCATCATTATTCTGTTTTTCTCTCCTCCCCCATTACTTTCTGTCTCTTTACCCAGGCTCAGGACAGAAAGGAGAAAGTAGATGGGGGAAGAGCCGAATGCTTGAAGAACAAGACATTTCCCAATAGGCAAAGAGAATGTATTTAGAAATGCCCACCTCCTTGAAGATACCCCCAATGAAAAGTTTGAAGGCAGGCGAGTGGAGATGGATGTCATTGACATATGCAGGGCGGCAGCACTGCTGACCAGCATGGGATGATATTTCTCACACATATATGCACATGTGAAGGTGCAATTCTATAACTAGGCACTCATGGTTATGCACCCCTTTGCATGCATAAATGCATAGGAAAGTCGCATGAGAACACCCTACGTACTATTCTCTAAGGGTGCATGTCAATGCTATAGTGTGCAACCGCAAGGGGGAGTGCTTGTGGGAGAAGCATGGGTGGGCCATGCAGGACTTCCAGTTACATGCATAACTTACAGAATACTATAAGACTTCTGTGGACACCTAAATATAAGTTGGTCCAATACGGGTTATACTAGCACTCTGTAATGGAATCTGAGCTCTGACAGTGTTACAGAACAGGTTCTCATGTCGCAGCATCAGGGGGTCTAAACGGAGGCCCTCACAGAACTACAGTATCTCTTCTGAAATTACCCACACTTAAAAAATTATGTGCAATAGCAATCTCATGTACTTGCATGCACATTCCGTGTAGGTGCATTGTGGAGCCAAGTTTGGGCCAGTACGTCACAGAAACGCATATTATGCACATACTTTATACAGGCACATACCCCCAATTCTATATAGATTCCGGTTAATTGGGACACATCGGGACTCCTATACTTTGCGCCAATTAAGCAGCTGTCAGGGAATCATGAAAAATGAGTGCACTGCGAGCATGAGATAGAGGTACATTTTTCATTTATTCTGAAACCCAGCCTAGCAAACACAAATTTTGAACACAACCCAGATAATCAAAAAACAAAAGCTGCAAAGCACAGCTAAATACAGGTACCCATTGACAACAGTATTAATTTGGCGTTGACTGGTGTTTGGTAGTTGTTTTTTCAGTTGTTTAAGCAACGACGAGTGTTAGATCTTTCTTAGGCATTCTCAATGTACGCACCACAGGTGGAACACGCCACACCCAGCAGCAGTACGTGTATGCAAACGCAGCTGCCCATTTATATTGAATGGGAACATGACACATCAATGATGTTCCGTGGATGCCATTGGCCCAATTAAACAGTGTGGTGGCCCAAATAAGCAAAACTTTACCCCTTTTAATTGTGCTTTTGCTTTTGTTCTCCTGGGTTTGGAGCAATTAAATGGCTGCCCCAATTTACCGGAATCTACTGTATAGTGCTTAAAATTGTGCAATTGCTTAGCAAGCTAATTGCAGTGATAATTGGACGCTAATGGGCAATAATTGGAATTTATGCACGGTTAATAGTCACTATTCTAGAAAAATGTGCACGTAAATTTTTCTGCATGGATCCATAAAGGGGGTGTGACTGTTCAGGGGTTTTTCTAGGATTCAAGGGGTCCGTACCTAATTTAGACGTGGGGATTTACACTAGGGTTCAAGTGGAGTAAATTCTCGTGCTCAAAATTGGGTACGGATCCTGGCGCAAGGTGCCATTTTATAAATGCTGCCCAACTTTGAGCGCCATTTATAGAGCAACGCTTAGCACACGTTTTTTATTTACAGAATTCAGTCCATATCGTACATGTTTACATGTATGCACATACTTTATAAAAGATTCTATATTTGGGCATGGATCCCAGGGCTGGCAGTTGGGAGCTCTCTAGTGCAGAGGGCAATGGTAAGGGCAAACAATGGAGATGACCAGGCCTAGACCTAGACTAGCACAGGCAAAAGCAACTGAACGACTGGGTAGACCAAAAGTACTTATCTACTGATAAAAGCAATGGAAGTGAGTCAAATCAGGGCAATATTTATTCACGTCTGTTTTCCAACTGATGGGACAAACCCTTTAGTAGCAGTAAGGAAGGAGGCTGCATTTCTGGGAGGTATGCATACTGCATACAGGGGGCCTTTTACAAAGGTGCCTCTAGAGTTTAGCGCAGACTAAAAAACCTAGCATGCCTTTGTAAAAGGTCCACATAATGCTGTAAAGGCTTTATTGAAACTATGGGGACAAAGAGGACAATGTTCAAAGGGTTGATGGTCATAGCTTTGAAAGTTAGGCTCCTGAATTGGCCATTTTGAATATGTACAATGCTGAGTGCCAACTTATGCTCAAAGGTTCACTAAAAACTTTAACATTTAGATACCTAAAGACTAGGTGGCAACATGGGTAGATTTAGAATGGGGGGGGGGGGGGGTATTAGGTACTTAGCACTGATTTTTCAGCACTACACACTTAAAGGTAAATGAATAAAAAACCTTCATTTATGAGGAAGCACAATGTTTAAGCTCCTAAATTTAGGTGAATTTTCAACAGAAAACTTAGGCACTATGTTTGACTTTTTAAGCCTAGCTTAGGAACCTAAATTTAAGAGTTCAGCCTTTTAGAAAAAAAATATTAGGCCTTACATCTTTTTGTACAGTAGGATACATTTGAGTAGGGGAGTGGACAGTACATAGCATCAATTTGCTCGATTGCAGCCCATAGCTTGGCTAAGAGAAAACATGATTTGCTGATCCAAGAACCAAACTGTGAATCAGGAGAAGTCTAGGGCCATGCACTCAAGACTGCTGTCTGCCACTTGCAATGCTGTATAACCCTGTAGGTCTTTATGCAT
The DNA here is from genome assembly GCF_901765095.1 of Microcaecilia unicolor. Classification (NCBI taxonomy): domain Eukaryota; kingdom Metazoa; phylum Chordata; class Amphibia; order Gymnophiona; family Siphonopidae; genus Microcaecilia; species Microcaecilia unicolor. The sequence goes on along the minus strand of NC_044031.1, from coordinate 48,013,807 downwards.
CCAGGACCCAACATAGAATAAAGGTTCTTCTTAAACTCTTCTTCCAGGTCAACAAAATCAAAAAATAATTTAAAAAAAAAGAGGCTGGCCTCGCTTTTCAAGGATTATATCTGACGTTTAGAATGTCATATCTGTGACTTAAATCATTATTTTCACTACTCATGTCAGGATTGAGAGATTTGATCATACATTTCATAACGTGTGTTAATTGTTAGTTAGTGTTCGGGGCGTTATTATCTTATTTCTAGTAAGTGCAAATATAGGTAATAGTAGTAAACTGAAGCTCAACTGAGCAGCACAAATTTTCAGTAGTCCACAATGTGCTTTAAGCAAAAGCACAGTGTTTTTGCTGAGTATTTTGCTTGCTGAAAATCTCTCTTTTAAATAGCAAATTCAGGTGATGGTAAAAAAAAAAAACCCTGTTCTTTTAAACTGCACCTATTGAGCAAGGAAGAATGCTTCCAGTTTAGAATGGATGTGTCCAGGTTATGCTGTCGAGTAGCTTGGATTACTGTAATTCGTTGTGTCTTGGCTCTCCAGCTTCAGCCATGAAACCATTGCAAGAAGCCTAGAATGCAGCCACTTGATCGATAATCTGCTACACCATTGTGTGAGTGATTGCACTGGCTGCCAGTTGTGTGGAGAGCCCATTTTAAGGCTTTAGTATTGATTCACAAAGCATTAAAAGATGAAGCTGCATTTTATCTGATGGAGTACTTTAGGTTTATAAACCAGGTTGGATTTTGAGATCAGATGGTGCTGTGCATTTGCACCGCTTTCATTTTAAGAGACCTCAGAAATGTACTTTTTTTTTTTAATCACAGGACCAATTACATGGAATAAATTGCTCTCAGATCTGACTATTGCCAGATACAGGAGCTTCTAAGAATCAATTAAAGAACTATTTATTTGTAAAGCCTTTGGTTTGGCAGTCTGAGGCACCTGTTATCTAAGCAGGTAATTGTGACAGGGTTAAGCAAATCGCCAGAGCTTGGGTGAGCAATACGAGCAGCTGCTGTTTTTTTTAAATGTGATTTTTACTGTTATTGTATTTGGTATCAAACAGAAAATAAATAAACTAAAATGCAAGTAAATTCCATGTAGAAGCAGAGACCTTCACTTTAGGCAAAGAATCTCTCATGGGCATCAGCGACCTCTACTTCCTGGCAAGTTTCTGTGCCTGTGATGAACAGTGGAAGCCTTGAAGATAGCAGCACTAGTTGCAAGTTTCACAGTGGTGTTAATTACTACTACTTAACATTTCTAGAGCGCTACTAGGGTTATGCAGCGCTGTACAGATTAACATAAATTGACATAAAGGACAGTCCCTGCTCCAAGGAGCTTACAATCTAAAGGGCGAAATGTCACGTAGGGACAGTCCAGGTTTCCTGAATAGAGGTATGATGGTTAGGTGCTGAAGGCGACATTGGTGGGTTTTGAGCAAGGCTTTGAAGATGGGCAGGGAGGGGGCCTGGCTTATGGGCTCAGGTAATTCATTCACCTTTGAGTTTGTTGCGACATATCTAAGATAGGGCTTATGTACTTTGATGTGTTTGAAGCTCTAATGTTGGATAAGTGAATTCTGAGTGGTTGTTGTGATACTTGGTATTGGTTGTACCAGCATAACACAAGGTTGTAGAAGCTGAGTGTCCGAAGAGCATTCAGGTCACTTCACGGCTACTAGATGTTTGCACCAACATTTGAAAAGTGTAATGAGGACCGGAGAAATACACAGCAACGTGGTAAATGAAGGCAGATAAAGGCCAAAATGTCCCCTATCCAGGCTGCCCAGAATATTTAAACTCTACAACACTTATGATGGTTCTCAAAGCCCCAAACCAAGCTTGTTAGGCAGTTAAGGCAAGTGACTGTGGTATCGTGGTCAATACACTCCCCCTTCCAATGGATCCTATTCCAGGACAAGACAGTTTACACAAGGCTTTCATAGCACCTCATCCACTGCCCAAACCTCCCAGAAATACCATTCAGGCCTCCTGGCTGCCAGTAAACAATTTGTCCCTGCAATATATTTCTAGAAAGAGAAAGGAGATAAGAAAACTACAGAACTATTGTTAGTAATGTGTAATTTATCTTTAAAATCAAGCATGGTACAGGAAGACTGGAGGGTGGCCAAGGTAACGCTGACCTGACTTCAGTGCTGGACAAAATGGTAGAGGCTATTATAAAGAACAAAATTACAGAGCATATTCAAAAGCATGGATTAATGAGACAACGCCAGCATGGATTTAGTGAAGGAAAATCTTGCTTCACCAATATATTGCATTTCTTTGAAGGGTTGAACAAACATGTGGATAAAGGTGAGTCAATTGATATTGTGTATCTGGATTTTCAAAGAGCATTTCGCAAGAAAGACTCCAGACGAAATTGGAGAGTCATGGCATAGGAGGTAGTGTTCTATTGTGGATTAAAAACTGGTTAAAAGACAGAGAACAGAGAGTAGGTCAAATGATCTGTATTCTCAATGGAGAAGGGTAGTGGGGTTCCCCAGGGGTCTGTGATAGGACCACTGCTTTTTAACATATTATGAGCTAGAGATGGGAGTAAACTTGTGAGGTAATTAAATTTGCTGATGACACAAAGTTATTCAAAGTTGTTAAATTGCAAGAGGTCTGTGAAAAGTTACAAGAGGACCTTACGGCAGATGGCATTTAATGTGAACAACAGGAACAATAGCTAAGTAATGCGGGGTTCCATATTAGGAGTCACCGACCAGGAAATGGATCTAGGCATCATTGTTCATCATGCGTTGAAACCCTCTGCTCAGTGTGCGGTGGTGGCTAAGAAAGCAAATAGAATGTTAGGTATCATTAGGAAAGGAATGAAAAACAAAAATAAAGATGTTATAATGCCCTTGTATCACTCCATGGTGCGACCGCACCTTTAATATTGTGTACAATTCTGGTCTTCAGCTTGGAGAAAAGGTGGCTGAGGGGAGATATGATAGAGGTCTATAAAATAATGAGTGGAGCGGAATGGGTAGACGTGAATCACTTGTTTACTCTTTCCAAAAATACTAGGACTAGAGGGCACACAATGAAGCTACAAAGTAGTAAATTTTAAATGAATTGGAGAAAATATTTCTTCACTCAATGTGTAAATAAACTCTGGAATTAGTTGCCAGAGACCCTAGTTAGCTTAGCAGGGTTTTAAAATGGTTTGGCTAGCTTCCTAAAAGAAAAGTCCATAAGCAATTATTAAAACGGACCTGGGGAAAACCCACTGCTTATTTATAGGATAAGTAGCATAAAATGTATTGTACTGTTTTGGGATCTTGCCAGGTAACTTGTAACCTGGATTGGCTACTGTTGGGAACAGGCTGCTGGGCTTGATGTACCTTCAGTCTGTCCCAGTATGGCAATACGTATGTAAACTATCAGAAGGGCCCTGATTAATCTCATTTTCATTATCACTGGCTCAAATTGCTAGGCATTTCAGCAACAGTCCTTAGCTAGATGCCATGAACTGCAGCTCCCTCTGGAACCCAGTAAACATGAACCTTGCAACTGGCCCCTGAGTGACAGCCGAGTCTCTTTCCCCTAGTAAATATGGAAGCTGCTCCATGATGCTCCCTGCCCTGGGGGATCCAAAGAGCAGAGGCCTGAGCTTCTGAATGGAAGGCAGGTCATCTGCAAGACAATGCGACCAACCCTAGAATATGTCTTTATTACTAATCTCATCAACCTTTTCCCCTATGGAGGGAAATTTTCAAAGGAATCTGCCCAAGGCTTAAGTTTCCCAGGTTGAAATTTCCCTCTCCTCAGTGGCTAAATGTAGGTGCACTATTTTAAAGCACAACTTGTTTTTGTCATGGGAAACAGGGGCAGGGGTAGCGTAGGCCAAGCATGCACAAGTTCATTTTGAAATTCCCAAATGTGCTTTATGTATGCTGCATTTTTTATTTTTTTGTTACATTTGTAGCCCGCGCTTTCCCACTCATGGCAGGCTCAATGCAGCAGGCAATGGAGGGTTAAGTGACTTGCCCGGAGTCACAAGGAGCTGCCTGTGCCTGAAGTGGGAATTGAACTCAGTTCCTCAGGACCAAAGTCCACCACCCTAACCACTAGGCCACTCCTCCACTGTTGCTACTATTTGAGATTCTACATGGAATGTTGCTATTCCAACATTCCATGTAGAAGTCGGCCCTTGCAGATCACCAATGTGGCCGCACAGGCTTCTGCTTCTGTGAGTCTGACATCCTGCACGTATGTGCAGGACGTCAGACTCACAGAAACAGAAGCCTGTGCAGCCTTCTACATGGAATGTTGTTGCTAGTGGAATAGCAACATTCCATGTAGAATCTCCAATAGTAGCAACAGAATCTCCAATAGTACCTATCTTATTACATTTGTACCCTGCGCTTTCCCACTCATGGCAGGCTCAATGCAGCTTACATGGGGCAATGGAGGGTTAAGTGACTTGCCCAGAGTCACAAGGAGCTGCCTGTGCCTAAAGTGGGAATCGAACTCAGTTCCTCAGTTCCCCAGGACCAAAGTCCACCACCCTAACCACTAGGCCACTCCTCCACTCATTTGAAGGTACTTGAATACCCAAGTTCCTGGCTGCACCTGAATTTTCAATAGGAAGCTCCATACAGGTGGGGAAGAGAGTATGGCATTCCCTTTAAACTTTATCTTGCAAAGTACATGTGGATATTTCCTGAGTAAAATGAGCACAGCATCCGAAAACTGCACCAACAACTTTATCAAATATGACTATATACTGCACAGTACTACATTAAAACATACAAACAATGGAAACAGTGGTGGTAAAACATAAAATAAAGATGGAAAAAAACCCAAAACAAAATGTCAATCCAAACAATGTGGCTGATCATTCCATTATGTCACTTCCTCTGGAAGAGATGAAGTGACATCAAGAAACAATCACTAATGGAGGTTGAGGGGCTTTTCTTTTTGTGTGTTGCCTTCTTTTACAATGAAACCTATCTGTATGTATTTTTAACACTATTTTGAACTTAGCAAAGTCTCTTTTTTTTGTCATTCCCCATGTCTTATGTCATTTTCTCACTTTGTTGACCAACCTTTCCAGCTCTGCTTAACCTCCAGTCATAACATGTGTTCCCCAGGTCTGTCAAAACATAGTGCAGCTCTGCCTGGAGATATTTTGGAAGCTAGGCTTGCAGGAAAGCTGTTCTATAAAAGAAAAGTTTGAGTAGAGCCTGTAGGACAGGCTAGATAGGATTTTATATAGTGCTGGGGAGGAGACGGCTGTCTTGGTACATGTGGGTACTAATGACATAGGAAAATGTGGGAGAGAGGTTCTGGAAGCAAAATTTAGGCTCTTAGGTAGAAAGCTGAAATCCAGATCCTCCAGGGTAGCATTTTCTGAAATGCTACCTGTGCCACGCGCAGGGCCCAAGAGACAGGCAGAGCTCCAGAGTCTCAATGCGTGGATGAGACGATGGTGCAGGGAGGAGGGCTTTAGATTTGTTAGGAACTGGGCAACATTCTGGGGAAGGGGGAGCCTATTCCGAAAGGATGGGCTCCATCTTAACCAGAGTGGGACCAGGCTGCTGGCATCGGCGTTTAAGAAGGAGATAGAGCAGCTTTTAAACTAGAAATGGGGGGAAGGCCGACAGTTGCTCAAAAGAGCATGGTTCGGGATAAGGTATCTTTCAAAGATATCACCATAACAGGGAAGATAGAGTATCCTGATAGTGAGGTTGCAAAAGAGATTGTAGTAGATCGGGTATCTTTAAATAACAATAAAAATCAGACAAAAGATTGCCAATTAATACTGTCAAGTACTAAGCATGATGTACTTAGGAACAACAAACATAGTTTGAAATGTCTATATGCGAATGCCAGGAGCCTAAGAAATAAGATGGGGGAGTTGGAATATATTGCACTAAATGAAAAATTAGATATAATAGGCATCTCTGAGACCTGGTGGAAGGAGGATAACCAGTGGGACACTGTCATACCGGGGTACAAATTATATCGTAGTGATAGGGTGAATCGGATTGGTGGAGGGGTAGCATTGTATATTAACGAGAGCCTTGAATCAAATAGATTGAAAATTCTGCAGGAAACAAAACACTCCTTGGAATCACTGTGGATTGAAATTCCATGTGCAAAGGGGAAAAGGATAGTGATAGGAGTGTACTACCGTCCACCTGGCCAGGACGAACAGACGGATGCGGAAATGTTAAAGGAAATCAGGGACGCAAACAAACTGGGCAACACAATAATAATGGGGGATTTCAATTACCCGCATATAGACTGGGTTAATGTAACATCTGTACACGCAAGGAACATAAGATTTCTTGATGAAATCAAGGACAGCTTCATGGAACAGCTAGTTCAGGAGCCGACAAGAGAAGGAAAAATACTAGACTTAGTCCTTAGTGGTGCTCATGATCTAGTGCAGGGGGTAACGATACGAGGGCCGCTTGATAACAGTGATCATAATATGATCGGTTTTGATATTGGCATTGAAGGAAGTGAAACTAGGAAATCAAGTACGCTAGCGTTTAACTATAGAAAAGGTGATTACGACAAAATGAGAAAAATGGTGAAAAAAAGACTGAAAGGAGCAGCTCGCAGAGTAAAAAACTTGCATCAGGCGTGGATGCTGTTTAAAAACACCATCCTGGAGGTTCAGGACAAATATATTCCACGTATTAGAAAAAAGGGAAAAAAGACTAAACGTCAGCCGGCGTGGCTAAACAGTAAGATAAAGGAAATCATTAGAGCCAAAAAACAATCCTTCAGAAAGTGGAGAAGAGAACCAACTGAAAGTAACAGGATAGATCATAAGGAATGCCAAGCCAAATGCAAAGCGGAGATAAGGAGGGCAAAAAAGGACTTTGAGAAGAAATTAGCGTTGGAAGCAAAAATACATAGTAAAAATTTTTTAGATACATTAAAAGCAGGAAACCGGCCAAAGAGTCGGTTGGGCCGCTGGACGAAAATGGTGTTAAAGGGGCGATCAAGGAGGACAAAGCCGTAGCGGAGAAATTAAATGAATTCTTTGCTTCGGTCTTCACCGAGGAGGATTTGGGGGGGACACCGGTGCCGGAAAGAATATTTGAAGCGGGGGAGTCGGAGAAACTAAACAAATTCTCTGTAACCTTGGAGGATGTGATGGGTCAGTTCAGCAAGCTGAAGAGTAGTAAATCACCGGGACCTGATGGTATTCATCCCAGAGTATTAATAGAACTAAAAAATGAACTTGCGGAGCTACTGTTAGAAATATGCAATCTGTCCCTAAAATCGAGTGTAGTACCGGAAGACTGGAGGGTAGCCAATGTTACTCCGATTTTTAAGAAGGGTTCCAGAGGAGATCCGGGAAATTATAGACCGGTGAGTCTGACGTCGGTGCCGGGCAAGATGGTGGAGGTTATTATTAAGAATAAAATTGCAGAGCATATACAAAAACATGGACTGATGAGACAAAGTCAGCACGGATTTAGTGAAGGGAAGTCTTGCCTCACCAATCTAATGCATTTTTTTGAGGGGGTAAGCAAACATGTGGACAATGGGGAGCCGGTTGATATTGTATATCTGGATTTTCAGAAGGCGTTTGACAAAGTGCCGCACGAAAGACTCCTGAAGAAATTGCAGAGTCATGGAATCGGAGGTAGGGTATTATTATGGATTAAGAACTGGTTGAAAGATAGGAAGCAGAGAGTAGGATTGCGTGGCCAGTATTCTCAGTGGAGGAGGGTAGTTAGTGGGGTTCCGCAGGGGTCTGTGCTGGGTCCGTTGCTTTTTAATGTATTTATAAATGACCTAGAGATGGGAATAACTAGTGAGGTAATTAAATTCGCCGATGACACAAAATTATTCAGGGTCGTCAAGTCGCAGGAGGAATGTGAACGATTACAGGAGGACCTTGCGAGACTGGGAGAATGGGCGTGCAAGTGGCAGATGAAGTTCAATGTTGACAAGTGCAAAGTGATGCATGTGGGTAAGAGGAACCCGAATTATAGCTACGTCTTGCAAGGTTCCGCGTTAGGAGTTACGGATCAAGAAAGGGATCTGGGTGTCGTCGTCGATGAAACGCTGAAACCTTCTGCTCAGTGTGCTGCTGCGGCTAGGAAAGCGAATAGAATGTTGGGTGTTATTAGGAAGGGTATGGAGTCCAGGTGTGCGGATGTTATAATGCCGTTGTATCGCTCCATGGTGCGACCGCACCTGGAGTATTGTGTTCAGTACTGGTCTCCGTATCTCAAAAAAGATATAGTAGAATTGGAAAAGGTACAGCGAAGGGCGACGAAAATGATAGTGGGGATGGGACGACTTTCCTATGAAGAGAGGCTGAGAAGGCTAGGGCTTTTCAGCTTGGAGAAGAGACGGCTGAGGGGAGATATGATAGAAGTGTATAAAATAATGAGTGGAATGGATCGGGTGGATGTGAAGCGACTGTTCACGCTATCCAAAAGTACTAGGACTAGAGGGCATGAGTTGAAGCTACAGTGTGGTAATTTAAAACAAATCGGAGAAAATTTTTCTTCACCCAACGTGTAATTAGACTCTGGAATTCGTTGCCGGAGAACGTGGTACGGGCGGTTAGCTTGACGGAGTTTAAAAAGGGGTTAGATAGATTCCTAAAGGACAAGTCCATAGACCGCTATTAAATGGACTTGGAAAAATTCCGCATTTTTAGGTATAACTTGTCTGGAATGTTTTTACGTTTGGGGAGCGTGCCAGGTGCCCTTGACCTGGATTGGCCACTGTCGGTGACAGGATGCTGGGCTAGATGGACCTTTGGTCTTTCCCAGTATGGCACTACTTATGTACTTATATGTACTTATAAGAATCACAACCTAGTCAGGTTTTCCCCAATGAATATTCATGAGATCTATTTGCATACAATGGAGGCAGTGCATGCAAATATATCTCAGGCATATTCATTGTATATCCAACCTGTTCGTAAGCACTATATTTAAATAATAACAAACCTTTTTATTATTCCAAATATTCATTGGGGAAATCCCGAAACCCAACTGGGTTGCAGACCTTTTGAGCACCCCTGCTGTAGTGCATCTACACAACCAGTTCATTCTTTAAGAAGTACTTAGAGGGTAACTCGTATAGAGGGCTGCCTACTTTAGGCACCAAGTACATGCCTATTTGAGCCTATTCTATTAAAAAATTAGTTGCCTACTTTTTCTTTATAGAATACCATAGTGCAATAAGTGAAAAGCCCTGACTGTATTGAGTGGCAGGCTTTTTTGTAAAGGGATTGGTGAAACACGATGATGTCATTTTCACTTCACCTTTAAAAGTTGGCAGCAGGGTTGCAGTTACAAACATGGCTGCTGAGAACTGTTCATGAGATATTACGGTGTCCCAGCGCTCCTTCAAAAGTTTGTTGTTACAAGTGCTTGTGGCTTTTTTTCAATTACAAGTTTTAAGCTTTGACTTACTTATGTTTATTGTTTTTCAGAGTGGTATTTATGGAACATGAGTGGAATGCCATGGGTCTCCCTGAAGCAGGGATCGAAACAAAGTCTATGTCGGGGACTCTGGAAATTGCAAGCTAAGTGGATTTTCACAGATATATATGAGATAAATTAAGTATTTCTAGCCATGGATTGATTTTTATTTCACTGGCAATTTGAAGATGTGATCTATGGACTTTCATGAAGTTTAAATGTGCAGTGATTATATTGAATGAGACATTTTTTGTCCATTATAATATTAATGACAATATTGGTCTCTAGTCATGTATGAGCACATTTTACTATATAATTGAATATTATTTTGAAGCGTGGTTTGTATTATTCAATGTTGATTGACTGCCACCCTTCTATTTTGATATCCTCCAGTTAGGTGAAGTTATGCCTATATTTTAGACATGATTACTTCAGCAGCCACAGAGCTGGGTAAATGTTCGTCCCTAGATTGTTAAAAAATGTGCATAAATCTGCGATCCTCCCATGCTCCACCCAAGTGAATGCCTACCTGTAAAGAAAGCATCGTTGAATATCAGCACACTTACAGAATAGCAAATAGCAGGAACAAGATCTTTCCCACAAGTCTCAACATACACCCATACATAACTTGAATGCTGCCATTTAAATTTAGGTGGCTCTTTAAAGAATTACCCCTTAAAGCCAATTCAAGCCACAGTACAGGCAGAAGCCCGCTTTATCTGCATCAAAGTACTTTCAGGCATGCTCAGTTCACACTTAGTTTATTTATCTAGAGGTGTCCGTGTGGAAAACACCTGAGCAATAAAGAAAAAAAAAATCTCCTGCAACACTGAGTGGATTTTTTTTGTGGGGGGTGGGGAGGGGGAATAGAAGGGCAATAAGGCACTCTAAAGTACAGTAAACAAGAACAGAAAAATGCACATAAGCATCAGTTTATGGTTCTTCAAGTACATAATGGGAAGGTGGCAGTGTTGCCAGGTGGGCGGTTTTCCGCGACCCGCCGCGGGAAATTTTTGCCCGTGGCGGGTTGCGGTTTTTTGGGCTTTTTTTTTTTATTTTGGGCGGTTTTCCGGCGGGTTTTTCGGCCGCGGGGGGCGGGGTTAGTGACGTTTTGGGCGGGGCCGATGACGGGGGAGGCGGGGCCGATGACGAGAGAGGCAGGGCCGGTGACGGGGGAGGCGGGGCCGATGACGGCGGGGGCGGGGTGATGACGCGGGGGTGTCAGGGGCGGGGTTTGAGTTTGGGCGGGTTTTGGGCTGTTTTTAGGCTGGATTGGGTGGGAAAAAAATTTTCCACCTGGCAACCCTGGAAGGCGGTAGAACGAGAGGACATGAAATGAGATTGAAGGGGGGGCAGACTCAGGACAGATGTCAGGAAGTATTTCTTCACGGAGAGGGTGGTGAACGCTTGGAATGCCCTCCCGCGGGAGGTGGTGGAGATGAAAACGGTAACGGAATTCAAGCATGCGTGGGACAGGCATAAAGGAATCCTGTGCAGAAGGAATGGATCCACAGAAGCTTAGCTGAAATTAGGTGGTGGGGGGAAGAGGGGTTGGTGGTTGAGAGGCTAGGATGGGGGAGGGCAGACTTATACGGGGTCTGTGCCGGAGCCGGTGATGGGAGGCGGGACTGGTGGTTGGGAGGCGGGAAATACTGCTGGACAGACTTATATGGTCTGAGCCCTGAAAAAGACAGGTACAAATCAAGGTAAGGTATACACATATGAGTTTATCGTGGGCAGACTAGATGGACCGTGCAGGTCTTTTTCTGCCGTCATCTACTATGTTACTATATGTTACTATAATTGTGCTCAGGGAATTTGCTGGGCCTGGCCTGTCTTTCTTTAGGACTGCCTCAACATTTTTTTGCTGGTTGCAGCCACTTCTGCCATTCTTTTCTTCTTGAGCTGTGAGTGCTTCTTACTTGCTGTATTCTACATTTCTCTGAATTCATATCCCTGGAATGGGAGCCATTGGAATGACAGGACACCCGAGTAAGGCAGCGGGGGGGTTATGAAGGCATACAAAGATCAGACTCACCCTCACAAAGTGACTTGTGGGCCACAAATTTTGGGGTTGAAACTGCAGGAGTAATCAGGGTAGGATTAAGACATAGGTGAACCAGGCACATGCCTCAGGCAGCCATTTTGGAGGCCTGTTCAGGTGCTAATTCAGTAGATTTTTGCCCCGGTTATTCAGCTTCCAACAGAAAGGGCAGGATTGGGTCAGACAGAGCCACTACTGCTTAAAGAGGTATGTCTAATCTTTTCCCTTCCTCCAACAAATGCTTCTTACCTTCTGCCTCCTGCTTTTCTGGTTTTCCTATGAAGATGGAGATATACAGGGGCCTGTAGTCTCAAGACCCAGAAAGCCAGCAGAGGAGGATGAGGGAAGAATGATGAAGATGATTATGCAAGTGGTGGGCTAGAGGCTAAACACACTAGTGTTCACACGATTGTGAGATTTAAAAAATATATGTGACCATCTCTGGGGAAAAAGTGACTAAAGTAGTGGATCCAAAATGTTGAGAAGTGTTATTTTTCATGTCATAGGTCCATACGCAGTCTGAAAAAAAGTTATATGTTTAAACTTCTGCAAAAAAAAAAGTTTCGCATAAAAGGATGGGGTTCGGACAGTTGTATTACAAATTGTTGGCACTAACAGCATTTATTCAAACCTCATTTTTTTGTTTCTGGTGACTACAATCACCTTTTCCCAGACATGGTCACATTATGGCGGAGGCCTAAACATGCTCATTCACCTAGGACCCAACAACGGGTTAATATTCCACTGGGAGCCTAAGTTGGGTCCCAGAAAAGTAGACAAATACTTTATAAGAGACTCAGCAAACACTGAGCCCATTATAAATTATAATTCCAGCCAAAGATACATGTATGGAATGAGTGAATAAAACCACTGGCAATTTTATAAACACTCAAATTATCTACCAGACTGAGAACATATCCATGTACACTGCACCACGTTTGCAGCAAATTTCATAAATGTGTGTGCACAGCAGCATGGAAAAAAGGAGCCTCCTCAGAAAAGCAAAGTCTGCCGCCACCGAGGTGCGCAAATCTCTAGCGTCACGCACACGTCCAAGCCCCATGCCTCAAAAAACAAAATTAGTTCATGATGATCTGTGATTTTCAGTAGAAGTAAATGCTGGTGGGTAAAGGGTAAAAGGTCATGGATTTGATATACCACCTTTCTGAGGTACAACCAAAGTGGTTTACAATTTAATTATATGCAGGTACTTTCTCTGACCTAGTGGGCAGGCAATCTAAGTTCTTGTACCTGGGGCAATGAAGGGTTAGATGACTTGCCCAGGGTCACAAGGAGCTGCAATGGGAATTGAACCCAGTTCCCAGGTTCTTAGCCCACTGCTAACCACTAGGCTACTCCTCCACTCCGAGTGCTGAGGTAAACATGTCTCTGCTATAAAATAAGAATACATGGCTACTTGGAAGGACTGCCCTGACTGTGTTTCCTTTCCTTGTGTCTAAATTTCTGAATTTTCCAAATACACAATACATTCCAGATACCAAAATATTGGTTCAATGCAGATTACAATTTCAGCTAAAACAGGGGTTCTCAACCCAGTCCTCTGGACACACCCAGCCAGTCAGGTTTTCAGGATACTCACCACGAATATGCATGAGATCAATTTGCATACAATGGAGGCAGTGCAGGCAAATTTATCTTATGGATATTCATGGTGCATATGCTTAAAACCTAACTGGCTGGATGTGTTCAGAGGCCTGACTTGAGAGCCCCTGCATTAAAACTATGTGGCATGGGTCACATACCCTGTGGTTCCAGCTGCAGCACTGTGCCCTGCCGTGCAAAAACAGATTCCATGATTAGCAGGGTGGTTCAGCAGCCCTGGGCACTGGAGGTGGTGCACTCAGGCCTTAAAGCGGACAGAACATAGGCCGCAATGCTAGAGGGGCTGCATCTGGGGAGGGTGAGAAAGAAAGGCAGGAAAGGAACAGAAACAAGATCTGAGCCATGAATTTCAGGCACTAGCATGAGAAGATGTGATAGCAAAGCTAACATTTTACTTAGAGTGTTTAGGTCAGCTCCGTTCCCAGGCAGCCCTGCTCTGTTTTTAATTACTAAGTCACTAACTTAAAAGAAAACGAGGCTGTAAATATTGACAAACTTTACAAGGGACATGGAGACAGCTGTATCCGTGCCATTTCGTAGCTCCTCTGAGAGTCGGTGTACCCTCACATGCAGCCTTCAGGGCACACAAACCAGCTGCACATCAGAGCATCACCTTCCTCTGTTCATTCCTGCACAAGCAGCTGTTTAAATGCAACACTTAACATGGTGAAACATACAAGTCTATAATATATATCTATACACACATGTGTATATAAATATATTTATACCTGTGTACATACATGATGGCACTTGTATGATCAAGACTAACAACTATGAGGCATGAGAACATAAATACACATTGGTATGAAGTATAGCACCTTCTTAATGCCCAATTACATTAGGGGGGTGGGGTTCCAACTTCTGCTCAACACTCAGTTGGGTTACAGACCAACAAAATGGAATTAACAAACCATTGGCTGGACCTGCTAGCACCAGGAGGCCCCAGGCTGTAAGAGAAGTCTACAACAAACGGGGGCCTCTTCACTACAGCAACCCAACATTTTTTTGTTAAACTTTCTCATTCCAGAAACACCTCCCAAGCCCAGCCCCCATTTCTCTAAACTCCCTGTCCCTACCCTCCTCCTCGACCCACTTTCATTTTCCCTAATACAGGCAGAAGAAATGGTCTGATTGTCTAAATGTCAGTCCAAGATCAGAGTGAAATCAGGAGGAGGAGGAGAGCAGGGAGCAGGTGGGTGCTGGGAAGGGCATGGAAGCAGGCCTTGCCTGATGCCCCTCCTCCCTGAGTGATGCCAGCATCTCTCCCATGGATAAGAAGGTGATCCACCATAACCAGATCACATGTTAACACTGCTCCTATCCTCAAGGCCATCTTAGGATACAAAACTCAGTGACCTTGTTTATTTCCCAAGACACTTGCTCTTAACACTTTGGCATCCGGAATCAGAACTTTTATAGTAACAAAACAGGCATAAGAGCTACGGGCAGGAGCTTAGAACCTGCAAGCTCCAAAGGGCTAGATACACACTTTTTTTGTTCTTGTTTTCTTTAAATTGGTTTAAAATCCTAGTGAGTCCTTCCTATGGGAAGCACAAGCCTTCAACCAGCCATATTTACACCACTGAGCTGGCCTCGGCTGTGCTCTTCAAGTTCTCCACCACGTCTGCCCTGCCCATATTCACCAGGGACGCACAGAGGACATCCAGAGCACCGCCATCTTTGGCAGACCAGTCTGACAGAAGAGTGTGGACAGGGTCTTCCCCATGGCCAAACACATCGATGCTCTCTTCCTTGTATCCCAGGAGGCTGGCCAGGCGCTGCCAGTCTTTTCCACGGCCCGAGTCCCTCAGCAGCTGCTCCACCTCGTCCTGTTTGTGGGGTGGGAGACCGATGTAGAAGTTCGGTTCGGCCTTGATCACTGCGGGGAGAGAAGTGAGAGTGAAGGAGTGTGGGGACACTTCAGTTCACATTCTATTACTCGGTGAAAGATCTGACAGCTCTTAGCATTAGTCTGGACACTTTTAGGAGGGTGTGTCATTTTTACTGAACCTATACAAAGAAATATTGCACACCGGCTTTCTAGGCCTTAGAAATCTCTTCAGAAATATATGAAGCAGAGACCTGTGAAGAGCCCAAAGCTAACATATCAGAAATGCATATACATTGCTTTTTCTTCATCTGATAATATATATCCCGCCTTTGACTTAAAGCAAACATCAAAACAGGGGAAAGAGACATTTGGAGATGTTCTGGATTCAAGAACTATCTTTAGAACAGGAGTCAGATATGGGAACTATACAACACTTGGTCTGCATCAGCTGTGCACAAACAGAGACTCAAGGACTGTTAATAGGGAAGGAAGGGGGATGGGAAAGGGGGATTCATAGGATGTTGTTATGATAGGACCCATTACTATATCTTGCGACTCTTTTCGCAAGTTACCCAGTTATGTGACAGAAAAGTCTTTAATCTTGCTTTTGTACGGTTCTGAAAATTGTATAAATAAAAAACTTAAAAAAAAAAAAAACCAGGAGTCAGCAACTACTTTTTTTACATTGCAAGCTGATTTTAAAAAATTCACAAATCCCACCATGACAAATATTTTCCTCATAATATCAGCACAGTGGCTCCACACATTTAGCAGTGATCACCAAACACAATGCTGAGCCTGCTGAGAAGGTCTTCTGTAACATATCCCTGCTCTAATCTACAACTTTCAGGAGAGTTATAGATGCTCTAGAAAATGTTTTGGGTTCTACAAGACACTTGAGCTCTAGTGTACCAAGGGTGGGGTGGTGGTGAGGGGATTTGCGCCGGGTGCAGGCAGCAAAGGGGTGCGACGAACAGTCACGCAGCTGTCAGCTCTGCCGGTCCCCTGCCCCTTCTGCCAACAACTTCCTGTTCTGGGGCAGGGGACCGGCAGAGCTGACAGCCACGTAACTGCTCGGTGCACTCCCCTTGCTTGGAGGAGGGGGTGCTCTGCCTCAGGTGGCAACTGCACTAGGTAAGCCATTGCCCTTGAGGTTTGAAAAAAACCCACTAACCCTCCCAAAACACCTTTTCAACCAGTTGCAGCCATACATGGATCTTTTGTCATACAAACCATAGCCTCTGAACTCTTAATACAGACAACAGAAAGATTTTATTTGTTTAAATTGCCTGTTCTTTCTGTGGTAAAGAAGAAAAGCTTAAACAAAAGTCCAACAAAGATTTAAAAAAATAAAAAAAATTCTGGTTTAGAGAGCTGCATAGGAATGGGCATCGCGGGAATCCTGCAAGGTTGGAAGAAGCTGCCACAGGATTCCCACAGGAGTGTAGTCAAAATCTCTGGCAAAATCAGAGTGAGGTTTGGAAGGCACTAAGGTGTGCTAGCGTTTTTAGCTCTTACTAAACGCTGAGACGCCCAAAGGAATGCAGCTTGCGAGCTAAAAACATTAGCACACCTTAGTAAAAGACCCCCTAAGAGAGGCAATTGGAGAGTCAGAATGAGGCTTGGAACATTCATTGGCTGAATAGTGAATACCACTCAAAAAAACATGGGAGGCTGTTAGGTTATGAGGACACAAAGGCTGGGAGCGAGTAAGTAAGTAATAGTGTTGGCTCCTGTGTGTATGGAAGAGATTAATTGTGCGGATGGAATGGAACTTAGCAGGTATGGGTGGGTGAAATTTCTGTCCCTGTGCAACTCTCTATTCTGGTTTCCATTATCATAACAATGCTTTTTGGCCAGTTGTTTAAATGATGTCACAATGAATGGAAAAGGAACTGCTTGAGCTTTGTAAGGCTTTTCAACTGAGCAGGACTCTAGATAAACTACAGCAGGCCTATCTTCAAAGTCACAGCAGAAGGCCCACAGAAGTGAGTCAGACATCTTGTGAAAGGGGACGGTGCACAGACTGGAATTCAAAGCACATGATACTGATGTTCCAGGGCATTGAGGTCAGATGCCACTCTGCAGGCCACCTAGGACCATCATCCTAGATCTTGCAAGCTGATTGATATGCCTATACTCCAATGGTGGGATGGACAAATTCCTGGAGGAAAGGTTCATAGTCTGTTATTGAGACAGACATGGGGGAAGCCACTGCTTGCCCTGGGATTGGTAGCATGGAATGGTGCTACTATTTGGGATTCTGGATTGGCTACTGCTGGAAGCAGGATACTTGGCTAGATGGACCATTGGTCTAACCCTGTATGGCAATTCTTATGTTCTTACATTCTTATGTACTATGGAACTTAGGCATGAATGATACAGAATAGGACAGACCCGCGCGTAGCTCCTAACTATTGCTAATAAGTATTTGTTAACTCCAATAATTGACTATTACCACCTAATTAACTAATTAGTTTACACGTGGATCTGGGATCCGCATCCAAATGTGGGTGACCTATACAGTGGAGGAGTGGCCTAGTGGTTAGGGTGGTGGACTTTGGTCCTGGGGAACTGAGGAACTGAGTTCGATTCCCACTTCAGGCACAGGCAGCTCCTTGTGACTCTGGGCAAGTCACTTAACCCTCCATTGCCCCATGTAAGCCGCATTGAGCCTGCCATGAGTGGGAAAGCGTGAAAGTGTGGGGTACAAATGTAATAAAATCGATGCTATTGGAGATTCTACATGGAATGTTGCTATTCCACTAGCAGAAGGCTGCGCAGGCTTCTGCTTCTGTACGTACGTGCAGGATGTCAGACTCACAGAAACAGAAGCCTGCGCGGCCACACTGGTGATCTGCAAGGGCCGACTTCTACATGGAATGTTGCTAGTGGAATAGCAACATTCCATGTAGAATCTCAAATAGTAGGAGGAGTGGCCTAGTGGTTAGGGTGGTGGACTTTGGTCCTGAGGAACTGAGTTCGATTCCCACTTCAGGCACAGGCAGGTCCTTGTGACTCTGGGCAAGTCACTTAACCCTCCATTGCCCCATGTAAGCCGCATTGAGCCTGCCATGAGTGAGAAAGCGCAGGGTACAAATGTAACAAAAATAAATTAGATATTATTGGAGATTCTACATGGAATGGTGCTACTATTGGAGATTCTAGATGGAATGTTAATGTTGCTATTCCACTAGCAACATTCCATGTAGAAGGCTGCGCAGGCTTCTGTTTCTGTGAGTCTGACGTCCTGCACGTATGTGCAGGACGTCAGACTCACAGAAGCAGAAGCCTGCACGGCCACATTGGTGATCTGCAAGGGCCGACTTCTACATGGAATGTTGCTAGTGGAATCTCAAATAGTAGCAACAGCGGAGGAGTGGCCTAGTGGTGGGTGGTGGACTTTGGTCCTGGGGAACTGAGTTCAATTCCCACTTCAGGCACAGGCAGCTCCTTGTGACTCTGGGCAAGTCACTTAACCCTCCATTGCCCCATGTAAGCCGCATTGAGCCTGCCATGAGTGGGAAAGCGCGGGGTACAAATGTAATAAAATAAATAAATAAATCTGAAGGACAGGAGGCAATTCTATAAAGTGCACAAAACATTAGGTGACAGAAAGAGCACCAGTTCTATAATGGTATCCGAGTGCCCAGATTGTGTTATAGAAATATTAGTATCAGTTGGCATTTATACATCAACATTTAGGTGCCCACTTATGACAAGTCTATGGCAGGTGTCAATCCATGTGCCTAACTGCGGTACTTCAGCATGACAGCATTCGATAACTTAAGCGTGTAATTATCTGACACACCCATGTGCCTCTCCCTGTCAAACACCCCCTTGCAGTTACACCCTATCCCCTCAATTCTATGTAGGTCGCCAAAACATAGGCACCCAAATTTGTGCATGTGCAAGTCAACCGGTTAACGAGGCGTTAATCAATAATTGGACTTAATTTGCTCCAATTTGGATTTGCACAAACATCTGTCCCAGGCTCTATAACATCTGCACCTAAATTTTCTAGCATGCGCAACTCAAAAGGGGCATGGCCATGGAAGGAGTATGGGCAGTTCGGGGGAGGGGGGTGTTCCTAGAACTTGGGTGTGATGTTATAGAATACAGTGATTTGCACGTTCAATTCCCGAATCTTAGGCACCAGCATTTACACCAGGGTTTAGCAGGTGGCTGAAGTCAGGAATGGCAATCAGCTCTAAGAACTATTCTATAAAGCCATTATGAAGATGGACTTGGGAAAAGCAGCATAGAATCTATTTTGCTGTTCTGGGATTTTGCCAGGTACTTGTGACTTAGATTGGACACTGTTAGAAACAGGATTCTGGGCTTGATGGACCTTTGATCTGTCCCAGTTTGGCAACGCTTATGCTCGTATGTAACGCTATTCATCCCGGAGTGCTTAGTGCCGATTTTTCAGCACCATTAGAATTCCTCTCTATGTGAATTGCACACTCACAGTGTAGAATAATGCTGTCACGTCCACATGACTAAGTGTGCATTTTGTAATCTTAGCAAAGAAATGTAAGAGCCTTTTGCTTGCTAAGATTATAGGATTGGGGGGGATAGAGGCTGGGTGGGTCCCAAAGATTGGATCAAGCATAGCATACAGTGGTTGGTGAAGTACGTGGCAGAACCCCTGCCCACTTCCTTACCTTTGTTAAGCTGGTGCTGCTCCTGCAGACTATGCGTATCCAGAAAAACACCACTGTCACTGTGGAGCTTCTCACCCTCAGGGGATGTACTCAGCTCCGCGGCCCGGGCCTTGGCCAGCTGCTTCTTCTGCTTACAGGTGCTCCAGCTAGGTCAGAGAAGCAGAGATGGAAGCTGTGATTATCATGGAAATGAGACACAGCAGTATGTATATATTTTTAAAATTTTTACTTGACCACGTCAACCCTCAGTCTCAACTTAATCTTCCTGCCCTGGCTCTGGTCATTCAGAGTCCCTAATAGTTTCTCTGCTACCTTATGCATTTTGCCCAACTTATTAAAGCCACAAACAGTCACAGTGCCATGATGACAAGCGGATGCTGCTTTCCACAGAGCTGCTGATGCTGTTTGGGCAGCCAGCAGATTTCACTGTGAAAGCCAAAATTCTCATTTCCATCTGCTAGTGTGCCTGAATTAATCCTCTTTGTCTATGGAGAAAATTCAGCACCAGGGAGGGTTCTAAGCTTTACTTGAAGAGGGTTCTAAGCTGGGTTCTAAGCGTTACTTGAATAAACAAATATGTGAAAGTACAAAGAAGAATCAATTGTTCACTTTTTCAAAAAGTACAAAGACTAGGGGACACTCTATGAAGTTACACAGTGGCACATTTTACACAAAGAGGAGAAAATATTTTTTCACTCTATGTATAGCTAAGCTCTGGAATTCATTGCCGGAACAAGTGGTAAAAGCAGTTAATATAGCTGGATTTAAAAAAGGGTTTGGACAAATTCCTGGAGGAAAAGTCCATAAAATAAAACCAAGGAGTGGAAGTGACCAACCAACAAGTCTGTTCCAGGACCACAAAAGGTTTTATTAATAAAAATTGAAAGGTTTTATAAATATGCCACAATCCTGTAGTAGGGTTACCATATTTATGGAGACAAAAAACGAGGACACAAAAAATAAAATGGTTGCTACCTTTGCTGGTATGTGTCGCTGGGGGGGGGGGGGGGGGGGGGGGTGCAGGAGCCACAGCATGGCAGTGAGCCAGACCCAGTACAGTGACAGTCGCAGCAGGTGATGAGCAACGGAGCAGCAGGAGGACTCCCAATGACCAACCCTCCCAAGTCCCGACGAGTCCCAGTTGCAGTCCAACGCAACGACAACCTCCTCTCTGGTTCCTTGACTGCAGCTGCGTGCAGTGAACGAGGAGAATCTTTGCTGCACAGGCCGACTCAGTCACATGCCAGTAGATCAGGAGACTGTGACTATGACCAAGACCTCTACTGGCAGTTACGTGTGTGTCTGCAACTCTGTGTTGCTTTGCCAGAAACCCGGAAGAACAATAAAAATGAAGAAAACCGCCTGGAAGCCTGACAGTGCTTTCGAAAGGAGGACATGTCCGGGGTAACCCGGTCATATGCTAACCCTATCCTGTAGTTTGTTTGCAAATAATGGGATCCATAGTGCATACAGTGGTACAGCAGTTACTCAACTCAATCACATAATCCGTGTGCTGTACAGAGAAACCCTGTACAGATAATCCCAACACAGGCCGTGTTTCAGCATATAAGTTTTCCTCAGGAGTCCTTAGATTTCTGAAAAATAAATCAGCTTTAAAAGGTGATAAAAGCAGTAACTCAAACAAAAAGCCCCTGATGCAAGCTGATATAATACTTAGCGCTGCCAGAATCGCAATGAAGCATAGTAAAAGCACAATAAAGATACCCAATTTGAAGCAATAGCATGTACGCACTACAGGTCCCACTGTTTGCAAAGAGACTACAGGAGTGTGGTGTTTTTATAAAACCTTTCAACTTTTATTAATAAAACCTTTTGTGGTCCTGGAACAGACTCTTCTTGGTCACTTCCACTCCTTGGTTTTATTTGCTTTTCCTGTGTGGGAGTGTTTGGTTTTCTCCTTTTTTCTGGACGGAAAAGTCCATAAACCATTACTAAGGTAGACCAGGGGAAAGCAACAGATGTTATGAGGGGCATTTTCGATATGATGTCTAAGTCCGACTTTGGAAGTTTTGCAAAAAACATCCAAAATCCGAATTGGAAAAAAAAAAGGTCATTTTTGAAAAAGAAAAATGTCTTTCGTTTTCGAAAATATTGTTTCTAACAAAGTTTTGTGCTTTAGACATTTTGTTTTTTGCTCAATTAAAAAAAATAATAACATCCAAGTGAAAAACAGAGAAAATCAAGCCATTGGGATGTAGGAGGGATCAGCATTTTTAGTAGACTGGTCCCCCAGACATCCCAGGAGATAAATGTGACACCCTAGGGGGACTTCAAAAACATGCTCCCAGGTACACAACTCACCGTTGCGCCCTTATTTTGTCTGCTCACCCCCCCCAAAACCCACTGCCCACAACTGTACACAACTACAATAGCCCTTATGGGTGAAGGGGGCACCTATAGGTGGGTAGAGTGGGTTTCTGGTGAGTTTTGGAGGGCTAATAGTTTCCCCCACAAATGTGACAGGTAGAGGGAGATAGGGACCAGAGTCCCCCATTCCATGGTGCACTGCACTGACCACTACACTACTCCTGGGACCTGATGCTGCTCTAATAGACCTGGCTCTAACATCTGAGGCTGTCATAGAGGCTGGGAAGTCATATTTTTATTCACATTTTGGGGGGGTGGGAAGGGGTCACCTCCAGTGGTCATCTGGTCATTTAGGGCACCTTTTTGTGCCTTATTTGTTATAAAAACAGGTATAGTTTTAGTCCTGGACGGTTTTATTTTGTTCCATTATGACTGTAAAACATCCAAGTCTTAGGAACGCCCAAATCCCACCCTTAACACGCCCACAACATGCCCCCTTGAGTTTTGAATGCACTTCTGATGGACTTCATAGAAGAACGTCTAAAAATTGGTTTTAAAAATATTAATTTGGATGTTTTTGTGAGAAAAGCATCCAAATACTGCTTTATGCCACTTTTTAGATGTTTTTCTCTTTCAAAAATGAGCTCCTATATCACTAAAATCTCATCAAATGAAACTATTCAAACATATACCTGATCTTACACTCTATCACTGCAGCAGCTCTTCCTTCCCATATCTAGCCACGAAGCTTGACACAACACCTATTGTGATTGTTGTCCATACATGATCTTCCACCCAGCCTACCACCCAACCTTCAGGTAAACATGAAGGTCCAAGGTAACATTATCATTTAGAGATATGACCTGTGAACCAAGGAAGCCAAGGTTTGAAGCCCTGCTTTGCCCACTGGCAATCTTCTGTGAGGTTGGGAAAGTCACTTCACCCTCCACTGCCTCAGGTATAAAAAAGCTCAGAGGTCTTGTTTCTTCAACAGTAGGCCACATGATCAGAAATTCATGAACTTTTTAAAGCCATATAACAAAATTCCACATGTGTAGGCTCCACTAATATTTTAGTCTGTTGTAGAATGGATTTAAACTAATCAGATGTGTGAATCTCTTTTGAAATTGTGACTGCATAGTGGAGGAGTGGCCTAGTGGTTACGGTGGTGGACTTTGGTCCTGGGGTATCGGCCTGCCTATCCGACATTGCTGCCTGGATGTCCAACCGCCACCTGAAGCTGAACATGTCCAAGACCGAGCTCCTCGTCTTTCCACCTAAAACCACTTCTCCTCTTCCTCCACTCTCTATCTCACTTGATAACACCCTCATCCTCCCCGTCTCATCTGCCCGCAACCTCGGAGTCATCTTCGACTCCTCCCTCTTCTTCTCTGCGCATATCCAGCAGATAGCCAAGACCTGTCACTTCTTCCTCTTCAACATCAACAAATTCGCCCTTTCCTCACTGAGCACACCACCCGAACTCTCTCGTCCACGCTCTCATTACCTCTCGCCTCGACTACTGCAACTTACTCCTCACTGGCCTCCCACTCAGCCATCTATCCCCCCTTCAATCCGTTCAGAACTCTGCAGCACGTCTTATATTCTGCCAAAACCGTTATTCTCATATCACCCCTCTCCTCAGGTCACTTCACTGGCTTCCGATCAGATACCGCATTCAATTCAAGCTTCTCCTTCTTACCTACAAATGCACTCTGCTGCTCCTCACTACCTCTCTACCCTCATCTCCCCCTACGTTCCTGCCCGTAACCTCCGCTCACATGACAAATCCCTCCTCTCAGTACCCTTCTCCACCACTGCCAACTCCAGGCTCCGCTCATTTTGCCTTGCCTCACCCTATGCCTGGAACAATCTTCCTGAACCCCTACGCCATCCCTTGCTTAAAGCTCACCTCTTCAATGCTGCTTTCGGAACCTAACCTTTCGAACATATAGGCTGCCCCAATCTGCTGACCTATCAGATTGACTGTACATTTGTCTTTTAGATTGTAAGCTCCTTGAGCAGGGACTGTCCTTCCATGTTAAATTGTACAGCGCTGCGTAACCCTAGTAGCGCTTTAGAAATGTTAAGTAGTAGTAGTAGTACTTTACCCTCCATTGCCCCAGGTACAAATAAGTACCTGTATATAATATATAAGAAATGTATGCAGAGCTGGCGCTGAGAAAGCTTGTAGGGGGTTTCCTTGAGGAAGCTCGTGTGGCGAGCGAAACATGTCAGGCATTTGAACCCCTTGGTCCGACTAATGAAAATATTTAAAAGATAAGTAAATCAAGTAATAAGTATTGAAGGAGTTAAAAATATATATGAGAAAAGTGTACCGGTGAAGATGATTGACGCTCTATGGTACCTCCATGTAATTCCTATGAGGGTGGTGGATGGTGAGTGTCACTGAGGTCACTTAGTAGAGATTATTCAGAGATAAGCAAATTTTCAAAAATATATATCTCTATTTATCAGGAAGTTGAAAATTTGGGAATTATTTTACACTGTTATGGAAGGAAGGTGGATGAACTGTAACTGGATAGAATGATGTTTGAATGATTTTGATATTGGATCCAGTAGAAATTATTGAAATAATTGTTGCCTAATTTTTGAGCTATAATATATAAGCCGCATTGAGCCTGCCATGAGTGGGAAAGCGCGGGGTACAAATGTAACAAAAATAAAATAGATATTATTGGAGATTCTACATGGAATGTTGCTACTATTGGAGATTCTAGATGGAATGTTAATGTTGCTATTCCACTAGCAACATTCCATGTGGAAGCCTGCGCGGCTACATTGGTGATCTGCAAGGGCCGACTTCTACATGGAATGTTGCAAGTGGAATAGCTACATTAACATTCCATGTAGAATCTCAAATAGTAGCAACAGTGGAGGAGTGGCCTAGTGGTAATGGAGGAGTGGCCTAGTGGTTAGGGTGGTGGACTTTGGTTCTGGGGAACTGAGGAACTGAGTTCGATTCCCACTTCAGGCACAGGCAGCTCCTTGTGACTCTGGGCAAGTCACTTAACCCTCCATTGCCCCATGTAAGCCGCATTGAGCCTGCCATGAGTGGGAAAGTGCAGGGTACAAATGTAATAAAACAGATACTATTGGAGATTCTACATGGAATGTTGCTATTCCACTAGCAACATTCCATGTAGAAGCTGCGCAGGCTTCTGCTTCTGTGAGTCTGACGTCCTGCACGTACGTGCAGGACGTCAGACTCACAGAAACAGAAGCCTGCGCGGCCACATTGGTGATCTGCAAGGGCCGACTTCTACATGGAATGTTGGAATAGCAACATTCCATGTAGAATCTCAAATAGTAGCAACAGTGGAGGAGTGGCCTAGTGGTAATGGAGGAGTGGCCTAGTGGTTAGGGTGGTGGACTTTGGTTCTGGGGAACTGAGGAACTGAGTTCGATTCCCACTTCAGGCACAGGCAGCTCCTTGTGACTCTGGGCAAGTCACTTAACCCTCCATTGCCCCATGTAAGCCGCATTGAGCCTGCCATGAGTGGGAAAGTGCGGGGTACAAATGTAACAAAAATAAAAATAAAATAGCTCTGCAACACTTCACTAGGTTAAAAACACACACACACACCAGGGGCATAGCTACGTGGGGCCATGGGGGCATGGGCCCCCATAGATATGGCCTTGCCCCCCCAACCCCTTCGACCCTCCCGCCGCCAATCCTCCCCTGCTGCTGCCGTTGGGTACCTTTGCTGGCGGGGGTATCCAACCTCCGGCGTGGCCGCGTTGCTGAACTGCAAGGGCAGGTTTCTGTGAGTCTGATGCCCTGCACGTTGGGGACCTCTGCCAGCAAAGGTACCCGAAAGCGGGGGGGGTTGGCGGAAGCGGGAAGAGGGGGTCGAAAGGGTTGGCGCTGGGAGGGGGAGGGGGCCATGGTGGCTGTGGGAGGGGTCAAAAATGGTGGGCGGGGGGGGAAGCTAAAATGTGCCCCCTCACCTTGGGCTCTGGACCCCCCTCCCGCCAAAGTCTGGCTATGCCCCTGACACACACACACACTTGTTTTGCTAATAATCTCAAATGGCCACATCAGATTCACAGGCCGCAAGCTGGACTTAGGTTGAATCTAATGGACTCAGAGTTGGAAAAGGCAAGTAATAAATTAAAATCCAATTATCCAACAGCCCTCCCAACTCCAGCCAGGATGAAAAGGCTAAAAAACAGCAGATTGAGTGGAAGGCACCACGGACCCAACTTAAGGAATGGTAAAAAGC
The DNA here is from genome assembly GCF_901765095.1 of Microcaecilia unicolor. NCBI lineage: Eukaryota > Metazoa > Chordata > Amphibia > Gymnophiona > Siphonopidae > Microcaecilia > Microcaecilia unicolor. The sequence continues at coordinate 47,987,643 of NC_044031.1, read as the reverse complement.
CAGCATGCCAGTTCCTTGGCAAAGTTTGGAACTAGTGTATCTCTTTCGTACATTGTTTGCAGCTTCTAGCAGGAAAAAAAAAAACCTCCAACAAACAAACAAACAAACAAAAAAAATAACTTGTGGGACTGAAAGACTAATGTTTTCAATAATATGTTTAAGAATCAAGCAAAAGTGTGTCTGCACAGTTTTCTTTTGCTAAACTTTGGAACATTTCCCTTCTCTTCCAAAATCCGCACATCTAACCCAACCTTTGGGATTTAGACATTTTGTATTCTTTAACCCAAGCGTTAAATCTGGCACGAACAGCAAGGGGTGTTCAGGCAGCAGGACACAATGGTCATTCCTAATGTTATTCTCCGATATTTTTTCAGCCACATTTTGTTTTGCTCGCCAAGCCTCAAGCTTCTCACGCACCAACGAGGCAAGTGAAAGCTCATTCTCATTTCTTCAGGTTCAAGCACTCAAGGCAATCCTGTCGAACTGTGAAAGCAAATCCAGCCTGGGCAGGGAGGCCCTGGGGAACTTTCATTACAGCATCCCTTTTCAGTCACACATGAAATAAGCAGTATATTAATTCCCCCTTCTCTTTTCCTCCTATTGCAAATCTCCGCAGGAAGCTTCGGGTCAGCCTGACTGCATCCTTGGAGGACAATACTCCACGGGACATCCCCGCCTCCCCTCCCTCCCTGACACAGATGTCTGTCTCTCCTCATAAACCTTTTCCCCCTGCTGCTCTACTGTACTACACAAGGCCTGGCAGATTTATGGCAGGGCTGATGAAGGAGAAAGGGCCAGTGCGAATGTTGGTGGTGGATTTGGGAAGATCAGAGAGAACAAAGATTACTGTTCGTTTTGTGGTATAGTGGTCTGCATCTGGAGGATCTGTCCCTAAATGTCAATGTGAAAAGGAAGGCCCAGTCCTTTCTGTTTATGCCATGTTTTATTGGAAACCATTTCTCCAGGCCAAGGCCTTGGAACATTTCGTAGGGCTTGGAAGCCATAGCCTCCTCTCTCTCACCATACATACTCCAAAATAGCCAGGGGGGGGGGGGGGGGGGGGGAAACAGCATTTGAACACCATCTGTCTTGTTTCAGCTATAGGACCTGTAAGATTTTTCTCCAGAGAGAGGGAGAGAAACCAAAGATATGGGATCAGGAGTAGGAACTGCAGTTTGATTAGCAAAAAAAAACAAAACAAAACTCAAAAAGTTATATTTTTAAAGGTTTTGTTGGCAATTGAAATAAACTATCATTGTGAACCCTTCGGATCTGAACTCATTTAATCAGTCTGTTGGAAAATCCCTTGTATGTTAACCTCCGCATTCAAGTAAAACAGGCTTCTGGATGCCCTGATCTTCAGAATGCTGTGCAGGCAAATCACACCCTCACACAGCACGAACAGCACAGGAGATTTTAAACAAAAGCCTGAACACTGTAATGGGTTCCAATCTCAAATCAGCTCTCCTCCTGCACTGCTGCAGACAAAGCACTTACAGCTCTGGTCAGGAGGGAGGGAACCAGGGCTATTGTGAAAGGGTGACACCTACTGCCTATCTGGGCTTCTTCCCATTTTTTATATATACTCCTCCCAACTAAGTCCAGCCATAGCAGGACCAGTGCTCTGCTGGGGGTCACAAACCAGGATTCATTCCAGAACTTGACTAACATGGACCTATGTACTACTAATCATTTCTATAGCTCTACTAGACATATGCAGCACTTTACACTGAACACGTAAGAGTCCGTGCTTGACAGAGCTTACAATCTGGCCAGCAGGTGTCACTGTTGTGATATGGTGGGGATACCCTCACCTACCAGTAGCACAGTAAATGACCCCATCGTCGTGGTCCATCTAGTCTGCCCAATAAGGTGAACAGAGCCATGCCTGCCACTCTGTGCGGGCCCCAGCCACCCATGCTTAGACACTGGTTGTCAAGTCTGCACGAGGCCAACCATATAGGCAGCCAAACATGATGGGAGTCTGGGTTATAACCATGTATCGTCCCCAAGTACTGCTGACAGTATTCAATTTACCAGTGAAGATGGCTTCCCCTGAGCTTCACAGCATCCAAACTCAGAACACATGACGAAGTGATCTACAACACTGGAGTTGTCAAAGCTTCACCTGTCTTTTGCCATTTGTGGAACACAAGACTGTAGAAGTCTGTCTGGCATCGACCTGGATTTAAGTGCCATTTTTATCACCTTGTTTGTTCCAAAGGGAGGGAAGGGCAGCAGCCTTACCTAGGAATCCAACCCAGGGCTCTCTATAAGTGACTGCCTAGCATTGGGCCACCCTGCCAGATCCTTTAACATAAAAGAGTTTTACGTATATTTCGGTCCTACTTCAAAGAAAGAGTTGGTGAGCAGATAGTACAGTCACAGCCTCAGTGTGTTTCTGGTGTGGATGAGGGGGTGCTTCTAGAAACTGTGGAAATTTACCAACGTTGGGGGGGGGGGGGGGGGGGGATGAAACAACATATATTTGGTTTTCTTTAAGGAAATTCAGATTTGACAGTGTGATTTTTTTTCTCATTTGCATTGTGTGTCTTCCCTCAAACTGTAGCAACCTCAAATTAACTCTTTCTTTGGATGGGCTGGTGCTGCATCTCAGTGCTGTATATTGTGTTCATTTCTGCTCCCTGGGTCAACTGGAGCTGAGGGGGGTGGGGAATGGCTACCTAGGCAGGGAGGGTATTGAAGGGTTCCTCAGCTATTTTTATTTTATTTTTATTACATTTGTACCCCCACGCTTTCCCACTCGTAGCAGGTTCAATGTGGCTTACATATTGTATACAGGTACTTATTTGTACCTGGGGCAATGGAGGGTTAAGTGACTTGCCCAGAGTCACAAGGAGCTGCCTGTGCCTGCAGTGGGAATCGAACCCAGTTCCCCAGGACCAAAGTCCACCACGCTAACCACTAGGCCACTCCTCCAGCTATGATCAGCTTCATTTGTGTTTAGTAGAAATCTTTCCCATTCAAATAGCAGATCTGTTTAACCTTTGATGGGCTAGTGTGGCACACCCTGTTTGGTCTTCAAAGACATCCCAAACTCTGCCTTTACAGGTAATTAATGAAATTGATGAGTGGAACAGTAATGAACTTGTCCAGGAGAATGGACAGGTATAGGGAGGGAGAGGAATAGAGTCCGCTAGAGATACAGAAGATGTTGTGGCATGTGAGTACTCATGCTGGTCCTACAGAAAATAGGATCCTTATGTCAGACCAGTGTGAATGTTATCCAAAGAGGTTGGGGTATGGAACTGCACCCATCATAGCTTTACGATTTGCAACAGGGGACTTAAGGTGGCCTTAACAGCTCATATGCACTCTAATCGTTGGATAATTCCTACAATGGCTAGATAAGGGCTATGAAACCCAACAATTCTCCACTAACAGCTTTAGCCTAAGTTAAATAACCCATCGAAAAAGCTAAAGTAAATAACTATTTCAATATAAAGTGAATGGACTTCGCTTAGGTTCACGAAAACATTTCAAAATATTTGGCACACATTTCATTATTAGTCCATTTTAAGTTAGTGCATGACGTGTCCAATTGTGCTCTCCGCATCAATCACAATCAATATCCACTTTCTCAAACATCTCCAAATCCATATTAAACCACTCTTCTTATACAGCTCAATATTTTATACACATTTCAAATGAAAGCATTTATCTTGATTGTCCCCCCCCCCCCATTACTACATGATTATGTTTCAATGTTCTTCACTGGCAAACAGAGGTGACTCAGCATTCTTAGTAGACTGGACTTCACCTAAAAGCTCCCAGGTACACATCTCACCATTGTTCCCTTATATTGTATGGTGAGCCCTCCAAAACCCAAGAAAAACCTACTATACCCAACAGTACACCACTACAATAGCCCTTATGGCTGCAGGCATCACCTATGTGGGTCAAGTAGGTTTTTTGTGGGTTTTGGAGGGTTCACACTTTCCATCACAAGTTTAACAGTTAGAGCAGGCTATGGGCCTGGGTCCCCTTCTCTAACGTGCACTGCACTGACCAGGGCTGGTGCTAGGGTCTCTGGCGCCCTCCCCGTCCAGAATCTCCTTTCTCCCACCCACCCCCCTCCTCAGCCCAGTGTCTTAAAAGGTGAAGAACAAAAGTTTTTGTTTTTTTACTCAACAGCTTTTTAATTTATTTGAAAGCTTCCATATGTAGATATTTATATCATGAAATAAAATTGAATATCACTAAAACTGTTTAAAAATTACTGTAGCTGGTGGAAACATAACTAATACAGGTTCTTTTTTCTACACTGTTTTATACAATACAGTAATATATGGGTAAATTTCAGTGAGGATATCCTGTTTACTGATGGGTTCATCTGCCTTGGGAAACCTGGTGTTATAAAGATTGAAAGTAAAATTAAACTCTCCTTTCGTTGGAGCATATGGAATCACACCTTCACCTCACCTCTTTTGTACAAATAGATTATTCTAACATAGTAAATGATGGTAGATAAAGACCTGTACGGTCCATCCAGTCTGCCCAACAAGATAAACTCATTTTACATGGTATTTGTCCGTGCCATTCTCAGGGCACAGACCGTAGAAGTCTGCCAAGCAATGTTCTTGTACTAAGTTCTGAAGCTAACGTTAAACCCCTTAAAATTTACACTCCAGGCGTTGCCACCTAATCTCTGCTAAGATTCTGTAGATCCATTCCTTCTAAACAGGATTCCTTTGTGCTTATCCCACGCATGTTTGAATTCCATTACCGTTTTCATCTTCACCACATGGAATCTCAGCGGAGACTGGGTGACGCCGCCGGTAACTTGGAAGCGAAACCGGTGCTGGGCAGACTTCTACGGTCTACACCCCTGATCGTGACTAAGTAGATATGGATAGGCTGGAGTGTAAATTTTAAGGGGTTTTGACATTAGCTTCAGAACTTAGTACAAGAACAGTGCTGGGCAGACTTCTACGGTCTGTGCCCTGAGAATGGCAAGGACAAATACCATGTACAATGAGTTTATCTTGTTGGGCAGACTGGATGGACCGTACAGGTCTTTATCTGCCATCTTTTACTATGTTACTATGTTACCTCCCGCGGGAGGGCATTCCACATATCCACCACCCTCTCTGTGAAAAAATACTTCCTGACATTACTCCTGAGTCTGCACCCCCCTTCAACCCAATTCTGTTTTTTTTGTACAACAAATGGATTATTCTGTTTTGAGCATGTTTCAGGGACAAGTGGTTTTCAGAAGTCAAAATAATAGAAATAAATATTTTCTTTCATGCAGATCTCTTTTGTTTAAACATAACTAAATGGACAACTAAATGGACTAACATACCGGTAGTAACATAGTAGATGATGGCAGAAAAAGACCTGCATGGTCCATCCAGTCTGCCCAAGACAAACTCATATGTGTATACCTTACCTTGAATTTGTACCTGTCCTTTTCAGGGCACAGACCGTATAAGTCTGCCCAGCAGTATTTCCCGCCTCCCATCACCGGCTCCGGACTATAAGCCCCTAATGCAGTCCATTGGTTTTCTTGTATTTTGTCCTCGTGATGACTTATCCTGTGCCAAAACCTGCCCTGCCGCTGTAATGCTGCCGCCCAATGCTATTGCCTGTTTACGGCTACTCCCCCAATCCCACTGCCCTCTGAGGAGACTTTCAGAATATTAGTACAATGCTAGTTTCTTTTTTTCCCTGAAATCAAGCAGGATCTTAAATAAAAGAAGGTAAATAAGAAGACACAAGGGACAAGAGGGAAAGAGAATACTTCTCCTGGAGGGAAAGAGGACAAGGACATGGGTTTGGAGCAGAGTCGGGGGCTACCTAATTGCCCAGTTCCAGGAGGGAGATTTCTGACAGCCCTATCCTGATGTATTGGAAGGGATGAGAGAAAAAGTGAAAACACCAGAGCAGATGGGGAAAGACAGTATGACTTTAAAGATCAGAGGATATCAACTGAACTTCAAAGTTTCCTTTCTCTGTTGAAGGGCAAATACAGTTTCAGGTTATTTTTGTAAACGTTTTCCGAGGGGTGCTTATTCCACATCCTCTTCCAAAAACTCTTCGGATTATGATTTTTGTTATGGTTGTCTCTCAAAGTCTAACAGCCCAGGATACTGAAAGCCACTTTACAGCACAGGTGAGGAAGATACAAGGGCCAGCAGGGCAAAGATACCACCAGGGCAGGGAAAAGCACAGAGTTAAGGGCCAGGAAGGAGGAAGACGCAGTCACAGAGTAATGTTACTGTGAGAGAAAACCAGACAGTCTTCACAGGAAAGATGCACATACACACACCAGATTCCCCACCCTCCCCTCCAAAACCACCCCCAACCTATTTTTATTATTATTTTTTTAATTCCTTCGTATTGCAATAAAACAGCAAGTGGCTGGAGGCTCTTGAAAGTTTTCCCATGAGTTGGAATGTCCTGCCGCCGCCCCCCCAGGCCGCCTGCTCTGCTTCTGTCTGTCTGAGGCCGAAGCGAGGGCAGGCCTAATCTCAGACTGCCGAGTGACTAGAAACCTAATCCTATTCAGCTGCAGAGGCCCAGCTGGAAGACAAGCCCAGCAGGACACAGGTTCTGTTTCAAGGTTTGTCCTCCAAAATGTGAATAACGATGCTCCTTGCTGGGAGTCTTAAGAGGTTAGGAGGAGCACAGGACTGGGAGCTAATTTTAAAAAGGGAGGTTGGTGGGGGAGGGGGAAAGTGCCCATGCTCACTGCTGTCTCTTAAGCACCCCACAACAAGATGTCCAGTTATTCATGTCTAAGGATCTCAATTCACATACACACAATCCAGTACAGCATCCAAACTCTTAAGAACTACACAAAAACCAAGATAGTGCCTAGAAGCAAGGGAACAAATGATCCCCTGAAGTGAGGCTTGTGTCAAAGTGAAGCGCCTTTCCTAACCACCTGCCCTCTTTCATCCAGCCTCTGGCCCTCTGTGAGGCCCTTACCCTATAGCCAACTTGCTTTTTCCCTAGTGCTGTAGGAAGATCAGTCCTGCTGTACTGTCAAGGGCAAGAATCTAAGTTCAGATCGTGGGTCAGTGCTTATCCATTGCTGCAGATGGAGCACTTCAAGCCCTGCTAATGAAGGAGGGAGCCACAGCTATTGCACAAAGGTAACACCTACTGCCTACCCTGTGATTACTTCCAGTTTATATAGACCCCTCCCAACTAAGTCCAGCCATTGTTCAAACCAACAGACATTCCAGAATCTGACCAATATGGATTCTAAGTCTGGCCAATATTGCTGTTGCTATGGTTGAGACACTGCCCCCAACCCATCTTGAGCTGCAAGTGCCAATGTACCACCCTGACTCTCCCAAAGGGATAGGCAGCCAATTTTGAGTGGGTGTGAACCCAAAGTGGACCCCGCCCCTCCGTCCCCACCATCTTCCCCCCCCCCCAGGCAAACCGGGGGGGGGGGGGGTCACTTAACTCAACTCCCCCTCCCCTCACGTAAATGAGGAGGGGGGCTCAATTAACTCCACTCTCCTTACCCCCCCCCCCCCCCCCAGTATCATTAAATCCTTTAGGTCTTCTCTGGCAGCCGGCAGCAACTCATTCACCTCGCTTGTGCTGACTCTGAGCCTTCCCTCCAATACAACTTCCTGGTCCCGCGAACAGAAAGTTGCGTCAGAGGGAATGCTCAGGCTGGCGGACAGCTAAAGGATTATCGTGCGGGGGGGGGGGGGGGGGAGTGCAGTTAAGTGAACCCCTGACCTTCTGAAGTAAGATGTCAGAAGTCTTCAACTTCAGCTGAGTCCAAAGTGGGTGGGCCTGTGCCCACCTGGGCCCTATGCCACTGGGGACAACAGTCTGAACTAAGAATCCAACCCAAGGCCTTTTGTATGGCAGGCATTCCCTGGAGGCCTGAGGCCTGGATTTTTTGCTCATCCTGTTGGGCCTAGCTAGCCCTCCACTACATTTAAACTTCAGATCAAGTCAGAATTTGCCCTAACCTTGACATTTAGAACAGAATGAGAGACCAGGAGTGGTAGGAACAAAAACCAAGACGGCATGAGCCCTGCAACTTTAGTTCAGCCATTGTAGAGAGACCAACTGTAGCGCCCTGCAAAACCCTATCGTAGACATCAAGGTTGTGTGATGACTGATTCTCTTCCCTTTCAGTGTGGGGAAGAAGTTATTTGCTGTGAGCAATGCCTCTGCAGCACCCCAGCCCCTATCAGTTTGGTAAACAACATGGTCTGAAAATTCAACCGCACTCTCCCATGCAGCACGGTCACTGCACCATCTTCTGCTGCCAGAAGCCTCTATACAGAAACCTCAAGCCATTGGTCAGGCTCCCCATTTGAGCAACAATGCCTGCCCACTACAGAAAGTATTCTGGAACATTCATACTGAGGAATAAATAGATACAAATTATTGTTGAAGTCACCTACAGAAACAGGGCCTACTTTTTGTATACATTTACTGACCATTTTATGGCTTCTCCTCTAAGCATAAATGTATTTATGGAAACAGCATGACATGAGAGGAATTCATCTGTAGAATCACTATTCTATAAAACAGTACCCACAGACCTTCCACAAAGGCCTTCCTCTCTGTAAAATCTTTAAAGAGGTCTAAAGCCTTTTTATGAGAGTGGGCACCACACCAACTATTCAGTGGAAAATATAAAATTAAATCTGCCTTTCTCCCAGACACTATTACTATATCCACTGTGTGTTTGTGTCAGAGGTGTAGCCAGACTTGGTATTTTGGATGGGTCCAGAGGTAAACTGGATGGACCCTTCCATGCGCCCCCCTCTCCCGCAACCAAACTGCACCACACCACACCACACATATCTTCCTGGAGATAAGAACATAGAGGGTTTTTTTTCCACCTACCCCACATCTTCTCCCTCTCTGTAGTGTCCTGGCATCTGCGCTCCAGTCTCTAAACCCCTTCCATCCCCACTGTCAGTACAGGCGTCCTTGGCGTCTGCAGCGATTCATCCTCACTGCTTGTGCCAGCCTTACAGGCTTCCATCTGCTGTGTCCAGCCCTCACTAATGTCATTGCCTGTTTCCTGTCTGGCAGAACATGGCAGATGGAAGCCTGTGGGGCCGGCACAAGCAGCAAGAATGAGTCACTGCAGGCGCCGAGGACGCCTGTACTGACACTGGGAAAGGATGGGGTTCAGAGACCGAAGCGCAGATGCCGGGATACCGTGGAGGAGAATGGGGAAGAGAGCAGTGTGGCGCTGCATTTGGGTGGGCCTGAGCCAAGATTAGGAGGGCCTGTGCCCACCCAGGCCCACTCATAGCTACGCCACTGGTTTGTGTATGAGGGCCTCACTTTCACTACAGTACCTTCAGAAGAAGAAGAGGCACAGGAGAGGAGGGGACAAAATGGAAGAAAGAAGAGGGGGCACAAATGAGAACTGGAAACATCCCTGTCCGCCACCCATCTGTTCCTTACTGTGAGTGATGTGACTCGATTTTGCCCATACTCATTTTTTTAAACTTGTATCCCACTGCATTCTGGGATGGCCGGCTTTGTCAATATGAAAGCAATACTACAGGATGCAAAATGCATCAGAAGTGGGAGAAGCGGGAAAGAGTCATGCCTAAAAAGCCTGGATTGGCCTAAAATCTCCCCCTCTGGGTCACATCATATCTAAGCTTCCCCCCTCTGACACACTGTTTTCCCCGCATCCATTGCTCACTGCCTCTTCCCCCCCCCCCCCCCCCCCCCCCCAAAAAAAAATGCAGATTTGCAATCTGTTCTTTCGAAGGTCTCAGGGTTTGAGCCTGCAACCATTCTGCTTCCATAGCAGGGTTGTTGCCAGTAAGCTGAAGGCTCAGTTTTCCCAGCTCAGCTGGTAGGAGAGCCATATCTACTTGTTTCTAGTTAGTAATTCCCTCTTACTGTCATTGTACGCTGTAATGAACAGGAAAAGTCCCTCGCTAAGCCAGTGAGAGCCCAGAACAGTGACACCTGGGCACACAACAATTATGTGTCCGTGAGAAGTTTGCTTAATCTCCCTGAGCCCAAGAACGGTTAATTCCCTGAGACTGAAACCGTTTATTTTGTTCATCACTGGGTACACTGATGGCTCTCTCAAACTAATAATTTACACTGAAAAACTGACAGTGCCCCCTGCTGAGCAGATCTAGAATAATGCTAGCGTTTTTCAAGAGAATGACTGCGTTATAATACAGAAGGAAATGGGACTTGATATACTGCCTTGCTGTGGTTTTGCAACTACATTCAAAGCGGTTTACATAGTATATACTACTACTACTACTATTTAACATTTCTAAAGCGCTACTAGGTTACGCAGCGCTGTACAATTCAACATAGAAGGACAGTCCCTGCTCAAAGAGCTTAAAATCTAAAGGACAAATGTACAGGTGCTTATTTGTACCTGGGGCAATGGAGGGTTAAGTGACTTGCCCAGAGTCGCAAGGAGCTGCAGTGGGAATCGAACCCAGTTCCCTAGGATCAAAGTCTGTTGCACAAACCAGGTAAGGGGCTTGCTTCCTGTCTATTTGCTGAACATCAGACAGGAGAAGAAAGCATAAAGACAGATAGAGAGGAGAGGTCAAGACCAAGCAGTGGTGTCAAGCAAAGCTCCTCCTATTCCACCTTACCCCCTTCCACAGTCTAAAACTCAGCTGATATTATATAAGGAGATAAGGGACCAGGTGAGTGGAAAACATACCATTTGAAAGCCACGTAAGCGAGAAGCCCCACCACAATGGCTGCCAAGATGGAGCAGTAGACAGGGATGATGTTCTTACTGTCCTCTTGTGGAATGAACTCAGGTGAGCCGGGAGAGGTGCTGCTCTCCACCTCTGATGGTCTCCTCTGGTGAGTTTTGTGATCTTCACTCTCGTCGCGTTTCAGGATCAGCAGCTCTTTAACTGTGAAAACAAGAAAAAAACAGCAGGGGTCACTGCTGAGCTTGGGGTGGGGGTCCTCCACAATAGGTGACAAGTAGGTAAGCCAGGCTTGTCCAAGTTCAGTTCTCAAGGGCTGCAAGCAGACCAAGTTTTAAGGACATCCCTAATGAATATGCACGAAAGATTTGCATAAAGTGGATGCCTTGAGCATGCAAATTTCTCTCATGCATATTCATTAGGGATATCATGAAAACCTGGCCTATGTGCAGCTCTCAAGGACTGAACTTGGACAAGCCTAAGCTAAGAAAAGTTAGGGAGAGCTCAAGATGTCTGGTACAGACCAGTCAACCTCTTCCCTAGCAAACTGGAATATCCAGTGCCATATACCTTGAAATCCCCTCTCCTTCCCTAAAGTGCAGCCACCTCATGCCAGATGTAAACGTGATGTTTCTCCCATTCAAACACAGCTACAAATTACTGTCTATATTCAACCCACCCCTGTGAAACCCTCCCAAGGGAGCCTATTCCTGACAAAAACTGGGCAGCAAATCAGGATCAGAGGCCTGGCTAATACTTGGAGGGGAAAAGACCTGGGGAACAGCAGATGCCATAGCATGTGTACAGAGTACTAGCAAATCACTGCAGCTATCCTGTCAAGAAGAAACCTAGTCTGGTGGTGGACTGAAATCACCAATGTCGCTACCAGACATGGCATATGACAATTCCAGCATCTACCCAGTGTACCTGAATGTAACTCACCTTGACCAACTACTGAAAAAGGTGTGAGCAAAATAGAACAGACTAACAATCCTTGAGGCTTTCGCGGAAAGGCCGGATCACCAGCAGTATGAAGGCAGAAGTAATGCATGTTATCATTATATTATGATAGAACGAAGCAGGGGTTTACAGAAGGGGTTCTCAATGCAGTTCTTGGGACACACCTAACCAGGGGCGTATCTGACCTTCAGCGGTAGGGGGGGCCAGAGCCGAGGTGAGGGGGCACATTTTAGCCCCGCCACCGCCGCCACCCCCCCCCCCCCCCGCTGGTGCAGCCGCCATCATCATCGCCCACCCACCCCCTGCCACCATCATCGCAGACACCCCACCCACCGACCCTCTTGACCCCCCCACCCGCTCGCCGTCACCTACCTGGCAGGACGTCAGACTCAGAAGCCTGAAAGGAAGGAAGAAGACTTCGGCTGGCGCCAGCCCAGGTAGGCGACGGCGAGTGAGCGGGCAGGCGAGTGGGCAGGGGGGTCGACGGTAGGGGGGTCCAGGGCCAAATCTACGGGGGCCCTGGCCCCCATGGCCCCATAGCAGCGACGCCCCTGCACCTAACCAGTCAGGTTGTTGGGATAGCCACAATGAATATGTATGAGATACATTTGCATAGAATGTAGGTACTGCATCTCTTGCATATTCATTGTGGCTATCCCAAAATCTAACTGGCTAAGTGTGTCCTGAGTATTGGGTTGAGAACCCCTGCTTTACAGTACGTCCACATATATTTGACATAACCAGGAGGAGGAAAAAAATCCTAACTTCCTGGCCTAATCTTACATTTTCCCCTCTGTTTAAAATTATTTTTCTACTCTATTGCTTCTCTGGACCTATAACTTCCATTTCTTACAAACAGTAGAACCACATGTCCCTACATGCACCGTGGGGGAGAAGGGGAGTCAAGGCAATTAAGAAGTTTATTTTTAATGCTCAGATTGGATGAACCTGAAATATCTGATAAAATGCTGTTTATGGACTTACCAGATCTGGCTGCACATATTTAGGCAAGTATGTGGTCGGTTTGTGTATTTAATAAACAGCTGCATTACAACCTGAAATCACATTAGCTGGCAGGGGTGGGTGAGTGTGGGGTCCTGAGGCCTTCTCAAGTCACAGCAGTGATATATGTTTTGGGACACAGCTGGCTGTAGATATCTGAAGTTTCCTGTCTGTACATGTAGAATTGCACGCTGTCTCTCCTCTCCTTGCTCTCAAATCATTGGCCTTTGCAGATGACTGAATAGTGGAAAGGTTTCAACCGTCACCTGCTTCCATGCTAGTGACAGAATATTGCAGTCCTTTTACGCTATAGCAAGCTTCTTAGGAAAGGGAAAAGGGACTTGATATACCACCTTTCTGTGGCTTCTGCAATTACATTCAAAGCAGTTTACATGGAGGGGCATAATCGAAAGCGAACGCCCATCTACATGGGCGTCTATCTCCGAGAACGGGTACGTGAATGGGCAGGACAAACCGTATTTTTGAAAAAAAAAATGGGCGTCCATCTTTTTTCCGATAACACAGTTTGTGCCAGCCAAATGCATCGGATTTGTGTGGATTTGAGCTGGGCGGTTTCGTTTTTCAGCGATAATGGAAAACAAAGGCGTCCAGCTAAAAAACAAACAACTCCAAGGCATTGGGTCATGGGAGGGGCCAGGATTCGTAGTGCACTGGTCCCCTTCACATGCCAGGACACCAACCGGGCACCCTAGGGGGCACTTTTACAAATTAACAAAAAAACAGTAAAAGAGCTCCCAGGTGCATAGCACCCTTCCCTTGTGTGCTGAGCCCCCCAAAACCCACTGCCCACAAGTCTACACTATTACCATAGCCCTTATGGGTAAAGGGGGGGGGCACCTACATGTGGGTACAGTGGGTTTTGGCGGGGTTTGGAGGGCTCAACACTTATCACCACAAGTGTAACAGGTAGGGGGGGTGGACCTGGGTCTGCCTGCCTGACGTGCACTGCACCCATTAAAAACTGCTCCAGGGACTTGCATACTGCTGTCAGGAAGTTGGGTATGACATTTGAGGCTGGCATACAGGCTGGCAAAAAAGGTTTTTATTTTTATTTTTTAGTATGGGAGGGGGTTAGTGACCACTGGGGGAGTCAGGGGAGGTCATCCCCGATTCCCTCCAGTGGTCATCTGGTCATTTAGGGCACTTTTTTGGGACTTGTCCATGAAAAAAAAGGGTCCAAAAAAACTGCCCTAAATTCTTGTTAAAAACGGCTATTTTTGTTCCATTATCGGCGAAAGCCGCCCATTTCTGTTCAGCCGATAACCATGCCCCAGTCCCGCTTCCACCATGCCTCCGACACGCCCCCGTCAACTTTGGCCATTTCCGTGACGGAGTGCAGTTGAAGACGCCCAAAATTGGCTTTCGATTATACCGATTTGGGCGCCCACAGGAGAAAGACGCCCATCTCCCGATTTGGGTCGAAATATGGGCGTCTTTCTCTTTCGAAAATAAGCTGGATAGTAATGTAGGAACCTATTTGTACCTGGAGCAATGGTGGATTAATTGCCCAGAGACACAAGGAGCTTCAGTGGGAATCAAACCCAGTTTCCCAGGACCAAAGACTGCTACTCTAACTGCTACAGTACTCCTCCACTCTTAAAATGCCAAACTAGAAATCCAGGCATGCTGAAGGGTAAAATGGAGACTGCATTAGTCTGTTCCTTATGACAAAATACCAGGTGGCCAGGTAGTCATTAGCAAGCAGCTGGTCTTCCCTACATAGATACAGGGCTGATGCAAGGATGTTAGGCACCTAGGCAAACCTTAGGCCTGGTGTTACCCCACCCCCCAAAATTCACTTTCAGTTCATGATCACCCAGCACCATTCCTCCCAGAATAATCTGGGTGAATGGGATTTTACAAAACAACCTCCTGTTCCGTCTCACCTTTGATAACCTTTAAACAATATTTAACTGAGGTTCTAAAAATTCCGGAAAAATCACATCCTCCTATCTCAAAGATCTTTTACATAGAACCTTTTCGGAAGAAAGAATTAGAACAAGGACAGAAAGTGGTATCTCCAATAGAAACTTTGAACTTAAATCTGTCTCAAATTATTGAAGAAGATAACAGCAACACTTAAGTTAATATTTATACTACAGCCAGACAGAGACTGGATACTCAAACAATTTTGTCTACATAAAGGACAAGATTTCCTGAGTTGTAAAATTAGGATGTATCCTGATGTCTCAAGAGCCACACAAAGGAAGAGACAAGAATTTCTGAAATTGAGGCCGAAGGCATTGCAGCTCAGCGCACTATACTGGCTAAACTTCCCCTGCAAGTGCGTAATAAAATTAAATTCTATTAAATGTATTTTTTGAGGCGAAACAGCTTAACAATTTTTTAGAAGCTAAGCTAAAAGACTCTCTGCCGCCAACATCAAGGACTATAATAACATCAACTCTGTAATTATTATTAAGTCACCCGGTTTGCTTCCATTAGCTGCCTTATTTTAGAATTAGAAATTTGGTTCTAATTTAAATTACTCTGTTTGCCTTAATATTGTGTGCCCCCCAAAAATAGTGGACTAAAGATGAATTAATAGTTTCTTACTTTGTTAATTCTGTGTCAACTTTATCATATTTTTTTCCTGCAATATGTATTGACTATAATCATCATTTTCTGGATTCAAGATAAAATTTAATTAAAAAAACAAAACAAAAAAACCTCCTTTTAGTCCGTGACTTTGAACAGTAAGTCAGGAGCTATTGTTTTGCTTTCACTACAGCTGCTTTTTGGCAAACCCTCCCCTCTCACAAAGCTGCAGCCCTAGGCAACATCCTAGGTGACCATGATTTTTATTTGTTGGATTTGTACCCCACATTTTCCTACCTTTTTGCAGGCTCAATGTGGCTTACAGAGTATTGTTATGATAAAGTCGTTACATGATTTAAATACAGTCGATCATAAGCTGAGGTATAAGAGGATTTAGATGGAAAGGTGTTAGGTAAGGTCGTGTGAGAGGTGTTTTTTGGTGTACTTGGGTGGATTAAGGAATGATTTGTTTCATTGAGGGTGACTTTTGTAGGCTTTGTTGAAGAGATGTGTTTTCAAAGCTTTGCGAAAGCTGGTTAGATTGGTCATGGTTTTCAGGGCCATGGGTAGTGCGTTCCAAGACTGTGTGCTTTTGTACGCAAAGGTAGTAGCATAAGCCTGTTTGTATTTCATTCCTTTACAGCTGGGGAAGTTCAGATTGAGGAATTTGCGTGCCGATCTTTTGGCGTTTCTGGGCGGTAGGTCCACTAGGTTTAACATATAGAGTGGGGCATCTGCGTGAATGATTTTGTGTACGGTCGTGCAGATCTTGAACTCAATTCGTTCCTTGAGCGGAAGCCAGTGCAGTTTCTCTCTTAGGGGCTTCGCACTTAAATATTTAGGTTTTCCAAAAATGAGTCTGGCTGCGGTGTTCTGGGCTGTTTGGAGTTTTTTAATGGTCAGTTCTTTACAGCCTGCGTACAGATAGTTGGGCTGGTCCTATATATATGTCAGCTGTGCAGGTAATGTAGGTATTTGAGCATCTGCTCTGCTCCCCCCCCCCCCCCCACTCCAATGTTAAGCAAAATCCTTCACTTTGTCCAGAGAGGAGAATTTGGATCAAGTCTTGCAGAGTGGAGGAGTAGCCTAATATGGTTAGTGCAGTGGACTGAGACCCTGGGGAACCTAGTAACATAGTAGTAACATAGTAAATGACGGCAGATAAAGACCTGTACGGTCCATCCAGTCTGCCCAACATGATAAACTCATTTACATTGTATGTGATACTTTATATGTATACCCTAGTTTGATTTGTCCTTGCCCTTCTCAGGGCACAGACCGTAGAAGTCTACCCAGCACTGTTCTTGTACTAAGTTCTGAAGCTAACGCCGATGCCCCTTAAAATTTACACTCCAGCCCATCCCTTTCTATTCAGTCAAAATCAGGGCGTAGACTGTAGAAGTCTGCCCAGCTCCCATTTGTTTTCCAATTACCGGCATCGCCACCCAATCATCGCTAAGATTCCGTGGAACCATTTCTTCTAAACAGGATTCCTTTGTGTTTATCCCACGCATGTTTGAATTCCATTACCGTTTTCATCTCCACCACCTCCCGCGGGAGGGCATTCCCCATATCCACCACCCTCTTCGTGAAAATATACTTCCTGACATTAGTCCCGAGTCTGCCCCCCTTAAACCTCAATTCATGTCCTCTAACTTGGTTCGATTCCCACTGCAGCTCCTTGTGACCCTGGGCAAGTCTCTTAACTCCAGGAACAAAACTTAGATTGTGAGCCCACTAGAGACAGAGAAAGTACCTCTATATTAAGTGTACAGTGACGTGTATGTCTAGTAGTGCTGTAGAAATTATAATTAGTAGTAGCCTGGAGCCAGAATCTTATGGAAGTCAATTCCTATCCCCTAAATGTGTGGGGATAAGGAGGTGGCAAGGCAGGCACAGCAGTATGTATCTTCACTCACTCTGCTGTGGACCTGGGCCTTTCCAGCACAAAAAGAGTTAATGGAAAGTATCAGCCAAAGGAAGAGAGATGGAACAGGGAAAAAATGAAGGGTGTAAGAAAACCATAAGGGGGAAATGGGTGGGTAAGACAAAAGAATAACACAGAAGACTTTTTCCCCCCTCCCTTCATTGGAGGGCAGAGGAAGAGTACAGAAAGATGAGAGAAGGTTTCAGGGTGAAGGCTAAATCCAGAGCCAGTTCTTTACAATGTGACAAAAGGTCAGCAAGTTTCACCAGTCAGAGGTCAGAGGCTCAATGTACTGGCAACAGGCCAGCAAACAAAGGCGTACTCCCAGCCCTCACAGGTCAATCAGATGAATCTCAGGTTGCTTAGGGACCCCTGTGATAGGCCTCCACAGAAAGCTGCTTCAACCACATAAAAAAACACTTTAGCATGCCCTGGGCAAGCAGGGTGAATTGCATAGATTACTTTTTGCAACACCAAACAGTGACCCTGTCCATCTTTCTCCTTAAATCTCCTTCTCAGCTGCCAGCGACACACTGC
Source organism: Microcaecilia unicolor (assembly GCF_901765095.1). Taxonomy (NCBI): domain Eukaryota; kingdom Metazoa; phylum Chordata; class Amphibia; order Gymnophiona; family Siphonopidae; genus Microcaecilia; species Microcaecilia unicolor. The sequence goes on along the minus strand of NC_044031.1, from coordinate 47,969,988 downwards.
AACAGTAAGGTACACTATCCTGCTAATTTTCGAAAGAGAAGGGCGCCCATCTTCCAACGCAAATCGGGAGATGGGCTTCTTTCTCCTAAGGTCACCCAAATCGGCATAATCGAAAGCCGATTTTGGGCGTCCTCAACTGCTTTCCGTCGCAGGGACGACCAAAGTTCAAGGGGGCGTGTCGGCAGTGAATAGAAGGAGAGACGGGGGCGTGGTTAACAGATGGGCGTCCTCGGCCGATAATGGAAAAAAGAAGGGCGTCCCTGACGAGCATTTGGCCGACTTTACTTGGTCCATTTTTTTTTCATGATCAAGCATCAAAAAGGTGCCTGAACTGACCAGATGACCTCCCCTGACTTCCCCAGTGGTCATTAACCACATCCCACCCCAAAAAAACTTGAAAAACTTTTGTCTTTTTTTTAGAGTATGTCCTTCGCTATGCCTCCGTCCCTGCGATGGCAGTTGAGGACCTCCAAAATATGGATGTTTCTGTGAGGACATCCATGCCTTTGCTATGCCTCTGACACCCTTTTTATTTATTTATTTGGATTTTGGATCACAAGTAGCGGCAGTGAGATTTGAACTGGCCACCTCTGGATTGCAAGACCAGTGCTCTAACCACTAGGCCACTCCTCCTCAACTGCCATTGCTTTCCCTCCTTAGGAAGGAAATCATGTGCAAATGAGCTAACAGCAAGCGGCTCATTTGCATGCCCGTTCCTTCATGTATGCCCGTTCCTTTCCGGATCGGTAAGGGAAGGGCTTTTTCCATTCAGTTAGTGGGACCAGTGCACTACGAATGCTGGCTCCTCCCATGACCAAATGGCTTGAATTTGGTCGTTTCTGACATGGGCGTCCTCGCTTTCCATTATCACCGAAAACCGGGGACGACTATCTCTAAGGTCGACCTAAATTTCATGATTTAGGCGTCCCCGACCGTATTATCGAAACGAAAGATGGACGTCCATCTTGTTTCAACAATACGGGTTGCCACGCCCCTTTACGGGGCCGTCCTTAGAGATGGGCGCCCCCGTTCGATTATCCCCCTCTATGACTCAGACTATTAAATATAGATTCAGGCGGGACAAGTCTGTTCTCTGAAATGGCATGCATGTGCCCTGGATTCCACTCCCAGCACAGACCTCCATCACGGCTAGGAATGCTCAAAAACTGATGTTCTCGGTCAATCTAACTTTAAAATAGCACTTGTTATAAGAAAGGGAAACTAAAAGGCTCCTAGGAAGTTAGTCCTCTTTGGTGGATACTTTTGGACTATGGAATTTGCGTTACAAGATGTATGAGGAAAGACTTGCTGACCCGAACATGTATACCCTGGAGGAAAGGAGAAACAGGGGTGATATGATATAAACGTTCAAATATTTGAAAGGTATTAATCCGCAAACAAACCTTTTCCGTAGATGGGAAGGCGGTAGAACTAGAGGACATGAAATGAGATTGAAAGGGGCAGACTCAAGAAAAATGTCAGGAAGTATTTTTTCACGGAGAGAGTGGTGGATGCTTGGAATGCCCTCCTGCGGGAGGTGGTGGAGATGAAAACGGTAACAGAATTCAAAAATGCGTGGGATAAACATAAAGGAATCCCGTTCAGAAGGAATGGATCGGATCCTCAGAAGCTTAGCGGAGATTGGGTGGCAGAGCCGGTGGTGGGAGGTGGGGCTAGTGCTGGGCACACTTCTACGGTCTGTGCCCTGAAAATGGCAGATACAAATCAAGGTCAGGTATACACATAAAGTAGCACATATGAGTTTATCTTGTTGAGCAGACTGGATGGACCGTACAGGTCTTTCTCTGCTGTCATCTACTATGTTACTATGTAATGCAGATGTGCTTACCCAGCTCCAGGAGTGAGACTTAGGCCAGTCCTGGTTTTAAACTTACACCCCAAAGCAGTGTAGAATTTGTAGTCCCTGTTTCTACCCATTGGAATCAGTGCTGCAGGTCCCATAATACATCAGGAGAAGGTTGGCAGAAATCCAGGACTGGCCTCTAAGCTGTGACATTCCCTCCAAAAACCCTCCAGTCACCACCTCCTGAGCCATCCAGTCTGCAAACCGCAGCTATGAGAATTGTTCTGGATCCTTGAGATGCTACCGGGAGTCCACAAGCCTCTTCTAGAATGAGGGTAGAAAGAGCTAGACAGAGGTAGGTTTTGCCCCATTGCACGTAGGGAGATGTAGTCCTGCCTTTCTTAGGGGAATCAGAATTATTACTTCCCGCGTAAGCATGGTAATATAGTACAATGAGGGTTACTAACAATGAATTGACCCGTCGATGAGGCTCTTGCAGTGGAGGCAAAACCAAGCCTTAATCCACCTATCTGGATTGAACTGGGTTAGAAAGGAGCCTGGGAAGTTGACATTCCTATTATTACAGCCCCCTTGTTTTGATATTATTGGAAACCTGCCATGCTTGAGTACTGGCCATTTTAGGGGTCAAATCCAAGGACAACCCTCTACAACTGGCCTTTAGCAAAAAGGAATTAAAAAAAAAATGTCTTTTATACCACCTGCAAGCTCAAAGGTTATCGAAGTGGTGTACATTCAGGTACTGTAGGCAATTTTCTGTCCCTGGAGGGCTCACAAACTAACCCTCCCTCCTTTTTTACAAAGCGGCGCTAGTGGCTGCCAGTGTGGTAATGCTGATACAGCTCATTCAAAGTTCTTGAGTTTTATATACAGACTAGTAAAAAAGGCCCGTTTCTGACACAAATGAAACGGGCGCTAGCAAGGTTTTCCTCGGAGTGTGTATGTTTGGGAGAGTGTATGTGAGAGTGACTGTTTGAGAGTCGGAGTGAAAGTGTGATTGTGTGAGAGAGAGCGTGAGTCTGGGTGTGAGTGTGTTTGTGAGAGAGTGTGTGTGTGAGAATGAGAGTGTGTGCAAGTGTGTATGTGAGACACAGTGTGAGTGAGAGTGTGTGTGTGTGGGCGAGAGAGAGAGTGTGTGTGAGACACAGATTCTCTGTTTCAGTGAGTGTATGAGACCAAGCGAGTGTGTGAGTGACTGTGTGGCACATAGAGAGTGAATGTGATACAGTGTGAGACAGAGTGTGTGAGAGTGAGAAAGACATTGTATATGAGAGAGAGAGTGTGAGCCGTGCCCTCCCAATCCATGGCCATCTGTCCCCTGCCCCCTCCATTCATCCTTTTCCAGCAATTCCCCTCTGTCCGTGAGCCCTGCCCTCCCAATCCATGGCCATCCATGTTTGTCTGTCACCTACCCCCTCCATTCATCCCTATCCAGCATTTCCCCTCTCTGCTTGAGGCCTGCCCTGCAATCCATATCCATCCATGCCCATCTGTCCCCTCCATTCATCCCTATGCAGCAATTCCCCTCTCCCTGAGTCCTGCCCTTCCAATCCATGCCCATCCATGCTCCTCTGTCACCTGGCCCCTCCATTTTTCCCTATCCAGCATTTCCCCTCTCTGCCTGAGGCCTGCCCTGCAATCCATATCCATCCATTGCCCATCTGTCCCCTCCATTCATCCCTATGCAGCAATTCCCCTCTCCCTGAGTCCTGCCCTTCCAATCCATGCCCATCCATGCTCCTCTGTCAACTGGCCCCTCCATTTTTCCCTATCCAGCATTTCCCCTCTCTGCCTGAGGCCTACTCTGCAATCCATATCCATCCATGCCCATCTGTCCCCTCCATTCATCCCTATCCAGCAATTCCCCTCTCCCTGAGTCCTGCCCTTCCAATCCATGCCCATCCATGCTCCTCTGTCACCTGGCCCCTCCATTTTTCCCTATCCAGCATTTCCCCTCTCTGCCTGAGGCCTGCTCTGTAATCCATATCCATCCATGCCCATCTGTCCCCTCCATTCATCCCTATCCAGCAATTCCCCTCTCCCTGAGTCCTGCCCTTCCAATCCATGCCCATCCATGCTCATCTGTCACCTGGCCCCTCCATTTTTCCCTATCCAGCATTTCCCCTCTCTGCCTGAGGCCTGCTCTGTAATCCATATCCATCCATGCCCATCTGTCCCCTCCATTCATCCCTATCCAGCAATTCCCCTCTCCCTGAGTCCTGCCCTTCCAATCCATGCCCATCCATGCTCATCTGTCACCTGGCCCCTCCATTTTTCCCTATCCAGCATTTCCCCTCTCTGCCTGAGGCCTGCTCTGTAATCCATGCTCCTCTGTCCCCTGCCGCCTCCATTCATCCTTTTCCAGCAAGTCCCCTCTCGCCCTTCCATGACCCCCCCCCCCGCATCCATGCTACGCTCTCTCCCATGTCCCAGCCTGGCCCGCCCTCTTCTTCCCCCCCCCCTTCGCATCCATGCCCCCCCCTTCGCATCCATGCCTCGCATCCATGCCCCCCCCTCGCATCCATGCCCCCCCTCCCCATCCATGCATCCCTTTTTTTTTTTTAAATTCTTTTTAACTTTACCTCCGTGGCGGTTCGTGCAGCGAAGCGTCAGGGAAGGAGGCGGCGCTCCCGACGTCTAGCTTTCCCTTCGCTGTGTTCCGCCTTGTTTTGAAGGCGGAACACAGCGAAGGGAAGGCTAGACGTCGGGAGCGCCGCCTCCTTCCCTGACGTTTCGCTTCCGGATTTGTTTGTTTTGTCGCGAGGGCGGGGCAGAGACGGCTGGCTGGCTTGAAGGCTTCACACCACGAATCCCCGAACCCTTCAGCCTCAGCCTGGGAGTGACGTCAGATGGCTTCAAGGCTTCAAGGCTTCAGGCTTCAAGGCTTCAGACTTCCGGCTTCAAGCTTCCGGCTTCACAGAACGTTGTCTTCAGAACGTTCACGGTGCGTTTTATTATATTAGATGTGTACAAATTAGGCCAATAAAGTTTTTCTTTGTTTTTACTTTTGTGCCTGTGACTTTCTATCCCTTTATACTCCCCACACTACAGGTTGTATCTATCTATACATCTGAAGAATAACCCAAATCACAGTTATTTGATGCTAGATTCCACCCTAGGAGTCAGCACCCAAGAAAAAGATCTAGGTGTCATTGAGGGGCATAACTGAACGAAAACGCCTATCTCCATGGGCGTTTATCTCCGAGAACGGGTCCGTGAAGGGGCGGACCGAACCATATTTTCGAAAAAAATAGACGCCCATGTTTTATTCAACAATGTGTGAGCTGGGCGTTTTTGTTTTTCAGCGATAATGGAAAATGAAAGCGCCCAGCTCAAAAACGAATAAATCCAAGACATTTATTCGTGGGAGGGGCCAGGATTCGTAGTGTACTGGTCCCCCTCACATGCCAGGACATCAACCGGGCACCCTAGGGGGCACTTTTACAAAACCAACAAAACAGGTAAAAGAGCTCCCAGGTGCATAGCACCCTTCCCTTGTGTGTTGAGCCCCCCAAATCCCCCTCAAAACCCACTGCCCACAAGTCTACACCATTACTATAGCCCTAAGGGGTGAAGGGGGGCACCTACATGTGGGTACAGTGGGTTTGGGGGGGGTTGGACGACTAATAAGCATTAAGCAGCACAATTGTAACAGGTAGGGGGGATGGGCCTGGGTCCACCTGCCTGAAGTCCACTGCACCCCCTAACAACTCCTCCAGTGACCTGCATACTGCTGCCAGGGAGCTGGGTATGCCATTTGAGGGTGAAAATAAAAATTTGTGAAACATCATTTTTTTGTGGTGGGAGGGGGTTAGTGACCACTGGGGGAGTCAGGGGAGGTCATCCCCGATTCCCTCCAGTGGTCATCTGGTCATTTAGGGCACTTTTTGGGGCCTTATTCGTGAAAAAACAGGGTCCAGGAAAAGTGTCCTAAATTCTAGCTAAAAACGCATACTTTTTTCCCATTATCAGTGAAATGCGCCCATCTTTGTTCGGCAGATAACCACGCCCCAGTTCCGCCTTCGCCACACCTCTGACACGCCCCCATCAACTTTGTCCGCATCCACGACGGAGTGCAGTTGAAAACGTCCAAAAATCGGCTTTCGATTATACCGCTTTATTCGGTTTTGTGAGATAAGCGTCCATCTCCCGATTTAGGTCGGAACTTGGGCGTTTTTCTCGTTCGATTATAAGCAGGATTGTGGACAATACGCTGCCCAGTGTGTCATGGCAGCCAAAAAAAGCAAACAGAATGCTAGGAATTATATTAGGAAAAGGATAGAAAATAAGACAAAAAAATATTATAATGCCTCTGTATCGCTCCATGGTGTGACCACACCTTGAGTATTGTGTGCAACTCTGTGCCCTGTATCTTAAAAAAAGATAGAGCAGAATTAGAAAAGGTTCAAAGAATGGTGACCAAATTGATAAAGGGGATGGAACTCCTCTCATATGAGGAAAGGTTTGGAGAAGTCCCTGGAGGAAAGGTCCACAGTCTGCTATTGGGATAGACCGGGGGGGGGGGGGGGGGGGGGGGGGGAAAGCTGGTGCTAGTCCATGGGATCAGTAGCATGAATCTTGCTACTATTTGGGATTCTGTCAGGTACTCATGACCTGAATTGGCCACTGTTGTAAGCAGAATACTGGGCTAGATGGACCATTGGTCTGACCCAGTAAGGCTATTCTTATGTTCTTAGTGCATACCAGGGGAGTTGGTATGACCAATCTTAATAGGTCCCACACCAGAGTGCTCCAACCTAACCCAGGCTTTAGTGGACTGGTAAAAACATTCTGTTGTGCAGCTTGAAAATAACATTTGAAATTGGGAAACCCCCCCCCCCCCATTCCACCTCTCATTTTAGGTTGATATAAGATGGACCTCTGGACCCTTCTCCATATGTAAGCAAAGGCTTTCCTGTGTGCTACAACATTTTTCACATTTTTTTTGAAGGGGTACATTGTGAGCACAGAGTGGGCATTCCTGCGCTATCTACATTACCAAACGTTAGCTGGTAAGCCCACGGATAATACAGGAGCCTTTAACATCTACAAAATAGGTGGCATAAATGCTCACATGGTAATTTAAAAAAATAGTCATGTCATGTGCTAATGGCAACATTAGTGAATGAGTCAAAAAAGCAGAAAGGCAGGTGGTACGCCAAATCCAATATGGATAAAACAACAAAGCAAACCTTGTAAAAAAACAGTTTTTATTAATAGATTAAAAGCTTCCAGAAATTTAACATAAAATGCCCAACATGGCCATGTGTCGCCAGTATAAAATGGCAGCATCAGGGGCAGTGGGTCACCAGATGATATAAAATTCTAAAAATAGCCTAGCTAGTGTAACTGTTAAAACATATACAAGCTAGATTCTGGGATCAGTCTCTCATAAAAATACTGTGATTGTACTGCATGGCCACAAAGCAAAAATGAGAAAAAAGGCGGTGGTAAAAATGGCCTTAGTGTTTGGGAAAGACCCAAGTAAGGGTTCGCTAAGGCCACTTTTTGCCATAGTTTAGTAAAAGGACCCCTAAATTCCCACTATTTGGCTGGGGAGGAAGTTTCTAAGACATTTTAGAACCACAAAACTGTGGCTTTAACTGAAAAAAAAAAAAGTCAGCACCTCATTTGGGTAATAATTGTTATACCACTGGCAAAGATATAGGAAATGTTTCTTAAAAAGTCTGATGCCTGTGTTGTGCCACTGCTGACCCTGCAAACTGTATGGTCCCCCCTCTCCCCCCCTCCCCCTCACTGCTGGATGCAGCACAGTTCTCACTGCCCCAGCTGTCCTCTTGGAGAAAAGTTTTCCTGCAAACTTGTCATCACTTCTTAGCCAGGCAGCCCAGATGCTCCTTCTTGAAAAGAACCTCAACCCCCTGCCTCTTCTCAAGGCTTTGATATGCCAAAGAGAGGGAAGGAAGAAAGGGGAGGGGGAGTAAGTCCTTTTCCAAGCCTGTATTTTTTTTTATTTTGGGCTCCTTTTACAAAGCTGCGCTAGCGATTCTGGCCCGGCAAATGCGAGGAAGCCCATATGGGCTTCGTCGCATTTGCCGGGGCCAGAATCACTAGTGCAGCTTTGTAAAAGGAGCCCTTTATTTTTTTTCTCATTCTTTAGCTGCAGGCCTGGAATTGGGGGCAATAGAGAGTCAGAAAACAGGTGGTAGACAGAGAAACAGTGAACTGGTTGAAGTACTGAGACTGCTGTCCTTACAGCAAATCAGATAAAGGGGCATGTCGCAAATTTTTTTTTCCAGGTCATGCAGGCCTCAGCACGCATTACCTGATCAAGGTTAACATGGGAGAACTCGTCACCTCTTATTTAGGAGGCATCAGGTGGTCCTATGTTAACCGAGTTATCCAGTTGGTACACACTAATGCAAACACGCTAGCTAGATAACACTTCCATACCCACGACACGACCCCTCCTGAAAAATAACTACTACTACTACTACTTAACATTTCTACAGCGCTACTAGGGTTACGCAGCGCTGTACAGTTTAACAAAGAAGGCCAGTCCCTGCTCAAAGGAGCTTACAATCTAAAGGACGAAATGTCAAGTTGGGGTAGTCTAGATTTCCTCAATGGAGGTATAATGGTTATGTGCCGAAGGCGACATTGAAGAGGTGGGCTTTGAGTAAGGATTTGAAGATGGGCAGGGAGGGGGCTTGACGTATGGGCTCAGGGAGTTTATTCCAAGCATAGGGTGAGGTGAGGCAGAAAGGGTGGAGCCTGGAGTTGGCGGTGGTGGAGAAGGGTACTGAGAGGAGGGATTTGACCTGTGAGCGGAGGTTTCGGGTAGGAACGTAAGAGGAGATGAGGGTAGAAAGGTAATGAGGGGCTGCAGATCGAGTGCATTTGTAGGTAAGTAGGAGAAGCTTGACCTGTATGCGGTACCTGATCGGAAGCCAGTGAAGTGACTTGAGGAGAGGGGTGATATGACATATCGGTCCTGATGGAAGATAAGACGTGCAGCAGAGTTCTGAACGGATTGAAGGGGGGATAGATGGCTAAGTGGGAGGCCAGTGAGGAGTAGGTTGCAGTAGTCAAGGCGAGAGGTAATGAGAGAGTGAGCGAGTGTTCGGGTGGTGTGCTCAGAAAGGAAAGGGCGAATTTTGCTGATGTTATAGAGAAAGAAGCGACAGGTCTTGGCTATCTGCTGGATATGCGCACAGAAGGAGAGGGAGGAGTTGAAGATGACTCCGAGGTTGCGGGCAGATGAGACGGGGAGGATGAGGGTGTTATCAACTGAGATAGAGAGTGGAGGGAGAGGAGAAGTGGGTTTGGGTGGAAAGACAAGAAGCTCGGTCTTGGCCATGTTCAGTTTCAGGTGGCGGTCGGACATCCAGGCAGCAATGTCAGATAAGCAGGCTGATACTTTGGCCTGGGTTTCCGCAGTGATGTCTGGTGTGGAGAGATAAAGCTGGGTGTCGTCAGCATTGATGATATTGGAAACCATGAGATGAGATCAGCGAGCCCAGGGAGGAGGTGTAGATTGAAAAGAGAAGGGGTCCAAGGACAGATCCCTGAGGAACTCCAACAGAGAGCGGGATGGGTGTGGAGGAAGATCCATGAGAATGTACTCTGAAGGTACGGTGGGAGAGATAAGAGGAGAACCAGGAGAGGACAGAGCCCTGGAACCCAAATGAGGACAGTGTGGCAAGAAGTAAGTTGTGGTTGACAGTGTCAAAAGCGGCGGATAGGTCGAGGAGGATGATGATGGTGTAATGACCTTTGGATTTGGCAAGAAACAGGTCATTACAGACTTTAGATAGTGCCTGTTTCTGTCAAGTGTAGAGGGCGAAAGCCGGATTGAAGCAGATCGAGGATGGCATGAGAGGAGAGAAAATCAAGGCAACGGCTGTGAACGGCGCGTTCAAGTATCTTGGAGAGGAAGGGCAGGAGGGAAATGGGGCGGTAATTGGAGGGACAGGTAGGGTCAAGTGAAGGTTTTTTGAGGAGGGGTGTGACTACAGCATGCTTGAAGGTGTCAGGGACAGTTGCAGTGGAGAGAGAGAGGTTGAGGATATGACAGATGGGGGGGGGGGGGGGGGTAACAGTAGGGGAGATGGTGTTAAGTAGGCTGGTGGGATGGGGTCAGAAGAACAGGTGGTGCATTTTGAGGAGGAGAGAAGGTGGGCAGTTTCCTCCTCTGTGATATCAGGGAAAGAGGAGAAGGAGGCCTTGGTTGGTTTATTTTATTTTATTTTTGTTACACTTGTACCCCGCGCTTTCCCACTCATGGCAGGCTCAATGCGGCTTACATGGGGCAATGGAGGGTTAAGTGACTTGCCCAGAGTCACAAGGAGCTGCCTGTGCCTGCAGTGGGAATCGAACTCAGTTCCTTAGTTCCCCAGGACCAAAGTCCACCACCCTAACCACTAGGCCACTCCTCCACGGGGAGGGAGTGGGTTAAAGGGTGAAGGGGAGGAGGAGGAGGCTTGGTGATGAATTCGAGGTTGATCTTCTACTACTACTACTACTACTTAACATTTCTAGAGCGCTACTAGGGTTACGCAGCGCTGTACAATTTAACAAAGAGAGACAGTCCCTGCTCAAAGAGCTTACAATCTAATAGACAAGTGAACGGTCGGTCCGATAGGGGCAGTCAAATTGGGGCAGTCTGGATTCACTGAACGGTAAGGGTTAGGTGCCGAACGCAGCATTGAAGAGGTGGGCTTTAAGCAAAGACTTGAAGACGGGCAGGGAGGGGGCTTGGTGTAAGGGCTCAGGAAGGTTGTTCCAAGCATAGGGTGAGGCGAGGCAGAATGAGCGGAGCCTGGAGTTGGCGGTGGTGGAGAAGGGTACTGAGAGGAGGGATTTATCCTGTGAACGGAGGTTACGGGCGGGAACGTAAGGGGAGATGAGGGTAGAGAGGTAGTGAGGGGCAGCAGACTGAGTGCATTTGTAGGTAAGAAGGAGAAGCTTGAATTGAATGCGGTATCTGATCGGAAGCCAGTGAAGTGACCTGAGGAGAGGGGTGATATGAGTATATCGGTTCTGGCGGAATATGAGACGTGCAGCAGAGTTCTGAACAGACTGAAGGGGGGATAGATGGCTAAGTGGGAGGCCGGTGAGGAGTAAGTTGCAGTAGTCCAGGCGAGAGGTAATGAGAGCGTGGACGAGAGTTCGGGTGGTGTGTTCAGAGAGGAAAGGGCGAATTTTGCTGATGTTAAAGAGGAAGAAGCGACAGGTCTTGGCTATCTGCTGGATATGCGCAGAGAAGGAGAGAGAGGAGTCAAAGATGACTCCGAGGTTGCGGGCAGATGAGACGGGGAGGATGAGGGTGTTATCAACTGAGATAGAAAGTGGAGGAAGAGGAGAAGCGGGTTTTGGTGGAAAGACGATAAGCTCGGTCTTGGACATGTTCAGTTTCAGGTGGCGGTTGGACATCCAGGCAGCAATGTCGGATAAGCAGGCCGATACCTTTGCCTGAGTCTCCGCGGTGATGTCTGGTGTGGAGAGATACAGTTGGGTGTCATCAGCATAGAGATGATACTGGAAACCATGAGATGAGATCAGGGAGCCCAGGGAAGAGGTGTAGATTGAGAAGAGAAGGGGTCCAAGGACCGATCCCTGGGGAACACCAACAGATAAGGGGATGGGGGTGGAGGAAGATCCATGAGAGTGAACTTTGAAGGTGCGGTGGGAGAGATAGGAGGAGAACCAGGAGAGGACAGAGCCCTGGAACCCAAATGAGGACAGTGTGGCAAGAAGTAAGTCATGATTGACAGTGTCAAAAGCGGCGGATAGATCCAGGAGGATGAGGATGGAGTAGTGGCCTCTGGATTTGGCAAGGAACAGGTCATTACAGACTTTAGAAAGTGCTGTTTCTGTCGAGTGAAGAGGGCGAAAACCGGATTGAAGCGGATCAAGGATGGCATGAGAGGAGAGAAAATCAAGGCAGCGGCTGTGGACTGCGCGCTCAAGTGTCTTGGAGAGGAAGGGTAGGAGGGAGATGGGGCGGTAGTTGCACCTTGTCGCGGAAGTAGTCAGCCAGTGATTGAGAAGAGAGTGGGGGGTGGGGGGTGGGAGCGGAGGGCACTTTGAGGAGGGAGTTAAGGGTGGCGACGAGGGTTAGAGCTGAGAGAATTAGTCAATTGGGTATAATAGTCCTGTTTGACAAGGAATAGGGAGGCCTGGAAAGAGGATAGCATGAATTTATAATGAATGAAATCGGTATGGGTGCGAGATTTCCTCCAGAGGCGTTCAGCACGCATTACCTGATAAAGGTTAACATGGGAGAACTCGTCACCTCTTATTTAGGAGGCATTAGGTGGTCCTATGTTAACTGAGTTATCCAGTTGGTACACACTAATGCAAACGCGCTAGCTAGATAACACTTCCATGCCCACGACATGACCCCTCCTGAAAAATAACAACAAAAAAGAAAAAGCGTGTGAGAAACGCACGCTGACACGCTGACAGGCAAATTACTGCAAAACACTTTAGCCCCCTCCCCCAACTCCCCCTTCACTATCTCCTCAGACCCTTGCTGAATTCTTTCACAACAAGGTTCAAAAGATAAACCTTGCTTTCTCTACCTCACCAGCTCTCCCTCCACTAGTCCGTTCCCCTCTCTCTCCTTCCCCTCATTCCCTTTCCTCCTTTCCTGAAGTTACTATTGAGGAAACTACACTTCTCCTTTCTTCCTCAAAATGTACCACCTGTTCCTCTGATCCCATTCCCACCCTCCTTCTTAATGCCATCTCTCCTACTCTTATTCCTTTTATCTGTCACATTCTCAACCTCTCACTTTCCACTGCGACTGTCCCTGCTGCCTTTAAACATGCTGTGGTCACACCTCTCCTTAAGAAGCCTTCACTTGACCCTACTTGTCCCTCTAATTACCGACCCATCTCCCTCCTTCCTTTTCTCTCCAAATTACTTGAGCGTGCTGTTCACCGCCGCTGCCTTGATTTTCTCTCCTCACATGCTATTCTTGACCCATTACAATCTGGTTTTCGCCCTCTCCACTCAACCGAAACTGCGCTTACTAAAGTCTCCAATGACCTATTACTGGCTAAATCCAGAGGTCAATATTCCATCCTCATTCTTCTTGATCTTTCCGCTGCTTTTGACACTGTCGATCACAGCATACTTCTCGATACCCTGTCCTCACTTGGATTCCAGGGCTCTGTCCTTTCCTGGTTCTCTTCCTACCTCTCCCTCCGCACCTTTAGTGTTCACTCTGGTGGATCCTCTTCTACTTCTATCCCTCTGCCTGTCGGCGTACCCCAGGGTTCTGTTCTTGGTCCCCTCCTCTTTTCTATCTACACTTCTTCCCTTGGTTCATTAATCTCATCCCATGGCTTTTCCTACCACCTCTATGCTGATGACTCCCAAATCTACCTTTCTACCCCTGATATCTCACCTTGCATCCAAACCAAAGTTTCAGCGTGCTTGTCTGACATTGCTGCCTGGATGTCTCAACGCCACCTGAAATTAAATATGACCAAAACCGAGCTTCTCATTTTCCCCCCCAAACCCACCTCCCCGCTCCCCCCATTTTCTATTTCTGTTGATGGCTCTCTCATTCTCCCTGTCTCCTCAGCTCGAAACCTTGGGGTCATCTTTGACTCTTCTCTCTCCTTCTCTGCTCATATCCAGCAGACCGCCAAGACCTGTCGTTTCTTTCTTTACAACATCCGTAAAATCCGCCCCTTTCTTTCCGAGCACTCTACCAAAACCCTCATCCACACCCTTGTCACCTCTCGTTTAGACTACTGCAATCTGCTTCTTGCTGGCCTCCCACTTAGTCACCTCTCCCCTCTCCAGTCAGTTCAAAACTCTGCTGCCCGTCTCATCTTCCGCCAGGGTCGCTTTACTCATACTACCCCTCTCCTCAAGACCCTTCACTGGCTCCCTATCCGTTTTCGCATCCTGTTCAAACTTCTTCTACTAACCTATAAATGTACTCACTCTGCTGCTCCACAGTATCTCTCCACACTCGTCCTTCCCTACACCCCTTCCCGTGCACTCCGCTCCATGGATAAATCCTTCTTATCTGTTCCCTTCTCCACTACTGCCAACTCCAGACTTCGCGCCTTCTGTCTCGCTGCACCCTACGCCTGGAATAAACTTCCTGAGCCCCTACGTCTTGCCCCATCCTTGGCCACCTTTAAATCTAGACTGAAAACCCACCTCTTTGACATTGCTTTTGACTCGTAACCACTTGTAACCACTCGCCTCCACCTACCCCCTCCTCTCTTCCTTCCCGTTCACATTAATTGATTTGATTTGCTTACTTTATTTATTTTTTGTCTATTAGATTGTAAGCTCTTTGAGCAGGGACTGTCTTTCTTCTATGTTTGTACAGCGCTGCGTATGCCTTGTAGCGCTATAGAAATGCTAAATAGTAGTAGTAGTAGCCCATTTTGTGCTAAGCCTTTCCTCCCACATTATGCATGTGTTACTACTTAACGCAGTTTCATAAAAGGGTCTAAAAGTTTTCGTAAAAGGGTCTAAAAAGTTTGGACAACCATTAACCAGATAGTTTGACGCCATCTGAGCTCCACTTAGGACTATCCAGGTTGGGGCAAAGTGAACTTTAAGAATATTCAGCGGAACCATCTGGATAGCGTTGCTAAATATCTGCGGATAGGCCCATCTAGGCCATATAGCCAGATAACAGCGGCCATTATGCGAACAAGTGGCTTTGAATACTGCCCAAGTCTAGCCCTGTGTGCTACTCTTTCACCAGCAGGGGTCGCCACAATAGCAGCAGCTGCCTTCACTATTTTCCAGCGAGTTTAACCTTTTTGGGTCAGCTTCCCATTCCCCCCATTTTTGAGATGTTAGCATTAGAGAATAACACGGAGTCAGGGACCCACAGTAACCGCAGGGATGGGGGCGGGGACAGAGCCCATGGAGCGGGGATGGGGAGATCCCACAGGGACAGGGACAAACTTTGTCCCCATGTCATTTTCTTCTTTGAAGCCTGTTAATGAACTGGACTGTTATTTATGTTTAAGTGATGCAGACGATATTTTGATTTTTTGGAAAAAAACAAGCAATCATGCTGGCCACAACTAGGAAAATTTGCATGGGGGATCCTGTACATCCTGCTACCAGCACATCTTCTATTGCAGGAAGGACTGTGGACGACAAGAGAGCTAGACTGAATCCTGAGATTGTTGATGACTTCTTATTCATCCACAGATTAAAAAATCATAACACTGCTTCATAGGGCATATTTCTCCCCTCTAGGGCATACAGAACGGGTTGTATTTTGTACCCCTGGACATTTTAACAGGGTGGATTAGGATTCCTTGGGGTAGTAGAAATCAGCTATTTTGGGGGTTGGAAGGGTAGAGGGTAGTGGTGAGAAAGGTTATTATAGCTGCTAGTTGTTATTATTGCTTTCAATTTGTGATTTATACACAACAGTTGCACAGCATATTGTTCCTTTTTTATACTTTAATAAAAAGATTTAAATATAAAATCATAAGTGTTCGAGGCTTCTGCAGCTGAGGACAGAACCTGTGGGGACGGGCCAGGGACGGAGACAGGGCCCGCAGGGATAGGGTAGTGACGGAAACAGAACCCACGGGGACGGGGTAGGGACAAACTTTGTCCCCATCTCTTTCTCTAGTTAGCATTTAATGTTTTATGAAAACTCCTTCTACGAAGCCCCTCAGTGCAAGACAAAGAATACTGTTACTAAAAGCTGGAGCTTCCAGGAAAATCCCCCTCTTAGAAGCCAGACTTCTCTACAACCTTTACTGTGATAATTAAGATTTTTTTTTTATATGCTTCAACTTATCTGTAGGCCAGCAGTCAACTGATATCATCTATTCTAACACACAATTCTATGGTTTTATCCTTTCCAAGTACTAGGGGTATTTAATCTGTGAAAAGCGCTCTCTTTCTTATCAAGCTGCTAATGCTTGGTCTGCTCTACCTAGTGAGATAAAATTCTTATTTAGTCATGCCACTTAAAAAAAAAAACTATAAAAAGAAGGAGTACTACACAATGCAGGACAGATTCGGACAAAAGAGGAATTAGGACAAATTGTGGGAGACGACAATGTGGATTGGTACTCCTATCTGCAGGTGAAGGTATATATTTCAAAATTGATCAGAGAGGGATGCTCTAGAGAGATGGTTCCCCTTTTAGAAAAGTTTCTCTTACCTTCAGGGACTCAGCAGATAACGGTGTCAGGACTGTATGTAGCAATAACAAAGCTGAGGCCGCCTAACAACTATGCAGGGGTGGCACAGGGGTGGACGAATGATTTAGGTCTGACAATTAAGAGAAGAAGATATTTTAACCTGACAGAGATCAAAGACAATTTATACAGTGCAAGACATAGAGAGACTCAATTTCGAATAATCATGAGGGCATATTTTACACCTAAGCAAGCATATTATGCGGGACGTATTTCAGAGAGCAAATGTCCCAAATGTGGACACACAGATCCGTCGTTTATACATATGCTCTGGGACTGCATCCACATCCAGAGGTATTGGACTAATATACAACAATATTGTGCATATATATTAAATAAACCAGTTACTATGACTCCTCAGGTGTGCCTCTTAGGCTATCGAGGAAGTAGAAATACAATGAGGCGTACAGAAAGACAGTTCATATATAAAGCCAATATAATTGGGAAAATGTGTATAATGCAACATTGGATACAGGAAGAACCTCCCTCATTCTGGCACTGGCGCAATGGGCTTCATGTACTAGTTACATGGGAGGGCAGGGACGCCAGAGGAACTTCGAAAAGGAAAAAAGAGTTTTGGGCGATTTGGGAACTCTATATTCAATCGCTTGGTGGTAGAGCCCGCAGCCTAATACTGAATACATTACAATTATATAATAAAAGTGATGACTGTTGAATGTGCATATGCATGAGGGAAAGAAGAGATTTGACATGGGGGAGGGAGAGCTCTGGTTGGGGAGGTGGGCGGGGGGGGGGGGGGAATAGAAAACTTGATGATGATGTTCTAGTTGGTAAGTGTTAGAAAGTTGTTTTTGATGGAGTGGATTGTTAATTATATGCAATTGTAATGCTGAAGTACACTTTCATTAATAAAGATTATCCTATATAATAAAAAGCACCTCCAACATTCTGAAGCCAGCAGCCTTGCAGTGAAGCCTGAAGCCTGAGGTGTTCGTAGGCATCATAATAGCTCCGCCCACATTCTCAGCTGATTCCATAAAAAGCACCTCCAAGGGTTCTGAAGCCAGTAGCCTTGCAGTGAAGCCTGAAGCCTGAGGTGTTCGTAGGCATCATAATAGCTCTGCCCACATTCTCAGCTGATTCCAAGGCAAGGGGAGGAGTAGGGAAACAAGTGGAGCGTGTTTCCCTACTCCTCCCCCTGCCTGGGAAACAGCTGTCACTGCGCTGCTCCCTGCCACTTCAGAGCAAGTGGCAGGGAGTGGCGCAACAACCTCCCCCCCCCGCTCGGCGCATCAACAAAGCCGTCGCGTACCTCTGCTGAGCTGACGGATCCGAAGTTCTGTTCTCGGCTGCGGGGCGTGGCTTCATGATTGAGCATCAGTGGAAGTTTCTGTGCGTGCGTCTGATGTCAGACGCACACACATAGACTTCGACAGATGCTCAATCATGAAGCCATGCCCCGCAGCCGAGAAAGAACAGAACTTGATCCGTCAGCTCAGCAGAGGTACGCAACGGCTTCAGGGGAGGTATTTCGGAGGAAAGGGTGGTGTACAAAGGGTCGCGGTAGGGGGGTGCAGGGGACATTAAAGCGGGAGGGGGGTTTGAATGTGAGGGAGGGGGTAGCCTGGAACGCGGTGGGAGGGGCTTGACGGCCCTTGAACTGGGAGGGAGGGACATATGTGGGTGGGTGTGTGGATGTGCTTCGGGTGGGGCCTTTGAACTGGGAGGGAGGGGGGTCTGCAACTCGGGAGGGAGGGAGTTCTGCAACTCAGCAAGGAAGGAAGGAAGGGAGGGAGAGGGGTATGGAACTCGGGAGGGAAGGAAGGGAGGATGGGTGGGAATTTACCTTGCTAGCGCCCGTTTCATAGCGTTTCGAAACGGGCCTTTTTTACTAGTGAACTATAAAATGAAAAAAAAAAACTATAAAAACTGTCCTGTTTGCTATTAATATGTCTTTTATGTTCAACATTTTTACTGATGACCTTGTGCAAAACAAATACTACTACTACTACTTATCATTTCATTTCTAAAGCGCTACATGAAGAGACAGTCCCTGCTCGACAGAGCTTACAATCTAATTAGGACAGACAGACACAACCTTAAATCTTGATCAACAAAGTCCAAATTATCCAATCTTATATAGGAGAGTCAATGAAGAAGTCGGTCATCAAGTTGTTTTACAATTTTCCCCCTTTCCCCCTACCCCAACCCCCTATATTGTAATTTTTTTATTTATTTATTGCAACAAATTATGAAAACAGACAACACAAAACCTTATCCAAAAAAGAATAGCATGTGCCAACAACTCCATATCCCATCCACACCACCCTCTATACCCAACCCATTATTAATATGTCTTTTATCTTGTATTAGGTTGTAAGTTCATCCTATATAATAATTCTCACCTCCAATGTTCTAAAGTAGCTGCCTGTGTCCATGGCTCCTGGAGTTGCTGAGCTAGGCTCCGTAGCCAGGCTGAAAACACTCACATCTGATTCCCAGGCAGAGGGAGGAGTAGGGAAAAACGCGGAGCAACTTGCTCCGCGTGTTTCTCTATTCCCTCCCCCTGCCTGGGAATCAGCTGTGAGTGCGCCGCTCAAACACCCCCTCCACGCATCACCCAAGCCCCCCCCCCGTGGCACAAACACCCCCCTCCCGAAGCACATCAACCCCCTCGTCACCCGCAGCTGCCACTGGTAACGCTGTCCGGCCGCTGCTGCTTCTCCTGTTGAGCAGCAGCAGCCGCTACAAAAAAAAAAAAAAGCCATCAGGCATTGGCTGTCGGCTCTGCAGCCGCTCCTCCTCTTGCCACCACGTCACTGCCCCTGGAGTAAGACCCTGGAGGAGCGCAGCGACGTGAAAGGCGAGAGGAGGAGCGGCAGCAGAGCCGACAGCTAATGCCTGATGGCTGTCTACGGTGCCGCGTTTCAGGTTTAAAAACATTTATGGCTTTTTTTCTTTTTGTAGCGGCCACTGCTGCTCAACAGGAGAAGCAGCAGCGGCCGGACAGCGTTACCAGTGGCAGCTGTGGGTGGCGAGGGGGTTTGATGCGCCGGGGGGGAGGGAGTCGCTGGACATGGGTGGCTGGAGGGGTGGGGAGGGGAGGATCGCTGGACATGGATGGCTGGAGGGGGGGCAGGGGAGAGGGAGGTGGGGAGGAGGTCCTGAGACCAGAGGGGTGGGGAGGGGGCACCTGCGAGAGGGGGGTGGGGGCACACACTCACTCACTCACATACACTCTCTGACACACTCTCTATCACACTCTATCTCTCTGTCACACACAGTCTCACACACACAGACACTGCCTCTCACACACTCTCTCTCTCACACAAACACACACACTCTGTCTGTCTGTCTGTCTCTCTCTCTCTGACACACACAATCCCTCTCAAACATACACACTCACCTTGCTAGTAGATATATAATCTACTCTTCTTGTTTGTAATCCACTTAGAACCACTGACAGGAATTAAAAGACATAACTGTAACTATTAAGGTGAAGGCCACACCTTCACTGAAATCCTGCCCTTCCCTTCTCTTTAGTAAAAAGGCTGGGTATATTTATGTTTATTAAAACTTATTATACCGCCCTTTCTGAACAGGCAGGTCAGGGCGGTTTACATCGTAGGCTACATGACATAAAACTAGAAAACAGAAAAGAATTTGCAAATCAAGAACAAACATACCTTAATTTAAAAAAAACAAAAACAAACCAACAACTTACAATGAAAACAGAAAAATCACTATTGCTGAGTTCCAAAAGCTTGAGAAAAATAAAAGTCTTAGGCAAGGATGTAAAAGTTTGAAATGAAGGTTCAGCCTGAGGGTGGAGGGAGATTGTTCTAAAGTTTTGGACCCAAAAAGTAAAAAAAAAAAATCCAGTATGCCGTCTGGACTCTATATGGACCAGTTTGGGGGCAGGGAGCACCAACAGATGGGAATCCAAAGAGCAGAGGTGCCTAGAAGGGGAGTAGGGGATCACTGAAGTGTAAAGAAAGCAGAGAGACCAGTGTGATAGGCTCTGTGAACTAGGACCTTGAAGAAAACCCTACAAGGAAAAGGTAACCAGTGAAGACCAGCTTTGACAGAAGTTTTCCCCCAGCTTTGGTGATCCCTTAGTTCACCTCACATCTTGTCTGTTTTGAAGATGAGTTGATCAGTGATCGGCTAGATATTTAGAAAGAGGGAATGATAGACGGATTTTGAAGAAGGCATATAAGAAGGCTAAATATGCTCAATAGAAAGAATACAGAACATACATTACCATATATACAAAGTAGCTGCTGTGCTCCTGAAACATTGGCCAATTGTATTGGGTCATACAGCTCTGACTGTCCAATCATAGACTATCAGAGAGCACTGGATGACACCCAAAATTGCATCTTCTGATCCCATACGCAATGCTGGTCATTTCAAATGTGGACACTCTACATGGTACGATCTTATGATTGAAGGAGGACAATGGACTACGCCTCTGACAGACTTTAAATTGTCAGTGAAGTTTTTGACGACATGTAATTCATCAGTTCTAACTTGCATGACTTTATGTCTATGTTTGAAGATGTATGTAGCTCGTCCTAAGAGACACAGAATGACATGGGGACAGATTTTGTCCCTGTTCCTGTCCCCGTTCCTGCAAGCTCAATCTGACCCCATCTGCATAAGCCTTGAACAGTTAAGATTTTATATTTAGATCTTGTTATTAAAGTATAAAAAGAACAATATTCTGTACAACTCTTGTTAATAAATCACAAACAATACAGAACAAGGATCAGCAACTCCCCCCTCCCCCTTCACAAACATCCCCCTCCACTATCTGGAAAATGAACACGCCAAGTTACTACAACAAATTCATGCTAACAGACTACCTGGGTCACACACACAGAACACAAATGCCAAGTACAGAATAGCTGACCACAAACGATAAACATAAATTAAACAAAAATCCCAAGAAGCCACACCTTGCATGTAGTACAAAACCAAAGAAAGAGAAACAGATTGTATTTCCTTCTATACTGTGCAAAATATAGAAATGCCAGGGGTGGTGTTAGGGAAGTACAACTAGAACTGCCCACTAGCCAGAGAGAGCCCTAAACTTGCAAGAAGCCGAAGAAGGCATGGCCTGGCAGTGGGCTTTCTGTTCCCCTCTCAAATTTCCACCCTGGGCCCCAGCCATTCTAACACCAGCTCTGGCACGACAAATCTGACATATTCTAATCACAAAACAGAAAATAAAATTATTTTTTCTACCTTTTGTCTGGTCATTTTATATCTCAAATCATGTTGGTCCCAGGCTCTGGTTTGTTTCCTTCCCTTCTGTCTTCTCTTAGGTCACTCACCAGGGTCTCTTGTTCATTTGCCATTTCTTCTTTCTCCATGCTCACAAACCATCTTCCATCTCTGTGTCCCTATCTTTCCCCATGTTCAGCATCTCCCTTCTCTGTGTCCCTGTACTTCCCTGTCCAGCATCTCCCATGTCCATATCCCCACATCCATCATCACCACTATGTCCATATCCCATTTTCCTGTGTCCAGCATCACTCTGCTGTGTCCCTAGGTCCCCCAAGTCCAGCATTTCCCTTCTGGGTTTCCATTCTCCCCCACATCTAGCATCTTCCTTCTGTGTCTATATACTCCCTCCTGTGTCCGGCATTGCCCCTCTGTGTGTCTATATACCATCCCCCTGCAGCACCTTCCCACTGTGTCCCTGTTCCTATGCTCCCCTCCATGCCCATCATCTCCCCTTCTGTTTCTGTATACCTCCCTATGTTCAGCTTCTCCCCTCTCTTCCTCCCCCATACCAAAGTGTCCCTCTCCTTTCCAACCCCATGACACCCAGTTTCTCTCCCTCTCTCTCTTCCCTCTTTCCCTCCAGCATTTGGCTCACCTGCCCTCCTTTTCTCCCTTGTGCTGTGTGTTCAGTATTTCACTCCCTCTGCCTTCATCCCCTTGATTCGGTATCTCTTTCCCTTTTCTTCCCTCCCTCCTGCAGGTCCAGTACCTTTTTGCCTTCTCTCCAGCCTCAGCCCCATGGGTCCAGTACCACTCTGCCTTCCCTCTAGCCCCAGCCCCACAGGTCCAGTGCCTCTCTGCCTTCCCTCCAGCACCCCCCCTCCCTTGTGGGCTCAACACCTCTCTTCCTTCCCTCCAGCCCCCACTCCTCCCCTATGGGTCTAGTACCCCTCACCTTTCCCTCCAGGCTCTCTATGCCTTCTATCCAGCCCCCACACCTCCCTGTGGATCCAACACCTCTCCACCTTCCCTCCAGCTGCACCCCACTCCCATGGGTCCAGCACCTCTCTGCCTACCCTCCAGCACCCCCCCCCCCCCCAATGGGTCCAGCACCTCTCTCCTTCCCTTCAGCCCCCAAACCCCTGTGGATCCAAAACCTATCCCTTCCCTCCAGCCCCACCTCCATCAGATTCAGCACCTCTCTCAGTTCCCCCCAGTGCTCCTCCCATAGTTCCAGCACTTCATCTTTTTCCCTCTGTCACTCCTGCCGCGGTGCTTCTACCTCACATTATCGAGCCACTCGACAGTGATTCCCTTAGGCCTGCTCTGAGGCCTTCCCTCTGCCGGGTCCCACCTTCAGGAAACAGGAAGCATTGGAAGGTGGGACCTGGCAGAAGGAAGGCCCTGGAGCAGGCCTCTGGGAATCACTGTCAAGCAGCTCAAAAATGTAAGCTAGAGGCATCGCAGTGAGAGGTGGGGGGAGGAAAACGTAGAGATGCCGGTCCTGCAGGACAGGGCTGGGAGCGGAAGGAAGGGATTGAGGTGCTGGACATGCAGAAGGGGTAATCAGTGGTAATCACAGTTTTTGTTGGGGGGGGGGGGTGTTATCTGTGGGAGCAAGAGTAGGGTGGTAAGAAGTTTAGCATCCAAATCCATGGTAACTCTTCAAAAAACTTTTCTGTTACTGCAGATTTACCAGTTTACCACATATCCTCGTCCCAGTGTCATTTTCATTTACCACTGGAGCCCTCACCACCTCCTAAACAGGAGGTGGTAAGGACTCTAGTAGTAAGTGACCGTGCAGCAATTTACTGGACCTTTAAGAAAAAGCTACTTTTATCGGCAGCTGTAAAAGGCGACCTCGGTGCGCAGGAATCCCACATGCTGACGCCACTGTGAGCAACCTTTTCCTGCTGTTTGGTAAAAGGGGAAGGGAAAGGGAAATTGGACTTGATATACCGCCTTTCTGAGGTTTTTGCAACTACATTCAAAGCGGTTTACATATATTCAGGTACCACAGTTTGGACCTATGACTATATCTAACCTTCCTCTTGAATGAACAATAAGGATTGTGCCATTATGATGGTCCACTATTAAGTTATATTATAGTATTGAATACCCCAAGTGCTAACTGATGACTAACTTATTTTGAGGCACACTAACAAACCAAATGCACACTAATGGATGCATATCCCTAAAAGGAAAGAAAGAGCTAAGCTGGTGTTTTCAGTGGTGCAGTTAGGAACACTGCTGTCTGTCCTCCAGGCTTCTATAATTTATAGTTTCTGTACATGTGAACATGTGCATATGGAAGGCCAGAAGGAGAGGGGTAAGCAGCCACCTGTCCTGTAATATACAGAAGAGCTCATTTTCCAGGCCTCAGGCATCCATAATATTTAATATATGTAGTAGCTGGCTCTTTTGTGAAGTAACAGCCTTGCTGATGAAAGATGGGTGTGTGCACCCAAGAACTGCTTCCAAATATAACATCTTTCTTTACCTCAATTAAGCTGACCGCTGTCATGTGGAATCATTTCTTTTAAACCCACATCTCCTACTATAATTTTTCCTTTCATATTTGGTGAGCGGCATTCTATTAATTATTTATTTATTTATTTTTCTTTTCCAACAACTTATTTTCTGGGATTTTATTGTGTTCCGCTGTTGACATTCTGTGTTTTATAATCTAAGCCAAATGGAAATGTTTTTTTTAAAGTACAAAAGCTTATCACATGGAGAGGAGAGACAAACACAGGAAAAAAAGGTGAGAAAGGAGAGGGGAAAAGAAGAAAATGAAGAGAAAAGGAGAGGGAGGTTATACCAGAAATATAAAAGGCAAGAGACTGTTTTGCAAGAAGAGACGTACATACACTGTTCTCTCTAAGTCAGGGGTTCTCAACTCAGTCCAGTTTTCCGGGATGTCTATAATGAATATGCATGAGATAGCTGTGCATGCAATGGAGGCAATGCATGCAAATTTATCTCATGCATATTCATTATGGGTAGTCTAAAAACCTGGCTGGCTTGGTGTGTCCCGAGGACTGGGTTGAGAACCCCTGCTCTAAGCTGAGCAAGAGTCCTCCAACTGCACTGTTGCCAGCAGGGGGTGGTGCAACAGAAACACACATAATTTGCAGCATTCTGTGGGCTTTTACCAAGCTGCGGTAAAAAGGGCCCTGTGGTAGCAGCGGGGGCCGTTTTTGCCATGCCAGGCCCTTTTTTACCGCAGTGGGTAAAGGGGCCCTAAAAACGACATGGCTACGCAATAAGATTACTCTTGCAGCGTGGCCATGCGGGGGAGCACCACTGTGGCAGTAAGGACTCCCGCAATAACCGGGCAGTGTGCAGCGCTGCTGATTACCGTCGGGTTAGTGCCGCGCTAGAAATTAAGGAATTAATTTCCGTAGCGCCACAAATGGCACGTGCTCGAGGTGGAACTACCGCGGGTGGCCGTGTTAGGCCGGCAGCAGTTCCATATTGCTATGTGGCAAACCTTCAGTAAAAGGGCCCCTCAGTAAGTTGCCCGCCCAAATGCCGGCCCTACCTGTACTTCGCCCTTGCTCCTCCCCTGTAAATGCTCCTCTAACATTTATGCACTATGCCATTTGAGTGCATCATTACAGAACAGGGATTAGGTGTGATGCTGCCGTTAACAGGGGTGTAAAAGGCAGTTCTATAAATGACGCCCAAAATTGCTCATGATCCTGAGATGCACACCAACTAAACTGGTTAACGAGCCAATCAGCACCAATAAGTAGGTGCTATCAATTATTGGTGCTAACTGGTGACAATTTGAATTTGTGTATCTTGCTACGCGCTGGTCTGTAAAGATCCACAAGCAAATCTTTTGGCATGCAACTCAAATGGGGGAATGGCAATAGGAGGGATATGGGAGGGTCGGGCTCATTCATTAAAGATGGGCACAGTATTACAGAGTACCAGGCATCCGTGCCTAGCTTACGTGCTGGGATTTACACAGAGTTTCAGTTCATGTAAATCCTTGCGCTGAAAGATTGCCATGGAAATCGTCTCTAAGTGCTACTGTCACGGTCCCGGGCTTTAAACAACAGTCACGAACTCTGGAACAACGTGAGCCCTTGGCCTACTGTTGTCGAGCGGCAGTAGGAGGCAAAACCCCCCAAGCAGGACTGGACGAACAAGCTTGGCAGGAACAGGATTCAGGATACTCAAACAAGCTTGGCAAGAACAGGATTCAGGATTTTCAAACAAGCCTGGCTGGAACCAGATGCTGGGACGGACTTGGCTTGACTGGAACAGGATTCAGGATATTGGAACAAGCTTGGCAGGAACAGGATTCAGAATACTCAAGCAGGATTTAGGATTTTCAAACAAGCTTGGCAGAAACAGGATTCAGGATACTCAAACAGGATTCAGGATACTCAAACAAGCTTGGCAGGAACAGACGCTGAAAGCAAACAGGGCAGACACAAGAAGGATACAAAGCTGACCCACACACACAAACAACAGAACTAAGGCTGAAGCTAAGGTAGAGGGGACTAGAACAAGCAAGACAGACTAGGCAGGACACAAAGCCGACCCACACAGACAAACAACAGAACTATGGCTGAAGGCTGAACCTAGCACACAAACAGACCAAGAAGAACAGAAGCAGGAGTGCACACAGGCACCCTAAACAAGGAATCAAGACAGAAGTGCCCACAGGCACACAGGCTATGAACAAGTAACAAAAAATCAAGGCAAAGTGCCCACAGGCACACAGAGTAGAACAAGGCAGAAGTGCTACACTGCACAAGGACTAACCTGGAGACCTTTGGCATTGCAAAGGCACTGAATTAAAGTGCTCCACTTCCTTATAAACAGGACAGAGGCAGGAAATACACTGAACCCAAAGTGAGGTGTCACGTTTACAAAGCTGGAACCTAGGTTAGTGAGCCCTTGGGCCACTGCTGAGGGGCAGCAGCGGCAGGCAAAACCACCCCACACCAGAAGCAAGGCAGAACAAACGTACCGGCAAATCCAGGCAAGGTCTCTTAGGCGGGCAGCAAGAATAGTCCAGTAACATTCCGGGTCTAGGCAGGCGGCAGGCAGAAGAAAAGTCCAATAACAATCCGGGTCTAGGCAGGCGGCAAGCAGAAGAATAGTCCAGTAGACAAGCAGAGTCAAAGCCAGAATCAGGAAATCAGACTAGGCAGAAGTGCAGCACAGCACCAACAAACCAGGGACCTTAGACGCAATGCAAAGGCAAAGCAGAAATGTTCCAAGATGGCTGATAAGCCCAGAAGCAGTTGGAACTCAGCTGCTGCAATCACCAGGCAGCTACGGGTGCTGTGCAGGCTCAAACAGCACAAGCAAACCTGGCAGCCTGGAAGATCCAGACCGGACTAAAATCTGGAACGGGTGATGGTCCACAGCAGACACCGGTTCTGGCCACCAGAGGGCGAGGTGAGCACAGACGTAACATGAGGCTTGAAACACACAGGAAGTGGAACCCTACAGGACAGAGGCAGGAAATACACTGAACCCAAAGTGAGGCTTGAAACACACAGGAAGTGGAAACCCTAAAGGACAGAGGCAGGAAATACACAGAACCCAAAGTGAGGCTTGAAACACACAGGAAAGAAACAAAGCAAACAGTAGCCACCACAGCAGCTGACCATCGGGACAAAAGATGAGTCAGAGAGGGATCACGACCATAGTCATGACAGCTACTCTATAAATTGCGTGCAACTCAAGAGTTCCATTTATAGAATAGCGCTCTGCGTTGATTTTTTCATCACCCAAATTTTGATGCCATTTACTGAAGTGTACACTTGCTGGTGTGGGTGGTGCCATTCTAAGGTGCTTCTGTAGAATGAGAGAGAAACTGTGCAAATCCATCTGCTAATCAAATGGTTTCCTGGCTGCAGCTTTGCATGGCCTTGCAGGCACCCAGCAAATCCTTCTCTGAAACTTTAGAAGTGACGGCTGCTTCACAGTACCAGCAGCAGGAGGATCGAGGGCGTATCAGCACCCACCGTGCAGTTATGGCCCAAAGGAGCGCTGAATGGACAAACTCTGGCCACATGAATACCTGAATGCTTACAGGGGTGTGACTGGTCAAAACAGTTATCTTTTTTTGCAGAGGTGGTCCTGGGGGTGGGGGGAGTGCAAAGCTTGAAGGATGAGCATACTTCTGATGGAAAAATTACCCAACAGGCAAAGGGTAAGGAAGTCATTGACAAGGGAAGGGGGCCCACTTCAGTATTAGGACCATCAATATTTGAGGGAACCCTGTTTCCCTCCCCCCACATATCCACCCCAAATTACACCTGTGGCAACAAAGTAAAATTCTGTACGTAAGTTTGATTATTAGGGATGAGCACCCAAAATTTTTGTATTCGTCTTTTTCCCCCATTGGCAAAAAATGCCAATAAAATCTTTAAACATAAGCAAACAAAAAAAAAAAAAAAAGAGGGCGCACTACTTGCACATAATGCGCACATGCACGATGGTTTGTGCATGAGTGGTAGTTCATATATGTGCACTCCTGAGGAGAGAGTGCTCACTATATGCAAATATGAAACCCTCTTTAAGAAAAGTGTACACTGTTTGAGCTCATTTTCAAAAGAGAAGGACGTCCATTTTTCGACATAAATCAAAAGATGGACGCCCTTCTCCCATGGACGTCCAAATCGGTATAATCGAAATCCGATTTAGGAAGTCTCCAACTGCACTCCATCGCAAGGACGGTCAAAGTTCAAGGGGGCGTGTCAGAGGCGTAGCAAAGGCGGGACTTAGGCGTGCCTAACACTTGGATGTCCTTGACCCATAATCGAAAAAAGCAAGGATGTCCCTACGAACACTTGGAAATTTTCACCCAGACGTGTTTTTCTTACGATTAAGGCACAAAAAGCTGCCCAAACTGACCAGATGACCACCAGAGGGAATCGGGGATGACCTCCCCTTACTTCCCCAGTGGTCACTAACCCCCTCCCACCCTCAAAATACATCTTTAAAAATATGTCGTGCCAGCCTCAGATGTCATACTCAGGTCCATGACAGCAGTGTGCAGGTCCCTGGAGCAGTTTTAGTGGGGGCAGTGCACTTCAGGCCCATCCCTCCCCCCTACCTGTTACGTTTGTGAAGGAAACAGCGAGCCCTCCAAAACACACCACAAACCCACTGTACCCACATCTAGGTGCCCCCCTTCACCCATAAGGGCTATGGTAGTGGTGTACAGATGGGGGTAGTGGGTTTTGGGGGGGGGGGGGGGTTAAGCTCTTTGAGCAGTGACTGTCTTTTATGTATGGTGTACAGTGCTGCGTATGCCTTGTAGCGCTATAGAAATGATAAGTAGTAGTAGTAGCAGTAGTTCTGTGGGGCTCAGCACACAAGGTAAGGGAGCTGTGTTCCTGGGAGCTATTTATGAAGTCCACTGCAGTGTCTCCTAGGGTGCCTGGTTGGTGTCTTGGCATGTCAGGGGGACCAGTGCACTACAAATGCTGACTCCTCCCACGACCAAATGGCTTGCATTTGGTCATTTCCGACATGGACGTCTTTGGTTTCGAAAATCGCCGAAAATCAGAAACGTCCATGTCTAGGGACGTCCAAATCTAGGGACGGTGAAAATTAAGGATTTGGATGTCTCTGACGGTATTTTCGAAATGAAAGATGGTCATCCATCTTGTTTCGAAAATACTGGTTTCCCCGCCCCTAGATAACTTGGACGTCACTTTCGAAATGCCCCTCTTTGTGAGCGTACTGCGCACTCTTAAACACAAACGATATTCCAGGACTGCTCATCCCTTTTGATTATTGGGCAACCACCCTCTCCACAAGTAAAAATACCTCCAGATTTCCAGGAAGTTTTAATTATTGCCCCTAGAGTACGCAAATAAAACGTTGAGACCCCCTGCTCTCATATACCTCTCCTGCCTCTGGGATTGTCTGCCCTCCCAAATACACAGCCAAGTTTCTATCAGACAAGGTCATGATTCTACAGTATCTAACTGTAAAAAAATTTGTTGTGTCATGTCAATACATTTATCTGGTCACTGCAAGAAAGTTATAACAAAAGTCCTCATCAACTAATTACACATCCAAAATCAGAAGTCATCTTGCAATGTGGTGTGAGCCAGGAATACTGAAGCTTTCTGCAGGAGGGAAGGGGGGCATCTTAGCACCTCCCCCACTCTACCAGTTTCATGTACTGTACCCTCATCCTGTGGAGTGGAATATTGGATGGAGAAATGATCAAACCCATTCCTTTGCGGCCCTGCACAGTAGGCGTCAGAGGGATGAGGTCATGTGAAGCAGACATTTTTAAATGAGAAGGGACGTCGTGCTGGAAAGGTCACACACAGGTCGAAATGTGACTTTACACACAATGATCACATTTCATGGGAAGGACCCTGGATGGGTCAAAATCTTTTCTTGGGATGGCAGGCGCAAAAATGTTCCTTGTTAACCCCCGTTTTAGGCTAGCAGCTGAATGAACTTCAGTGCTCCCAAAGGTGAGACACTAATAGCACAGGCTGGAGACAGGCCCACAGTGTGCGAGCTCAATATTAATACAGTGATGGCCATGTGAAGGTTGGAGGTAACACTGAAAACTCAAGGAAAAATATGCTTAAATGGGTTCTGGCTGTTTAGATAAAAAGCGTCTGTACAACGCTACCCTATTATAAAAGCACCCATCAGCAGTAATATATATATTTTTGTAAGCACGAGCTGCAAATTATTTACACTGGGATGGGATTGGGCTGCTGTGACTAGCAGTTCCTGTGTGCTCAGTTAACAGGAGGATTTTATGCAGAGTGACCATTCATTAAATCTTAGGATGAGTTGAGTGTTGAATTGCACATCACCTCCCCCACCCTTGCCTGTCAATATCACCTTCTGACAGCCAGGGCTAGCCCTACCTTTAGGCATGACTAGGCAGTCGCCTAGGGCACCAGCAAAGGTCAGCTGCAGTCCGCCAAAACAGTTCTTGACAGCCACACAAACTCAATAAACTATCGGTGTGTACTTTAACCTGCATTTTTATAGGAGGTTTGAATTTAATTATCAACATCTGGGGGGGGGGGGGGGGAGAGGCCTAAAGGTTCACCTGTGGCACCCAACACTTGTACCAGATCTGCTTGGTGACTTATTTTACCATATGGCACCTTGAATTGCCTTCATTTCTTAACAAGATGTAAACTTTCTCCTGCTTTGAAAACAACCTTGGAGGGGACTGTTGAGAGAACTGTGGTTGTGGTCAGTTCAGGCAGGTAAGAAAAACAGGGACGTCCTTTTTTTTTTTCTTCAGAGAAGTCCTTCCTAATTGCAGGTAAGAAAAACACGTCCAAGAAGGACGCCCATCACAAAAGCTGCAGGAAGATGCCCAGCTCATGTTAGACGTCCCTGACAAGCACTTGGACTTTTTTTCCCCCCGATTTTTTTTGTTATATTTATAGAAGTTTTTAGAGGCTGCGCAGCCCCAACGAGAGAACAGACCTCCCGTTAGATTTTCCACGGTTAGGCAATCAGAAAACGGTAGTGCATCTCATTACAATACGATTTATACACATTGGGGTACTAATTTGCTCATCTGCATTCCATTTTCGTTAGCTGCTACCGTGATCGGAAAATGGCTCGGAGAAGCATTTAGTGTATGCCACGGTTTACTACTTGCTCGTTAATGGCTCGTTAAGTTCAGTGCATCTGGCCCTAAGTCTCCAGCTCTCTTCCAACTTGAGCCTCACCACAGAGACAGCCACTAATTTTGTACCTTTTGTTCTGATTGATTTTTTTTTGTGATATGTCCATGGAGATCATCAACTGATTCATGCAGGCCACTGAATGACTTTCAGATGGCAATGGCTTTCAAAACAAATCACCAACTTGCGCAGTATTTGAACCAGATTTTTGAAAGCAACCTGAGTCCTCATGAAAACTGACTACCAGAGATTTTAGGCAAAGACATGGAATTGTTTATTTAGATTTTGCTCACACCTTTTTCAGTAGTAGCTCAAGGTGAGTTACATTCCGGTATTCTGGATATTTCTCTGTTCCAGGAGGGCTCACAATCTAAGTTTGTACCTGAGGCAATGGAGGGTTAAGTGACTTGCCTAAGATCACAAGGAGCAGCAGTGATATTTGAACAGGCCATCTCTGGATTGCAAGGCCGGCGCTCTAACCACTAGGCCACTCCTCCACTCAAGTGAGCTCAAATGATGTATTTCCTAGTATTATCTAATTTAGCGTGCTGGATATGAATGGCGGGTTTATCTCCATCCCAAAGCTGGATGAAATGACACTCTTGCATGCATTCCAAGACTATGCTTCAACTATAGGTTAGTTTTGGGTTGTCAGCTGTACAGAGAATAGCAAATGCACTCGACTTGGTACATAACCTGGGAACTACATTAATCCACTGTTACGGAATTCACGTTGCATTTCAAAAGATGGAATGTTTTCCCTGATCACTGGTGGCATGCTTCAGACAACACTGTTGACCCCAACTAGTTTGTTTATTCCTCCCACCCCTTTCTTTTCTTTATAATCCAATGGGATTTGGAAACAATTATACAAAAGGGGTTGAGAATGTCTGTCCGTACATCTTGGAACAAAATAACTTTTGAAAAATGTAAAAGAATGGGATAAAACTTGGCCAAGTGGGGAAAAACTGGTAAAAGACACACTGTCATAGAACTGGGGATTCAAAGAAATAAGCCCACACCCCCCCTAAAAAAATTTCACAATGCGTTTCTATATGAAATGAGATCCAGCATCTGCAACATAGAAACTTTGATACACTGAAGCACAGCTAAGGAATTCCCCCAAAGCTATCCCGTTACAACTGCCCCATCCCTAAAACCACTGTACTGCAACTGCTCTGCTACCCCTCAAACTGCCTCCACTCCCAAACACTACCCTGCCAACTCTCCAAACTATCCCACGTCCAAAAATTATCCATAACTACCCAATCACTCTGGAAAACACTTCACCCCTAAAAATTACCTTCACACTTGCTCCACCACCTTACAAGCTGCCCCATCCCCAAAATTACACCATGCAACTAACCTACTATCCCATCCTGAGAAACCACTGTGTAACAGCTCCCATCCCCTAAAACAACTCCCTTGCAACTTTCCCAGCACTTCACAAACTGCCCCACCCCCATAAACTGCACCTTGTAATTTACCCACCACTCCGCAAACTGCTCTTTCCCCAAAAACTACCCCCTTGAAATTGTCCCACCACCTCACATGCTGCCCCCATACCCAAAACTACCACCTCACAAGTGTCCCATCGCCTGAAAGCTAACCCACTCTTAAAAACAACTGTCTGCGACTGTCCCATCACCCTCACCTATTCACCTCCACATCACGCACACAGGGATTGTAAATAATTCCCTGCCCCCGATGGGCTACATTTGAGCCTTTCTGATCTAGATTTCATTTTCACTTTTCTTAATTCTACTGATTCTGCTGTGAAAAGTGCTGTCTGATTGTAAGCTCTGTTGAGCAGGGACTGTCTTTTCATGTTCATTTGTACAGCGCTGCGTAAGTCTAGTAGCGCTATAGAAATGTTTAATAGTAGTAGTAGTGAATCATACAGTTTACTTAATGGTTGCTATGTGTGCTGGTAACGAATGCCGACTGCCATGGGCAGAATCAGAATAAGTAATGGGAAACTAGGCACATGCCTAGGGTCCAAATTTTAGGGGAGTCCTTTCAGATGTGTTTGGGACTCAGGAAGTTAGGATGGCCCAGCTGCGTGGCTGTTTTCTGAATTCCAAGAAGTAGGGGTGGACCAAATATTTTCACAGCCAGAGGTAGATAAAAGCAACTTTATTCAGCACCAAACAAAGTGTATGACCCGACACGGAGCCGTGTTTCAACAGAACAACCGTCTGCTTCAGGGGTCTGACACTTACTGTTGAAAATCACAAAATATGGGTGCTGATGATCAATAAGCTGCTATAATAGAAAGTAACACTTACTGCTGAAGTGTAATGGAAACAACTCGGACACCGTTGAGCCTGCCAAAAAAACACACTCAACGGCATCAGACTTGTTTCTGCTGAACTATTCTGCACCCATATTTTGTGATTGTCAACAGTAAGTGTCAGACCCCTGAAGCAGACAGTTGCTCTGTCGAAACACGGGCTGTCGGGCAGTGCCGGTCCTAGGGTCTCTGGCGCCCCCCTGCAGACTATCAGTTGGGGCCCCCCATCTCCTTTCTTTCTTCTCCCACCCAGCCCCTGTCCAGTGATTCTCCTTTGCCCCCATCCCCCTCCCATTTATGACCACCTGCCTGCCCTCTTCTCCCCCCAACATCCCCCTTTTTCTTCTTGCCACCCTGCGTGGTTTAAGTCTTTTTTTAAATTTACCTCCGTCCCAGCGTCCACATCATTTCAAATCCCTGCCCACCTCTAGTCTTCCCTCCCTTCGTGAGTTCGTTCCTGCAAAGTCCCGCCCTTGAGGAAATGACGTCAGAAGGCAGGACTCTGCGGGAATTAACTCACGAAGGGAGGGAAGGCTAGAGATGGGCAGGGCTTTGAAATGACGCGGACGCTGGGACGGAGGTAAATAAAAGATTTAAACCCCAAGGATGGAGTGGTATGGCGGCACAGCGGCGCCCCCCTGCAGTGCTTACCCTGCTTACTGGGTTTGACCGGCCCTGCTGTCGGGTCATACATTTGTGTGGTGCTGCATAAAGTTGCTTTTATCTGCCTCTGGCTGTGAAGATTTTTTGGTTGGTCCACTCCTACTTCTTGGACTTCTGTCTGGATTATACATAGGGTTTTTTTTACCTTGACCTTTGGATTTTGTTTGGTGTTTTCTGAATTCTACAGATATTTACATTAATGTCCTCTGGACATTTTGCAGATTTAAATAGCCTCTCTCTCCAAGGTTGGTGCAAGGGTATTTGGTGCTCTAGGAAAACAGCCAACCTTACACCCTCCTCCTTTCAATTAACATTCAGGCCCTTGGCTCCTTCCCTGATATTTCAACAATTCAACAATCATGATCATACTGAACCCCCCCCCCCCAAACAAATCCTGTCAAAATTCTTAATTGGACATTATATATTACTTTGCTTTGTACATATGTGACCGTCTTTGAGGAAACTGGTCTAAAGTCTAATGATTCACTGACTTGTCTGGCTGTCAGGATCTAATGTTTTCTTTTCACTGCAGCTGCTCTTTGCCAGCCCACAGAAGCTGCTACTCCAGGTGACTGCCTAGTCTTGCCTACTGGTTAAGCTGGTCCTATCTATCTCTGGTTCTCTAATTACCCCCCCCCCCCCCCCCCCACACACACACACAATGTGGGTGAGCCTCCCCTGCATGCTTCCATTGAAATTATCAACACAGACTATGGGTAGGATATATCCATGTAAAGGCCATGGGGGGTGGAGGTGTAGAAAGCAGCACAGCACCACTATCCAAGAAAGGGAGGTGGTGAGCTGGGGGAAATTCTTGTGCTGTACAAGTGAAATTGATGCTTGCATGCGGAGGTGTAGGGGGAGAAGATATACAGTTCCCCTCCCCCACAAAAAATACACCAATGCATTTCTATTAGAGAAGTTCAAACAGCTGCAGATATAAACCCTGATTCACTTTAACACAGCAATTAAGGAGCTGCACCTTTCAAATGTAATGCCATCTCCTATTCACAGCACGCACAGAGAAGCAACACAAATATAAATAAACACACAGAAACATGCATGCACACACATACAAACGTGCATGCACTGACACACTCACTACAAATGCACACATTCATACCAGACAATGCATACACATGAACAAACAAAGCAGATACAGGTACATACAAAAGACACACACAGGTTAGAAAGAATTCCATGTGCCATGCTCTACATGCTTTCCCCACTTGTTTCTATTGTTATGGGGACAATTTTCAAAAGCCATTTACCTGGGCAAATTGGCTGAAAACTTCCCCCTTTTTTCTTTTCAGCTCTTCCTCTTTGTCCCTCTCCCACTTCCCAATGTGAGGGTTCCAAGTTTAATCTGGCCTTGCGGCTGCAGACACACCATACAAGACTATCTGTACTTCAGGAAGCAGGTGAAAGCTTGGCTCTTCAACCAGGCCTTTAATGGAAGAAGTAACTAACTCATTAGACTTGGGCTTCATATACTGCAGCAAGACCTGTTTATCCACTCCTACCCTCGCTGAGATAATATTTAACCATCTCTCTGACCTCATGTGCAACTTTCTTTAAATCAGTCACCTTATTTTCTAATTCTTCTTACTCTCTTACGTATCTATATGTTCCATCTTTGCTTTACCCTTCACTATCAATTAAAATGTTCTATTACGTATTGAGTTGACACTGTAAGTAGTAGATTATGCCATACCTTGTATTGTTATTTGAATATTTTTACCGCTGTAATTGCCTATTGCTCATGTTTGATCTATTCTTACTGTACACCGCCTTGAATGAATTCCTTCAAAAGGCGGTAAATAAATCCTAATAAATACTGCAGCAACAGCGGCTCTCTCTCTCCAGCACAGCCCTGCAACAGCAGGGGGCCACCCCCAAGTCGTAACTGCAGCTGTCTCTGGTCCCATGAATATATTGGAGGCAATTGTAGGACAGGGCTCCAATGTTTAGGTGCCATATTTGCACACGATAGTGAACCTATTTTATAGAACACTTCCACATGTGTTTTTATGGAATCAAACATATAAATGGCGAGTGACCGTACTCACCCGCAAATGCGCAGTAGAGACTTCCCTCTCTGTCCCGCCCCCCGCGTCAATACGTGATGACGGGGCAGGACAGAGAGGGAAACTGCGCGAAGGGGAGGAAGGGAACAGCTGCCGTCGCTACCGCTCCCCCCCCGAGGTCGCCGCTGCCGCCGCCCCCCCTCCACCTGGCCCGAGCACTCTTTGGTATTGAACTTACATCGCCGACACGCAGCAGGCAGATCAGCTGAGCTCCCATCGGCCTTCCTTCCCTGCCGATGGGAGCTCTGCTGATCTGCGTTTCAGCGACGTAAGTTCAATAGCGAAGAGAGGGCCCGGGCCGGGTGGAGGGGTGGCGGCGGCGGCGACTCCGGGGGGACGGACGGACTGGTAGCAGCGACCTCGTGGGGGGGGGCTGCAGCGGCGAGGGGAGGGGGCCTTGCAAAAACCCCATACTAGCCCATTTTAACGGGCTCAACGTCTAGTCTTAGCATAAAATGGAACTAGTGCACCTAAATGTAAGCATGCACAATTATACCAGGCACCAATGAGCACACCTAAATGTGCCGTTTATGTACTTAACTGGCAATAACCTGTGTATATGTTGGCTCCACCTATGACGCGTTCATGCCCCTAACAAGTGCCAACCAAAGGAACAAAAAACAGAGAAACTAGGAAAAGTATTCCAGAGAAAACAAACTAATATGTCAAATTGCTATGATTCCAATTTAGAAGGATTATAACACTCCAGAAGCAGGCAGGAGGCTCCTGTCGAAACGTTGAAGAGATAGCTGCTTGTTTGCGGCATCAAATGTGGATTTTCACTCTCTGCGTCGAGTCCTGTAAACTGTGAAGGTGGACAGCTGTTTCTTCTTTTGAAGCTAAGTGATCTTTTTTGATTGCATTTTTTAAAAAGTTGTTTTGGTTTAAAGAAGAAAAATGCCTGGTTAAGTTGCACTATATAAGGATAAATGATTGAAGATTGCGGGCTTATGGTTGAGGCCTGAAATGGGATGGCTCATAAGTAGCCTAATAACTATATATATATATATATATATATATATATATATATATATATATATATATATATATATATATATATATATATATATATATATATATATATATAGTATGAAACTGATATTCATCTCATTTAGGAATTAATTTGTCTTATTGGTTTGTTTTCTGTGGAATACTTTTCCTATTTTCACTAATTTTTGTTTCTTTCAATATTCCTTGTAAGTCTGGGTCTCCTAACAAGTGCTAAGCCATTTTGGCACATAAATTCAGAACGTGGTTAGGCACACTATTGACATTTACATGCGTAAGTGTACAGTTATCCATGTGAATGGCAGTATCCTGTAAATTTAGGTGGCCTGCTATAGAATGAGGGGGATGCAAGCAGGAACTTCAAGGGTAGGCACAAAACAAAATCCTTGGCTGTGAATAAATCAAGGTGTGAGATCAAAACAGGGTCTATGGTAGATTCACAGGAAAGAAAATGGATGGACATTTTGGTCGTTAAGTTGGCCTACCTCTGCTTCACTCTCTCAAACCAAGCCAAGCCAAAGAAACACACAAAAGAAAAAAAAAAACGGATATTACACTTTTGTCTTCTAAGCTTCTAGGAGCCGTAGGGGTTGAGCAGAAGATGTAGGACTGAGAATGGAGGGAGAGGCATCTTTAATCTTCAGCCTGGAAAGACAGCAGTTCCATCCCAAGGGGCAGAGGCCTTGACCTTTGCCATCATCCATCCGCCTTGGGGAGGAGCTGAGGATGTTGGAGGATGAGGGGAATCAGTTCTTCTGGCCTCACTCTACTTTACAAGATTTTCAGTCAGCATAGGCCTCATGCCTAATAAATGGTTGAGTTGCCTCAGTTCAAAGATAGCTGGGGTAAGTTTTAAGCACTGTCCACTCTCAGAACTGACAGGACATTTTACAGAATGGATTTCTATTTATCCACTAGCTCTGAGAAAATCCCACTTAAAACTTCAGCTACTGTGAAAGCTGCTCAGATAGACAAACAAGGTAGTGTGTGGACTCTGCTGCACTCTTCTGTTAACAGAAAATATATTTATAGGGACCTCTTGTCCTTATGGTTTTATGATTTTACACTTTTTATTGATGACAGAGCACAAATGTACAGCCTTTCAGATGCTGCAGTGAGTAAAATGAACAGACATGATAACACAAGAATGAACCACGCTGTCGTCCAATATATATGTATGTACTAGCCATTGAGCCCGTTAAAACGGGCTACTATTGGAATGGGGGTTGTCCAAGGCCCCCCCCCCGGAGTCGCCGCCACCCCTCCACCTGGCCCGGGCCCTCTGTTCGCTATTAATTCAACTTACATCGCCGCAGCACGCAGATCAGCTGAGCTCCCGTCGGCCTGGCCTTCCTTCTCTGCCTGTGTCCCGCCCTCGTGTGACATACCGTCGGCGATGGCGGGACACAGGCAGGGAAGGAGGGCCGACCGGAGCTCAGCTGATCTGCGTTCTGCGGCGATGTAAGTGGAATTAATTGCGATCAGAGGGCCCGGGCCGGGTGGAGGGGTGGCTGCGGCGACTCGGGGGGGGGGTTACCGGTGGCGGCGACCTCGGGGGGGGGGGGGAGCGCAGTTTCCCTCTCTGTCCCGTCCCCATCATCACGTATTGACGCGGGGGGCAGGACAGAGAGGGAAGACTCTACTGTGCATTTGCGAGTGAGTTCGGTCACTCGCCGTTTATATGTTTGATATATATATATATACAGAGAGAGAGAGAGATAAAATGACCTGCCCCCCTTCTTTTTTAATTTACCTTATGCCCCCCATCCTCCAACGTCCAATAAGAACAGCACAACAAGTGGAGTGAAACTGTACTCTTTTGGTTCCCTCCAATTTGTCCATATGGTTTAAAAATCTACATTTTGCTTGACCCCCCCCCCCCCCTTCCCCACACAAGTGTTTCACACTCCCTTCCAACCCTGAAAGGAAAAAAAACTGTCATAGGATTGCTGGTGTTGTTTTTTTACTGTATGAAAACACATCTCCAGGATAAAAGAAGAAAAAAAAATAGCAGCAGTTGCTAAGATACTATATTAGCGAAAATGGTGCAGTTAAAAAGTCAGCATTTTGCCGACCACTGCCGGCCTCGAATTTCAATGCTGGGCTATGTCCTGGCTTCCATACTGAATTTCCGGGTTTGCGGATACTGTTTCTAATTTATGGGAAAACCATGTTAGTCCGATGTATCAAAAATGACAGAGGCCAGTGGAACATTATAGTGATGAAATGGACTCTTGTCCTCAAAGGCCTGAATCTCAATAAATTAGTCACACACCAATACCTGGACAAGGGAACTTCAGCAGGGGGAACACTTGACTCAAGGCTCTCAAGGCTAAGGTGATTCATCTAGTTCAGTTTGGGTTGTTCCAACGTGAACAGTTTACCAACTGCCAATGGAGATCAACTGACATACTTGAATATACATTTCCTTAAAAATAAATCCTAATAGTTCACAAACAAGCCCTCCAGGATGCTCCCAGGGAAGCCCTATGTCAGTACCTGAACTAGGCTTGTAAATGTACAGCGTAGAGTATCCTGCATCGGGATGCGATCCTTTTCACTCTAGTGGCTCTCCACTATGATTGCTCTAGTAATGCAATCCCAAAAAAGCGTCTACTAACCAAGCTTCTGGGCAATAGTCTTTCTGCAGATGGAAACATTTTGGAATCTCTCTTACTCCTAGCTGTCCTTCCAGATCTTTAAAGCAGGGGCGTAGCCAGCCTTCCGTGGGTGAGGGGTCCAGAGCCCGGGGGAGGGGGCACATTTTAGCCCTCCCCCCGGCGCCGCCCCCCACCGCCGAAATTGCCGCCCCCCTCCCACCGCAACCCCGCCGCCGCTGCACCCTACCTTTACTTTTGCTGGCGGGGGATCCCACTCCCCGCCAGCCGTCTTCTTCTTAGTCGCTTCCCGCTCTTCAATTTGTTTGCTGACGTCCTGCACGTTGTACGTGCAGGACGTCAGACTCAGAGAACAGAACTGTTCTCTGAGTCTGACGTCCTGCACGTACAATTACGTGCAGGACGTCAGCAAACAAATTGAAGAGCAGGAAGGACTGAGAAGACGTCGGCTGGCGGGGAGTGGGATCCCCCGCCAGCAAAAGTAAAGGTAGGCGGCGGCGGGGGCGGGTTCGCCGGGAGGGGGGTCCTGGGGTGAATCTGCGGGGGCCCCGGCCCCCTCAGGCCCCACGTAGCTACGCCACTGCTTTAAAGGGGTAATTCTATAAGGAAAGCACCAACATTTTGTCAGACCGAGCTTCCTTTCACGACAATATTCCTGAAGAGAGGATCTGAATCCAGACTCACTTCTTCAAATCCACCTTTAGGGCATATAGGAATGCAGTACTCCAAAACACCTATCAAAAGTCAGCTCCCTCAAAAGCAGGACTCAAAGAAAAAAAGACACAGTTCAACTTAGTCAGGCCTTCAAACACCGTTCAGCTAGCCAGGCTTTCAAACAAAGTTCCGCTAGCCAGGCGTTAAACACAGCCCACTTCAGCAAGGCCTCAAAACAGTTCAGCTTGCCAGGCTTTAAAGATCCACCACCCTCATCTGTCAACAATTTACCTTTTGACAACCACCCTCCGGATCTCTCCTATTATTCTTTCCTTGTTACTCTGGGCTCTTCTAGAAGTCACTCTTGTTCCCCAGTAACTTCCTCTACCACCTCCATCTCCCATTCCATCCCCTCATTCTCCACCCCCTCACTCAACACCCAACAGAAAGGACTTAACAAGGACCTGGGGTTCCTAGCCCATTATAAACCATAAAGCTGTATGTCTCTGTTGATCACCCCACCCCTCACCTATCCACACCCATCCTGTTAGAATATCAATGATATGCTTTGATGTCCCCATGCATACCTCCTACCCACCCCCATCCTCCCACCCTGTCAGACTGTCATAGTAATGCTTGAATGTTTTCACTTATATACACTGTCAGCTGGCACATTTGCTTATTTCCGATCTGAGGAAGAAGGGCAACCTTCGAAAGCTAATCAAGAAATGTATTAAGTTATGTCCAATAAAAAAGGTGTCATCTTATTTTCTTTTCCATGTTTTATTTTGTTTGATTTCTATAGATTCTACATGGAATGTTGCTATTCCACTAGCAACATTCCATGTAGAAGTCGGCCCTTGTAGATCACCAATGTGGCCGCGCAGGCTTCTGCTTCTGTGAGTCTGACGTCCTGCACGTACGTGCAGGACGTCAGACTCACAGAAACAGAAGCCTGCGCAGCCTTCTACATGGAATGTTGCTACTATTGGAGATTCTACATGGAATGTTGCTACTATTGGAGATTCTACATGGAATGTTGCTATTCCACTAGCAACATTCCATGTAGAATCTCCAATAGTATCTATTTTACTGTCATAGTAATGCTTGAATGTTTTCACTTATATACACTGTCAGCTGGCACATTTGCTTATTTCCGATCTGACGAAGAAGGGCAACCTTCGAAAGCTAATCAAGAAATGTATTAAGTTATGTCCAATAAAAAAGGTGTCATCTTATTTTCTTTTCCATGTTTTATTTTGTTTGATTTCTATAGATTCTACATGGAATGTTGCTATTCCACTAGCAACATTCCATGTAGAAGTCGGCCCTTGTAGATCACCAATGTGGCCGCGCAGGCTTCTGCTTCTGTGAGTCTGACGTCCTGCACGTACGTGCAGGACGTCAGACTCACAGAAACAGAAGCCTGCGCAGCCTTCTACATGGAATGTTGCTACTATTGGAGATTCTACATGGAATGTTGCTACTATTGGAGATTCTACATGGAATGTTGCTATTCCACTAGCAACATTCCATGTAGAATCTCCAATAGTATCTATTTTACTGTCATAGTAATGCTTGAATGTTTTCACTTATATACACGGTCAGCTGGCACATTTGCTTATTTCCGATCTGACGAAGAAGGGCAACCTTCGAAAGCTAATCAAGAAATGTATTAAGTTATGTCCAATAAAAAAAGGTATCATCTTATTTTCTTTTCCATGTTTTATTTTGTTTGATTTCTATTGATAAAAAAAAATCTTTAAAACAAGAAGTCACTCAGAACCTAGAGCAAATCTACTATGCCAGCACTAACTTCCAAAACAAGGATCCTACCTAAATATTACATTTATCGGGAAAACTGAACAAGTCAA
Source organism: Microcaecilia unicolor (assembly GCF_901765095.1). Taxonomy (NCBI): domain Eukaryota; kingdom Metazoa; phylum Chordata; class Amphibia; order Gymnophiona; family Siphonopidae; genus Microcaecilia; species Microcaecilia unicolor. Next base: position 47,927,940 of record NC_044031.1, on the reverse strand, counting down.
ATGACTACAGAATGCTACATAAAAAATTCATGCTAACAGAATACCTCAGTCACACACATGGAAGACATATGCCAAAAACAGAAAATCTGACCACAAACTAGAAACAGAAATTAAACCAAAACCCCAAGAAGCCAGACCTTGCATGTAGTACAGCATCAGAGAAACAAGAGAGGAATTTCTCCCTATGCAAAATATAAAGATAGCACATGTCAGGGATGGTGTTAGGGGGGTGCAACTAGGGCAATTATCCTTGGCTCCCTGGCTATAGAGAGCCCCAAGCCTGTCCGAAGCTGAATACAGCACAGCCTGGTAATAGGCTTTAGGATCCCTTCCCACATTTCCGCCCTGGGCCCCAGCCATGTCTAACACCAGCTCTGGCAAGATGTACATTCCAAATCTGGCATATTCTATTACAATGTCTGTAATGACATAGTGATATATTAAAGAAACCGGACAGGAATTTTCCCCCAGAAGCTTTTTATTATATTCTATTACAAAACAGAAAATAAAATTATTTTTCTACCTTTTTTCTTGTCTGGTCATTTTATTTTTCAAATCATATTGGCCCCAGTCTCTGGTTTCTGCTTCCCTCTGTCTTCTTCTTAACTCACTTACTACAGTCTTCTGTCCATTTGACATTTCTTCTCTCCATGTCCACCATCCATCTTCCATCTATGTCCCTATATTTCCTTGTCCAGCATCTCTCATGTTTGTATCCTCACCCCCTGCATCCCTATGCCCCCCCATGTCCAGCATCTCCCGTGTTCCTATTCTCCCCCATGTCTAGTATCTCCTCTGTGTCCATATACCCCCCCCCCCCACCATGTCCAGCATTGTCTCTCTTTTTCCCATATCCTCCCTCCAATTATCAGGTATTGCCCCTCTGTGTGCATATGCCATCCCCATACAGCATCTCCCCTTTATGTCTCAGTCTCTATGCTCCCACCCAATGCCTATCATCCCCCTCTATTTCTATATACCAGCCTGTGGCCAGCTTCTCCCCTATCTCCTTCCCCCACACCAATGTGTCCCTCTCCTCTCTGACCCCACCCCATCCAGCTTCTCTCCCTCTCTCTTCCAGCATCTGGTTCTTTCTCTCACTGTGGATTCAGCATTTGACCCACTCTTCCTTCATTCCCTTGGTACAGCACTTCTCTCCCTTCCCTCCAGCCCTCCACATCTACACCACCTCTTTCTCTTCTCTCCAACCCTCCCCCTCTACAGGTCCAGCACCTGTATCCCTTCCCTCCAACCTACAGCCCCCACTGCAGGTCCAGCACCCCTTCTCTCTCATCTCCAGCCCCTCCTTGTAGTTCCAGCACCTCTCTCCAACCTCCCCCCCCACCGCAGGTCAAACACCTCGTACCTCTCTTCTCCCCCACTCTCTGCAGGTCCAGCACCTCCCTCCAACCCCACCCCTGCAGGTCCAGCACCTCCCTTAACCCCCCCTTGCATGTCCAGCACCTCCCTTCCCTCCCCTGTGACCACCAGCCCCCCCCCCCCCCCATTTGTATCTCCAGCCCCTCTCTCCCTTCCCTGTGACCTCCAGGCCCCCTCTACAGGTCCAGCACCTCGCACCTCTCTCCTCCCCACCCCACCCCACAGGTCCAACTTATCGCACACCTCCAGCACCTCTCTCCAAACCTCCCTCCCCCACAGATCTGGCAGTGGTACCTCTCCATCCCTCAACCCCCACTATGGCGCTTTTAATCTCACTATCGGCACTGCCTGGCAGCAATTCAAACAGGCCTGCTTCGGGGCCTTCCCTCTGCTGCATCCCGCCCACTGTGATGTGACTTCTTCTTTACGCGGGGCGGGACGCGGCAGAAGGAAGGTCCTGGAGCAGGTCTGTTTAAAATGCTGATGGGCAGTGCTGGTAATGTAAGATTGTAAGCATGTCAAAGCGCCATGGCGGGAGTTGGGGGAGGGAAAGGAAAAGCACCGCTGCTGGACCTGGGGGGGAGTGAGTGAGGGATGCTGGATCCTGTGTGGCAAGGGTGCACCATTTCTGGGTGGGCCTGGGGTGAAATTGGGTGGGTCCATGGCTACACCCCTGTGGCCAACCACTCTTGTGAGATAGATGAAACGTTACTCCCAGAAAACCAATATAGGAGAGCAATTCCAGAAAGCATGAAAAAAGCTAACCTGGCTTCCCTGACATTTAAGATAGATAGAGGAAGACAACACTCCCATATGGTATGCTTGTCACAGAGTGATATAGTCTCGAAAAAGCACCTGAAATTGACATTCTTGCAAATCAGCTGTAAAGGAAGTGGATGGAATATGAGCAATCACCCGGCCCAGGTCTACATTCACCTCAGTTCCCCAATCCTCACGCCACCTCACCCACTCCTCCCATTGAAGCAGTCTACTATGAAGTTCCGAGACTGACAATCTGTCCCCTGAAGGGGATTCCAGACAAGTGCATAGGGTTTTGCTATAATGTGAAATAAGCCCATTTTTGCAAAGAGAGGTAATATAATGGAGTAACTGGTGCTAAGCAAAAATATCCGTAGGTCTAGAAAAGGTGGTCTGAAGTAGATCAGTACATAAGTACATAAGTACATAAGCACTGCCACGCTGGAAAAAGACCAAAGGTCCATCAAGCCCAGCACTCCGTCTCAGACAGCGGCCAATCCAGGCCCCAAGAACCTGGCAAAATCCCAAAATTTAATAACGATCAATGGATCAATGTAAAACTCAGTAAAGTGCCAGTCGTTGTCAGTACATGAGCTAAACACTGTGCTCCACCTCTTTCCCAACGAAGAAAAACTGCTGAATCCAACCCTGGAAGAAAATCCAAATGACCCCTAATAGGAAGAAGATCAGAAATATAAGGATCCTGGTTCCATAGATGCACTATGTCCCTCCAAACCACATAGAGCGGAGCCAAAAGCAGACTCCGTTTCAAATGCTTGGGAAGAGACTGAGTATTGGCAAGTAAAAGATACAAAGGAGATCATAGAGCCAAAAAATCCTGTTCATATAAAATTGGAATGTAATCATCAGTATTACAGATCCAGTCTTTTAGATGATGTAACAGACAGGCTTTATTGTATCACCCTAATTCTGGCAATCACAGACCACCATGAGACCATTGCAAAGAACGCAATTGAAGCTTCAGTCTCAGTTTCCTACCCTGCCAACAAAAGCGGGTCAAATGACGGGACAGGAGCTTAAGATCCTTCTTAAAGAAGTACAAGGGGAATAATTGCAATACATACAACCACTTGGGGAAGAGCGACATCTTTTACAAACTAATTCTCCCCAATAAAGATAATAAAGGTAAAGAATGCCATTGTAAGAAGCGTTCCTTAGTAAACAGTAATAACTTTTGCATGTTAATGCGATATAATTTGGAGACATCAGTGGTCAAATAAATACCTAGATATTTAAAACAACCATCTGCCCACCCTAACGGAAATTGTCCAGCCCACTCTCGCTCCACGCTTCAGATGTTAGTAAAGCTTCTGATTTAAGATAGTCTATTTGAAAACCTGAGAAATCTTCAATAATCCTGCATACATTCTAGCAAGGCTGTCAAAGAAGCATGGGGGTCAACTAGATCGACAAGTAAATTGTCCAAAAGGGCAGCTATCTTAAAAGAAGACTGCCGTAACTGAACCCCTTTAATGTCCAGATTCAACTGAATGTCTCGAATCAGCTGATCAAGAGTCAAGACAAATAGTAGAGGAGACAAACGTAAGCCTTGGCGATTGCCGTGAGCAATTGTAAACAGATCTGACTGAATTTCATTAATCCACGGCACTGCCTGAGGCTTGGTGTATAAAATTTGGACAACCTGCTGAAAAAAGTCTGTAAGGCCATAAGCTGCCAACGTAGCAAATAAGAAATACTAGCGTACCTAATCAAAAGCTTTTTCTGCATCAAAGCTCATGAGTATAGATGGCGTATTTTGATGGACCACCAATTCCAAGGAGATCAGGATCCTATGTACATTCTGGACAGAGTATTGGCTTTGCAAAAAAACAACTTGAGGGGCAGCCTCCAATTAAGGAAGCACACGAGAGAGCCGGTTGGCCATAATTTTAGCAAGCAAATTTGCCTTAAAGTTAATAAGGGAGATTGGCCTATAAGATTCAACTTGAGCCTGATCCCTCCCCAGTTTAGGAAAGGCTAAAATCTGAGCTGTGCATAAAGTATCAGTAAGCTCGATTTTAGCCACCATCTCAGCAAACGCCGCCACCAAAGGGGACGCAATTTCTTCCTTTAACAGTTTATAAAATTCCACCCTGCATCCAACAAGGCCCAGAGTTTTATAGGACTTACTTTGGGCAATCGCTAATGTGACTTCATCCTCAGTGATAGGAGCATTTAAGAGAGCCCGATCTCATTGGGAAATAGTAGGTAAATCTAAAAAGTATGCAGATAAGTAGTACCCTCTAAGCCTAAATCCAAGGGTTGTGCATAGATTCCCTCATAGAAGGGCCTGCTGGATCTTTGGTCTGTCTCAGTACGGCAACGCTTATGTTCTTATTATTCAAAAAAGAAAAAATGAATGTATATCTATCTATCTATATATATTATTCATGTTATATATATGTGTGTGTGTATAACTCCAATAAGTAGATATACAAAAATAAAAATCAGCAGAAGGGAGAAGTATCACCACTGCATAGTTCCCACATGAACTACAACTACAACTCAGGGATATGTCTCAGAATATGTCCAAAGAAAGAGACCCACTGGATCTAGCAGGAGTAAGGTGAAGTATCCGGGCAGGAATCCATGAGGGACCACAGGGATCCAATGAAAAGTATAACTGAAAGGCACAGCCAACAGTGGACCCCCCCCCCCCCCAGCAGAGGACTGTAACAGCTGACCATAGCGCGGGACCTCCAGGGGTCCACAGAGGCCTAGGTAAAAGCAAAGTATCACAAAAGTATCCATCTTAGTGTTTTTCAGTTTTTCAATAATGTAAAACTTGCTACAGTATTAAGGATATTGTATGATTTATTTAGTGTTTCCTTCTTAGATGGTAATGAAATGTATTTAAAACTCTGTAAGAGCACTCCTTGCTTGTTACCCTAATTACAGTAACTGACTATAAATGAAGAGTTGTCCTAGGGGTGGGAAGACTAAACTAGATCCTGCAGTGCCTGCTAGATTCTATCTATTAATGCTGTGGTACAAAGTTTTTAAAACTAAGTAGAAAAGACTATGGAGATTAGTTGATAAAATTGCTTTTTATATTTTTATTTTGGCTAACACTAACCTACAATTCCTCCTTTAAACCCCAATCTTTAAGTTCCCAAAGCACAAAGCAAAATAGTGATCACTTACCAGAGAAAAGTCCTCTTCTCTCGTAACTTCTCCGAAAGAAAGTTCAGTGGGACCTTTTCTCTTTATATAGTTTTGAATCTAAGGGGCCTTTTTTAAACAAGCTCTTTGAAGCTGACTCCGCAACCTATGCAAGTATTCTGCCCCAGGGTAAAATCTGGAATTTTTAGCGTGATGGAGAAAGGTGCGGAAGAGCTACTCTAATCAGCGCCAACTGCTGCCCATCGCGTCATGTGACCTATAAGCCCTCTCATGCATGGAAAAAGAATTACAAAATTAACCCCACCTCCCAGATATATAAGAAATGAGGCATGTGTATGGTTATCAAATTCTTTAAGCTTCTATCATTTGCCATGGTTAGAAGCAAAGCACTGGGATAGACAGTTGACTGGTAATCCTTGTGTTCAGCTCCACAAGATTCAAGTGTCCTGCTGCGTTGACCCTAAAGAACAGAACACTCAAAAACAGTCTTCGTGGATGTTCTGTGCCATAGTGAATTATAGTGTCATCTCAACCGATTACATCGTCACCTTCCATAATAGGCCAGCTAGTTCCAGGAAGCACAAAGGAACAGCTCAGAAAATGCTGACACCTGACTGAGCCCCAGCAAGGCTGGCAGGGGAAGTGAGATCCTGACATGAGGGTGAGCAGCACCATGTAATACAGGGATACACATCTGACACTCAAGGACAGTTGTCGCAACAAACTTAATATGGCCAACAGCATGGACCTAGGAACTTAAGACAGAGGAGAAACGTGGTCTGAAAATTTACATATTGTGACTAGGTACAGGCTGTAACTAAACATGTCCACAAGTGTGTATGTGTTATCTTCAATTCCACATCTGCTGTGCAGCCCTCATTTTGTTGAAAGAAGCTGGAGGGCAGTGCGGTTGTTACACAGAAAGGGATGCAGCTTCTTACCCTGACTCCATCTGTGAAGACACTGGATGAAACCTTGCAGGGCAAACAAGTCAGTAGGTGTGGCAGACCCCCTTACATTTTAGGTGCTCATCCAAGGAGGCACCAGATCTTGAGGCTGTGGAGGAAGCTGTTTTGAGAAACTGGATTCCAACCAACTTTCCTTTCTGCTTTTCCCTGGATTATTACGGAGGAATTGCCAGACAGCCATCTAGAAGGTGGGAGTGTTGTGCCACTCCAGCTTTCCTTGCAGCTCAACCTGTCATATTCCCTTGACACCAGCTCACCCCTTCCTTCCATTGGAGGACAACAGTCTCAGGGGGTCTCACTGCTGATTGCACTACAGAAGGTGTTTCAAGAAAGTTAAAGCAAAGAAATATGATAGAATTACTCCACTATTGATGAGGTTACACTGGTTGCTAAAGTGGCTTGTATAAATTTTAATAATGCCCTCCAGCGGGAGATGGTGGAGATGAAAACTGTAATGTAATTCCAACATGCGTGGGATAAACACAAAGGAATCCTGTTTAAAAGGAGTGGATCCACCGGTAATTGGGAAGCAAAACCAGTGCTGGGCAGACTTCTACGGCCTATGCCCTAATCGTAACTGAATAGATATGGATGGGCTAGAATGTAAATTTTAGTACAGAATAGTGCTGGGCAGACTTCTACGGTTTGTGCCCTGAGAATGACAAGGACAAATCAAACTTGGGTATACATGTAAAGTATCGCATACCATGTAAAATGAGTTTATCTTGTTGGGCAGACTGGATGGGCCATACAGGGCTTTATCTGCCGTCATTTACTATGTTACTGTGTGTGTGTGTGTGAGAGAGAGAGTTCTTTTCACACTATCATTGCATGCATCTAAATGTTCATGAAGTTGGCATTGTTTACTCAAATTTCTGTCTAGTAGAGAATTTAAACAAAATTAAACAAAACTAAGCTCTGGAATGCTTTCCTTTTATATCTAAAAAAACCCATCATAACACAGTAGGTGACGGCAGAAAAAGACCTGTACGGTCCATCCAGTCTACCCAAAAAGATAAACTCATATTTGCTACTTTATATGTATACCTGACCTTGATTTATATCTACCATTTTCAGGGCAGACTGCCTCCCAACCACTAGCCCCGCACCCCAAACACCGGTGCTGCCACTCAATCTCCGCTAAGCTTCTGAGGATCCATTCCTTCTGAGCAGGATTCCTTCATGTTTATCCCACGCATTTTTGAATTCCGTTACCGTTTTCATCTCCTCCACCCCCGCAGGAGGGCATTCCAAGTATCCACCACTCTCTCCGTGAAAAAATACTTCCTGACATTTTTCTTGAGTCTGCCCCCCTTCAACCTCATTTCATGTCCTCTAGTTCTCCCGCCTTCCCGTCTCTGGAACAGGTTCGTTTGCGGATTAATACCTTTCAAATATGTGTATCATATCACCCGTTTCTCCTTTCCTCCAGGGTATACATGTTCAGGTCAGCAAGTTTCTCCTCATACGTTTTGTAACGCAAATCCCATACCGATTTTGTAGCTTTGCACCGCTTTCTCTGTCAAATTCTACCATTTCCTTCTTTTACTGATGTCTACCCAATGTTATTTCCTAATTGCATGGTATTTCATATTTTGACTCAAGGATAGCTATATTTTAACTATACTGCAGGTCTGTCCTTATTCAACTTAGGCGATCCATGATTACCTTGTAGTTCATAGGGCAGCAACAGATGCATTTCCTTGAAACATGTTCCTATCTTAGGAATCTCAGCCTTGTTACTCGCTTGTGTTATCATTCCCCAGCTCCATTAGTTCCAGATGACACTGGCTCAGAATTCCACTAGAAAAATCTTTCATGTTTTCAGTTACTGCTCAGTAATAAGCTTACTGTGAGGTGCAAATTTACATATCTGAGACAAATTTCTTCATATATGAGTTTTCGTCGGGCTATGAAAACTTTATTTTGCGAAGTATTATGCTAATGATAATTAAATATCATTTTAGCATCTAATTTAGTTTTAATTCTGTAGCCCCTGGCGTATGTGCCAGTCTTAATTTTGTATATGTCGCTTAGAACCTAATATTAGGAATTAGGCGACAGACAAATATAAATAGAACAGCCTGAAAATAAACTGATTCAGGATCTAGTCGGTACAACCTGCTGCTTTCCTTTATCGGGATTTCATTCCAGCGGTCTAGCGCTGGATGGTACCGTGACACCTGACCGCTGCTTCTCATCACTGCGGCTCAGTAATCCTCCATGATATCAGGATTCTGCCTGAGGTCTCACCAGCTTACCACCCCGCTGTTCTATTATAGAGACTTCCTCCCTGCTCCACAGCGCTCCGGTCATGAAAATAACCACCTGATAATTCTACAACAGCAGACCCTTTCTCTCCTCTCTATTGGAACGGTGACACCCATTCACCGGATACTTTCGGCCTTCAAGGCTGAGCTCATAAGGGTTTGGTGGTAAACCGGGCAGACAATGAAGTCTTAAAGGATTTCTTCTCAGCTTCTCCACTGTCGCCCATCCTTTCATGCACTCTGCTTCACGAGATTTGATTAAAAGCAGAATATAAACACACACACAAATACACACACTCCCTGGAAGACAGAAGTGGATTAAAGCCACTGGGGACAAACAAAAAGGAGATTAGTGAGGACCTACTGAGTCTCTGTCCTGGCAGACAAAAAAGTAATTGTTTCTCTAAAACCAAATCAAAAACTAAAAAAAAATAGTTAGGGAGGGAGAGGGAGAGCTACAGATACTGCATAGGAGGAAGGGAGATTGAGAAAGTCAAAAGCAATGAACACAGAGAGATACAGAAAGAAAGAAAGACAGACAGAAAGATACATATAGAAGATGAAAAGGAAAGAAAAATCAAGAGAATTAAGAAAGGACATTGGAAGAAAGAATGGAGTGAGAAAGATGAAGAGACCTGAAAGAAAGGAGTGAGAAAAATTACAGCAGAAAGCGAGAGAGAGAAGAAAATGGAAGACAGAGCTGAAACAGTACGAACAAGAAATAAACAAAGGAGAATAAAAGGGACAAAGTAAAAGAACTATAAAGCTGAGAAGAGCAACATAAGGAAAGGGGCAAAAAGAGAAAGAGACCCAGGAGAGCTAACAGAAAAGGCTGAGAAATGTAAAAAAGAGAAACAGAAAGCAGGACGCAAACTGCTAAGAAAAGGAAGGGGGGAAATGTCAAGATAACAAAAGAAAAATTAAGAAAATTGAAAAGAGTTAAAAGAGGAAGAATGATAAAAGGCCACAAAGCAAATGAGGAGACTGAGAAAATCAAAGTGGATGAGAGGGGATTTCTACAGCACCTATTATTTTCACAAGAACCCCTGCTACAAGCCTGGAAACACTTTACTGCAAGGGTCTTCCTACACCTGGATGTAAAAATCCTCTGGTGATATCTACCTGTTATCTAAAGAACTTAGGGGTGCTTTTACAAAGGTGTGATGCAATCTGGGCTTAGTACGTTCTAACGAAGGACTTTCTCCAGATTTCCTGTGGCTTTAAAGTTGGGCTTTTTCTTTTTTTTTTCTTTGCAAGTTATGCACTAATGTTCCCATGAGCATGCAGCACCTGCAAAAAAGTAATGAAGGAACACTTGCCTCCTCTTATTTAGGAGGTGCTAAGCACTACTGCATTAACTTTGCATTATCCGGGTAGTTGGATAATGCCCATATCACACCCACCTCTAAAGAAATATCTATATATCTAATTAGTATGCAAAAATAGGCAAAATTCTGCATAAGAACATAAGAATAGCCATTCTGGGACAGCCCAATGGTCCATCTAGCCCAGTATCCTGTTTTCAACAGGCCAAGCCAGGTCATAAGTACCTGGCAGAAAACCAAATAGTAGCAACATTCCAAGCTACCAATCCCAGGGCAAGAAGTGGCTTCCTCATGTCTGTCTCAATAGCAGAGCATGGACTTTTCCTCCAAGAACTTGTCCAAACCTTTTTTTTACACTAACCACTGTTACCACATCCTCCGGCTACAAGTTCCAGAGCTTAACTATTTGCTGAGTGAAAAAATATTTCCTCCTACTTGTTTTAAAAGTATTTCAATGTAACTTCATTGACTGTGCCCTGGTCTTTGTACTTTTTGAAAGAGTAAAAAATTGAATCACTTTTACCTGTTCTACACTACTCAGGATTTTGTAGACCTCAATCATATCTCCCCTCATCTGTTTCTTTTCCCAAGTTATAGAGCCCTAACCTCTTTAGCCTTTCCTCATATGAGTCATTCTATCCCATTTATCATTTTGGTCTCTCTTCTCTGAACCTTTTCTAATGGCACTGTATCTTTTCTGAGATAGAACAACCAGTACTGAACGCATTACTTGAGAGGAGGTCGCACCATGGAGCGATAAAGAGGCATTATAATATTCTTGGTCTTATTTACCATCCCTTTCCTATATAATTCCTAGCATCCTGTTTGCTTTTTTGGCTGCCGCCACACACTGGGCAGATTTTTTTTATACCCCGCGCTTTCCCACTCATGGCAGGCTCAATGCGTCTTATATGGGGCAATGGAGGGTTAAGTGACTTGCCCAGAGTCACAAGGAGCTGCCTGTGCCTGAAGTGGGAATCAAACTCAGTTCCGCAGGACCAAAGTCCACCACCCTAACCACTAGACCACTCCTCCAATGAGATCTAGATAATGTTTTTTTTTGGGTGCTCCTAAGGTGGAGCCTGGCATCCCATAACTATGATTTTGATTATTCTTCCCAATGTGCATCACTTTGCATTTATCCACAATAAATTTCAACTGCCATTTGGATGCCCAGTCTTCCAATTTTCTAAGCTCTTCCTGCAATTTTTCACAGTCCGTATGTGTTTTAACGACCTTGAATAGTTTTGTGCATTCAGCAAATGTAATCACCTCACTTGTCGTTCCAATTTCCAGATCATTTATAAATATGTTAAATAGCTCCAGTCCCAGTACAGATCCCTGTGGCACGCCACTATTCATTGAGAAAAATGGCTTTTATCTCCACCCTCTGTTTTCTGTCCAATTACCAATTCCTAATCCACAACAGAACATTGCTCTTTAATTTTCAACTGGCTCACCTTTATCAACATGCTTATTCATGCCCTCACAGAAATGAAGGAAATTGGTAAGGTAAGACTTCTCCTGGCTGAATCCATGCTGACTCTGTCCCATTACACGCTATGTGTTCTGTAATTTTATTCTTTATAATAGTTTCCATAAAGCTAATTCTCTAATAGCATGTTACTACTACTAATCATTTCTATACGGCTATTAGATGTACACAGCTCTGTACACATTATATGTAGGTACTTTCTCTGTCCCTAGTGGGCTCACAGTGTAAGGTGTTCTTTGTATCTGGGGCAATGGAAGGTTAAGTGACTTGTCCAGGGTCACAGGGAGCCGCAATGGGAATCAATCCCAGTTCCCCAGGATTTCAGCTCACTGCATTAACCATTAGGCTACTCCTCTGCTCCTCTAACTTGCTTGGTGGTAGCCTGTTTTCCCGCACTAAAGCCGCATGAAGTAAAAGGGCCCTAAGTCGGAAAGTGAGTACCTGTATGACTGAAAGATGCACAGCAGCAGAAAGAAACAGGCAAAAATTGAATTTCTAGAGATGATTTGTTCAAGATCAGGCATAATGTGTAGCATTTCAGCCTCATTAGCTTTCTGGGTCAGGCCTCTGCCACCTAATAAAAAGAAGGTCCAATCCTCACAGAGTGTGCAACAGGAAAAAGGAGTGAGGTCATAAGAAATTAGGAAACCAAGCACGTAGTATCCAAAGTCTTTATTGCTTATCACTTTTGAAGGCCTATTGCTGGAGTCTTTCTGCAATAGGCCTTCAGGAAATGACATTATTCCTTAGTCAGCCCCCCTGCAACTTCAATTCATGAGTTCTTCGGCTCTCTATTTCACTTGAAACCACTTATAGTTACCTCCATCCATTTCTTTGGAACCCCCTTACCCCTGCCACCACCCTTCAGTCCTTCAAGGCCCTTGTTAAAACTCTCCTCTTCTGCCCATACCCACCTAGCTCCCTTCCACCCCTCTGCCATCTCTCCTTTTCCTGTCCCTCCTCTTTAGCCCCCCCCCTCTGATTTATTTTTCACTTATTCTTCCCCACTTCATCAGTACTGAATTATTGATTAGTTTTGTTAACTACTTAGAGGCAGATGCAGCAACCAAAAGTAAAAAAATCTAAATCGTTAAAGTCCCTAATGATTTTTAAAAAACGAAGAATGCACCAAAAAAAAAAGTCACATGCTCAGATCGGTATTGAAACGTACAATGTATCAAAGAATCACAATACACATCGGTAATCGGCCCCTAAATCATGCGCAGAGCAGCCAAGCGTCAGAAGGAGGCGGGCCTAGGCCAGGGAAGAAGAGACGTCATGGAGACTCTGGACCAACACAACAGATCTTTCTGCCCGTGCAGCGCTTCAGAAAGAGGTGAGAGGCGCTGCTCGGGTCGGTAATAGGGAGGGGGGTCTCGGTGGAGGGGGGGAGCGGCGTAGTCGACCTCAGGGGGGGCAGCGGGGGCGGGGCACGGGGCGGAAGAATGACGGGAGGCGGAGTTAGCTTTTGCAAAGCAAAAGAACAGGAAGGGAGGGGGACCGGGGCTGCTAGAATTTCGCTTTCTCGTGGGGGGGGGGGGGGGGGGGGAAGTGGCGGACAGTGGGGAGCAGCGGGGGGGGGGGGGGGGGCATGGCCGTCCATACAGGACGCTCCTGATGAGCGCCCCTGCCCCCTCCCGATCCTTTTTTTATTTTTTTTTATTTGATGTGTTTTCTGACACGTTTTCTTTAAGTTTAAACACAGCTCTTTTGGACATATGTAATGCTACGTCCTTTGGACCAATCACAGCGCTTTTAGCTCTGCTAATGCGCTGGGATTGGCTCAAAGTTTGTTTATTTTTTCACTTTACTATTTTTCCTGGCACAGAGCTGTCCTAACGAGAGGTCCAGACCTCTCGTTAGATTTCCTGCCTTTTTCCTGCGTAAAGGCAATCGGAAAAGGTTAGTGCATCTCGTTTCAATGGGGTTTTTACACTAATTGCTCATCTCCATTCCGTTTTCGTTAGCTGCTAGCTTCCTCGGTAAAAGCCCTTTGATGCATGCAACGGATCAAAATTTCCTCGTTGGAGGGTCATTAAAGGCTCATTAAGCTTTAGTGCATCTGCCTCTTAGTCATCAGTGATTGGATCTATTTGCAGTATATCTACTACTAATCAATTCTATAGCACTACTAGATGTCTCCAGCACAGTACACAATATATGTAGGTACCTTCTCTGTCCCCAGAGGGCTGACAATCTTTTGTACCAGGGGGGGGGGGGGGGGGGGGGGGGCAATGGAGGGTTAAGGGGTCCTTTTACTAAGCTGCGGTAAAAAGTGACCTGCGATAGTTTTGGCGCGAGTTTTTGGCATGCGCCGGGTCAGTTTTTACCACATCTGGGAAAAAGGGCTTTTTTTTCAATGGGCCGGGAAAAGGGCCTGCAAGAAAACTGAAACCAGTGCGCGCCTATTTTTACGGCCTGTATAGCGAGTGAGCCCTTACCCTAGATCAGTTGGTGTCACGTGGTGACCAGTTGGCGCGTGCCAACTACTGATTAACGCTGGAAACACCTTGCGAGGTAGGTATGGACGTGCACCAAATCCAAAATTTGCACCCGGGAGGGGGGGGGGGACGCTAGCCTGGTGGTAGTCTCGTTTTGGCACGCGCGTAGAGCCTATCACATCTTTGTAAAAGGGCCCCACAGTGACTTACCAAAGGTCACAAGGCCCTAAAGTGGGACTGAAACCCCAGGTCACTAGGATCAAAGCCCATTGCACTCACAATTAAGGTTACTCCTCCACTATCAAATATGAGAAACAAAAAATAAAAGTCCTCTAGTTCTACCACCTTTACATCCATCGTGTGATGGTGGTGGCATGGCAAACTAGGGCACCCCTGGCCGGATACCTTGCATCCACTCCCTCCCCCTCCCCCACACACAGCATTTTTTGACCAGTTTTCGAGGTTAAAACATAATGAGCAGGCAAAGCGAAACCTCTGAAGATACAGAAGGCTAAAAAGACTGAAACAATATGCAGAGAACCCATTTACAATGAAAGTACCATCATATTACCTGAGAATAAGATAGTATTACAAATTAAGAAAAGGCTATACCCCTTCTTGAGAGGCAATGAGGTACGGACACTCAGGTTCATGAGAACCCTTTTCCAACCCAGAAGCATCACTATAACAATATCTGCAGTGAAAGGTGTCCCTACCCCCCCTCCCACACACTCTTCTCTCCATGCAGTAAACATGCAATGTGGATTACCTACCCATACAGACCGTATTTGACAAGGGGGAGCAGTCGTGGATCATCACCTCGCTCTCATTGCACTCCTTCTGGCAGGGTGAGCAGGGTGAGAAGCTGCTGGCCTCCTCCGAATAGAAACCTTTGGGACAGGCCTCGCACTCTGTGTTCCTGAGCGAGCTGCACGCCACACTGGCCCCGTAGCCTTGACGGCAGACGCGACAGGGAAGGCACTGAATGGTTCCGTTGAGCACATGCCGATAGTGCCCCCTGGTGCAGTCACAGGTGGTGTCCACGGAAGGGGTACAGGCAGATACCATCTGCATTCGTTCTGGACACGTTCTGCACGGCTGGCACCGCCCAGTGGTGCTGTTGACAGAGGAGAATGTCACACCTGCAGGCAGAGCAAGCGGTTAATTAATGGATTACAGATTAGGAAGAGGGAGCAAAAATGTATTAAGTTAGCACTATGCTGGGTTACCGAATAGGTCCAAGTCACCAAGATTGGGAAAAGCCAGTTCTGTTTAACTTACGGAGGTGCGACCGTGCTAGTTTTCTTGGCTGGCATTTCTCAAGCCAGTCCTGAATGGCTCCCTAGCCAGTCGGGTTTTCAGGATATCCACAATGAATATTCATGAGATAGATCTGCACATTCTGGAGATGGGGGATGCAAATCTACTGTATGCACATTCAGGGCCGGTTTTAGGCAGACTGGGACCTAGGGCAGAAATTAAGGAGGGGGCCACTCCCCCAATATCCCCACCTACTGCCGCCACATATAAGATAACTTTAAATGACTTGGCACACAAAACACAGACAGGCCTTCACCAAATACAGAACAAGAGATCAGAAATTAGAAAAATGGAAATATGAACACCAAAACATGGCAAGTACTGCATCAATGAAGAAATAAAAACAGAAATGCACTTCCTTTTTGTATTCAACCCAATTGGTAGCATCACTATGAGCCCTGTGTCCCCCCCCCCCCCCCCCACACACACACACTTTGGGCTTGCTGTGGCTAGCAGGGATCCCCAAGCTGTGCCAGCTGAAGACCACCTCCTCTGGTTCGGCTGCCAAAGTTCTCCAAGCTCTGCAGCTGGTGGCTGTGTCCTCAAGCTGATACCGCCGGCACTGCTGCCCACCCCCCACCCCCACGCATGCTCAGTTTTCATGTAGCAGGATGGAGAGGCCTGGAGATCCTTGCCAGCTCAGGTATTTATATTTTCCATTGAGGTGGGTGGGGGTGGGGGGGAGGGGCAGGAGGCAGGCAGAGAATTTACTGCCCAGCCAGCCCCCCCCCCCCCCCCCCCCCCATCTGGCTATGCCAATAAACACAATATAACTTTTCTCTACCTTTGTTGTCTGGACATTTTATTTTTCCATCATGTTGGTCTTAGTTTCTCCGTCTCCTGCTAATTCTCTTTCCACCGACTTTTGCCCATTTGTCTTTTCTACTCTCTCCTGTCTTGATCTACTTCTTCACTACACCTGTCTCTGACATATTGATTCTTCCCTTATCTATCTTATCTCCTTTTTTTCTTTTCAGCCTCTCTAGTCACTCAAACTTCACCTTCTTTCTCACCCTTCTCCTTCTTTTAACTTTTCAACTACTTTCCATAGTCTTCTCTCATTTCTTAGCTGTCCCATTTCCCATCATTCCTTCCCCAGCCTGCTATTTCCTTCCATCTTTTATCTACCCTCTATTACTACATTTCTACCTCTGTATTCACTATGCTCCTCTCACTAATTATCTTGCCATCCCTTCCCGGCCTGTCTCACATGGTTCCGCCATTTCCACTATTTCCCCTCCCTCTCCACTGTTGGAGCCCAATATTTCCTCTCCCTATCCTCCCCCCCACCACCACCACCACCACCACCACCATGGCCTAACATCTCCCTGTCCCTTTTTCTCCACACCCCTATCATCTTCCCGTCCCATCTCTGTACCCTCCTGCCCCCCCTTCATGGTTAATCATCTCTCTTCCTCTCTCTCCCCTCCATGGTCCAACATTGCTCTTTCACTCTTTCCAGCTACTGTTGTTCCCCTCCCACCCTATCCTACATAAGCCAGCACCTTTTCCTACCTCCTCTCCAGCCTCTCCTTCCCGGGGTTCAACATCTTTCTCTTTCTTCCCAACTAACCTCCCATCTAGCATCTCTTCCTCCTTCCCCACCACTCCTGAGTCCAATATCTTTGCTCTCTCTTCTTTCCCTCCACCCCATTGCTATCTCTCCTCCTCTCCTGTTCCCAGGCCCATCATTTCTTCCTCCACCATCCCCTCTTCCTGGTCTACTTTAAAATAGCTCCAGGGGGCCCCTGTGGTCCCCCATCTCTTCCCCCTTCTTGCCACTCCGATCTGAGGTATCCCTTCCTTTCCCATCTGCCTTACATCGTGTTTTGTTGATAGGAGATCAGTGGCAGCTTTGGTGCGGCAGTGATTCTGATATGCTGCCTGTGACTGCCCTGGCGCAACTCAATTGATAAATGGGCGATAACAAGCACCAATTATTATTTATTAGCATTTATCATTAGCATTCATTTACTGCCTTTTTGAAGGAATTCACTCAGGGAAGTATACAGCAAGAATAAGTCAAACATAAGCAATAGACAATTACAGCTGTAAAAATATTCAAACAACAATACAAAGTATGGCATAATCGAAAGGGACGCCAAAGTTTTTCTGAGGACATCCTCACAGGACGTCCCCGTGAAGGGGCGGGGAAACCTGTATTACCGAAACAAGATGGATGTCCATCTTTCGTTTCAATAACACAGTCAGGGATGCCCAAATCTGGAAATTTAGGTCGTCCTTAGAGATGGTCATCCTTAGACTTGGTCGTTTCTGATTTTCGGCGATAATGGAAACTGAGGACGCCCATCTCAGAAACGATCAAATCCAAGCCCTTTGGTCGTGGGAGGAGCCAGCATTCGTAGTGCACTGCTCCCCCTGACATGCCAGGACACCAACCGGGCACCCTATGGGGCACCGTAGTGGACTTCAGAAATTGCTCCCAGGTGCACAGCTCCCTTACCGTGTGTGCTGAGCCCCCCAAAACCCACTCCCCACAACTGTACACCACTACCATAGCCCTTATGGGTGAAAGTTGACACCTAGATGTGGGTACAGTGGGTTTCTGGTGGCTTTTGGAGGGCTCACATTTACCACCACATGTGTAACAGGTAGGAGGGGGTGGCCCTGGGTCCGCCTGTCTGAAGTGCACTGCACCCACTAAAACTGCTCCAGGGACCTGCATACTGCTGCGATGGACCTGAGTATGACATTTGAGGATGTCAAAAAATATTTAAAAAAAATTTATTGTGGGTGGGAGGGGGTTAGTGACCACTGGGGGAGTAAGGGGAGGTCATCCCCGGTTTCCTCCAGTGGTCATCTGGTCAGTTCGGGCACCTTTTGTGGCTTGGTCGTAAGAAAAAAAGGACCATGTAAAGTCGTCCAAGTGCTCATCAGGGACGCCCTTTTTTTTCGATTATGAGTCGAGGACGCCCATGTCTTAGGCATGCCCAAGACCCGCCTTCGCTACGCCTCCGACACGCCCGTGAACTTTGGTCATCCCCGCCACGGAAAGCAGTTGGGGACGCCCAAAATCGGCTTACAATGCTGATTTGGGCGACCCTAGGAGAAGAACGTCCATCTATCGATTTGTGTCGAAAGATGGGCATCCTTCTCTTTCGAAAATAAACCTGATAATATACTACTTACAATGTAGTATACTACAAATTCAACACAATACACAAGAAAACATTTTAATAGACAGCACAGGGTGTAAGCAAAGATGGAATGTACAGAGTAACAGGAGTGGCACAAGAAGTCAGAAAAGTGCTTGAATATTATCTCAGCTTGTGTGCTCTGCCCAAATTTCCACCCATGCGCACATACATGACACATACATGGCTGCTGGTAGGTATTTAATAAGAGGCCATGTATTCACATAAATGACTAGAACACTACCTTTTAATGCACCTTCTTGGAACCTACACATAACTAGACAGATCCTCAATTACTCTCCACAGAATTAAGTACTTAATTGGTATTAACAAGCACTTAACTGGAGCTGAGCGTGGATCTCCTCGGCACAATATTCTTTAACATGGCACCTAACGTTTTCTGTGTGCAACCCAAAAAGGTGGTGTAGCCATGGGAGGGGCTTGGGCGGGTCATGGGCATTCCTACCATGTTATATAAAATAATGTCTGTACACACCTAACTGGGCACTGGACTTACGCCTGATAAATCCGGCACCCAAAGTTAGGTGCCAGACTTATTCTATTCGGGTCAGCCGCCCTTTATAGAATAGGGCTTTGCACGGATCTTCCTGGCGCCTAACTTCCGGCTCCGTATAAAAAATCCAGTCCTAAGTGCCCGCATTTAGGGGTCCTCTGCATTTGTAAATGTTTACAATACAAGCATTTACATGGGAGTGTGCACACATACCTACAATAGTGCCAGTGGGCATCAAACCATTATTCTGCAAATACCCCCATAACTTACGTTGCAGGGCATTTTTGAAAGAAACTTCTAAATCAGAATTTGGACATTTTACAAAGACGTCCAAATTCCAAACAGGAAAGAAGGTCATTTTCAAAAAAGATGGACATCTATCTTTTGTGTTCGAAAATACTATGGACGTCCTGTGATTTGGACGTCTTTGTGATTTGGACGTCCTTTTTTGGGGGGTCCATTTTCGAACAAAAGATGTCCAAATGCAAGGCATCCAACACAGAGGAGGAGTGGCTTAATGGTTAGTGCAGCAGGCTTTGATCCTGGCAACATGCGTGCAACTCCTACTGCTCCTCCTTGTGACCTTGGGCAAGTCAAATGCACAAGGGGCATTTTTGGATATGACATCTAAGTCTGAATTTGGACGTTGTTTGTAAAACGTCCAAAATCAGAACAGGAAAGGTCATTTTCTACAAAAAAAAGTCTATCTTTTTCTTTTGAAAATGCTGTTTGGAAAAATGTTTTGTGATTTGGGGGAGTAAGGGGAGGTGACCCCGAGTCCCTCCAGTGGTCATCTGCTCATGTGGGGCACCTCTTGTGTGGAGTAGAGGAATAGCTTAGTGGTTAGTGCAGCAGACCTTGATCCTGGGAAGTGGGCTCAAAACGCCTAAGTTCTAGTCTTTGCTTTGTTCCATTATTGCAGAAAGACGTCCATGTCTTAGGAACGCCCAAATCCTGCCTTCAACACACCCTTGGCACGCCTCCCTGATATTTGGACCTGCTTTTGACAGACTTCAGAGAAAGATGTCCAAAAAGAGGTTTTGATAATACTGATTTGGGCGATTCTGTGAGATAAACGTCCAAATGCTGACTTATGTCACTTTTTGGATGTTTATCTCTTTTGAAAATGAGCCCGATAGTGTATATTTGAATGTGAACATGGGTGGGTCTCCCATTTACACGTGTAACTTATAGAATACTGTAAGAAACACACATCCCTGTTGCATTTAGGTACTAGCTCTATGGCTGATGAAACTGTGGGCACTTAAATGTGAGGTGTACTGATACCAAGTGACTCTGGTATTCTATAACGAAATCCGAGGCCAAGGTTCTGTTATACAATAAGCTCCTACTACGTGTCCTAGCTCCTAGTGGCACATAAATAGAGACGCCCAGTTGTAGAATTGCCTCCATAATGTTTATGTACCAAACAGCACTGGAAAAGAGAGTGGTGGGAGGGAGAGACCTAAGACATGGGGGGAGAAAAAATGCCAGAAAAGGGAGTTTGGGGAGAGGGAGACAGTGCACTGGAGGAGTGGGGATGGGGGGACAGGATGGGGGATAGTGAAGAAGTGCACAAAGGAAGAGAGAGTGGGGAAAGGAGAGACACAGCATGGAGAATATGGAGGGAAAATACTGGAAAAGGGAGAGTGCAGGGATGGGGAGGAGAAGGGAGAGTGAGGGAGGGGAGACAGAGCATGGGGACTGGGAGGAAAAATACTAGAAAAGGGAAAGTGGGGGAGGAGAGACAGTGCACTGGAGGAGGCGTGGGGGAAGGAGGAGACAGAGCATGGGGGATAGGGGGAAAGTACACAGGAAAAGGGAGAGTAGGGAAAGGGGGAGACAGAGCATGGGGGATAGGGAGGAAATGCACTGGAGAAAGGAGATTGGGAGGAGACAGCACACAGGAGATAGGTGTGGGGAGAGGAAGACAGAGCGAGGGGGACTAGGAGGAAGAGGGGAGGGGAGACAGAGCACGGGGATAGGGAGGAAAAATATTTGGGGTATTCTTGAAAACTAGCGTATTTAATTAACTGTCTTAGCCAATTCCCCAAATAGCCAGATAATAGGAGTTCAACCTGAAGTACTGGCACTCAAAAAAATTTCAAGAATTCATTTGGAGAAGAAAAAGCTCTACACATATGAAAGCACCAGGCATTTTACACAAAGTGTAAAGCCGCCTGCAAATAAAGGGCCCTGTTTACTAAGCCGCACTAGCATTTTTAGTGTGCTAATAATTAGAATGCACTAACACTAGAGACACCCATAGGAATATATAGATGCCTCTAGCGTTTAGCGCGCGCTAAAAACGCTAGCGCACCTTAGTAATCAGGACCCAAAATGTTTAGTATTTCTAGTGCTCCAGTATCCTGGGTATTGAAGAAATCATATAAAGAATGATGTCCCTGTAGTGAAGAGTTTACAGCCTAAGTCTTGGTACAGGGTGATCTCCGTGACTCGCTCGAGGTCAGCCACCCACGCACATTTCTTTTTCTCACCTGCTCTGCATGGTTCACATTTCGTATTAGAAGCAGCACAGGGAGTAGTAACTCCCGAGCCCGGAGGACAGAAGTCACAGCACTCGCCCTGGGAGGTATGGAGCCCACTTTCACAGTCCTGATCTGCAAACACCTGAAACAGCCAAAAAACAGAAGACAGTAAGTGAGCTGGAAGGGTTTTACTGATAAGAGGCCTGTAGTATAATGAGGCCCAAAGCAAGGGCAATGATGATTCCAGTGGTAATATCAATTTCAGCATTTTAGCGGTATATTATATGGGGGAAACCAGAATTGCAAGTGAACTTGGAACCTGTTCCCTACGAACTATACTGCCTGTTAAAATCCCACCGTCTTTGATGGAGCTGTCTTTGGGCTGATCTACTGTGTCTGTGAACACAAGCAGAGCTAAAAGTATTTTTGTTGCACAAAATGATAGATTTGAGAGTTGTGCTAATGTAATCTCTTTGGTGTGTCTGGTACCCTGTGTCCACAGACATGCACACAATGTTCTATTTAACCCTTTCCATGAAATGACCTCTACCAAAATTTCTGGCTACTATTAATTTCTTTGAATTTAGCTCACGCCTTTTCAGTAGTAGCTCAAAGTGTGTTACATTCAGGTACAGTGGCTACTTCCCTGTCCTCAAAGGGGTTTACCATCTAAGGGACCAGTGTAGAAAGCCATGCATTAGGGCTCTGGGCTAAAGTTCAGCATAGGGTTCCCAATCTATGTTACAAAAAAACGTGCTCCCCAATGCAGTAAGCAAAGACCATGGTAAGACTTTTTGTCCAGACTATGAGCACCTGTATTCTTTCGCCAACGACATCATTGTCTCACAGGACTTATAGTCAGATTTAGATGAATCTTATCGAAGAATATTGAACTGCATTGATAAAACTGAAAATTGGTCCAGTTTTTATTTGCTTAAATTAAATCCTGCTAAAACAAAAATGTTATGGTTAGGAGCCCTTCAACAATCATTTCAAATAGTGATATACTTACAATTGAGACCACCTCCCAGGGCCGGCACGACAAAAATAGGTGCCAGCACAGGCAGAAGTCCGTTTGAGGGAGCGGCCGCTCCACTGGCACCCACCCTAGCTACGCCTCTACCAATGGGACCTTAAAAACTTACCCTATACTGAAAACAGGTAGAGCAGTATGGCCTTGGATAAGTAAACTATCATTTTGTACCCAATTAAACACCTTTTTCTATCTATACGTCATAATCCTTCCTTTCCACCAGGGCTAAAAGAAAATATATTTGGACCAATGGCACATGAAAGGGATAACATACTTATTTCAGGTGGTTTCGGAGGATGGACATATGCAACCCTTTGCAGATCTTCAGCAGCTCGAGATTACTTTGCATATCTTCAACTGAGACATCACTCACTAGCCTGGGAGAATCTTACCGAAGATGTCCAAGAGACTATATCAGAGTTGGGTTCGCAGCAATTAGCCCTATTGACTTTTCATCATTGGTATCTGAAAGACAGCACTGCTGATTGTCGATTATGTCAAGTTGGCAGCTGATTGGACCGCAGAACTTCCAGTTCAGATAAGTCCCTCTACAATACAGGGATTTATTCTTTCTATTTCCAGGCGTACAAATTTGTGTTTTGGTTATCCTTTTCTCCATACTGAGCGGCTGAAGCGGGACTGGACACGGCTGGACATTGCCTGAAGTGTGCTATTTCTGATGCCACACTGGGGCATATGTTTTGGTAGTGCAGAAATTCTGGAGCAACCTATTGTTTGGGTATCAAACAATGCGGTCCTTGAAAGTTCGCTGCCATCTCTTTATTGTTTGATGACTATGAATTTGATGGGCCAGTACGTAAAGGAAGTAGACATGTGGTGATTCTCATGGCCCTCAGAACTATTTTATTTTTCTGGTTATCTTCTGAGATGCCTTCACGCCAACGTTGGTGCTCCTACGTGATGAGAATGGACAGACTCTGAGAACGTGATTTTTCCACTTGCTTGTGGCACCATTTTTGTCAAATTTGGGAGCCCTTTTCGCAAACCTTTACTCCTCAGGCCAGGAGTAGGTTGCTTATTTGTCAGCTTTTTGGGGTTTTTTTCAACCTACTGCTCATCAAACACAACGTTCAGGCCTGTCTACAGACCGACTGCAATTTGGAAAGGGGTTGGAACTGGTTGGGGGGGGGGGGGTGTTTAGCTTATAAGTAATGTTCTTATTTACCTCTTAATGGCTGTTTGCATTAAGTTTGGATGTTTACAATGTTGTGCATATCTTATGCTGCCTTAAATAAAAAATGATTTACACATAAATGTTAAAATGGAGTCATATTGGATAGAAGTTTGGGACAGTCTGGATTATAACCTTTCTGAGGCACCAAAGAAATGCAGTTTTGAGCTGATTTTGTTCTTTTGCAAAGCAATACCACACTTAGATCTTTTGAGAAATGTCTAGTTCAGGCACAGTGTCTGAAAAATCTTACTCTTTGGCATAGTAAATCACGCTCTGTAGGATGGGTCGCCCTTGGCATCTCTGTGTTTTTATGAGGGATAGATAAAGGCAAGCTAAAATCCATTTACTCTTAAGTTCATAGCACTCTGCAGGACTCTGTGGGCGGGGGAAAACCCATCAAGGGGAAACATTCCAGAAGCAGGGTGCAGGAGGGATGAAAAGAGAAGGTCCTACTAGGTGAACTGGGAGTGAGTATAAATCTTCACACAGTTGTGTTTAAAGATGAATACAGTACACTGCAATTTTTTTGTTATATTTGTACTGCGTGCTTTCCCACTCATGGCAGGCTCAATGCGGCTTACATGGGGCAAGGGAGGGTAAGTGACTTGCCCAGAGTCACAAGGAGCTGCCTGTGCCTGAAGTGAGAATTGAACTCAGTTCCCCAGGACCAAAGTCCACCACCCTAACCACTAGGCCACTCCTTCACTGTTGCTACTATTTGAGATTCTACATGGAGTGCTGCTATTCCACTAGCAACATTCCACGTAGAAGTCGGCCCTTGCAGATCACCCATGTGGCCGCACAGGCTTCTGCTTCTGTATGTGCAGGACGTCAGACTCACAGAAACAGAAGCCTGCGCAGCCTTCTACTGCTAGTGGAATAGCAACATTCCATGTAGAATCTCCAATAGTAGCAACATTCCATGTAGAATCTCCAATAGTATCTATTTTATTACATTTGTACCTCGCGCTTTCCCACTCATGGCAGGCTCAATGCGGCTTACATGGGGCAATGGAGGGTAAGTGACTTGCCCAGAGTCACAAGGAGCTGCCTGTGCCTGAAGTGGGAATCAAATCTGATTGAGCTGGAAGCCCAAAACAAGAGAAAACTACTGGGTCCCTAAGCAAACAAATTTTAAAAAAGCATAGCAATAAAAAAGGAAATACACTAAATTATATGCGAAAAGAAAATCCCCCAACTCTTTAAAAAAAAATGCTGGTAGTGCCTTACTAGCTGCCTCCAGATTTACTCAACTGCTGGGTTTATTACTCGCTTCCCACCCTACTTCCCCTCCAGATGCATTAAGGGTCTGTAGTTCTGATTACCCCATAGGTCTGATTTTCTGACTGCAGTGCTGATGCACAAAGGTTTGTGGTAGAAATGTCTGAGCACTGTCTTCCACCGTAAACGTAATACTGTGCAAGGCAAAAAGTTAAACAAATGCACATTTTATGCACAGAAAACATGCAGCTAATGACACATGTGCACAAAGGTTTTATGGTAAGCGTGGCTCTTGTGCACATGCCCAGACAAAAAGTTAAGTTAGCTGTAAACACTTTCTTCTGTTCCTAAATATGAGCCTCACATTACTAGCACATGGAATTTTTGCAAGGCTCATATTTAGGAGTAGAAGAGGCACGAATGTATGCTTTTACTTTCGGTTTTGTTCGGGTAAACACGTTTGTTAGCTCCTGTCTGCCTTTAAAACTTGCAGGAGTCTCCATCTGCTTGACAAGACTGGCAGTTCAATGCAATTGCATCGCCACAGGGGGTCTTGGGGGCCTGGCCCCCTCCCCACTTTGGGCTCAGGCCCCCTCCCAACCTGCAGCATCCCCTGAAATGAAGCCCCGAAAACCGAAGAAATGCAGTGCCCGAGCTCCTCCCCTCCTTGTGCTGCTTCTGTAACACAGAAATCCACAGCATGCCTCCTTCCCTTGACACCTGGACTTCCTGTACATGCTCAGTTTGCTCAAAAACTGAGCATGCTCAGGGAGTACTGGAGTCAGCAGCATGCACAAAAAGGAGGGGAGCAGCTTTAGCACTGCATTTAGGACTACATTGACAAAGCCATGCTAGCAATTCCCGCTCGGCAAATGAGAGGAAGCCCATAGGAATTGAATGGGCTTCCTCTCATTTGCCGCACCAAGAATGAGTAGCATGGCTTTGTAAAAGAAGTCACTGACAAGGCTTCGCACCCCCTCTCTCTCACACCTTCCTTAGCCTCCTTCTTCCCTCTTTCACTTACTACCCAGTCCATTCCACCCTCTGTACTCACTTTCTCCTACCTCTCATCCCTTCAGGAGCCCAAGGTCTATTCTTCACTTCTCACCCTTTATCCACCCTGCTCACCAGAGTTTCAAATTGCCATCCCATTTCCACATTCATCTTCTCACAACCCTCAATCCTTTTTCACTGGCTATTGCCCCCTCTCCAGCCCTTCAGGTCTTTCACATTATTTCTCATCCCCCACCCTACCCTTCAGCTTCTTATCTCCCTCCTCCCCCTTCAACTTAGCCCTCAGCCCAATTTACACACCTTGACTCAATATCTCCTCCCCAATCCCTCATGAATCATTACTCAGTCTTAACCTTACCTCATCTCAAAGTCCATGCTCTGTAGAGTGCCTGCTCTTTCCTCACCCAAATGCCTGAGATCCACCTTAGTCCTTCTTTCAAGTCAAGTTGCTCTCCCACCCAAACCCCATTGTCCTTTTTAATCTGCCCTATTCTTCCTGCTTCCAGGGGCATCTCTCTCTCTCTCTCTCTATTCGTGCTCTTTGGGACTCTTCAAGTCCATTTCTCCTGTTGCCAGAATCTCTCTTTTGCATTCATCACAGATCAACAGTTTTGAACTGCGAGTTGATCTGTAGCTACAGCGCATTGCATAGTTGAAACAGCTTATTTTTAGAACTGCACTGAAGAGAGCAGCAGGTCAGATGCCCCAGACCCCTGCAGTTGCTCTCCTGCCAAGGCAGGGAAGGACAGCACTGGGCTATCTGTACCATCACTGCCAGGGGCAAAGGGGGGGCTACTTTTTTTTTTAAGAGGAAGCATTTGTCCTCCTTGCATGCCCTCCATGGTGATTCATTTATGAAAAAGCAGGGTGCATTTTGATCACAGGGGGTCCTCCTTACTGCGTGAGCTTTGGTGCAGCAGCACTGGCTCCTCCCCCAACCCTAATTACCTGAGACCACTGCTGCTGCCATGAATATTCCCTTGAAAGCAGTATGGGAAACACCAGAGGCCACAAGAAATTAGTAAGTATCCTATTTTACTGCTCATGCTGTAGCTACCAAGTCTCTCCTGGCACCTCATGTAGAACAATGGTTCCCAAATGTGTGCTGGGAAGACCTCCAGCCAGTTGGATTTTCAGATAATCTGCACTGAACATGCATGAAATAGATTGGGTGCATTGAGGCAATATATGCAGATCTGATGTATGTCTGTTGCAGATATTCTGAAAAATCCCAACCAGCTGGGGGTCCCCCAGGTCTGATTTGGGAATCACTAGTGTAGAACATTCCCACATCTGAAAAAGGTGAATGATTTGAGTTCTTTAAGCTATCGTATCCCCTAGCTCATCTCTCCTGTAGATACAACAGTGATCCCAAAGGTGTCCCGGGGGAACCCCAGCCAATCATATATTCAAGATATCCACAATAAATATTCCTGAGATCTATCTGCATACACCAGCTCCTTGATATGCAAATCTATCTCATGCATATTCACTGTGGATATCCTGAAAACCTGACTGGGGTTCCCCCGGGACACCTTTGCGAATCACTGGTACATATTCAGTTCTCGTTTAGGGTATGCATGGGGTTAATAGTCTCACAGTCCAAGCCAAACCCAGAGTGTGCCACTGAATATTTAGGGCTAGGCAGATCACCACAGCACTGTTTGATTACAGCCAGTCTGTGGGCAGAGACAGGGTGGACCTGAAATTCATCCAGGCACCACCGATATTCACTGTTCGGCAGGGCAGTGAAGTCAGAAGTAATTCTGGGTGGAGTCGGGGGTCGGTACAAATTTAGTAACTCCAACTTCTAAATAAAAACTTACAATATAATACATGGTAAACTTATCATTGAAAAAAAAAATATATATATACACACACATATATATACACATACTATACTATACTATACTGTCTGTCATATATCGCTCGATATTCCATAAAGGATTCATGGTGGTTCACATATTAAAGACTCTTTACACAAGACGCTTATAAATTGTTATAACCACAAATTCAAAATGCTAGGTACATATCTTACTTCATGTAATTACTAGAAGCCAAACATCTCTGTCCTAGATCTGAATTTATATTTACCAGTACTTTACATCCAGAACAAAAAATGTAAAACCTAATATCAGCTGGACAGTAGAAAAACAGTAGAGTCCGAGTCAGAGGTTTGAAGCCACAGACCTTGTGTCGGGATAACTAACTGGGCAAAAAACAGACTTACCCAAACAAATTAGTGGGGTGGAGGGGAGCCACACCCCTTTCAATATTCTGAATAAATCCACAGATGTCCTGGGATAATTAGCACCACATCTGCTATGCTTCTTAAGCTCACAGTATTGTGCAATAACAGGAAAGTACATCTCTGCTTTATCTGCCTTCATTTGCTATGTTACTGTGTTTAAGTGCTTATTATCTGAGGCAGTGGCGTACCAAGGGGGGGGCGGTGGGGGCAGTCCGGCCAGGGTGCACGCCGTTGGGGGGGGTGCCGCGCGCCTGTCAGCTCATCGTTTTCATGCTCCCTCTGCCCCGGAACAGGTTACTTCCTGTTCCGGGGCAGAGGGAGCATGGAAACGAAGAGCCGACAGGCGCGCGGCACCCCCCCCCCCAGCGGCGTGCACCCCGGGGGGAGGGGTTCTTTTGCCGGGGGGGGCACGCTGTTCCGGGGGGGGGGCTGCACCCGGGGGTGGGGCGCATCGGCGATCCGCCCCGGGTGTCAGCGACCCTAGGAACGCCACTGATCTGAGGTAGTCCTACCTCAGCTAGCTCCTCCTCCACCCAGGTCAGCTCTCTTAACCTCTCCCCACTCCTATCTCCTCTCTGAACTCCTCCCTCCCCCCCCCCCCAACCTACAGCCCATCTGCTGTCCCACAGTCCTGAACTTCCCTATCCAGATGTTGAGAGGAAAAAAACAAGTCTTTACACAACAGCTGCAATCTACTGTTACAGCCTTCCTTGGCACCCCAAGTTTTTATAGTTCCATTAATGCTGACAGCCTCCTCAACCTCCTCCCCATCTGTGCTCTTGCCCCACTGGCTGTAGTACCGCACCAGTCATGGAGAGAGAGAGCAGAAACCAATGCAGATAATCTTTTACTTCACTGTGGGGTTGATGCAGAAAGCCATGTGGTAGAGCCCATAGGAGCCGACTCTGTGGGTGCTTGAGCACCCCCAATATTGAGAAAATTCCTTGTGTGTGTCCAGGGAAGGGTTATTTCCACTGGGCTTAGCACCCCCAATAATTTTGAAAAGTTGGCTCCTATGGTAGAGCCGAGCACAGATGGTCAAGCATGCTGCTTCTACCACAGACTAGTGTAATCCCCTGTTAGGCTGGGATTACTAAAAGAGTAATTTCCTGTAGAGAGTCAGTGTATGTGTGTGTGTGTGGGGGGGGGGGGGGGGGGGGTGACTGGGAGGTCCCTAGGTGGGAAGAAGCCCAGCTCAAGGGGAGCAGCTCTGGAATAAAATGCTGGAAGTGCACTGAAAGGAAGTTAGTTGCCCTTTGGCTGGGGAGGAGGAGACTTTGAGTTCTGGTTATAGCTCTGGGTCTTTGGTTGCCTGCAAGACCCCCTGCCAAGTGACCCAAAGAAGGAGAAGGGGGATCCCATTAAAAAGAAGTGAATCCATTTGGCTAAGGACCAGGAGAGTTGCTATTAGGAGAAAGAGTAACTGTGAAGGCAAGTTCTGGATGAGCAGTGGAGAGACAGGAGCACAGGATAGGAGACGAGGAGTGCCCATTCGAGGCCAGGGTGGGCCAAAGCAAAGGTCACCTTGGGTAGAGGTTAGACCAGGAGGATCTGAACCTGAAACACAGAGAGGAGCACAAACTTTGGAACACTATCTTTGGGGACAGGCACGGACTGGAGCTGTACAAAGTGTAAATAACCCTGCTTAAGACTGCCTTGTAACATATACCCAATTAGGAGGAGAATACAGGAGTCCCACTGGGGGAATACCAGAGAGAGTTACTTAAGGATTGTACAGTTTCATGGGTTCCAAATGGTGGAACTCAATACCAAAGATCACAAGAAGCATCACAAACTATCTTCAATTCAAAAATAGAACTGAAAACATACCTCTTTAAAAAAAATTCTACAACAAATAATTTAGCCCATAGGAGCCAACTTTTCAAAATTATTGGGGGTGCTAAGCCCAATGGAAATAACTACTCCCTGGACTCTTGCAAGCAATTTTCTCAATGTTAGGGGTGCTCAAGCACCCACAGAGTTGGCTCCTATGATTAGCCATTGATGTCCATTCTGATTACTAATCATAAACCATCATACTTTCCTGACTTCAGAAAGTATCTGGAGTTCTATAAAGGAAATAACTGGGAAAGAGAAGTTTTTGATCTCTCTCTGCTCCTGTTCCCTCTCAGTTCTTATTAGGTATAAAGCAGAGCTCACTAGGGCTCTCTCTCTCTCTCTGTCTTTCTCTGTGCAGCAGAGCACAGAGCTCAGCTTGGGGTCTACTGCCCCCCCTCTCTCTGTCTCGGGCACTTCTCTGTGTCCAGGGCACTAGGTCTCCCTCTTTCTTTCTCCCAGCAGCAGAGGGCACGGGACTCTGCTGGGCTGTCTTTGTTTCTTCTTCTTTCTCTGCACACCTCCATCTTTAGCCACCAGAGCACCTGGCTCTGCTCCCCCCTTCTCAGACAGCCCTAGTCCAAGGTTTCTTTCTTCCTATGAACAAACACCCTATCCTTTCTTTCTTTCTCCCTCCCTCTAAACACACACCCCAAGACAGCTTGTACCCTTTTTCCTGTACTAAGTGCAGTGAGCCAATGCATATATGCAAATATAATATACTTTATATATCCAAATCTGTGTGGATTGCGTATTCTTTGGGAACCCACTGCCTCTGTGAAGTGGACTCCGGGACCAACCCTAGACAACGATAGCTGACATCCCAACAAAAATAAAAACTGCACTTGTAAACCATCACTATAAGTCACAATTAAGCTGTGTAATGTAAACAAATACTGTAAATGTTAACCGGAATGCAATTTGTAAGCCACTTCGAACGGCAACTTGTTTTTGGATAACAGTGGGATACAAGAACGCATAAATAAAAATAAATAAATGAATGAATGAAGAGTTCATATCGTTGGATGTTCCTGTGGTTTGAAGTTGAAGAATAAACTGAGTTTTAAGCTGCTGCCTTGCAGGGTGGTCATTTCCTGCTATCTTAACTGCAGCCTTTTCCCCCCCACAGATCTGGACCTTAACTTTTGAGTTTCCTGGGGGAGAAGAGGGTCATCCCACCCGCTAACACTTTCTTTCTTTCCCCAGTTGGAGGCACCGCATGCCAAGTGAGTGAGTGAGTGAGGGTCCGACGGAGTCCGCCCTTCGTGGGGGTTCCAGCCCACTCGGACCCTGAAGCGCCCAGACAAAGGGGCATTACACTTACAACAGCGCTGTGCAGAAAGCTAATTCTATACAAATTCAGCGCGCGCAGAAAATGTGCACCAATCGGGGGATGTCTGCTGGATACATACGTACAAAGGTTCAGTGACAAGAGCAGCTTCTCGTGCGCGTGTCTGAAGAAAACAAAGTGACTGCAAGCATCTCTGGCTGTTGGTTCTGCACATACATCTCAGCCTCCCCAAAATTTCTTGCATGCAAAATTGTTGTGAGGTTGATATTTATGACCAAGATAACAGCTGCAGTTGTGCAGCTGACACTTTCATTTTTGTTTCAACACACTCACATTATTGCTGTTACCTCCTGTCTGGGTTTTAAAGCTGTGTGGGGAAAAAACCCCCAGGCATTTTAAATTACAAAAAGGGCATGAAATCTTCTCAACCCACCCCAGATTTGGCAAAAAATTTCTTGCACGGTCACAGATCAAAAGCCATTGTTTCCTTCTGTACATTGCAGCGGGATAATAATCTCATTATCATACATTTTAATGCAACATGTGGCCATGTCTACCATGCAAAATAATACCTGTGCTCAGCCTCTCTCTGCATTGCTCAGTCAGTAACATACACTTACTTATTTATTTAGATTTTGCTCACACCTTTTTCAGTAGTAGCTTAAGGTGAGTAAGAATTACATTCAGGTACACTGGGTTAAATTAGGGCTCACAGTCTAAGTTTGTACCTGAGGTAATGGAGAGTTAAGTGACTTGCCCAAGATCACAAGGAGCAGCAGCAGGATTTAAACTGGCCACCTCTGGATGTCAAGACTGGTGCTCTAACCACTAGGCCACTCCTCCACTTGTTATTCTTTAGGGTTCTACATGGAATGTTGCTACTCTTTGAGATTCTGCATGGAATGTTGTCACTCTTTAGGATTCCAGAATCGTTGCTGCTCTGCAAGCGCAGGCTTCTGGTACGTGCAGGACGTCAGACTCACAGAAACAGAAGCCTGCGCAGCCACGTTGCCAGGTACACTGGATATTTCTCTGTTCCAGGAGGGCTCACAATCTAAGTTTGTGCCTGAGGCAATGGAGAGTTAAGTGACTTGCCCAAGATCACAAGGAACAGCAGTGGGATTTGAAGCGGTCACCTCTGGATGTCAAGACCGGTGCTCTAACCACTAGGCCACTCCTCCACTTGTTATTCTTTAGGGTTCTACATGGAATGTTGCTACTCTTTGAGATTCTGCATGGAATCTTGTCACTCTTTAGGATTCCAGAATCGTTGCTGATCTGCAAGCGCAGGCTTCTGGTTCTGTGAGTCTGACATCCTGCACGTACGTCAGACTCACAGAAACAGAAGCCTGCGCAGCCATGTTGCAAGGTACACTGGGTATTTCTCTGTCCCAAGAGGGCTCACAATCTAAGTTTGTACCTGAGGCAATGGAGGGTTAAGTGACTTGCCCAAGATCACAAGGAGCAGCAGTGGGATTTGAATGCTTCAACCACTAGGCCACTCCTCCACTCCACAGCAGCTTTCCGCATCAGCCTCTGTCCCACACTAAGGCTCCATTCTATGTATTTCACACCATGCACGAAAAATCCTTTGGGCAGATATGAGGTCCAAGTCACAGAGAATCAATTCATTTCCAAAACATGCAGCTGGCACTCATACAAATATGACTTATCACTGGAAGCCCTCTTGAACAGAAGTCTGGATTTGTTTTAATCCAAACAGTGGCTAGAATTGTTTCCAATGTATTTCCTTTTATTTTTATTGACTATAGAAACATAAAACAGCTTAAAAAAAAAACTTCCAACTGAGATAATAGTGAGTTAGCACACAGTATCGGTTACTCAAACAAGGCTCGTTCCTTCTCTTGCCAATCGAACAGTATCCCATGAGCACAGTACAGTTATTGCTGACATGCAAGTATAATCAAGAAACCATAACAGCAATCTCTTCCAGTACCTGAAATAAAAATTGAGAGTGCAGAACAGCGTATAATCTAAATGGAGAGAAAGAAGAAAAGAAACAAGGATCCAGATTACTCTACATAAGAACATAAGAATTGCCCTACTGAGTCAGGCCAAGAGTCCATCTAGTCCAGTGACTTATATCTAACAGTGACCAGTTCAGGTCACAAGTACCTGACAGAGTCCCAAAAAGTAGCAAGATTAGGGATAAGTAGTGGATTTCCCCAGGTCTACCTTAATAACAGTTTATGGACTGTACCTCTGGGAATTTGTCATACCCTTTTAAAAAATCCAGCTACATTAACTGTTTTTAGTTGCTCCAGCAATGAATGCCAGACCTTAACTATATGTTGAGGGAAAAAAAATGTATACATATATTTTGTCCTTCTATGTTTTAAATGTGTTACCAAGTAACTTTTCAAGACATGCTCCATAGTCTTTGTACTTTTTTAATGAGCAATTGCTTTGCAATTTTCTGTTCCATTCTACTCAGAATTTAGTATTCCCTTATCTCTTGTTTCTCCTGTTTGTCTGTCCTAATTAGATTGTAAGCTCTGTGGAGCAGGGACTGTCTCTTCATGTTCAAGTGTACAGCGCTGCGTACGTCTAGTAGCGCTTTAGAAATGATAAGTAGTAGTAGTAGTAATTTGTAGATCTCTGTCATATTTCCCCCCCCCCCCCCCCCCCCCGGAGTTTCTTCTCCAAATTGAAGAGCCCTAAACTCTTTAGCCACTTCATATAAGAGGAGCTTCGTCCCTTAATCATTTTGGTTGCCCTTCTTTGAATGTTTCTAATTTTGCTGTATCTTTTGAGATGCAGCAACCAGAACTATGCACAAACATGAAAATGGCAATCGAACCATGGAGCAATGCAGAGGCATTATGATACTCTCTCTCTCTCTCTTTTATTCTCTACTCTACTCCTTGCCTAAAAATTCCTACCATTCTGTTTGCTTTTTTGGCTGCTGCTGCACACTAAGCAGCAGAAAATGCATTGTCCAAAATGACATCTATATCCTTTTGCATGGTGACACCTAAATGTGGAACCTTTGCATCATCTATATAAATAATTCTCACCTCCAAGGTTCTGAACCTCACTGTGTGGCAGGGAAACACTGAAGCCCTGTAGTCTTCTAGGCTGTCAGCACCACTCACTCTCACTCTCACTCATAGACCCTCCCTCAGCCACGCCCCATCCACACATAATTCACAACCTCAACATTCTAAATGCAAATTTGTAGTTGCAAGATCCCATGAGTGTCTGCCCTGCTCTCGCGTCACAACGTGATGACATGGAGGGCGGGGCTATGACACTCAGCCAATCGCCAGTTCCACCGCCCTCCGTCGCTACCCCCCCCCCCCCGACGCACTGTGAGAAACAGCGGCCTACGCAGGGCCTCCACCCCCTCCCGACGCAAACCGACAAACACCGAACTACGCAGGGGGAGGAGTGCCGTCCGAACACCTGATCTGCCGGGACCCCGAAGCTCCCGCCCTCCAAAAAAAAAAACTACCCACCTGCACCCTTCCCCACGCTGCCGTCCTGCGCCCTCGACGCTGCAGCGCACGTTTCATTCCTCACAGAAACGGGCCTTTTTTTACTAGTGTAGCTATAATTTGGGTTCCTCTTCCCTACATGCACCATTTTGCACTTGCCCACATCAAATTCCATCTGCCATTTAGAGGCCCAGCCTCCCAATCTCAAAGTCTTCCTTCAATTTCTCACAGTCTGCATGCAGTTTAACAATGTTGAACAATTTATGTCATCTACAAATCCGATGACCTCACTCGTGAATCCCATTTCAAGAGGTAGGGTCAGATGCAGTGGGCTGAGGAGTTGGCTCATTTCATCCCCTCTCTCTTGCTAACTCACCCCCTGTTTACTAAGAGCTAGCGGCTGCTGTGTGTGGTGTCGGTATAGCTGCGTGGCAGACGCTAGCACGACTTAGTAAACAGGGGTGTTAGTATTTTTTGTCTTGCAGAGGTGATTAGTTTGGCTTATATATATATTTTCTTCTTTACCCGTTTTGCTGAATAAACAAGTATATTTTCATACAGAACTCTGGAGTGTAAACTGTATTTGTGTTCCTCCACAAGGGTAAGTGTAAGTGAGTGTAGAAGTGGGGGAGGGGGGCTAATCTTCTTAGCCCTCCCCACTTGCTGCAACTTATAAAAGTTTGATATTTTCCCCAGACATTGGCCTCTCCACACAAGATCCACTTATAAAAACATATGTTACAAAGCACCAGTCCCAGAACAGATCCCTGGGCACTTCACTTTTCACCTTTCTGCATTGATAGCATTGTTCATTTAACCCTACTCTGTCTTTTTTTCTTTGAACCAGTTTCCAGTCCACAATAGCACACTGCCTCCTATCCTATGGCTTTTAAAAAATTTCCTCGGGAGTCTCTTACTAGACTTGTCTTGTGACTTAGAGCACCGGAGCAATCGGTTCAAATCCCACTGCTGCACCTTGTGATCTCGGGTAAGTCACTTAACCCTCCACTGCCTCAGAAACAAACTTAGATTATAAGCCTTCCAGGGACAGGGAAATATTGTACCTAAATGTAACTCACCTAAAAGAGGCATGGGCTAAATCCAAATAAATACATTTTCACCACAGCATCCTTAGCCCATCTGCACAGAACTGCTGTAGTATTTATCCTGGAAAGTCAATAATGAATGTAAACTGAGAATTATTGACATTTGCTACTACCATTAATGCTCATTATTAAAGGTCAAGTCATGGATTTGATATACCTCCTTTCTGTGATACAACCAAGGCAGTTTTACATTTATTAAATGCAGGTACTTTCTCTGTCCCTAATGGGGCTCACGGTCTAATGCCCCGATGCTCAGAGGTAAATGGGGACACTAGAGGACATTAGCGCTGGACTAGCACCTGAATTTACCTATGCAGAATGTTCAGAGGCCTGGAGCACGGGAACGAACGAGCACACAGACAAGTAGCGCAAGCAGAATGCTAATGTATGCTGACAAGCTGTTTTCCTATTTCTGCCCCATGCTCAAAAAACTGCGTGCTGAACGGCACCCTTACCGACGTAAAGCCTACACCAGCACAGAGCTGGCTTTAGGGTTTGTGAAGCAGGAGGGAAAGCAAAGCCATCGTCTGTTCACATTCGTTAAACCAGCCGGGAAGCATGTGCTTACTCCATACACCATGCTTGTCCCTTTAGGCACTCAAATGGGGCAGCAACACCCCGTCACACGAGTTTCTGGTAGACTCCTCCACCCCAAAGAATTCTAACGGAGCAAGTCCTAGATCACAGGGGATCTTTCTCCAAGCAGCCTGTGCTTTCCTCCTTCTCTTAGATATTTCTGGCTTCCTCTTCTTTGTGGAGTGCACTGAACACCTGCCCCTCCCTCTATTGCCACCGCTGGAGTGGAGGAGTGGCCTAGTGATTAGGGTGGTGGACTTTGGTCCTGGGGAACTGAGGAACTGAGTTCGATTCCCACTTCAGGCACAGGCAGCTCCTTGTGACTCTGGGTAAGTCACTTAATCCTCCATTGCCCCATGTAAGCCGCATTGAGCCTGCCAAGAGTGGGAAAGCGCAGGGTACAAATGTAACAAAAATAAAATAGATATTATTGGAGATTCTACATGGACTGTTGCTATTCTACTAGCAACATTCCATGTAGAAGTTGGCCTTTGCAGATCACCAATGTGGCTGCGCAGGCTTCTGCTTCTGTGAGTCTGCTTCTGTGAGTCTGACGTCCTGCACGTACTTACTTGCAGGATGTCAGACACACAGAAGCAGAAGCCTGCGTGGCCACATTGGTGATCTGCAAGGGCTGACTTCTACATGGAATGTTGCTAGTAGAATAGCAACAGTCCATGTAGAATCTCCAATAGTAGCCACAGTGGAGGAGTGGCCTAGTGGTTAGGGTGGTGGACTTTGGTCCTGGGGAACTGAAGAACTGAGTTTGATTCCCGGCACAGGCAGCTCCTTGTGACTCTGGGCAAGTCACTTAACCCTCCATTGCCCACTGCATTGAGCCTGCCATGAGTGGGAAAGCGTGGGTACAAATATAATTAAAAAAAAAAAAAGTCTGCCCAGGCAAATGTGAGGGAGCCGCTGCCTTTAAACTTCAGAGCTGGGCAACAGACACTTCTTCCTCCTCCTCCCCCGCCGGCATTCTGTGCATGTGCCAGGCACCATCCTCCCACCGAACTCCCTAATGCTATAAGCGGGTCTAAAATTTGTATCTCATTAGCGTTGAGAATTAGGGAGGTTCCTTCACCGCGCTGATCTGCGCCTAAGTTTTTGTATCTGGGGCAATGGAGGGTTAAGTGACTTGCCCAGGATCACAAGGAGCCACTGAACCCATTTCCCCAGGTTCTCAGGTAATTCCACTAATCATTAGGCTACTCCTCCACTCCTATTAATAAGTTGGTCCCATGCAGGAAAATATCACATTAACATTAGCACACACTAACATGACAGCCTGCATTAATGACTCGAGCTGGTGGAGAAAATTTGTCCAAGAAACCCTGCCCAGCGCATCCCAGAATGCAATGGGCAGGGCTGGGCACTGCCATTTTCAAGGCAGCGCCGGTGGAAGAGGAGTGAAGCCACCTCCCTCCTCCAATAAAGGTAGGGGTGGGGAAGAAGGCCACTAGACCACCAGGTCGGGGGGGGGGGTTGATTTGCGGCCTACTGGGCCACTAGGGCTCTTCAGGGGATGCTAGGGGGGGCTTGAGACCCATCGGATCCCAAGCCCCCTTGAACTTTTGTCATGGGGGTTTGGGGGCACTGGAGATTCGCTGGACCTCAAGCCCCCGTGTCATTTGGCTCAGGGTGCAGGGTACTAGGCCACCAGAGCCATGCTGTTTGGGGTCTGGTAGTCCCATGAACCTCCAGCCCCTGTGTTTGACAGGTCTGGGCTTTTGACAGCCCAGATCTGTCAAACAAGTGCGGGAGGATTGCGCTCAGGCACAATCCTCCCACACTTTACGCTATGATCAGAGATAACAGCCTGCATAAATTTGCATGCTATTATCTCTGATCATAGGAGTTGTAAAGCCCCGCACTGTTCCAGCGCTATTTTTAAAGCGCTGTTTGTAACAGTGCGGGGCTTTTGATCATCTGCCCACTAGTGCTGGTATATCAGATAAACTGGTTATCACACCAGAAAGCTACCACGAGCCTAGTAGTACTGTTACTGTGGTGGGTGTGCATGTTATTAGAGGCAGAATGCAGATGTGGCTGCATGCTGTATTAAAATGAATGCTAATGAGCTCCTTTAAGTATTCCGTGCTATGCAGAGAGCTTTTGACAATGCGAGAAATGTTTTGCCAGGTCTGGGCATCATCAAGGGGTTTGCGGAAAGGGTTTTATGCTAGTTTTTGAGATTTAACTGCCAGTTTTGTTGTCTTTTGCAACCAGGAGGAAGCACCTGCAAGTTTCAAAAGCAGGCGGGAGGTAACAGACGAGGGCACATGTCCAAGAAAATCGAAAAGTAAATGCACATCGGTTCCTGTTCTTCTGCGCCTAAATATGTGCCTCACAAAAATTTTGTGTGTAAGAAATGTCTGTGAGGCTCACTTAAGAGTAGGTGCTGATGTGTGCCGGCGCTTCCATTTTCCTTTGGACATATGCACAAAGAAGCCACACCTACCGCAAAATCTTTATGCGAATGTGTCCGGCCCCCCCTCCCCATTAACCACAATTTTCCACACGTAAAATCTGAACATGTTTAATTTTCTGCATGGTGTGATATTACGCTTGAGGTAGACGTCACACGCTCAAACATCTGACAACGACTCTACCACAAGCCTTTCTGTATCAACCCCACTGTGGACTTGAATTACTAAAGATTTTTCCCCCACATCCTGTACAATAAGGGGGGGGGGGGGGGAATAAGCTTTGTAAATCAGGCTCTGTGTGTAGGGACCACGTAGTGATTTTCCCTAAACCACAGCAGGGCAAGCTGCTGACTGCACTGGGCCTCATTCAGAATTAGTCACTGTCCCACTGGGCCTAGAAGTGTGAAAACTCAAGTGAAATTTTCTTCTTAAAGTTTATCTCCTTTTTGGCTTCATCTTTCCTGTTTCCTATCACAACAGATGGCGTTCCTTTAATTCTTTGTGTAGTGTGTAAACCTCTCTACTGCATTCCCTGTGCAGTATAAAAAATCTTAATACAGAAACTTATCAACAAAGAGCTGGTGTCAGCCATGGTCTCCCCTTTTCAACCATACGTCGCCTCATTAGCTCCTGTATACTGGAACAGGGGTATGAAAAACAGTCCCAGTCTGTTATGCTGACATTAATGTATATATTAGAAGCCCCTCGGCTCCCAGAACAAGGGGGTCCTGTCCAAACCCCAGTGGTTTTGTGTGTTTCTATATACTGAAACTTCTGTGCTAGCCCCAGGTGAAAAACTATATCTAACCCACACATTACAGACTGGCACTTGTCCATCGGAAACAGACACAAACTTGTGAATGCAGATTGCTGAAGTCTGTTCCTGCCTCCATGCCTTTCTCAAAGCCCAAAGCCCCACCCTGAAACCATGCTACCCTCAGGCCTGTTAGGATATGCCAAGCGCCATCATGCCGCAGTCTTTGCTTTCCCAGCCTGACTGGGCCCCACATTTTATCACGTGCCCGTGCAATGCACAGTGAAAATTTCTGCTCTTCATTTAGAAAAAGTTCAGAATTAGAGTTTGGTTCTTCCACAAGTCCCCCTCCCTACCAAAAAAAAACCAGAACAGTTTTGAGTTGGGGGAAGGCTGCAGTTCAGCCAATGACAGATTGAAAAATACCAGTTTGATCACTAAAGAATCACTATTTGTTATACTTAAATTTCACAGCTCAGTGTAAGCACCTAACAGGAAGCGCTTCTGATCCACCTGAGTTGAGACAAACATAACAATAGCAGAAGGAGATACTGAAGGGCACAGATGGCATCCCCATGCCTGGAAGAGAGCAGATTTAGGAGAAAACTGAGTGGAAATCGGTCCATTTTGTTTCAGATTAATTGATATGCCTCTAGAGCAGAGGCTCTCAACCCTGTCCTTGGGACACACTAACCAGCTTATTTTCGAAAGAGAAAAACGCCTATAGTGTGACCTAAATCGGGAGATAGACGTTTGTCTCGCAAAGGCGCCCAAATCGGTATAATTGAAAGCCGATTTTGGGCGTTTCCAACTGCACTCCGTCTCGGAAACGAATAAAGTTGACGGGGGCGTGTCGGAGGCGTGGTGGAGGCGGGGCTGGGGCGTGGTTATCAGCCGAGGAGAGATGGGCGTCTTTAGCTGATAATCGAAAAAAAAGGCGTTTTTACCGTGATTTTGGGTCACTTTTTTTGGACCCTTTTTTTTCACGAACAAGTCCCAAAAAAGTGCCCCAACTGCCCAGATGACCACTGGAGGGAATCGGGGATGACCTCCCCGGACTCCCCCAGTGGTCACTAACCCCCTCCCACCAAAACCCACTTTAAAAACTTTTTTCCCAGCCTGTATGCCAGCCTCAAATGCCGTACCTACCTCCATGACAGCAGAATGTGTTCGATCCTGTCACAGCCTTTCCCTGGGTCAGATGTGGCTCTCGGGTGCAGTACAGGGTCACATCAGCATTGCATTGTGGTGGGTGTAGGGCATTGGGCTCCGTGATTTCATTAGCTTGTGTTACAGTCTCACAATGTTGGTAGTTCATAGGCTCTTCTCCCATGGTGCTTTTCCCCCTGTTGTGTTTCCATGCGGTAGTAGCCATTTTTGTAAGCCACGTTAGACAACTTAGTTCTTCTCTTGAATGTGGCTGAATGAGGGCATTGTACAGCATTCTGCCAGTTCTGACCTACTGCTCATCTCAGTACCAGGGAGACTCATTGCCAGTGGGGCACAACCTCTGATCTGCAGTTAACTGCGAGTAAAGGCGGTTATTCCAATAAAGGACGTTTTCGGAGAGATTAGTCTTCAGGTGTCAACTGGTGTGCCAAGGTTATATAGCAGCAACCAGTCCGAGAGGCCTGCGTGTATGCAGGTCCCTGGAGCACTTTTAGTAAGTACCGCAGTGCACTTCAGCCAGGTGGCCCCAGACCCATCCCCCCCACCTGTAACACTTGTGCTGGTAAATGGGAGGCCTCCAAAACCCACTGTACCCACATGTAGGTGCCCCCTTCACCCCTAAGAGCTATGGTAGTGTTGTACATTTGTGGGTTTTGGGGGAGGGGGGTTAGGTGTTCAGCACCCTTGGTAAGGGAGCTATGCATGTGGGAGCTTTTTCTGAAGTCCACTGCACTGACGTAGGGTGCCCAGTTGGTGTCCTGGCATATCAGGGGGGCGAGTGTACTACGAATCGTGGCCCCTCCCACGACCAAATGGCTCGGATTAGGACGTTTTTGAGCTGGGCGTTTTTAGTTTCCATTATCGCTAAAAAAAACAAACGCCCAGCTCAAAAACGTCCATTTTTTCGAAAATACGGTTAGGCCTGCCCCTTCACAGACCCGTTCTCGGAGATAAACGCCCATGGAGATAGGCGTTTCCGTTTGATTATGCCCCTCCACGCCACTCTGGTTTTCAAGATATCCAAAATGAATATGAATGAGAGAAATCTGTATACACTGCCTCTAATATATGCAAATCTATCTCATGAATATTCATTGTGGGTATCCTGAAAACCTGACTGGCTGGGGGGGGGGGGGGTGCCCTGAGGACTGGGTTGAGATCCTCTGCTCTGAAGAGAGAGCTTGGCAGGAGAAGATATAGGTACAGAGCTCCCAAGTTACCCTTTCCAGGAGGGAGACTTTTTGGTCAGTCCTGGTTTTAAACTTATATCCCGAAGCACTGTAGTACTTGTAGTCCATGATTCTATCTATTGAAATCAGTGCTGCAGGTCCCATAATACACCGGGATGAGGTTGGCAAAAATCCAGGACCGGCCAAAAAGTCTCCCTCTTGGAGTGGATAACTTGGCAGCTCTGTAGTTATCCAACCGGGGATGGGGGCAAAGGAGGGGGCAGGGGGTGATGAGGAGCAGGAGCACAATCCTTCACACAGCAGATTAGTACAGTATAATATCGATAATCCTCTCAAACCAACTTGAATGAATGCAGAGGTGACCAGAGCAACAGATTTGGTGGGGGGGGGGGGGGGGGGGGGGGGAAGGGGGGGAGAGAGAGAGAAATGGCAATAGATATAACCCATCTGGATTTCACTAAACACTTTGAAATGTTCCAGGCTTTGGTAACTGCCATTTAATAATTTTAAAATATTGCAAATTATGGAGAAGCAGTTGGCACCAATATGAACAATAACAGCCTCTGTACGTAGGGTCCAGTGCACTTGCATTAATAGGCAAACTTGACTTGAGTGTTTTCTGCAATTTTAGATTTAACAATCTTTATTGATGACAGTACAGCAAATACAGAACACACTATAAACGTATGTACAGAGTATCTATGATCTAAGCATACATAAATAAAGACAGCAGGCTGAGATTTATCTCCTCAACTTCAACAAATCGTTGCAGTGAATTTGGTGTTCTTTCAAGGTTCAAAATATTGGTGGTTTTCTGCCACAGAGTACTCTTGCTGGGGTACCTTTCCAGTGGTTTCAGATAGGTAGGTTTGAGTCAGAGAAAGGCACAAAAGCCGAGTGGAGAATACATGACTAGCCAGGAGAGAGGGAGAGCACTAGGGAACTTGAGGTTTTTCTGGAGCTTATTCCATAAACACCTCGTTTAATTGTTTTGCATCAGGAAGAGGGAGGCCTGTTATCACTGTTTATCTGTTAAACCTAAAATCAGAAGCACTAGTTAATAATGTCATGGTATATGATCCAGCTGCCCTGGAGGGCGGCATCTGGCTAAGAAGTGATGTCATTGATAACATTTAAATTCATAACAAAACATGAGTTATGTGTTATGTCTTTGTTCCGCCCTGAGCACTGTCCGGAGGAAGGAAGGGAGGGGAGGGAGAGAGGAAGAAAGGAAGTAAAAAAACACTTGAGAATGGGTGGGGAAGTCCCAGGCTATACTTAGGGGGCTGCAGCACTCACTATTCAAGAGCACCTGCAAGGTTTTTTTGCAAGCTGTATTCCTGAGGGCTGGGAACACAAA
This sequence comes from Microcaecilia unicolor, assembly GCF_901765095.1. Taxonomy (NCBI): domain Eukaryota; kingdom Metazoa; phylum Chordata; class Amphibia; order Gymnophiona; family Siphonopidae; genus Microcaecilia; species Microcaecilia unicolor. The sequence continues at coordinate 47,884,796 of NC_044031.1, read as the reverse complement.
AACAAAATTGCAAAGGTACAAAACACACAGTACATAAGTACGTAAGTAATGCCACACTGGGAAAAGACCAAAGGTCCATCGAGCCCAGCATCCTGTCCACGACAGTGGCCAATCCAGGCCAAGGGCACCTGGCAAACTTCCCAAACGTACAAACATTCTATACATGTTATTCCTGGAATTGTGGATTTTTCCCATTTAGTAGTGGTTTATGGACTTGTCCTTTAGGAAACCGTCTAACCCCTTTTTAAACTCTGCCAAGCTAACCGCCTTCACCACGTTCTCCGGCAATGAATTCCAGAGTTTAATTATGCGTTGGTTGAAGAAACATTTTCTCCGATTTGTTTTAAATTTACTACACTGTAGTTTCATTGCATGCCCCCTAGTCCTAGTATTTTTGGAAAGCGTGAACAGACGCTTCACACCCACCTGTTCCACTCCACTCATTATCTTATATACCACTATCATGTCTCCCCTCAGCAGTCTCTTCTCCAAGCTGAAAAGCCCTAGCCTCCTTGGTCTTTCTTCATAGGGAAGTCGTCCCATCCCCGCTATCATTTTAGTCGCCCTTCGCTGCACCTTTTCCAATTCTACTATATCTTTCTTGAGATGCGGCGACCAGAATTAAACACTATACTCCAGTCGCACCATGGAGCGATACAACAGCATTATAACATCCTCACACCTGTTTTCCATACCTTTCCTAATAATACCCAACATTCTATTCGCTTTCCTAGCCGCAGCAGCACACTGAGCAGAAGGTTTCAGTGTATTATCGACCACGACACCCAGATCCCTTTCTTGGTTCATAACTCCTAATGTGGAACCTTGCATGACGTAGCTATAATTCGGGTTCTTTTTTCCCACATGCATCACCTTGCACTTGCTCACATTAAACGTCATCTGCCATTTAGCCGCCCAGTCTCCGTCTCGTAAGGTCCTTCTGTAATTTTTCACAATCCTGTCGCGAGTTAACGTCTTTGAATAACTTTATGTCATCAGCAAATTTAATTACCTCGCTGGTTACTCCCATCTCTAAATCATTTATAAATATATTAAAAAGCAGCAGTCCTAGCACAGACCCCTGAGGAACCCCACTAACTACCCTTCTCCATTGTGAATACTGCCCATTTAACCCCACTCCCTGTTTCCTATCCTTTAACCAGTTTTTAATCCACAATAGGACATTTCCTCCTATCCCATGACCCTCCAATTTACTACTACTGCTACTATTTAGCATTTCTATAGCGCTACAAGGCATCCTCTGTAGCCTTTCATGAGGTACCTTGTCAAACGCCTTTTGAAAATCCAGATACAGGGTATCAACTGGCTCCCCTTTGTCCACATGTTTGTTTACTCCTTCAAAGAATTGAAGTGACTTGGTCAGGCAAGATTTCCCCACACAAAAGCCGTGCTGACTTGGTCTCAGTAATCCATGTCCTTGGATGTGCTCTGTAATTTTGTTTTTAATAATAGCTTCTACCGTTTTCCCCGGCACCGATGTCAGACTCACTGGTCTATAATTTCCCGGATCTCCCCTGGAACCTTTTTTAAAAATCGACATTACATTGGCCACCCTCCAATCTTCCGGTACCACGCTCGATTTTAAGGATAAATTGCATATTAACAGTAGCTCCGCAAGCTCATTTTTCAGTTCTATCAGTACTCTAGGATGAATACCATCCGGTCCAGGAGATTTGCTACTCTTCAGTTTGCTGAACTGCCCCATTATGTCCTCCAGGTTTACCGTGAAGTCAGTAGAAGAAATAAAATGGCTGTGAGGGAAAAAAAGACAAAGGAGATAAGACCAAGATACAGGTAAAGATGTCTTCCCCCTCCACAAATAATAAAGAAGTCCCCCCTGATATTCAAAGCTATTTAACCGGCCAGACCAGGGCCAGCTCATGGGAATGTGGCGCCCTGAGACAACTTTTGATGTGGTCTCTCCCCCAGACCATCCTCCCCGCCCTTTCCCCAGCCTACCTTTAAAGGCAGTTTCCCCCTCCTGAATATGGACAGCATTTCACCTAATGCTACCCGCATCAGCTCCAGCGGCTTTCCTCTATCATGCCCCTATGGAAACATGAAGTTACTGTATGTCAAAGAAGGGGCCGGGGGCATGGCAGAGGGAAGATGCCAGGGCAATAGGTAAGATGCTCTCTGTGTTTGGGAGGGGAAAACCCTAATTCTTCCTGTTCCTAAGCGATCCCACATGCTTATGGGGATAGTGTGTCAAATGTTCGAGTGGGTGCCCACCTGGGCAGCAGTGACCATCAAACAGTTTGGTTTGATATGACCGCTGAAGTGGAGGGCGGCCACTCAAAACTCAAAGTCTTGGATTTCATTTCTTAGCAAAAAATGTTTTTACAAAAAGGAATGCAATGAAGAGAGACCGGACCAGTGCCTGCATTCTTCCACAGGCAGCACTGAGAAACCACAAGTGGGCATTTATCAGGCACATCTGTTTGAAACAGCTGCAGAGAGAAACCTTTGTGAAGGGTGGCCTCCCACCTGCTAGTCTGCATAAGGGTGACCTTGAATGAAAACGGACAGGACAGGCTGTGTCTCTAATCACTAGGAGCCCACAGGGGAAAAGTGTTTGTTTTGTTGTTTGTTTTTTCTCTTTCTCCTGCTTGCTTTTCAGGTTTTCCATTTCATTTTTGTGTTTCACTGCGCTAAAATGCCTGGAACCCCATTTTACATAGAAGGCAGAGATTAGAACAGAGATGTCCAGGTCGGGATACGCTGAATGCCGGTGGCACAGAGGTGGACATCATTTGGGCAACCGGGCAGTGCCTGAGGGCCTAAAGGCTCTAGGGGGCAGAGGTTCTCCCCCCCACACCCACCCGAACAGTTCAAGTAGGTCCGGGGACTCGGGGCTTTCCCCAATTTGTGGAGGGGGCTTTGGTGTTGGTTGGGCAGCAGCAATCCCCCAATCACTGCCTCCCGGTCCTGCTCCATGGTTCTAAATCTTGCTCACAGTATCACAATCCCCAATTTAAGACCTGTGTCCCTGACTCCTTTCTATTTCGCAACCTTCTGTCCCCCGATTTTAATAATAGGGACAGAGGTGACGCACTGTAGTTTAGCATTACCCCGCCTGCCTCTCCCCCCACATGGTCTAGCATATCCTCCCACCCCATCAGCTCCTCCCCCTCAAACCTCAGCTATTTTTGAATGCAGAGTCGATATGGGCAGTAGCGACTGGGGATCAATCCTGCCCTGAAGAGGCCACTAGACCACCTGGGAAAGACAGTTTTGGTTTCTGCTGAAAATGAACCACCATTTTTTGGCTGAAACATGGCCAAATCCTGATTTTGACACAGTTTTGCAGCCAAATCCAAAACTCTGTCAGCCTTTAATGTACATTTCCTGTTTCCATGGGGATGGGACCTGGCAGAGACATGCAGCATGTTTAAAGGAGGCTCTGTATCACTCCGCTGTACTGCTGTACTTTTTAATGTTGAAATGGGAGCAAATGGGAAGAAGCAGCAAAAGGTGGTTTGAGGGGAGGGGCAGGAGAGAGAGAGAGAGGTGGAGATGTTGGGCCACTGGGGGAGGGGGTCAGAGTAGAGAAGAGAATGTCAGGAAGGAGAGAGAGTGAAAAGGAATAAGGTACCCACTGAAGGAATGGAGAAAATGTACAAACTACTGGGGAAAGAAGATAAAAAGTGGAAGAGAGAGGACGAATGGGTAGGAAAGCAAAAAGGATAGTAAAAGGGGAAAGCATCAAGGGAAAGGGGTAGAAATATGCACAGAGAAGGAAAAGTATCCAAATATCTATTGGTTAAGGAAAGACAACAGATGAAACTGAAAAGAAAAAAGAGGAAGACAGAGAAAAAACAAAAGGAATAGATGACACCAAAGAGAGAGAGCGAGAGGGTGAACAATAAAACCAAGCCAAAGGTTTGATAGTTTTATTTTCTGATAGGTAACTTAGAACATATAAGAACATAAGCATTGCCACAATGGGACAGACCGAAGGTCCATCAAGCCTAGTATCCTGTTTCCTATAGTCACCAATCCAGGGCATAACTACCTGGCAAGATCCCATAAGTGTAAAACAGATTTTATGCTGCTTATCCTACAAATAAGCAATGGATTTTCTTAAGACTTTTTTTTAAGGAAATCCAAACCTTTTTAAAACCCTGCTAAGCTAACTGTTTTTACCACATTCTCTGGCAACAAGGTAAAATTATGTATAATCATACCTGATAATTTTCTTTCCATTAATCATAGCTGATCAATCCATAGACTGGTGGGTTGTGTCCATCTACCAGCAGGTGGAGATAGAGAGCAAACTTTTTCCTCCCTATATGTGGTCATGTGCTGCCGGAAACTCCTCAGTATGTCGATATCAAAGCTCCATCCGCAGGACTCAGCACTTAGAGAATTACACCCACGAAGGGACACTCTGCCCAGCTCACCACCGCCGAAACGGGGGAGGGGAATTAACCCAGCTCATCCCCACACAAGTGGGGGAGGGGAATCCGTCCAGCTCATCCCCGCGGAGCGGGGGAGGGACACCACACCCGCCGATGCGGGGGGATCTGGCTTATCCTGCAACCGCAACCGCGGGAGGAGCTGACTGACCCTAACACCGCCGAAGCGGGAGGGGTACAAAGCTGCCCTACAGCCGCACGAAGCGGGAGGGAGTGCCGGCAGAATTTATGTCTCAATCCAGCCCCGTAAAACGGGGGGGAGAGGAATGCAGCAGCTCACTGTAACACAAACTCGTCTCAACTCTTGAAGAATCCAAGTGAAAAAACTTGAACACGAAGTCTTTCTGAAGTAACTGAAGACTAAACTTGAACCTGAAATGCAACCAGAATAAAAACAGTACAGATATCTGGGAGGGGCTATGGATTGATCAGCTATGATTAATGGAAAGAAAATTATCAGGTATGATTATACATAATTTTACCTTCCATATCATCAAGCTGATCAATCCATAGACTGGTGGGATGTACCGAAGCAGTACTCACCCAGGGCGGGACATAGAAATCCCTGACCTCAACACTGAAGCTCCAAACCGGGCCTCCGCCCGTGCAGCCACAGTCAAACGGTAATGCTTGGAGAATGTATGAGCCGAAGCCCACGTTGCCGCCTTGCATATCTCTTCCAAGGAGACGGATCCGGCCTCTGCCATCGAGGCCGCCTGAGCTCTCGTGGAGTGAGCCTTCAGCTGGATAGGCGGCACCTTCCCCGCGGCCACATAAGCCGCTGCAATGGCTTCCTTGACCCATCTTGCCACTGTAGGCTTAGCAGCCTGCAGACCCTTACGAGGACCTGCAAACAGGACAAACAGATGATCCGATTTCCGGAAATCATTGGTCACTTCCAAGTATCTGATGATGACTCGTCTCACATCCAGATATTCAAGAGCGGAGTACTCCTCTGGGTAGTCCTCCCTACGAAAGGAAGGGAGACAGAGCTGCTGATTCACATGGAAGCGAGAACCAATCTTGGGCAGGAAGGAAGGCACTGTGCGAACAGTCACTCCTGCCTCAGTGAACTGCAGAAAAGGCTCTCGACATGAGAGCGCCTGGAGCTCGGAAACTCTTCTGGCTGAAGTGATAGCCACCAAAAAGACTGCTTTCAACGTCAGGTCTTTCAGAGATGCCCTCGACAAGGGTTCCAAAGGCGGCTTCTGCAATGCTCTTAGCACCAGGTTGAGATTCCACGCAGGCACCACTGAGTGCAGAGGAGGGCGCAGGTGATTAACTCCCTTGAGAAAGCGCACCACATCTGGCTGCGAAGCCAGGGAAGCACCCTTCAGGCGGCCCCTGAAGCAAGCCAGAGCCGCTACCTGGACTTTAAGGGAACTGAGCGACAGGCCTTTCTCCAGACCTTCTTGCAGTAACGCCAACACTGAAGAAATTGGAGCAGTGAAGGGAGAAAGTGAGCCTGCTTCACACCATGCTGCAAAGATACGCCAAACCCTGGCGTAAGCAGTAGAAGTAGAGCGCTTCCTCGCTCTCAGCATAGTGGCGATGACCTTGTCTGAGAAGCCCTTCTTCCTCAGACGCTGCCGCTCAATAGCCAGGCCGTAAGACCAAAGGGAGAGGGATCCTCCATCACCACGGGACCCTGATGTAACAGGCCCTGCTCCACTGACAGCCGCAGAGGATCGTCGACTGAGAGCCTGAACAAGTCCGCATACCAGGGACGTCTGGGCCAATCCGGACCCACCAGGATTACCCTGTCGGGATGCTTTGCCACCCGGCCTAGCACCCTGCCCAACATGGGCCAGGGCGGGAACACATAGAGGAGCTCTTGTGTCGGTCACTGTTGGAGAAGAGCATCTACTCCCAGGGATCGAGGGTCCCGTCCTCTGCTGAAAAAGCGCGGCACTTGGCAATTGGCTGATGGCGCCATCAGATCTAGGCTCGGCTGGCCCCAGCGCTTCGTGATGTCCAAGAACGCCTGAGCAGATAGTTGCCACTCTCCGGGCTCCAAGGTATGGCGACTGAGAAAGTCCGCCTTGACATTCATGACTCCGGCAATGTGGGCCGCTGAAAGCTGCTCCAGGTTCGCTTCCGCCCACTGGCAAAGACTCATAGCCTCCTTGGCTAGAGGGGCGCTCTTGGTACCTCCCTGGCGGTTGATATAGGCCACAGCCGTGGCATTGTCCGACAGGACCCGTACAGGCTTCAACACCAGTACCGGGATGAACTCCAATAACACCAACCGAATGGCTCTGAGTTCCAGGAGGTTGATAGACCACTTGCCTCTGCAGGAGACTAGAGCCCCTGCGCTGTCCTTCCCAAGCAGTGGGCTCCCCAGCCCATCAAAGAGGCGTCTGTCGTGACGACAATCCACTCCGGGGTCACCAGAGGCAATCCTGCAGACAACTTGTCTGTCTGCGTCCACCAGCTCAGCGCCTTGCGCACTGCTGGGTCCACGGGAAGGCGCACAGCATAATCCTCCGACATCGGAGTCCAGCGCAGCAGCAGAGATAGCTGTAGTGGTCTCATATGAGCCCTGGCCCAGGGCACTACTTCCATCGTGGCCGTCATAGAGCCCAACAGCTGCACGTAGTCCCAAGCCCGAATAGGAGAGGCTACTAGGAACTAGTCCACCTGAGCCTGAAGCTTGACAATCCGATTGTCTGGCAGGAACACTCTGCCCACTTGGGTGTCGAATCGAACTCCCAGATACTCCAGGGACTGAGTCGGGCGCAGCTGGCTCTTCTTCCAGTTGATGATCCATCCCAGGGAGCTCAAAAGAGCAACTACCCGGTCCATAGCTTTGCCGCACTCTGCATAAGAGGGGGCTCGGATCAACCAGTCGTCCAGATAAGGATGGACTTGTACTCCTTCCTTTAGCAGGAAGGCCGCTATGACCCCCATTACTTTGGAAAAGGTCCGCGGAGCAGTAGCCAACCCGAAAGGGAGGGCTCTGAACTGGAAGTGTCGTCTCAGGACTGTAAAACGCAGAAAGCGTTGGAGAGGAGGCCAGATGGGAATATGCAGGTACGCTTCCTTGATGTCCAAGGAAGCCAAGAACTCTCCTGCCTTCACTGCCGCTATAACAGAGCGGAGAGTCTCCATGCGAAAGTGCCTCACTTTCCAGGCCCGATTGACCCTTTTGAGGTCGAGGATAGGCCGGACAGAACCTCCTTTCTTTGGAACCACAAAGTAAATGGAGTAACGTCCCTTGCCAATCTGATTTTTTGGCACCGGAACGACCGCACCCAGGCGGATCAGGTTGTCCAAGGTCTGCTGCACTACCACAGCTTGACCGGAGACTTGCAGGGAGAGAGTACAAACCCGTCTCTTAAGGGTTGGCAGAACTCTAGCTTGTAGCCGTCTCTGATGACTTCCAGCACCCACGCGTCTGAAGTTATAGTGGTCCACTCGCCCAGAAACGAGGACAGCCGTCCTCCAATCTGCACTGGGGCGTGGACCAAGGCCCCGTCATTGGGTACGAGACCCTGGGGGAGGACCGGAGGGAGCACCTCCGGGACGGCGGTCTCTGCGAAAGGAATGCTGCTTGGGGGAGAAATTCCTCTTGAAGGAAGAGGGGGCAGAGGAACCCGACTTGCCCGGGCGGTACCGACGGGCTTCCTGCAACCGTCCTCTGGAGGTACCGGGACGAGTACTAACCCGAGCCCTGACCTCTGGTAATTTCTTGCCCTTAGACGTGCCGAGATCGGTCACGATTTTGTCCAGCTCGACCCCAAAGAGCAGCTTGCCTTTAAAAGGCAATCTAGCCAGGCGGGATTTAGAGGCGTGGTCAGCAGACCAATGTTTCCGCCAAAGCCACCGCCGCGCAGAGACTGTCTGAGCCATGCCTTTAGCTGAGGCTCTCCAGACATCATACAGCAAGTCTGCCAAATAGGCTAAGCCCGATTCCAGGGCCGGCCAATCAGCCCTCAAGGAATGATCCGAGGGGGAAGCCCGCTGCACCATAGTCCGGCACGCCCTGGCCACATAGGAGCCGCAAACTGAGGCCTGCAAACTTAAAGCAGCTGCCTCAAAGGACGACCTTAAGGCCGCCTCCAATCTTCTGTCTTGGGCGTCCTTTAGGGCCGTGCCACCTTCCACCGGCAACGCCGTTTTCTTAGTCACCGCAGTGATTAAAGAATCCACGGTAGGCCACAGATAGGCCTCACGTTCACTCACAGCCAAAGGATAGAGGCGGGACATAGCCCTAGCCACTTTAAGGCTCGTTTCCGGGACATCCCATTGAGCCGCAATTAAGGTGTGCATGGCATCATGCACGTGGAAGGTTCTAGGCGGGCGCTTCGTCCCCAGCATAATGGCAGAGCCAACAGGGGCTGAGGGAGAGACGTCCTCCGGAGAGGAAATCTTCAAAGTGTCCATGGCCTGTAACAACAGGTTGGGCAAATCCCCTGGGCTAAAAAGCCGCGCTGCAGAGGGGTCATCCGCTCCATCCGAGCGGGGATCTATCTCCTCCAAGGAATCCGCAAAGGATCGTTGGGAGACCTCAGACACGCTGCCCTCATCTACATCGGAGGAGACAAAAGTCCTCCAAGGCCTGGAAATCAACCCGAGGGCGTTTACCTCCGGGAACCTCAACCTCTTTATCAGAAGAGGGAGCAGGGGCAGCGTTTTGCATGAGGAAAGCCTGATGCAGCAGCAAAACAAACTCGGGGGAGAAACCCCCCAGACTGTGCACTTCCGCAGCCTGGGCAACAGCCCTAGACGCACTCTCAACCGGCGCTCGCACTAGCGGGGGAGAGACATGCTGCGCATCCAAAATGGCGTCCGGCGCGAAACTCCGTGAAGGAGCCGCGCGGGAAGAACGGCGCTTAACTTTAGCCGCTTTTGTGCCGTCGCCCAAATTAAGGGCGTTCATGGCATTAATGTCTCCAACCTCAAGGGCGGCCCACGAAGAAGCCGTCCGAGCCGCGTGGCCGGCCAAGATGGCGGAGGCGAGGAGCGGGGGATGGGCGTTTATGGCGGGAAAAAACCGCCACGCCGGAGGAACGACCGGGACATTCATCGGTCACTAAACTATCACCCATCAAGGGCGAATCAGGTTGTAAAACCCCCGCATCCCCTCTAGAAGCGCTCCAGCGATCCGGGGAGCGACCCTTTGCGCCCTCGCCCTCCGACGCCATTGCCACAAGGAGAAGAATCGGGGAACCCCCTGCCCGCTATAAAAAGGTAAAATTACCTGCTTGCCGCTCCGAGCTGTAACGAACTGGTGTCCCAGTGAGTAGCTGCAATGAACGTTTAAAGAAACGTCGAATTAAACGCCTTTAAAGACGTTTAAAATTTTTTTTTTTTTTTTTTTTTTAAACGGAGCCAGCGGGAGGGGGGAGAAAAGGAGGGACCTGGCACCACCAGGTTTGCACTTGCTCAAAAGAGCCCTCAACCCCAGGCCTCAACAAAACCTAAGGATTAGGCTTGGAGGCCTAGCCAGAGCTGCTGCTGTGTGTGACCACCACCTGCTGAGATAGAGAACATACTGAGGAGTTTCCGGCAGCACATGACCACATATAGGGAGGAAAAAGTTTGCTCTCTATCTCCACCTGCTGGTAGATGGACACAACCCACCAGTCTATGGATTGATCAGCTTGATGATATGGAAATTCCAATTACACACTGAGTGAAGAAATATTTTCTCTGATTTGTTTTACTACTTTGTAGCTTCATTGCATGCCCCCTAGTCCTAGTACTTTTGGAAAGGCCATTTTATGAGAGCCGGTGCATTTAACAAGTTGCAATTTTGTGACCCTTGGATGGATTAAGAGTATAAACTTATTTTCCCCTGAAGCAGCATAACAAAGGTGAAACAGGGAACCCCTGTTGGGAGTTTGAAGGTCTTTTTTGGAACAATATGATACAGCAATTAATGAATCTACATCCAAGTTAAATATTTTTCTGCAACCTATTGTTGTATCTTGCAGAGATAACCTTGTGGCTTTATGAAAAATGATGTATGAAATGGAGTTTTTTTTCTGACTGATGATTAAAAGGAACCCTCTGTATTTATGAACGTTGGTCTTTCAAATGGAGGTGTATCTGATATAAACTGAGGTCTTTTTTTCTCCATGATATTTTCATTTAAGACCACTAGGTATACCTGTAGACACAGACATTGAAATTGTAGAAGTCTTTTGTTTTTGCGTTAGTAATTGAAATCACCCATTATTATTGTGTTATCTAGTTTCCCTAATTTCTGATAACAATTCTGCATCTGTCTGTTCATCCTGGCCAGGTGGACGGCAGTACATTAGTACATAAGTACATAAGTAATGCCACACTGGGAGAAGACTAAGGGTCCATCGAGCCCAGCATCCTGTCCATGACAGCGGCCAATCCAGGCCAAGGGCACCTGGCAAGCTTCCCAAACGTACAAAATTCTATACATGTTGTTCCTGGAATTGTGGATTTTTCCCAAGTCCATTTAGTAGCGGTTTATGGACTTGTCGTTTAGGAAACCGTCCAACCCCTTTTTAAACTCTGCTAAGCTAACCGCCTTCACCACTTTCCAGAGTTTAATTATACGTTGGGTGAAGAAAAATTTTCTCTGATTTGTTTTAAATTTACTACACTGTAGTTTAATCGCATGCCCCCTAGTCCTAGTATTTTTGGAAAGCGTGAACAGACGCTTCACATCCACCTGTTCCACTCCACTCATTATTTTATATACCTCTATCATGTCTCCCCTCAGCCGTCTCTTCTCCAAGCTGAATAGCCCTAGCCTCCTTAATCTTTCTTCATAGGGAAGTCGTCCCATCCCCGCTATCATTTTAGTCACCCTTCTCTGCACCTTTTCCAATTCTACTATATCTTTCTTGAGATGCGGCGACCAGAATTGAACACAATACTCAAGGTGCGGTCGCACCATGGAGCAATACAACGGCATTATAACATTCCAATCACTATCATTTTCTTTTTCCCTTTTACACATGGAATTTCAATCCATAGGGATTCCAAGATGTGTTTTGTTTCCTGCAGAATTTTTAGTCAATTTGATTCAAGGCCCTCCTTAACATATAGTGCTACCCCTCCACCAATTCGTTCCACCCTATCACTGCGATATAATTTGTATCCTGATATGACAGTGTCCCACTGGTTATCTATCCTCCTTCCACCAGGTCTCAGAGATGCCAATTCTATTTTTTAAATTTAATGCAATATATTCTAACTCTCCCAATCTTATTTTTTAGCCTTCAGGCATTTGTGTACAGACATTTCAAACTATGGAGCCCTTTTACAAGGCTGCTGCAGATCTACCATGGCACTGGCGAACACCAATCCGGCACTATCGCCAGCCTACTGCGGGAGCCAGAAGTAGTGTCGTCCTCATCGTGTGCCATTTGCAGTGCGATGGGAAATTGATTTTATTTTTAGTACTGGGGGCTTACCTTATCGGTAAGGGCTTCCCCAGGAAACGGCCATGCAGCACTATCCACCTTATAATTGAAAGAGAAAAACGCCTAGATTTCGACCCAAATCGGGAGATAGACGTTTATCAAAACGAATAAATCGGTATAATGGAAAGCCGATTTTGGACGTTTTCAACTGCACTCCATCGCGGAAGCGTACAAAGTTGACGGGGGCGTGTCGGAGGCGTGGCGAAGGTGGAACTGGGGTGTAGTTATCGGCCGAGGAGAGATGGGCACCTTTCGCCGATAATGGAAAAAAAGTATGCGTTTGCAGGTAGAATTTAGGGCACTTTTCCTGGACCCTGTTTTTTCACGAATAAGGCCCCCAAAAAGTGCCCTAAATGACCAGATTACCCCCAGAGGGAATCGGGATGACCTCCCCTGACCTCAAATGTCATACCCACCTCCCTGGCAGCAGTATGCAGGTCCCTGGAGCAGTTGTTAGGGGGTGCAGTGGACTTCAGGCAGGTGGACCCAGGCCCATCCCCCCCTACCTGTTACAGTTGTGCTGCTTAATGCTTAGTCGTCCAACCCCCCCAAACCCACTGTACCCACATGCAGGTGCCCCCCTTCACCCCTTAGGGCTATAGTAATGGTGTAGACTTGTGGGCAGTGGGTTTTGAGGGGGATTTTTGGGGTTCAACACACAAGGGAAGGGTGCTATGCACCTGGGAGCTCTTTTACCTTTTTTTTTTGGTTTTTGTAAAAGTGCCCCCTAGGGTGCCCGGTTGGTGTCCTGGCATGTGAGGGGGACCAGTGCACTACGACTCCTGGCCCCTCCCACGAACAAATGCCTTGGATTTATTTGTTTTTGAGCTGGGCGCTTTCATTTTCCATTATCACTGAAAAACAAAAACGCCCAGCTCACAAATTGTCGAATAAAACATGGACGTCTATTTTTTTCGAAAATACGGTTCGGTCCACCCCTTCACGGACCCGTTCTCGGAGATAAACGCCCATGGATATAGACGTTTTCGTTCGATTATGCCCCTCCACGTGCACTTACCACAGAGCCATTTCCTCTTTTTTCTGCCTTTTAACCACAGCTTGGTAAAAGGAGCCCAAAATTTGTTGTTCCTATTTACAGCTTGTTCAGCAGTTGACAGTGATAATTGCAATCTTGAAAACCTGTCTGCTCTGTATTTAAAGACACTTGGTTTACTATGGTCTTTATTGTAACTTCGGTACTGAGATGCCCTATCTTCTCTGTTCTGGTGATATTTTTTAAAGGTACCTTGTTCCAAACAATGCGCTTTTTCGGCTTTCCCCAGTTCCTAGTTTAAAAGCTGCTCTATCTCCTTTTTAAATGTTGATGCCAGCAGCCTGGTTTCACCCTGGTTAAGGTGGAGACCATCTTTCCGAAAGAGGCTCCCCCTTCCCCATATGTTGCCCAGTCTCTCCACACTCGTCCTTCCCTACACCCCTTCCCGTGCACTCCGCTCCATGGATAAATCCTTCTTATCTGTTCCCTTCTCCACTACTGCCAACTCCAGACTTCGCGCCTTCTGTCTCGCTGCACCCTACGCCTGGAATAAACTTCCTGAGCCCCTACGTCTTGCCCCATCCTTGGCCACCTTTAAATCTAGACTGAAAGCCCACCTCTTTAACATTGCTTTTGACTCGTAACCACTTGTAACCACTCGCCTCCACCTACCCTCCTCTCTTCCTTCCCGTTCACATTAATTGATTTGATTTGCTTACTTTATTTATTTTTTTGTCTATTAGATTGTAAGCTCTTTGAGCAGGGACTGTCTTTCTTCTATGTTTGTGCAGCGCTGCGTATGCCTTGTAGCGCTATAGAAATGCTAAATAGTAGTAGTAGTAATCTCAAGGAGTATCAACATTCCATGTAGAACCCCAAAGAATAGCAAGATTCTGGAATCCTAAAGAGTGACAAGATTCCATGCAAGATTCGTAACCACTTGTAACCACTCGCCTTCACCTACCCTCCTCTCCCCCTTCCTGTACACATTAATTGATTTGATTTGCTTACTTTATTTATTTTTTTGTCTATTAGATTGTAAGCTCGTTGAGCAGGGACTGTCTTTCTTCTATGTTTGTGCAGCGCTGCGTACGCCTTGTAGCGCTATAGAAATGCTAAATAGTAGTAGTAGTAGTAGTAGTTCATGACAAATCGAAAACCCTCCTCCTTGCAGCATCATCTCATCCAGGCATTGAGAGTGAGACTCCGGAGCTCTGCCTGTTTCTTGGGCCCCTGTGTGTGGAAACTTAGCAGCATAAATGTCTCATGTAATCTCTTACATGTGGAACAGCAGGATTCTATCAGCTGATTTGGCTTTTTCTTTGCATAATTAATTCTCTTTTATCTGGGACATATCACCCAACATAAGACTTTGGCACTGAACCCTGCATAATGTGTGATAAGGAACTTGAAAAGTGCTTTTAAGATATACAAAGGAATAAAATATTTATAGATTATAATTTTTATGGTGGAAAATTGCCATGAGAAGACCCTACCCCTGTCCTGCCAGGATATCCCAGATTTGCAAACCAAAAGTCTGGTAACCTTTGCTAATTAACTACAGGAGTCAGAATCTGCATTTCTTTTCAATTTGCAGGAGGAAATACATAACAAGAGATTAAAGAGGATACTTCCTTTAATCCCTCTGGTAAAGGGCTGGCCAAAACAAGCACATTCTAAAAACCTCAAGGTGTCAGAGAGCAGCTGTAAATCACCAGCTGTGGAAATGTTAGGTCACAAATGTGCATGGGGAAGTATTGTGTCCATTCCTGACCCACCCAGGCCAACTCCAAGCATTGCCCACAACACACACCCTTACAATGTCTTTGTACTAAGCACATCCACATGTAAGCTGACCCTTTCCAAAAATCACCTTTTATGAGTGGATGTTTTTCCACATGTAAATGTGTCTGTTCCCAAATGTGTCTGTTCCACATGAACCTTATCTTACCACAACATCACTTTGTATTTGTTCATACCGGAGTCGGAGAAACGCCTCTCCGGTACTATGTAAGCCACATTGAGCCTGCAAATAGGTGGGTAAATGTGGGATACAAATGTAACAAATAAATAAATACTGGAATTTCCATGTGGAAATTATCCCATGTGTACACACATACACAAGAAGATGCATACCTGTACACAAATCTAGAGGAGGCATGTTCACAGGTAGATTTTGAGCGGAGTGTGGGCAAAGTCATAATTTATGCAGCTTATTTAATGAACCATCCACCAGCACCAATAGGTTTCAGAGAGTAAGCACACATTCAAACTCAAATACATTCCCGCCAAAAATAATTTTACCGCTAACCTCAGCGGTGACACTCAATTGTGTTCAGTTTTGGAGGCCGTATCTGGCTAAAGATGTATAAAGACTGGAAGTGGTGCAAAGAAAAGCTACGAAAATGGTATGGGATTGGCGTTGCAAACCGTACCAGGAGAGACTTGCCGACCTGAACATGTATACCTTGGAGGAAAGAAGAAACAGGGGTGACATGATACAGATGTTCAAATATTTGAAAGGTATTAATCTGCATATGTACCTTTTCCGGAGACGGGAAGGTGGTAGAACTAGAGGACATGAATTGAGGTTGAAGTGGGGGCAGACTCAGGAGTAATGTCAGGAAGTATTTTTTCACAGAGAGGGTGGTGGATACGTGGAATGCCCTTCCGCGGGTGGTGGTGTAGATGAAAACGGTAATGAAATTCAAACATGTGTGGGATAAACACAAAGGAATCCTGTTTAGAAGGAATGGATCTATGGAATCTTAGAGGACATATTGGGTGGTGATGCCGGTATTTGAGAATAAAACCGGTGCAGGGCGGACTTCTACAGTCTGTGCCCTGAGAAAGGCAGGGGCAAATCAAACTTGGATATACATATAAAGTATTACATACCGTGTAAAATGAGTTTATCTTGTTGGGCAGACTGGATGCACCCTGGTTCACGGAATTATCTACGGCAAAGCCCCGGGATACATGACCGACCTCATCCAGAAACACAATCAGATCAACACGAGCATACCTAAATCTCCACTACCCAAACTGCAAAGGACTCAAATACAAATCAACATATGTATCCAGCTTCTCCTATATAAGCACACAATTGTGGAATGCACTACCAAAAGCTGTGAAAACAACGTATAACTATCTAAACTTCCGAAAACTATTAAAAACCAACATGTTCAAAAAGGCATACCCTACCGACCCAATTTAAATGCCTGAGCCCTGCAACACAATGAAACCAAAGCTCGTAATGGTCATAAACTAACTCTTCTGTTCCTCTTCATGATCCCTAAATGTGTCTGTACACATGAACCTTATTCGACCACAACACGTTATTGTATTTATTTCTCTACCAGTGTTGGCAAACGCCTTCACAGTATTATGTGAGCCACATTGAACCTGCAAAAAGGTGGGAAAATGTGGGATACAAATGTAACAAATAAATAAATGGACCGTTCAGGTCTTTATCTGTTGTCATTTACTATGTTACTATCTAGCTTATTTTCGAAAGGGAAGGACGCCCATGTTCCAACACAAATCGCGAGATGGGCATCCTTCTCTCAGGGTCGCCCAAATCGGCATAATTGAAAGCCGATTTTGGGTGTTCTCAACTGCTTTCCATTGCGGTGACGACCAAAGTTCACGGGGGCATGTCGGCAGTGTACCGAAAGCGGGACGAGGGCGTGGTTAAGAGATGGGCATCCTCGGCCAATAATGGAAAAAAGAAGGGTGTCCCTCACGAGCGTTTGGTTGACTTTACTTGGTCCCTTTTTTTTCATGACCAAGCCTCGAAAAGGTGCCCAAACTGACCAGATAACCACCGAAGGGAATCAGGGTTCACCTCCCCTTACTCCCCCAGTGGTCACCAACCCCCTCCCACCCAAAAAAAAACCATGAAAAAACATTTTTTGCCAGCTTTTATGCCAGCCTCAAATGTCATACCCAGCTCCATGACAGCAGTATGCAGGTCCCTGAAGCAGTTTTTAGTGGGTGCAATGCACTTCAGGCAGGCGGACCCAGGCCCATCCCCCACTACCTTTTACACTTGTGGTGGTAAACGTGTGCCCTCCAAAAACCCACCCGAAACCCACTGTGCCCACATGTAGGTGCCCTCCTTCATCCCTAAAGGCTATGGTACTGGTGTACAGTTGTGGGGAGTGGGTTTTAGGGGGAGTTTGGGTGGCTCAGCACCCAAGGTAAGGGAGCTATGCACCTCGGAGCAATTTGTGAAGTCTGCTGCAGTGCCCCCTAGGGTGCCCGGTTGGTGTCCTGGCATGTGAGGGGGACCAGTGCACTACGAATGCTGGCTCCTCCCACGACCAAATGCCTTGGATTTGGTCGTTTTTGAGAAGGGCGTCCTCGGTTTCCATTATCTCTGAAAACCGGGAACAACCATCTCTAAGGTCGACCTAAATGTTGAGATTTGGGTATCCCCGACCATATTATCGAAACGAAAGATGGACGCCCATCTTGTTTCGACAATACGGGTTTCCCCACCCCTTCGGCGGAACGTCCTTAGAGATGGTCGTCCCTGTTCGATTATGCCCCTCCACGTTACTATGTTACGGTGAGAATTAGCCACCCAATTCTTCATCGGGAAGCAGTAAATATTTTAATTATCAAATCACTGACATTTAAATGCTCTTCTTCATATACTTGAAGCAGCAATATAGCTTATTTAATGAAAACACCTAGGCTCCCTCTTGGCCTTTTGAATTGGTTACCCGCGCCTGGGTTTGGCTTGTACTAAAATTAAAAAATAAGAAAAGTAACCCCAGGTTTAGTGTGTGCGCCTAGTGGGAACCAGAGTACACAACCAAATTTATTAATTCAGTAGGACCAGAGCTGGGGCTGGATAAATCCAGAAGGCCAAATAAGCAGTTCAGACTTTTTAAAATATCCACACAATAACTCTAAACTAAGATTTACTAATGTCTTTCAAAAGTCAATTATAGCAACAACTTGCGCAAGACAAGCAACATGTATTAATCAGAACTATCACTGTGGCAATATGTATATACAAAAAACTCTCTGGCAGTTCACTCCTGTTTTCCAGCAGTGCCACACTCTCTCAACTCCGTTATCCTAGCACTGGGGTGGCAGGGGTCAAACACAGCGCTTCTTATCTCTGTTCTACCTGCCAAGTGAAGCTAGGGTTACCAGTTCCCTCTAACCAGATTAACAGCTATCTCAAAGTTAGCCTCCTTCAGCCTCAGCACAGATACTATTGTGCACCAAATGCTCAGAGGACTTGAGTACCAGTGTTAACATGCACGGTAAAGAAGGTGGCAAATTATATTGACAAGCAAAAATGCCTCGTTTCGCAAAAAATGAAACGGGCCCTAGGAAGGCTATTGGCTAAGCGATGTTTCCTCTCTCCCCTCCATGTCCAGCGATTCTCCCCTCCCATCCTATCCCATCCATGTCCAGCAATTCTCCCCTCCCCTCCCATCCATGTCCAGTGACTCGCCCCAGCCCCCACCCTTTTAAGCACCCAAGGTCGAGTTCAACCCCAGCCCTCACCTGCCTGCCCTGGTCTCCCACAACAGCCCTCTTTTCCTTCCTTTAAAAGTTTCATTTTACCTGAAGTCGCAGCGGCGGCAGTGAGCGTGGCAGGCTCGGCTTATGTCGCCTCCAGCCTTCCCTTTCCGTGTCCCGCCCTCCTCTGACATCATTTTGTCTTTCCACGAGGGCGAGACACAGAGAGGGGAAGGCTGGAGGCAAGCTGACGTATGCTCATTTGCATATGGTTACGAACCCAGCCAGCCAGGGACGCAGATGGACAAATTATTATATACAGTAGAAGATGTATTAAAATGGATGGTAATGAGGCCAGCAAGTATTTCTTCACAATGCACAAATGAAAGTGCTAAAGTTCACCGAAGGAAATGGATGGCCCATAATGCTGAAAATCTATCGTCAGGTCAGGTACAGCATAGGTAGTTTTGAGGCGAGGATTTTTTGTCAGTAAATTTCACATTGAACTCTGGGTTCTGTCTTTGGAGGGTTCTGCAAGTTTTAAAGCCATATGGGAAGGAACAAATATGCACAAAACTGTGGTGGTCACGATCAAGTGGTTAAGGTGATGGACTTCTAGTCCATTGGGGTCTCCCCACACAGGTTCAAATCCTGCTGACTATGAGGCTGCAAATTTGTCTTAGTCTGCTACAGAGGCGTATCTGGACTTTGGCGGGAGGGGGAGCCAGAGCGAGGGGGCATATTTTAGCCCCCACCGGCACCGCCGACCCCCCCCCCCCCGCCGCTGATTCTCTTCACCCCCCCCTCCCGCCGCCAACCCGCCGTCGCCTATCTTTGCTGGCGGGGGACCCCAACCGCCATCGCCTATCTTTGCTGGCGGGGGACCCCAACCCCCGCCAGCCGAGGTCCTCTCTTCTGTTGCAGCAAAGCTTCCTTCAGTTTCAAATTCTGAGTCTGAGTCAGACTCAGAACAGGAAGCTGTGCTGCAACAGAAGAGAGGACCTCGGCTGGCGGGGGTTGGGGTCCCCTGCCAGCTTTGCAACGGAAGGACCTCGGCTGGCGGGGGTTGGGGTCCCCGCCAGCAAAGATAGGCGACGGCGGGTTGGCGGCGGGAGGGGGGTGGAGAGGGTTGTCGGCAGGGGGGTCCAGGGCCAATCTACGGGGACCCAGGCCCCCATGGCCCCACGCAGATACGCCCCTGGTCTGCTACTGAGACAGACATGGGGAACTCACTTCTTGCCCAGGGATCAGTAGCATGAATCTTGCTAATATTTGGGATTCTGTCAGGTACTTGTGCCCTGAATTGGCCACTGTTGGAAGAAGGATACAGGGCTAGATGGACCACTGATCTGACCCAGTATAGCTATTCTTATGTTCCTATGAAACCAAAAGTACACATCTGTGCCTGTTCTGTTCCTAAATATCAGCCCTGCAAAAATTTCACATGCTAGTAGTATTTGTGAGGCTATTACTACTACTACTATTTAGCATTTCTATAGCACTACAAGGCGTGCGCAGTGCTGCACAAACATAGAAGAAAGACAGTCCCTGCTCAAAGAGCTTACAATCTAATAGACAAAAAATAAATAAAGTAAGCAAATCAAATCAATTAATGTGAACGGGAAGGAAGAGAGGAGGGTAGGTGGAGGCGAGTGGTTACGAGTCAAAAGCAATGTTAAAGAGGTGGGCTTTCAGTCTAGATTTAAAGGTGGCCAAGGATGGGGTAAGACGTAGGGGCTTAGGAAGTTTATTCCAGGCGTAGGGTGCAGCGAGACAGAAGGCGCGAAGTCTGGAGTTGGCAGTAGTGGAGAAGGGAACAGATAAGAAGGATTTATCCATGGAGCGGAGTGCACGGGAAGGGGTGTAGGGAAGGACGAGTGTGGAGAGATACTGGGGAGCAGCAGAGTGAGTACATTTATAGGTTAGTAGAAGAAGTTTGAAACGGATAGGGAGCCAGTCAAGCGACTTGAGGAGAGGGGTAGTATGAGTAAAGCGACCCTGGCGGAAGACGAGATGGGCAGCAGAGTTTTGAACCGACTGGAGAGGGGAGAGGTGACTAAGTGGGAGGCCAGCAAGAAGCAGATTGCAGTAGTCTAAACGAGAGGTGACAAGGGTGTGGATGAGGGTTTTGGTAGAGTGCTCGGAAAGAAAGGGGCTCATATCTAGTGCTGAAAAAAAAAGCCCCAATATGTGTTGGCACTTCTATTTTTTCTCCGGGATGTGCACAAGAGCTGCTCTTACCACATAACCTTTGTGTGACAGTGTCTCTCCACTTCCTGTTTAATAGGAAGTGATTTAACTGCACATCACATTTTAAATATCATTAGCTTCGAGCACCGCCGAGTTAGTTTTTTTGCATTGTGGACCCATCTGCGCAAAGCTTCAGCCTCCCTGTTAGCTGTGCCAGGATCCCTGAAGCCTCCTGCTGTGTGATTAAAGATGTTACCCATTAGCCTTTAGATGTTCCTGAACCACAGGGCTTGTGGCCAGGGTGCTTTGGTAAATCACAAACCCTTCACAGGAATGCAGGGGACCTTCCATCCCCATGCATTCACATAGGTCAGTAAGGGGCCCTTTTACTAAGCTGCGTAAGTATCTATGCATGCCCAACGCGTGCCAAAATGGAGTTACCGCACGGCTACAGCGTCGCTGTTGCGGTAATTTCATTTTTGGCGGGTGTCCGATACGCGTGGCCAAAAATAAAATCATTTTTATTTTCTGCCGCGCATATCAGACGCGCACCAAGTGGCACATGCCATGTGTAGGTCATTACCACCTGGTTACCACGTGAGACGTTACTGATAAGTCAATGGCAGGCGGTAAGGTCTCAGATCCAAAATGGACGTGCTGCAATTTTGATTTTGCCGCACGTCCGTTTTTGGCAAAAAAATTTTAAAAGAGGGCTTTTTTACAGACGCGCTGAAAAATGGATTGGCGCACGCCCAAAACCCGCACCTACACTACCACAAGCCATTTTCAGCGCACTTTAGTAAAAGGACCCCTAACTTTGTAGGTTCTGTTTTCTGCACTTCAATATCAGTTTTATGCCTTTTGAGTACTGGTCTGGGCTACACAGTAAGGCTAATATCTCTAGTCCTACATTGATCAGGCTTGGCTTGAAGGTTCTTCCTTGCAGCTGAAGGATCAGAGGTGGGAGATGAAAAAACCCCTAAGACATGGTTTCAAAGGGGTTTCAGTTTTATAGACAAGGGGAGGATTTTGCTGCCACCAGAGCCTCTCTGATTATACTGGACAGTCCATTTTGTTCTGTTCCCAAACAAGGAGGAGTGGCCTAGTGGTTAGGGTGGTGGACTTTGGTCCTGAGGAGCTGAGTTCGATTCCCGGCACAGGCAGCTCCTTGTGACTCTGGGCAAGTCACTTAACCCTCCAACCATTGCCCCATGTAAGCTGCATTGAGCCTGCCATGAGTGGGAAAGCATGGGGTACAAATGTAACAAAAATAAAATAGATACTATTGGAGATTCTACATGGAATGTTGCTACTATTGGAGATTCTAGATGGAATGTTGCTATTCCACTAGCAACATTCCATGTAGAAGCCTGCGCGGCCACATTGGTGATCTGCAAGGGCTGACTTCTACATGGAATGTTGCTACTATTGGAGATTCTACATGGAATGTTGCTACTATTGGAGATTCTAGGTGGAATGTTAATGTTACTATTCCACTAGCAACATTCCATGTAGAAGGCTGCGCAGGTTTCTGCTTCTGTGAGTCTGACGTCCTGCACGTATGTGCTGGATGTCAGACTCACAGAAACAGAAGCCTGCGCGGCTGCAAGGGCAGGCTTCTACA
Organism: Microcaecilia unicolor; assembly: GCF_901765095.1. NCBI lineage: Eukaryota > Metazoa > Chordata > Amphibia > Gymnophiona > Siphonopidae > Microcaecilia > Microcaecilia unicolor. Next base: position 47,862,653 of record NC_044031.1, on the reverse strand, counting down.
TGGAATGTGCTACTGGAGGAGTGGCCTAGTGGTTAGGGTGGTGGACTTTGGTCCTGAGGAACTGAGTTCGATTCCCGGCACAGGCAGCTCCTTGTGACTCTGGGCAAGTCACTTAACCCTATATTGCCTGCTGCATTGAGCCTGCCATGAGTGGGAAAGTGCGGGGTACAAATGCAAAAAAAAAACCTGGTCCTGGAGCCCCCCCCCCCCAGCCAGTCAGGCTTTCAGGATATCTACAATGAATAGTCATGAGAGAGATTTGCATGCAATTGAGGCAGTGCATGCAAATCTCTCTCATGAATATTAATTGTGTATAACCTGACTGGCTGGGGGGGGGGAGGGGGCCTCCAGAAACAGGTTAAGGAACCACTGTTCTACAAGCTTCCTGCATTTTCCAGCTCTTTCTGGAATGTGTCAGAACTTAGTCAGAAAGTTCACATTAAGGGCACGAGTCTGCCTGCCTACAAATGAAGTTAGCCAGGGAGTTTTATTCTATTGGTGGATTAAAAAGCACTGTATAAACCTTTTGGAATCATTTTGGGAGAAAGAAATTAGGTTTTTGCTCATCTGAATTTAATTGGCCTACACTCTGGCCTAAAACTCTTAGATCCACCAAATTGGCGACAATATCTCAAACACCTGATTTTACCTTCCATAAAGCTTATTGAACCCCGTCCTGAATAGCTAAAATTAGAAGTTTATCTAAATTGGATATTTGCTGGTCTTGCTTATGGGAATCTGGCTCTTTAGCCCATATGATTTATCCAATTTTATTGCTTTTCTCTTAATTTTGTCAAATTAGGACATTTTTCGATTTCCAGCTTTACTTTTTCTATATGCGGCTGACTATTTATTGCATGAAAACCCTGCTCTGTGGCTGCTGGTTATTTCTTCCTCCAGGGCTTCAGTCTGGTGCAGCTTCCTCTTCTCCCTGAGCCCTGATGAGCTGCTGCAAAGCCCCTCAGTATAAGGTAAGAGACAAGAGACCAGATCTGCCCACATTCAATGACAAATTTCAGTTTTTGCAGGTCATCACCCACACTCCTGCTGGGGAGCCAAGAATGCCTTCTCAACAGCCTCCTTCTGCCATGGGACCAGTCTCACCACAAGAACTGCAAAATCCTACAGCTCCTATGGCAAGACTGGTCCCATGGCATCAAGGTGTCTCCTGCTGCCAAAGGGGGAGGCGGCTTGTTGGTGCCATGGTTGCAGAATTGAAATGTGCCAGTGAATGGATTATGGAGCCAGGAGGCAGAGTGAACAGAGCTGGGGGTGGAGCAGTCTATTCATGTCCTAAAATCTCACTTTCAAAAAAAATCAGGCCCCCTTGACAGCTCTGGGAGCCCTGACTCCATGCCACTGATGGTGCTGGTAAATCCAGCTTATCCAGGAAAGAGAAATGAGGTGAAGCTTAAGGAGCTGGATTGGACTCCAAGGTCCAGAGTGACCTCTGGGAACTTGATCTTCTCCCTGGCATTTCAGAGCTGGGTGGTGTAGAGCCCAGATGAGATGATCTGTAACCCTTAGGCCTGTGCATGTATATGTCAGGGGTTTGAGGTGCAGAGAAGAGTCTGAGGCAATTTACTGAAACTTTCTAGACAGAATGAAGGCAGTTATTAGGACAGTTTTTAACGGAATGTGTCCAGAACAGAAACAGATTGAATGCGTGTGGCGATATGCGTGTTGTGCTGTTGAAAAACAAACCAGTTTCAAGCACTGGTCGAGGGTAAACAGCAGCAGTGCCCTCACTAATGGTGACAAAATTTAGGTTTTATTTGTTCACTTGTTTGTTTTTTTACTTCATTGGCACACTTCTTCTCCAGGTTGCACAATCATGTCTTCATGACAACAAAGGCTATGCCCTAATGACTGAGATCACTGAACTTTTATTGCAATGCTTATGGATTACATGTTTCTACGATTTCGGTTTCTGCCAGTAGAGAGGTGTGGTAGCCGTGTTAGTCCACTCTTAAGGTTATCAATAGAAATCAAACAAAATAAAACATGGAAAAGAAAATAAGATGATACCTTTTTTATTGGACATAACTTAATACATTTCTTGATTAGCCTTCGAAGGTTGCCCTTCTTCGTCAGATCGGAAATAAGCAAATGTGGTAGCAGATAGTATATATAAGAGAAACATCAAAGCATTACTTTGAGGGTCTGACAGAGTGGGAGGGTGGGGGTATGCATGGGGACATCAAAGCATTTTGTTGATATTCTAACAGGATGGGTGTTGGTAGGTGAGAGGAGGGTAATAAACAGAGAAATACAGCTTCATGGTTTATAATGGGTTAGAAAACCCAGATCCTTATTAAGTCCTGTTTCTGCCCAGTACTTGTGGCTAGATGGACCACTGGCTAGAAGTACTGGGCTAGACGGACCACTGGTCTGACTCAGTATGGCTACTCATATGAGAGGAGTTCCATCCCCATTATCACATTGGTTGCTCTTCTTTGAACCTTTTCTAATTCTGCTATATCTAAATTGGATGCCCCAAAATAAGGAACTACAAGTTCCAGAATGCAATGGTACAAAACCAAAAAGCATCACCCTGTCCGGGGGGGGGGGGGGGGGGAAACAAAAAGGATCTAGTCAAGAATTCAAGTTTAGCAACCAAACTGTAGTGTCACAGACATCTCATGGGAACAGAGATTATCAAGGGATTTTGATAAAGAATCGGCCATAATCCTGTGAGAAATCTCCTTTCATTCTGGTGGCCAAGACCCCCTGCCTGTAATCATTTATTTGTGAAGCTGCGATGGAGCATCAGTGGAATGCTGACCTCGGGTTCTTAAACACACAAGAACGTTTCCATCTGTAGATCTACAAAGACATCTTTTATTAAGAGGTTGAAAAGAAGTACCATCTTTACCAAAGCATTAGGCTAGAAATGAAACTTATCATGGCTGCCACTGTTCCTTCCACTGCTTGAGGCAGGGGCCACACTTCTTTCAAAATCTATTTATGTGACAAAGGGGCCAGAGATCCTGGGGATGAATTCAACAAGTCTTCTTAATTGGCTGTAGAATTAACAAGGGAGCCAGACATTCCAACTGAACCATGAGCACCTGAGCGACTGTCAACTTTCCCCCCGGATTCTAGTTTAAAAAGCTCCTCTTTCTACTACTACTATTAAACATTTCTATAGCGCTACTAGACTTACGCAGCGCTGTACAAATGAACATGAAAAGACAGTCCCTGCTCAACAGAGCTTACAATCTAAATTGGACAGACGAACAGACAGCTAGGGGTGGGGAAATTGCAGTGGTTGGGGTGATAAGTGAGGGTGTTGAGTAAGAGAGCTCCCCTCTCCCTCCCTCCCTCACACACACATTAGTCTTTTGAGCTATTTCTGAGCCCCAATTTCTCACAAATCCCCTCATACTTCCTCACCAGTCTCCCCTAAAAATTGCCCGAGGTCCCCTTCGTGCCTCTTCTTACTCTCTCGCCCACAGGTCCTCAGGACCCCCGTTAGCCTCCTCCAAATTCTGGGAGTTCTCCTGGTCCGCACGCTCCAAAACCCACCAGGAACCCCCATATCCTACCGCCAGCTTATCAAGGTTCCTTCTCCCCTGACACTCCCTCCCCTTCCCCGGTGAAACATACATGATCGGAGCCGCTGTTGGCGCTCTGGTAACACACGGAACTGAAAGTGTAGCTGGACATGGAAGCCGCCATGACGGAGAGCTCCGCACCCTTTCTTTTTAAAATGGCATTAATATTTAAAAAGGAGGTAGAACCAGGGGCATAGCCAGACTTCCGTGGGAGGGGGGTCCAAAGCCCGAGGGGAGGGGGCACATTTTAGCCCTCCCCCTGGCGCCGCCCCCCTGGCGCCATTGCCGCCCCCCCACGTCTTTTCCGACCCCCCCTCCCGCCGCGAACCTCCCCCGCCGCCTACCTTCACTTTTGCTGGCGGGGGACCCCACTCCCCGCCAGCCGACGTCCTCTCCGTCCTGCTCCTGCTCTTGTTGCATGCATTGCTGACGTCCTGCACGTTGTACGTGCAGGACGTCAGACTCAGAGAACAGAGTTCTGACGTCGCACGTACAACGTGCAGGATGTCAGCAATGCATGCAACAGCAGGAGCAGGACGGAGAGGACGTCGGCTGGCGGGGAGTGGGGTCCCCCGCCAGCAAAAGTGAAGGTAGGCGGCGGCGGGTTCGCCAGGAGGGGGGTTCAGGCTGGAATCTACGCAGGCCCCACGTAGCTACGCCACTGGGTAGAACAGCTTTTAAACTAGAAACTGGAGGAAAGCTGCCAGTTACTCAGGAGCACATGGGGTCATAGTAATGTATTTTTGAAGGATATTATCAAATGGAGAAGTTAGGGAATTCCCAATAGAGAGCTTGCAACAAAGGCAAAAGTAAGTCAGGAGCCTTTAAAGGGAGAGCAAAGTAATTAAAAAAAAAAAAAGTAAATTATCTTTGTCAACTGCTAAGCAGGTTGTAGATACAAACAAAAAATACACTTTGAAATGTCTGCATACACATGACAGAAGCCGAAAAAATAAGTGGAAGAGAGAGTATATAGTACTAAGGGCCAGATGCACTAAACCTAATGAGCCCACAACTTCCAGCCAGTTTAAAACTGGCAAGTAGTTTACAGGGGGGGGGGGGGCATGCACTAAGGGCATTTTCCCTGCCACGGTAGCAGGCAAGGAAAACGGAATGCAAATTATTCAAAAGCTATTATAATGAGATGCACTACCGTTTTTCCGATTCCCTTACCGTAGGAACCCTAATGGGAGGTCTGCACCTCTCGTTAGGGCTCCTGTGAGGGAATCGGAAAAGGGGCCCCCCCCAAAAAAAAGGTAAAAAAGAAAAAAAAAGCAGGGCGCGCATGTGAGGGGCGTCCTTTATGGAAGTACTCTCCCTGCGCTTGTGAGAGATGTCTTTTTTTTTCGCCATTTTTTGCTCTGCCGTTTTTTTCCCCCTTCTATTCTGTCTTCGCCGCGCCACTTACCCCTCCACAGCAAAATTTTTCTATTTTCCTGGTTGCCGGAGAATCAGGACATCCCTTTCGATTATGCACCTCTTCCTGGTCTCTTCAGCCAATCAGAGCGCGTTTCGCTGACAACAGCCAGCTAAACCCGCTTTGATTGGCTGAAGAGACCAGGAAGAGGTGCATAATCGAAAGAGACGTCCTGATTCTCCGACTGGCAACCGAGGAAAATAGTGAATGCAACTGAGCTACAAGGGGTAGCTCATTTGCATTCCCTATCATTGATGCATTCCCGTTCCCTACCGATTCGCTATGGAATTGGTAAGGAACGGGAATTACCGACGACTTTAGTGCATCTGGCTCTAAATGAAGAGAGAGATATAATATGCATCTCATAGACCAGGTGGAAGGAGGACAACAAAAGGGACACTTTTACCAGGGTACAAATTACACTGCAATAAGGTAGATCAAACTGGAGGAGGAAGGTAGCCCTGTAAGTTAAAGAGAGAAAAAAAGAAAACAGATAGCAACATGGAATCCTTATGGACTGCACGCGCTGATGATTACCACCTGGTTAACGCCTGAGACCTTACCGCTAAGATAATGCGTGGCGGTAAGGTCTCAGGCCCAAAAAGGATGCGGGTCAATTTTTATTTTGCCAAACGTCCATTTTCGGCCCCCCAAAAAAGGGCCTTTTTTGCAGGCATGCTGAAAAATGGACCTGTGCGCGTCCAATACATGCGCCTACAACAGCGCAGGTCATTTTTCAGCGCACCTTAGTAAAAGGACCCCTAAGGAAGCTAGCAAATTTGACAAAAACTATAATGGATTCTTTCAATTACCCCAATATTGTCTGGATAAATGTCACATCAGGAAATGCTAGGGAGGTAAAGTTCCTAGATGAAATAATTGACTGTTTCAAGGAGCTGCTGATTCAGGATACAAGAAGGGGTGCTATTTTAGATCTAATGCGAGACAACAGTTTTGGGGCTGATTAGCAACAGTGATAATGATCAAACTTGAGATAATTACTGGAGTGAAGACACTAAGGAAATCTATTATGCCAGCATTTAACTTTCAAAAGGGCGATTTTAAAATGAGGAAAAAGGTTTAGAAAAAAAAAAAAAGCTAAAAGGAAGAGCTGCAAAGATTGGGTGGGAGGAGGGGATAGTGCTGGACAGACATGTAGGGTCTGTGCCCTGAAAAAGACAGGTACAAATCAAGGTAAGGTATACACAAAAAAGTGGCACAGTGGGAGGCGGGGCTAGTGGTTGGGAGGTGGGGATAGTGCTGGGCAGACTTATAAGGTCTGTGCCAGAGCCAGTGGTGGAAGGCGGGGCTGGTGGTTGGGAGGCGGGGATAGTGCTGGGCAGACTTATACGGTCTGTGCCCTGAAAAAGACAGGTACAAATCAAGGTAAAGTATACACAAAAAGTGGCACATATGAGTTATCTTGTTGGGCAGACTGGATGGAACGTGCAGGTCTTTTTCTGCCGTCATCTACTATGTTACTATGTTACAAACCTTAGAATTTAACCTGGGCTGTATAGGAAACCAGTGGGCCTTAACCAATAAAGGAGCTGCTCTGTCAAACTTGCCAGCTGAGTATATCAACCTAACTGTAGTGTTCCGCAGCATCTGTAGTTTAAGAATAGACTTGTGCAACCTGCATACAGCAAGTTGCACAGGATTGTATAATAATTAAGTAAATGTAACTGGTTACTGTACTTAAGTAAAAGATGTGTCACTTTTACTTGTAAAGAAGTAAAGGAAATATTTGTTACTTTTACCACAATAATAATTTCACCAACTTTTATTTTACTCAGTTACATCTGATGCTTGCAGTGAAAAGTAAAAAAGTGTCCCTTTTACTAAGCCGCGTAAGCGCCTACGCACGCCCAACGCGCTCCAATTCAGAGTTACCACCCAGCAACCGTGTGGCTCTTGAGGTAATTCCATTTTTGGCGCGCATCCACTATGCATACCTGAAAAATATTTTTTACTTTCTGGTGCGCATCAGCTATACGCGTCGTGGCATTTGACGCACGTAGGTCATTACTGCCCGGTTACAGCGTGAGACCTTACCGCTAAGTCAACGGCTGGCGGTAAGGTCTCAGACACAAAATGGACGCGTTGCCAATTCTGATTTTGCCGCACGTCCATTTTCGCCAAAAATTTTAAAAAAGGCCTTTTTTACAAGCGCGCTGAGAAATGGATCTGCGTGTGCCCAAAACCCACGCCTACACTACCACGAACCATTTTTCAGCACACCTTAGTAAAAGGACCCCTCAAGGAGAGATATAAATGACAATTCTTCAGTAAATCAAATGAAACGGCAAAATCTGAAACAGGATTTTGCTATTGCAAACCTCATCACGCAAACAGTGGATCATCTCATCTTAAATTTTGTTCAATGAATATAGCCTATAAGAACTGTGGAGTTGCCTCTGTTTGTTGAACTGGTTACTGGTCTCCAGCCAAACAGGTCCCAGAAAGCACATAGGCAAGCGGTCAGCAAGATCCAGAACAGCAAGAAAAGCAGACCCAAGTAGTGAAATAAAACAAAATTTATTCAGGCTACAGCTGCTTGGGAAAGACAGCTCACTGCTTGGCAGCTTTATTTTTTGTGCTACACTACACTAACCAGACAGGGAAAACATTGGACTGCTCCTGCTGGTTTCATGTTAAGCCCCTGACGCAGCCCTTGAGGGCAAAACATGGCCATGTTGGGCAGTTAGATGAAAATTGTATGCTGATTTCATGTATCAGCATTGAATAAATTTTGTTTTATTTCACCACTTGGGTCTGATTTTCTTTTCTGCTCTCCAGACAAAAAGAACAGTGATGCCAAGCAAGGGCGTAGCTACATGGGGCCATGGCCCCCCTGCCGCCAACCCTCCCCCGCCATCGGGTACCTTTGCTGGCGGGGGTCCCCAACCCCCACCAGCCGAAGTCCTCTTCTCCGGCGTAAATTCACTTAATGGTCACGTGGGTTTTCTGAGAACCTTCACAAAAACGTTTATGAAAATATAGATTATTATTATTATTAGCATTTGTATAGCGCTACCAGACGCACGCAGCGCTGAACAACTGACACTATTATTGTTGTGCCTGGGAAATTGTTCTAGTTAAATGTGAGCATATCCTAAGATTTCTTGTAAAAGGAAAAAGGGTTGGAGTTGATTTAAATCCCATTAATATCATTTTGAAAAAAAAACAACAACAATGAATATGCATGAGATCTATTTGCATTCAATGGAGGCAGTGAATGCAAATAGATCTCATGCATATTCATTGGGGAAATCCTGAAAACCCAACTGGATGGCGGCCCTCAAGGACCAAGGTTGGACACCCTGATCTACAATGTCAAATGCTGTCGCTAAGTGAAATTGGATCAACAGGACCTGATGGCCTCTGCTCTAACTTCAAAAATTAAGGTACCACAAACTGTTTCTGTACTAAAATCCTTCCCAAAACCCATAGAAACAGAGAAAAATGTGGGCAGATAAAGACCTATCCAGTCTGCCCATCCATCCCATCTACTCTCCCTATCATTCCCTTAGAGAGTCTATGTACTTGTCCCAAGCTCTCTTGAATTCAGATACTGTTTTCATCTCTACCACTTCCACTGGGAGGCCATTCCAGGAATTCAGTACCTGACTGTGATAGATGTAAAATATCATTAAGTATCACGATATGTTGCAAAGTAACCATCAACTTGGCAAATAAGGGGATTGATGCTACAGGTCTATAATTAGATATCGTTGATAACTTATCGGACAAATTCTTAGGGATAGGTGTGAGAATTATATGCCCCAAATAGCTAGGGCAGCGGTTCCCAAACCTGATCCTGGAGGCACCCCCAGCCAGTCAGGGTTTTGGGATATCCAGAATGAATATTCATGAGACATATTTGCATGCTGGGATGCCTCCAGGACCAGGTTTGGGAACCACTGAGCTGGGGAATTTCCCAGTGTGAGACTGGAGTTTAACCACATTGTTGACCAATTCACAAAAACTGAGAAAGGTGATTAAGAAGATAAGTGGGACAACAACTTAGGCATTCACACCTTCCCCATTAAGAACACAAATCACAAAGCATTAATGAATCACAATAACTCAGACTTGACAACTATTAGGTGGAAAATCATGGCCGCAGCCTTACTATTATAAATAAAACTTTTAAGAATAAGTGAGCATAAATAACTGAATAGGACCAGAGGGTGACATACTAGTCCATACATTCAATGTATAACTCATCTCTTCACAGCCTGCGGTAACGCAAGACTGCAAATAATTGAAATTATTTTTCTAACCCCCTTTATTTTAACCTAAAAGCAGGGTCTTATCGCAGGTGCCTTACTTTCTACACTTCTAACAATCACAACTCACCTCTTCTAACTTCTATCACAAACTCTTAAGCTGCGACAAAACCTACAATAATACAAGACCCTAAAACTCTCTAACCATCCAAAACCTACGCGGTGGGTGGGTAATTTTAATAATTAATTTAAATAGAAAATTTCACAAAACTCTCCTGTCTTCAACTGACTACTCCCTTCAGCTCCTTCCCCACTCAAACTTCTGTACTCCTACTTCATCCAATCACCTTCCTCCAAACTTAAAATGGGATGTTGTATATCTATTAAGAAATCTGCCAGTTTTGTCAAGTCCAATCATTTAAAAAAAATTCCAATTTATATGGCTGGGAATTCCTGGGCCAATAAGATTCACCTCACTTACATGATCAGTTAGGATATTTTTTTTTTTTGTTACATTTGTACCCCGTGCTTTCCCACTCATGGCAGGCTCAATGCGGCTTACATGGGGCAATGGAGGGTTAAGTGACTTGCCCAGAGTCACAAGGAGCTGCCTGTGCCTGAAGTGGGAATTGAACTCAGTTCCTCAGTTTCCCCAGGACCAAAGTCCACCACTCTAACCACTAGGCCACTCCTCCACTGTTGCTACTATTTGAGATTCTACATGGAATGTTGCTATTCCACTAGCAACATTCCATGTAGAAGTCGGCCCTTGCAGATCACCAATGTGGCCACGCAGGCTTCTGTTTCTGCGAGTCTGACATCAGACTCACAGAAGCAGAAGCCTGCGCAGCCTTCTACATGGACCTACATGGAATAGCAACAATAACATTCCATGTAGAATCTCCAATAGTAGCAACATTCCATGTAGAAGTCAGCCCTTGCAGATCACCAATGTGGCCGCGCAGGCTTCTGTTTCTGTGAGTCGTGCAGGACGTCAGACTCACAGAAGCAGAAGCCTGCGCAGCCTTCTACATGGAATGTTGCTAGTGGAATAGCAACATTCCATGTAGAATCTCTAATAGTAGCAACATTCCATGTAGAATCTCAAATAGTAGCAACAGAATCTCCAATAGTAGCAACATTCCATGTAGAATCTCCAATAGTATCTATTTTATTACATTTGTACCCCACGCTTTCCCACTCATGGCAGGCTCAATGTGGCTTACATGGGGCGATGGAGGGTTAAGTGACTTGCCCAGAATCACAAGGAGCTGCATGTGCCTGAAGTGGGAATTGAACTCAGTTCCTCAGTTTCCCCCAGGACCAAAGTCCACCACCCTAACCACTCCTCCACTCCAATGGTGGTAATACTGCTTTTTTTTTCTCTAAAGTTTGCTAACTTTTAGACTGATAGAATACAGCTGACTCCCAATTGGATCAAATCCACGGTATTAGTTAAATGACTGCTCCAGAGCAAAAGAAAATTCAATAGCTTCAGATTTATCAGTGAAAAAAAGACGACCAAAAGTTCAGCTTGTCATTATCCTGGCAGCGCCAGGAAACAGCAGCTAAAAGGAAGGAACAGGCAAACTTTGGTAACTCTGCCCCTGAGCAGGCCTGGACCTAGCATCACTGTCCCCTGGACTGAACTGTTTTACATGATCCAGAAAGAAAGGAATCCCCTTAGCTAAACTGGCAAATGTCCAGAGATATATTTAGCTGGGGAGACTTCAAAGCCTGTTCTAATTAAACACAGCTTCCCAGTGCAGCCATGCTCCCTCCCAATTATCCTTTTCTTACAGGAGAAGATCAAATTACAAAATAAACCGGATCCCCTGTTTGGGGGAGAAGGAGGGGCTGTCCCTTTAAATCTTCACTAGGTCTCAGAACAAAGTGGATCAGCAGGCAGCCCTGTGCCCGGCCACTCAATTACACAACATTACAAACAGTATTCTGGGGGCACACAGCTCCTCCGAAACAAAAGGAAGGGAAGAATACCAGCTTGCTCTGCAAATATAATTTGGCGCTCTATGCTCCTCAGGCATGTGTTATAATTGCAGAGTACAGGCAAAGTGCCACCGTGGTCTTAAAGGCATAGTGAGCAGCTTGGAAGCACAACAAGAGTGCGCTCCCTCACCCCTGGAAGTGGGATATAGAGATCTCATCATCTGAAGGCCGCTTGCATGTAGAACAGTGTTAAGCACCGAGCTACTGCCTTATTACTGGAGTTTAATAGGGCAGCAGCTTTGAGCCAGCAAGTAAAAAGGAGGAAGACAGGCATTTTGGCTACCTACCCTTTCCATGACAAGTTTTGATTTATTAAACATGTATACTCTGGAGGAAAGGAGAAACAGGGGTGATATGATACAGACGTTCAAATATTTGAAAGGTATTAATCCGCAAACGAACCTTTTCCGGAGATGGGAAGGTGGTAGAACGAGAGGACATGAAATGAGATTGAAGGGGGGCAGACTCAAGAAAAATGTCAGGAAGTATTTTTTCACGGAGAGAGTAGTGGATGCTTGGAATGCCCTCCCGCGGGAGGTGGTGGAAATGAAAACGGTAACGGAATTCAAACATGCGTGGGATAAGCATAAAGGAATCCTGTGCCGAAGGAATGGGTCCTCAGGAGCTTAGTCAAGATCGGGAGGCGGGGCTGGTGGTTGGGAGGCGGGGATAGTGCTGGACAGACTTGTAGTGCTGGACAGACTTGTACGGTCTGGTCTGTGCCAGAGCCGGGGTTGGGAGGCAGGGCTGGGGAGGTGAGGATAGTGCTGGGCAGACTTATACGGTCTGTGCCTGTGCCAGAGCCGGTGGTTGGGAGGCGGGGATAGTGCGGGGCAGACTTATACTGTCTGTGCCCTGAAGAGCATAGGTACAAATCAAAGTAGGGTATACACAAAAAGCAGCAAATATGAGTTATCTTGTTGGGCAGACTGGATGGACCGTGCAGGTCTTTTTCTGCCATCATCTACTATGTTACTATGTAATTTAGATGAACTAGGGAGCTGCTGGGTAAAGGTGCCAGCTCCATGGTGTATTGGGTGCTTAAGAACTGTGAATACTAAGCAAATCCCTTCACTCTGACAGGAGAGAGGGCAAGGCTGGGCTGCATTTAAGCCTAGGCAAAAGCCTAGGGTGCCAGATTTTGGAAATGTCAATACCCCGGCAAAAGAAGGGGGCCTGCTTGAGTTTACTACAAGGCCATGTGCTAAAAAGAGGGATACTAGTATGGTCTCCTTCTGCTCCTCCCTTGGCTCTCTAGTTTCAGGAACCTATGAATTCCTCCCCTCTCTAGAATGCATTGCTTCATCCATTACCTGCACAGGACCACTGTCCACAGGTGACATCACAAATAGTATGAACCAACCGGATGCCATTCCCTGCAAGGTAACCTATGTGACCCCGTCCCAAAAAATGGCTGCTTCCAGGATGTCAAGGAAGTTGCTTCAAGATTGTTTTTTAAAAGGGGCATTTCTGACCAATGTAGAGAGAACAGAGTTTCCAAGTTACCCAGTTCCAGGAGGGAGATTTTAGCCACTTCCTGATTTCTGCCAACCTCATCCTAGTGCATTATTGCTTTTGACTCGTAACCACTTGTAACCACTCGCCTCCACCTACCCTCCTCTCTTCCTTCCCATTCACATTAATTGATTTGATTTGCTTACTTTATTTATTTTTTGTCTATTAGATTGTAAGCTCTTTGAGCAGGGACTGTCTTTCTTCTATGTTTGTGCAGCGCTGCGTACGCCTTGTAGCGCTATAGAAATGCTAAATAGTAGTAGTAGTAGTAATTATGGGACCTGCAGCACTGATTTCAATGGTAGAATCAAGGGCTACAAATACCATACATCATTCCTTTCCCTTCTCTACAGCCTTCACCTACCATGCTGATCCTACTCCCAAGCTCCTGTGGAGACCATGGTTGATTTAGTCCGGGGGTTCTCAACCCAGTCCTCATAGCACACCAAACCAGTCAGGTTTTCGGGATACCCACAATGAATATGCATGCGATAAATCTGCATGCACTGTCTCCATTGTATACAAATCTATCTCATGCATATTCATTGTGGATATCTTGACAATCAGACCAGCTTGGTGTGTCCCAAGGACTGGGTTGAAAACCCCTGCTTTGGTCTACCCTCTTGAGGACCCCACCATTATTCTTTTCTGTCATCCTATGCTCCCCCACCTCCTTTATCAGCACCCCAGAAGAGATGTGTTGGGTGCCACACTGCTGAACACACCTAGCTGTAAGACCATTGTGAGACCAGGTGCAGTGAACTCACAGGTGGAGGAACAGTCTAGTAGTTGGAACAGTGAGCTGAGAAGCCAGAGTTCAAATCCTACTGATGGCCCTTGACCAAGTCACTGAGGGGCCTTTTTGCTAAGCCGCGGAGAGTGTGTCATTTGGGCACACACCAGGCCAGTTTTTGCCTCGTTCTGGAAAAAGGGCCTTTTTTTTAAGGGGCAGGAAAATGGACATGCAGCAAAATAAAAACCAGTGCACTGATTTATTCAAGAAAGCATACCATAAACAACCATCCTAAGCAAGGTTCTATAATGGTAGGGGCCCCCTCTCTCCGTCCGTCCGAGCTGCTTGCCTGCCTCCGTGTGACCATCGGACGTTGTTCGTGGTTCGCTCTGTGTGGAGGGTTTTGGGTTTGTTTGTTTTTTTGCTGCGCCTCAGTGCCTGTGCCGTTTCCGTTTCAGCCCTCGAGTGTCATTGCTCCGCCCTTGACGTCATCACGTTTTGATGCGAGGGCGGTGCAGACACTCAGGGGCACACCTGATATCTCGGGCGCCTCAACTTCCGTGGAGGCTTCATTAGAACGTTGGGGTTGCCTTTTATATAGCGAGATAGACTGAACATGAACAAGACAGAACCGACCTCTCATTACACGACTGACTAACCCACGGCTTTTAATGAACAAACACAATCAGGTCTACCCTAATGTCAATACCTATGCAATAACATAATGTTGATGTATTCTTCCACCATGTATGTACGCACCTGATGTCAACATCATTTGCAATTCTATGGACCGGAAATTGCCACTACGGCAAATGTGGGCCACATTGAGCCTGCAAATTGGTGGGAAAATGTGGGATACAAATGATGCAAATAAATAAATAAACATCCATTTTTGGCCTGAGACCTTACCACCACCCCATTGGCTTAGCGGTAAGGTCTCACTTGCTAACTGGGCGGCAGGCGTGAGGCGCGCAGCCACTGCTGTTTACCGCCGGGTAAGCACCACGCGGTAGAAAATAGAAAATATTTTCTATCGCGTGTTTTCAGTGCACGTCAAATTCAAAAATTACCGCCCGGGGCATGCAGGCCAGGCGGTAATGCTGATTTCGCATGCACTGGATGCACGTAGGCTCTTTCGCGCCTCTGTAAAAGGGCCACTTAACCCTCCAACTGCCTCAGGTACAAACATAGATAAGCCCTTTGGAGAAAATACCTGCTATTGCTTGAGCAGAGCTATGCATGAAGTGTGAATTAAATCCATTCTCACAGCAGCCCTGAACAGGCTCCTTCCTCCCTTTTCAAACAGGAAGCTTCACAGAGAAGAGTGTGGGCTGCTCAATATAATGTCTCTGCTGGCTTTACTCAGCACACCTTGCATTTCACTAATTCTTGGTTGAGGAATAGTGAGACCTCCATCTGCACTGCAGTACCATGTCCAATGCTGAAGGCTGCACATCCAGAGAAAAACTTCCAAAATGATATGAAGGGGACGAGCTAAGAGAGCAAGTAGCCTCCAACTTTAGGCACTACGCGACTAGATTCTACATATGGTGCTGGAAAAAAATCCAAAGTACAAAACTGGAAAATCCTCTACCACGACGAAACACAGCAGGAAAAAGTAGAGGCTGACCAAAGATTAATCACCATCGGAGATATGAATCCAACAGTCTTTATTGTAATAAATAAAGGACCCGACATGGGCCGTGTTTCGACGCACGCAAGCGTCTACATCAGGGGTCAAACAGTAAACTCCAGATGTAGGAGCAGGACCACAACCCTGTTCATGTCTAAAGCTATAGACTGTACCCAAATACTTGTGCAGTCAAAGCTCAGCCAGGTTAGGGTACCTATAAGTAGTGCTGGAACCCGGAAAGCTTTAGACACGAGAGTTTACTGTTTGACCCCTGATGTAGACTGTTGGATTCATATCTCTGGTGGTGATTCGTCTTTGGTCAGCCTCTACTTTTTCCTGCTGAAAAAAAATCAACACCGCAAAAAATAGCGTTTACCAGTATTCCAAAAACCATGCTTAAAGTTAGGCACAGTTTATAGAATAGCACCAGGAACAGTGACTACATTTAGGCAAGACCATTTACACCAGTGAAAACCTGGTGTAAGTCCCTGCGCGTAAATTAAGAGCGGATCCCCCTAATTCTATAACAATGCGCATAAACTGCAGGCACGCTCTCGACCCACCCATGCTCTTCTCATGGCCAAGCCCCCTTTCCGGGTTCCAGCACTACAATTTACACACACCTCTTTACAGAATACACCTAAAAATATGCATGCGTAAATTCTAATTAGTGCCAATTAGGGCCGATAATTGTTTGCTATTGCCCAATTATCAGCGCTGATTGGCTCGTGTCAATTAAGTTCAATGAAGTTGTGTGTGTGTGTGCAAATTGAGTGTGTGGCCAAATTTATGTGCGCAACTCAAAGCACCATAAGTAACAGAAATTAAGCCTGCATCGCAGGTGCAGACATTTACACAGATGTCCATGGCTAGTTAGGTCTATCTGCGTGCATTTCAGACAGCACGTTTAACTAAGGTACCTCGATTTACCCATGTGACTCCTGAGTTGCACTGGCTACTTATCCAGTGGAGAATAAAATTTGAAGTACTAACTTTGATTCATAAGGCATTAAATCATGAGGCACCACTGACCACTGAAAACCTGCTGAAGATTTACCGCCCTGCATGTGCTCTACATTCCACAGATAAACTTAACTTCTTTTCATCCTATAAGAATAAATAAATGCAGTTCTTCTATATGGACAGTGCCATGTTATGAATGCACTACCAACTCATTTCCATGGACCGGTCTTGATATCCAGAGGTAGTTGGTTCAAATTCCACCACTTCCCCCTTGTGATCTTGGGCAAGTCACTTAACCCTCCAATTGTCTCAGATACAGACTTAGATTGTGAGCCAGATATGGAAATACCCAGTGTACCTGAATGTAACTCACTTTGAGCAACTACTGAAAAGTTATGAGCAAAATCTAAATTAATTATGCAGTTGAAGGCACACCTATTTTATATAGGCTTCTGTTTGGACAACTATTGCACATTTCTGGCACTGTTTATAGCATCTCAGAGTTTGATATGCTGCCATACTCATAATAACACTTAAATACCAGTGGTGTAGCTAAAGGGGGCCACGGGGGCCTGCCCCCCCAAATCGGCTCTGGGGCCCACAGTTTGGCTGGCGGGGCTCCCCAACCCCCGCCAGCTGAGGCGTTTGTCCCGCGCTGGTCTCGCTGCATTACCTACCCTGCTCTTCTCAGTCACACCATGCACTCATTTTAGTGAAATTGAGCGTGCACAACATTTCGCTCAAGCTCAACTTCATTAAAACGGGTGTGCAGGGTGCAACTGAGAACAGGACAGGCAATGCGAGACCAGCGTGGGACAAATGCTTCAGCTGGCAAGGGTTGGGGACCTGTCAGCCAAGGTACCTTTGTGCAGTGGCGGTGGGGGGGTGCACTGGCAGCGGTGGGGAGGCGGGCCAAAATGTGCCTCCCCAACTTGGGCTCTGGCCCTGTCGAGGTCTGATTATGCGCCTGGTAAATATGAGGATAAAATGCACCTCATACATATCAAATTTGTCTTACATTATGTAATGTTTGTTTTATTTTATTGTGTATGGTTTTTTTTATTGTCAACCACCTAAAATTGAAAGGCAGTGTGAGTTACAAATTTTTTAAATAACTAAAAAGTATGCATGTAAATTAGCATGTTTTATACTCTATGCACATTCTTTTGACCTCTGCCTGAACTCTGCCTCTGTATGCTCCTGGGAGGATAAATTCAAGAGTGGCATCTTTACACACCCAAACAACTCATGTGTCATGCCTCTTGTGTACCATTTCACTGGATGTTCAAAAGTTGCCATTAAATACTGAGTGAATCTAGAGCCACAGTTGAAAGGAAATCGCATGCAAATAAGATAGAAGGAAGCTGTACAAGCCACATGGACAGAACAGTTTCACAGAAAAAGTGACAACTACAGGTCCCAGTTGTGCACCCAGTGACCTCACATGGAGTTTCCTTTTTCTTTTTTCCCCCCACAATGAATTAACACTACTGTTAAGTGCAGGACACACATGCACAATGCACATTTCACACACACATGGCATGTTTCACACACAGGTCACACACAGGTACAGATACTATTAAAAAATGCAAGCAGACTGCTCCACCCAGAAGTTGTCTTCATGCAAAGACAGCTGCAGACAAGGTAGGCTCTCCTTTCCCTGCACAAAAATGTCTGTGCATGGCAGGGAATGCTCACTTTAATACTAATGGGCTCATTGTAATACATTTGCATAGGCTTATTGGTAGCTGTTACCACTAATAATAAAAATTCAGATGCTGAATAAGCTGAATAAGGTGCATGCATGCTAGTCTGGCTACAACCAGTGTAAATCAAATATTGCAAGCATGGTAAGCTTTGAGCATCAGGACCTCTGTGGCCTGTTACTGGCCCACAGGGATGTTCTTGCTCTGTGGCCTCTGTACTGGTAAGATGAGTGCACATGCTCCCTTCAGGGGGGGGAGGGGGGTTAAAGATATTAGCCTTGTTTATTGACAATTAGTCAGGATAATACAGGATTATTGTCCCAAGTGTGTGCATTTTGCTACAGAATAGCACCAACCACGTATGCAGGTAAGTGAAAGTTTGTGATGCCTAAGTGATACTGTTCTGTAGCATATGCGGGTATTTAGCGCCTAAACTTTGGCACTTATTTATGGAATTTGATTGAACTTGTTTTCTCTCTTTCTCTTTTTAAAATCAGCTTCTCTCCTAAGTACATTGCCCAATAATTTACAGGCAGAAACCAGTCAAGGCTGACTTCCTTCATCAGGGCTGATGAGATAATGAAGTAGAAGGAATCATAAAGGAAGGCAAAGACAGTGTTTTTTGGTGGGGGCAGAGGTGGAGTGGTACTTAAGATGATGTTTTTGGCAGCTTGCTCTTTGCAGGCTTCAGACTAACCTGAAAAGACCTGAGCAGACAGAAAACAAGATCCACTCTTCACAAAGTCTACAGATATATATGTTACCATTCCTTGATTTGTTTGTTCAACCGTATGAGCCTTTTTTTTTAAACATTGCATCAGGAGGAAGGCTGTTATGTCAAAGCAGGAACCAAGACCTTCTTATGTAACATAGTAACATAGCAGAAAAAGACCTGCATGGTCCATCCAGTCTGCCCAACAAGATAAACTCGTATGTGTATACCTTACCTTGATTTGTACCTGCCTTTTTCAGGGCACAGACCCTACAAGTCTGCCCAGCAGTATTTCCCGCCTCCCAACCACCAGTCCCGCCTCCCATCACTGGCTCTGGCACATATAGCTTATAGGGATTCCTGCTGTCAGACCTCTCTACCCTTACAAAGGACTCTTACCACAAAACATGGAAAATGATGCGTAAGTGAAAAACGGAATGACTAGCAAGGCTTTAATCCGTTTTACATAAAGGCCAAATCCTTTCACCCTCTGAAATCTCATTCTCACAGCCTAGACTCCTCTACTATCATAAAGATTTCAACATACAGAGCAGAACCAGTGCAACCCTCGCTCACATGGAGTACATCCATCCTGCTTCCAGCCAAGTTTCAGCCACACATGGTGATTGCCACATCTTGGTCACATAGAAAGCTTCCTCTGGTTCCCAGATATGTCTCTTGCTTTCATTCACACCTCAGTCACACAGAGTGCCTTCTTTATTCTTCATGCAGGTATCATTAACGCAGAAGAGATGCTTCAGCATTCCTTCAGACCCTGATCACAGACAGTAGTTCCCAGTTGCTTATACAGGTCTCAGCCATCACAATACAGCCCCACTTTTCCATTAAAATTCTCCTCTTACTAAGCATGTATGAAGCCAATAGGCACCTCTGAAGTACATAAGTATTGCCATACTGGGACAGACCAAAGGTCCATCAAGCCCAGCATCCTGTTTCCAACAGCGGCCAATCCAGGTCACAAATACCCGGCAAGATCCCGAAACTTGTATCCACCCAGCCGGGGTCTTGGCATTTTTATTTTTGTTGTTTTTAACTACTCATCCTTTTCACCTTGGCTTCCTTTCAGACTAGTTAAACCGGCCCCTACCAGGAATACCTTTTAAAATACTTTGCAAGACTGGAATAGAAAGTAGGGGGCAGATTCTATGCTGACACACAATTATATCCCTGGGATGATAAAAACTTTGAAAAGGGTGGCTGTGTTAGTCTGGTGTTACAAAAATGACAAAAAAAGCAGGTGCCAATTTACTGACTAAGCAATTTACCACTTCATCAGATGCAGACTGTTTCTCAAAAGCTCATGCCTCAATAAATTGCCTCTGTCATTTTCTTATACTATGAGTACAACAGTGAACCTGCCTCCATTCTGGACATTAATTAGTTGCAGTCCCTGGACTAATTATGGGATGAATGAAATGTATGGAAACAGAAGTTTCAGGGAACTTAAGGATTACTATTGGAACCAGCTGACAGTGTATTATTCCTCCAGAACTGAAACAGACCAGGAAGCAAAAGCAGGTAATTAATGCAGAACTGAATAACAGAAAGGGGATACAGAGTAATCCAGGAGTAATATTTTCCTTAACATAAATTGTAGGATGTGATACCCGCCAGTCTTCTCAGAGGGGCTAGGTAGGTATAACTCAAGACTATCTCCACTTCAGGAAGCAGATGAAAGCCTGGCTCTTCTCCCATGCCTTTAATACATTGGGTGACTGACTATACACTCATTCCGTACCTGGACTAGCTTGCTACAAACACTGTAACTTAGACCAGTTCCGTATCTCTTACTTAACTATACAAAGAACTTGCCTTGAGTTTAGCCAACCATCTATTTATCCCAACTGACTCTCTGTACCATGCATCTTGTTCCCATCATATATCTGCTCTTGGTTCCTCAGCTATATGGTAAGCCATATTGTAGAAAATCTTTAGCATCATATCTTTGTTAGCTGAATGTTCTAATGCATGCTTATCAGGTGTTTCATTAGTATTATGCTAACGTTGTATTACATCTCTGGTATTTGAATTACAGTGCTGTTTAATGTGTATATTTTTTATACTGTTTCACAGTAGTTCTATTATTAGGTTTCAATTTACTGTTTTCAAGTTTATCTCATTTATTGTATTCAATGTGGAAACTAAAAAGAGTTAGACAAATTTTTCCAAGAACTGTCTTCCGCAATCTGGTACAATCATTGGTACTCAGTCATCTGGACTATTGCAACTCACTCTATGCTGGCTGTAAAGAGCAAATGCTTAAAAAACTCCAGACAGCCCAGAATACAGCAGCCAGACTAATATTCCGCACGCAAAACCCCTGCGGGAAAAACTACACTGGCTCCCACTAAAGGAACGCATCATGTTCAAACTTTGCACCCTAGTCCATAAAAAACCAGCCTACATGTCAGACCTGATAGATCTACCACCCAGGAAAGCAAAAAGATCCTCTCGCACATTCCTTAATCTTCATCCTCCCAAGTGCAAGGGTCTGAAATACAAATCAATGCATGCATCTACCTTTTCCTATAAGAGCACGCAACTCTGGAACGCGCTGCCACGTAACCTGAAAACGGTCTATAAATTGACCAATTTCCGCAAACTATTGAAAACCTATCTCTTCGACAAGATATATCACAAAGATCAACATGTGTAACTGTATAATCTTAAAACTTCCAGACTGTCTTATAATGTCTTTCTGCTTTAACGCCTTCATATACTTCACCACCATGTAACACAAAACCCTCTGTAAACCAAATGTATATTCACTGCTAATTCCAGTATCCATGATGAATTGTAAGCCACATTGAGCCTGCAAAGAGGTGGGATAATGTGGGATACAAATGCTTGGTTATGTTACTATTGTTATGCTGTTAACAAAATTGTAATGTTTTATGTTAAACTGTACCTACTGTACACCGCCTTGGATGAATCTCTTCATAAAGGCGGTTAATAAATCCCAATAAATAAATAAATTTTAAAAGAATTGCTGCAAGACTGGCACTTAAGGAAGCAACTGACTGCATGGAGAGAGCTCACACCTCAATAAATTGGTTTCTTAGTCTTAAGGTGTTGCCAACCTCTTTGTCATTTTTCCTGCTACAGACTAAGGGGGGGCTCACCACCCCCCCCCCCCCCCCCCCACCTCTGGAAGTTCTCATTGTCTTGCTTTTGGATCTGTTGGGAAACAGGTCTCTGAATTTAAGTACATCAAAAACATAGGCATTGAACTGCATTTCCTTATATGGGACTTCCATCTGCCCACACACACACACAAGAAATATTTAAAGACAAAGGAACATGAAACTTGCACATGTCCAGTGCATTCAGTGGCTTGAGGTTAATCCTACCTGCTTCTGAAGACCATAAATTTACTTGGGAGAAACAAGGGGCAAACAGGAATATGATGGAAGTTCAGTGAAATGGTATCTCAACATATTGCTGAATATTACTTGTTATTTATTACAAGTTAAAGGCTGATGCAGATAATTCTATACAATATTCTATACAATATGGTAAAAACACTTAAGCATGAAACCTGATTAAATCCAAAATATCAAAAATCTAAAGACATCTGCTTCTTCAAAGGGGATGCCACTGTGGCACTTTTGCCTCCCCTCCTGGCTCTCCAGTCTTTGGAAACTATTGCCACCCCTCTCTCTCAGATCTGCTATCTGGTTCTGCCTATGTGCACCATAGTATTAAAACCCTGGGATGGGCAGCCAGAAAATGTTTTGCTTTGTTTTTTTCCTTATCATGTTGAAACAAATGTCTGAACAGGGACAAATCAAACTTGGATATACATATATACTTGTTGGGCAGACTGGATGGAATGTTCAGGTCTTTATCTGCCGTCATTTACTATGTTACTCTTTGGGGTTCTACATGGAATGTTGCTACTAATTGGGATTCCGGAATCTTGTAACTCTTTAGGATTCCGGAATCTTCAGAACTTTTAGTACAAGAACAGTGCTGGGCAGACTTCTACAGTCTGTGCCCTGAGAAAGGCAAGGACAAATCAAACTCGGGTATACATATAAAGTATCACATACCATGTAATGAGTTTATCTTGTTGGGCAGACTGGATGGATGTTCAGGTCTTTTATCTGCTGTCATTTACTATGTTACTATGTAACAGTACACACTATTTGCATATAGTGCACATTTTTCTCAGAGTGCATGCTACATGCATGTAGTATGAACTCTCCATAGTATGCATATGTGCGAACCATCATGCATGCAGGCACTATCCCCCCAGATTTATATAACTTAAGTTGTTGTGCATGCAGCTTAGTTAGTTAACAAGCCAATCAGCACTGATAATTGCCAATTAACAAGCAATTAGTGACACAAATTGACATTAATTAGCATTTACATGAAAAACTGTCTACCCATATTCTGTAAATAAGGTGATGCGCGTAAATTCTATTTAAGTCTTAAGTCCCATAGTTGAAAACAGGGTGTGGCCATGGGTGTGAAATGGGCGTGTCATGGGAGTTTCTAAAATCTATAGGTATTGTTGTAGAATACACCCAGTCCCACCTAATTTAAGTGTTGGAATTTACACCAAGTTTTACTTGGGCTGGGATGAGCACTTGGTATATTCTATAATCCGCGAGGAAATTTAGGCTTATTCTATAAAGTACACCTAGATTTAGGTGTACTTTACACAATGCGTCTAGGCATATTTTTTTTTTCATGTGGATTCTTCTAGCCCTATACTTGCATATAGCATGCACTTTTTTTCTTAATGTTTATTATATAAAATAGAGTGCACTCTTAAGGCAAAAAAAAACAAACATTCATTTCAAATGACATCAAATCCAGCCCTGTCTAACATGGTGCTGCCCGTGCACAGAACCGGGAAAACACGTCTACCCAAGGATCTGGAACAGTTTGCTTCCAGTGCAGGTAAATTCCACTACCTGAAGCCACTTTCCAATCCTAGAGTCCAATGAGACTAACTATACTTTATTTATTAATTTATAAATCTATATCCCGCATTATCCAATAGTACAAAAGTCTAACATAAAAAAAATCAAATAATTCCCTGATTTATCCAGGGAAATTTTGCTAGAAAGTTTAGACGGCTTTCAAATAAGAAGAATCCGGAATATAAAACACGTTTTCTGAAGCAGGAAGGACTATGGTTGAAATGAAAGTTTTCAAATTTGCGCTCCCCTTCCTCCCACCCCCAACCCCCCCTAAAATCGCAACTAATATGACTGGGGAGGGGGGTATGCACACGCGCAATGTTAATGATCTTCCCAGGGAACAGAAGGCTAAATGCAGCTTTTTATATGCCCTGACCGCATAATTACAGAGACTGCCTGCAAAAAAATGTTAATGCCAGACCAAGGAAATGTGTTCCCCATTAATTCGTACATGAAATTTACTGGAAAGAATGACTAGAAAAGCCTTCGTTTCTATACAAATCCCTCTGCACAAGCACCTCATCCTCCTCTGCAAATCTCTTCATTTGTTTATTAAGACATGCTACAAGGGCTGCTCGGATCTGCTCCAAAACATTTCACATTTTCCAAAGAAAATGCGTCTGATCCATCATCGGCTTTAGATCTTTGAAGGGTGCGCATTTTCTGCACGGACAAACTGTCTTCTGGGTTTCCAAGTTTATTTAACATTTGATATTCTAACCGGTAAATATTGGCATCCTCAAACCCTCTCCTGGAACCTCAGAGAAACCTTCACAAAAGATCTCACAGTTTTGCTTTTAACTTTACACTTTAAGCTTTTTTCATTTTGGGGGGGGGGGGGGGGAACTCACTCTGGTTTTTAATTTTTTTTTTTAATGTTTTGGGCAGTGTTAGTCTCAAAACTGAAAAGTCTCACCTTGGCAAGTAGCAGCACGCAGAGGGTTAACGTAGTCCTTCGCACCTCCATGGCTTTGAAATGTCTTCTCGTCCCGTAAAGTTGCAAATGCCTGTAGATACGGAGGGTGCGCGTTCCCCTCGCAGGAATAAAGCAGATTCCTTACAGTCTTTTTGCAACTTTTATTTCGGACGGACAGACTCCTTGCAGCAGGAGGGAATCCGGCTCCCGATGTAGTCTACAAACCAACTTCTCCCGTCGACGCCAAGGCGATCCACCAAATCCTCGAACATGAAGAATAATTAAAAAAAAAAAAGTGTCTAAAGAGCGGTGAAGTCCTCGATCATCGGAAAAATGGAAATCGAATGTTGCAACAGCCTGCGGGAAAAGGATTCCAGAGGATCCAGACGGACACTGAGGTGGGGCTCGGACGGAGAGGTGTGCCTAGAAGAAAGAGAAATCCACCTATCTGCACGCAAGGGATGGGTCGGGAGACTGAATTACATCTTTCAAAACAAAGCCAGCTTTAAACTGTTTCTGATCATCATTTCGGATAAGATGAGAACAAAACCCGGTAGACTGCAAAGCAAGTATGTTGAAAGTTGCTGGTGCCCGGGAAATAGATGCACATCCCAGTCCCCGGAGGCTCTCTCTCTCACCTCCTGTGCAGGGCTGATCCAAGCGTAAGGGATGTGCCAGCTCTTCTTCTGTACTCCAGACATAAAAGAAAGGGGCGGTGCTAGAAAGACACTCATAGATCATATAGACATAGGCCAAGAAACCCTCTCCGAACGTTTGAACGGCTCAGGAAAAAAATTCACCGGCAGAGGGGCGCGCTGATTGGCGAGAAGTTAGACAGCTGGGAGGGAGCAGGGAGTGTGGGCGGGAAACTGCGTTCTGGTTGGCTAAGAGGAAGAGATGGGGGCGGATCCAGGGCGCTCATTGGATAATGGGGTATACTAGATACCCGACTCCGAGACGTTGCCCCGCCCATCCATCTGCTTTGATGACGGTCGGTGGCATTCAGCAACAGGAGATGGCCGAGGACGTGTAGATATATACGTTAAAAAAAAACCCACATGCAATAACATCCATAGGAGCCGGCTCTGTGGGTGCTTGAGCACCCCAATATTGAGAAAATTCCTTGTATGTGTCCCAGGGGGTTATTTCCACTGGGCTTAACATCCCAATAATTTTGAAAAGTTGGCATCTTACTTATGATTATGTTTATTAATGTACACTTGATATTTTCTATTTATTTTTTAATTTGTACATTATATATTTTGATTTATCCTTTTAATTGATACATTATATAATTTTTATGTGAAAGAGTATATCAAATTTTATTAAATTAAATAAATAAATAAATAAATAAATATATCCTTTAGACATTGTTAAAAAAAAATAAAATATATAATTTGCATAAGCAAAGAATTACAGATCTTTCTATTTCTCACTAACACCAAAAATATAAATATACTTTCCCCCATAGATTTGGGGATATAACAGGAGCATGAAGAAAACAGACCACAAGTTGTAGGGAATGGTGTGGAGAGAGAGATCTTTAAGTACCAAGAAAATGTAGCAGAAAGATACAGAATATTTCCCATGGTTTTGGGTGCCACAGGCTTGATTATAAATGATTTCCAAACACACCTGGAGAGTTGCTTATATATGTTACCTTTTACAGACTCCAGTGGGAAGCTCTCTTTGGCAGGATGCAAGTGCTGAGATCACATACAGATAGCCTGGCTTAGGAGTGAGGTTCATTATTACTGTTATGGCATGCTTAGCCAGTGGTGGGAGGCGAGGCAGGTGGTTGGGGGGCGGGGATAGTGCTGGGCAGACTTATAAGGTCTGTGCCCTGAAAAAGACAGGTACAAATCAAGATAAGGTATACACAAAAATTGGCACATGCGAGTTTATCTTGTTGGGCAGACTGGATGGACTGTGCAGGTCTTTTTCTGCCGTCATCTACTATGGTTATGTATGCACAAAACCAGCCCATTGGGAGACATTCCTGCTTATAATCGAACGAGAAAAACGCCCAAGTTCTGACCTAAATCGGGAGATGGACGTTTATCTCATAAAAACGAATAACGCGGTATAATTGAAAGCCGAACTTGGACTTTTCAACTGCACTCCATCGCGGAAGCATACAAAGTTGACGGGGGCGTGTCGGAGGCGTGGTGAAGGCGGGGCTGGGGCATGGTTATCACCCGAATAGAGATGGGCGCCTTTCGCCAATAATGGAAAAAAAGTATGCGTTTGTAGCTAGAATTTAGGGCACTTTTCCTGGACCCTGTTTTTTCACGAATAAGGCCCCAAAAAGTGCCCTAAATGACCAGATTACCCCCAGAGAGAATCGGGGATGACCTCCCCTGACTCCCCCAGTGGTCACTAACCCCCTCCCACCACAAAAAAATGATGTTTCACAACTTTTTATTTTCACCCTCAAATGTCATACCCACCTCCCTGGCAGCAGTATGCAGGTCCCTGGAGCAGTTGTTAGGGGGTGCAGTGGACTTCAGGCAGGTGGACCCAGGCCCATCCCCCCTACCTGTTACAATTGTGCTGCTTAATGCTTATTAGTCGCCCAACCCCCCCAAACCCACTGTACCCACATGTAGGTGCCCCCCTTCACCCCTTAGGGCTAGAGTAATGGTGTAGACTTGTGGGCAGTGGGTTTTGAGGGGGATTTGGGGGGCTCAACACCCAAGGGAAGGGTGCTATGCACCTGGGAGCTCTGTTACCTTTTTTTTTTGTTTTTGTAAAAGTGCCCCCTAGGGTGCCCGGTTGGTGTCCTGGCATGTGAGGGGGACCAGTGCACTACGACTCCTGGCCCCTCCCACGAACAAATGCCTTGGATTTATTCGTTTTTGAACTGGGCGCTTTCATTTTCCATTATCGCTGAAAAACAAAAACGCCCAGCTCACAAATTGTCGAATAAAACATGGACGTCTATTTTTTTGCGAAAATACGGTTCGGTCCGCCCCTTCACGGACCCGTTCTCGGAGATAAACGCCCATGGAGATAGACGTTTTCGTTCGATTATGCCCCTCCACGTCTCTCAGAATAAATTCAAGCAAAGGCAGAAGCTTAGCCACGTTGAGGCACTGGGGGGAGCGGACAGCGGACTACCGATGGCGCCAGCGTCTTTTTTTCACATGACAGATCACATGAAAAATAGGCGCCGGGAGTGTCAGAAGTCTGTTTGGGAGAGCTATCGCTACCCGTGAAACTTTAGCGGTCAGAACAACTTCACAGTTCAAATATCACATGCTGTGTGAAACGCTGTGCTAAATAGTCTTATTTCTTCTTGAAAACCACATTCATAATTATTTCACAGGGTAAATATATGCAAAAATAGAAAATGTTTCAGTACTTAGCTTATTCAAAGAGCGATGCACAAGCCCCAAAAACATTAATGAAAGTTTCATGACCGTCCACATTATCCAGAATAGAAAAAACAATAGAGGGAATAGGCTTAGGAGTAACCTAAGGAAGTATTATTTCACAGAAAGGGTGGTGGAGGCGTGGATTATTTATTTATTTATTTATTTATTGCATTTGTATCCCACATTTTCCCACCTCTTTGCAGGCTCAATGTGGCTTACAATACGTCATGAATGGTGGTCATATATTAGAAAATAGACATTAAGTATTACAGAAGGATCTTGGGTAACATGATAGTGAGAAAACATGATAGTAGTATTACAAACAACTATTATAAGACAGTTCTGAATATATGTGAAGGAGTTGTGTATATTCACATTGGTTGATCTTTGTGGTATGCTTTGTTAAAGAGATGGGTCTTCAGTAGTTTGCGGAAGTCCATTAGTTTGTGAATCGTTTTTACGTTGCGCGGCAACGCATTCCATAACTGTGTGCTCAAGTAGGTAAAGTTTGATGCGTGCATTAGCTTGTATTTTAGACCTTTGCAGTTAGGGAAGTTTAGATTCAGGAATGTGCGGGATGATCTTTTCACATTTCTGGGTGGTAGGTCTATCAGGTCTGACATGTATGTCTCCGTGTATGATTTTATGGACTAGGGAGCATATTTTGAACGTGATACGTTCTTTAAGTGGGAACCAGTGTAGTTTCTCTCATAGGGGTTGAGCACTTTCATATTTTGTCTTTCTGAATATGAGTCTGGCAGCAGTGTTCTGGGCTGTTTGAAGTTTCTTGATTATATGCTCTTTGCAACCGGCGTAGAGTGCGTTACAGTAGTCTAGATAACTGAGCACCATTGATTGTACCAGGTTACGGAAAACAGTCCTTGGGAAGAAAGGTCTTACTCTTTTTAACTTCCACATTGAGTGGAACATTTTCTTGGTTGTGTTTTTCGC
Source organism: Microcaecilia unicolor (assembly GCF_901765095.1). Classification (NCBI taxonomy): domain Eukaryota; kingdom Metazoa; phylum Chordata; class Amphibia; order Gymnophiona; family Siphonopidae; genus Microcaecilia; species Microcaecilia unicolor. Next base: position 47,833,979 of record NC_044031.1, on the reverse strand, counting down.
ATGGTTCTCGAGTGTTAGGTGTCGGTCGATGGTAACTCCAAGAATTTTTAGGGTATCCGAAATTGGGAGATTCAGATTTGGCTTGTTGATGGCGGTAAATTTGTTCTTATTATGTTGAGAGGTGAGTATTAGGTATTGAGTTTTTTCTGCATTAGGTTTCAGCCGAAATGCATCCGCCCATGAATGCATGATGTGAAGACTTTGGTTGATATCGCTGGAAATCTCCTTTAGGTCTTGTTTAAATGGGATGTAGATCGTTACGTCGTCTGTGTATATATATGGGTTGAGGTTTTGGTTTGATAATAGTTTGGCCAAGGGTATCATCATTAAGTTGAATAGAGTCGGTGAGAGGGGGGATCCCTATGGGACTCCGCATTCAGGTATCCATGCGGCTGAGGTGGTCGAGTTAGATGTCACTTGGAATGGCCTCCTGGTGAAGGTGGTGGAGTCAAGGACCATTCCAGAATTTAAAAAGGCATGGGATAAGCATGTGGGATCGCTTAGGAACAGGTAGAATTGGGGGTTACAGAGGATGGGCAGACTGGATGGGTCATTTGGCCTTTATCTGCCATCCTGTTTCTATGTTAAAACAAAACAAAACACTGGCAAAGCAAAGGAAGAGCAGGACCAGTGGCGTTCCTGGGGGGGGGGGGGTGCGGTGGGTGCGGTCCACCCCGGGTGTACGACACTGGGGGGGTGCCGCACGCGCCTGCCCTCCGTTCATTCCATGCTTCTTCTCTGCCCCGGAGCATGTTACTTCCTGTTCCGGGGCAGAGAAGAAGCATGGAACGGAGGACAGGCGCGCGCGGCACCCCCCCAGCGGCATGCACCCGGGGGGGTTCTTTCAAGCGGGGTGTTGCGCTGCATCCAGGGGGGCGCTGCACCCAGGGGGCGGGGTGCATCGGCGATCCGCCCCGGGTGTCAGCCCCCCTAGGAACGCCACTGAGCAGGACCCTCCCGCGTGTCTCTGCACTGCCTCAAAAGGACACTCTTTGGATTCTCCACAGCCTCATTGCACTATTGGCATTCACTTGTTTTTATACATACTCACTCGAAGCAGTATTGCACTTTTGTTTTTAATCTTCAGACCAGCAGTTTTGCTTTTTAGAGACGTTGATATCCACACTTTTTGTGGTCCCTGCTTTAATGCTGTAATCATCCCTGTTTTTATATATAATCACTCGAAGTAGTATAGCAGGAAGTTTACTGGCAACGTGGTGGTTTAATTCTCCTCCGATGCTGTATTAATATTTCATTGCGCTTCTGTCAGCCTTTAAGGGCACTGATAATTGTTTGTCACACATAACAATAAGTGCATCATTTTATAACATGGCACTTGTAACATTTTAGATATTTTATTATTACATTGCACTTAGTGTTTATATATGTGACATTGCTGTGCCATTACGTTGCTTTGATTGCAAGACGTTTAGTATATAGTATTTTTTATAAACACATTGCACTAGTCATGTCAATACACAATGTAGTGTCAATACCCCCTAGGATACCTAAACTAATGTCATATTATTAGTCTTGATCCGCTCTAATTTTATTTTTTGCTTTTTATTAATTCTTTTTGATTTATGATTATAGGGATTCCCGTTTGAGCTGGTTTTTTCTTGACTTTTATGCACCATATGTGAGTAATATTTTTATTGTTTACATTTATCTTCATTTTTTATCTTCATTTATTTTTATTTTCATTATTTATTTTGTCATAATTTTTCTTTTTCCTTATTTATTTTTAATTCATTTTTCTTTTTTTAGTTGCATACATACTACCCCATTTCTCATTTTTGGTAACATAGAGTATTATTTGATTGTGTCCATGTTCACTTTTGTATAGTTGCCCCTTTACGAAGGTTTCAAATTAGGTATGTGCCTTTTATTATCTCATTTATACATTTTTTAATACATATTTGTATTGAAGTTCGTAACCTATACCAGTGCCCTTGCTTTGCTGTTACGTGATGTCAGATTTTATTATGCTTTTATATATATGTTTATATGCACTGCATTACATACACTTCTTTTATATATATATTTTCTTACATATGCTCTTTTATGTACATGTATATATATATTATTTATATTGGACAGTGCGTAGCGATATGTTTATTCATGTAATTATTCTAGTATACTCTCTGTATACCTAGTAATATTCCATATTTTATTGTTTTTTGTCATTATATATTTGATATATTATGCTCGTATGTGTGTTATATTTTATTTATTATTATCTATGATAATTATTATATATTTGTTCATTGTAGCCCCTGACGCAGGTCTAGGTGGGCGAAACACGGCCTGTGTCGGGCGATTTGTTTTTGTTGTGACATTGATCTGCTGGCTTTCTTTCCCATATTGGATTTTGCAGATCCTTTGCCTTGTTGTTTTTTGGCAGCTTTTGCCTGGGGGTAGGTACCACTTACATCAAAGTTGCCAAGACATTGGCAATTAGGCCTCTATGTACTATTCTATAGGGTAACGCCTAAGTGTCAACCCCCCCTCCAGATATTTAAAACCATTTAACTGTCCAGGAATGGCTCCTGGCCAGTTAAATGTACCTGAGGCAATGGAGGATTAAGTGACTTGTCCAAGATCACAAGGAGCAGCAGTGGGATTTGAACTGGCCACATCTGGATTGCAAGACCGGTGCTCTAACCACAAGGCCACTCCAGTTAAAAATTTAATAATTTATACTGCTTAAATAGAAAAGATTTTAAGCTTTTCATAAATATTTCCATATTTATTTCCAGTCTAATTTCTGTTGGCAAAACATTCCAAATCTTTACAGATTGGTAAGGGATCGTTAGAAAATGGACATGTTTGTATCCAATAACATCAACAGATGGGTAAATTAACTTTAACTGGCCATTTGAGATGAAATCTTTTTTTTTAATATATTATTGTAAGAGCATTTACAGAAAGATAAAGTTACACGATATGTAAAATTAAGAACACATGCTAGGCCCCAACCCTTCAACTATCCATCCCAACAATTCTAACAGGAATAACAATAAACAGGAGAGAACTGGTACGATATTTTTCTCCCCAGAGCAAGGAACAGAATCAGAAGTTAAGAGCGGACCCTTCAGCAAGGATACTTCTCTCCCCCCCCCCCCACCCCCACCTAAACAGGCAAACTAGACATGATTAATCCGCCTAGCCAGAATTCCAATTCTCTAGGCCCACTTCCCAGGTCCCATAAAGCAGGTCCAGTGCTCTGGTGCCTCCCAGTGTCAGCCCTACCATTCGACCAACTGAGGCGGGGGGGTCTGAGACAGCACTCTGCCCTTCCCTCCTCAACCCTCTTCCCCACGTTTACCTTATTTTATTATTTTTTTCTTTTCCAAAAGGTTGCAGTGGCGGCAGCAGCAATTCCCATAGGCCTCTTCTTCCTATTGCAGCCTGCCTCTTGACGTAGTCTCTTCCTGTTTCCTCAGAGGTGGGATGCTGTAGAGCAAAGAGGCCGGCGCCGACAGCACTGTGGCAAGGTAGCTTATGGAAATCGCTGCTGCTGATGCCGACCTTTTCGAAACAAAAAAAATAAGGTAAACTTGGGGAAGGGGGTTGTGGAGGGAAGGGGAGAGATGCCAGACTGGGCAGGGGCAGCATCTCATCCCTGCCTTGGAAAGCAGATTGCCTTGGGTTGCTCCTGGTGCTTCCTATTTACAGTTTTTCTTTATGGATGGGGTGTTGGGACTTTCATCCTCCATGAACACCCTACTGATCCCTTCAGTATCTTTACCCCTTTCAGAGCCTTCCAGGAGACATCAATCATGGTAACAGAGCACATGGAGGCAGAAAAAGACCAGCTTGGCCCATCCAGTCTGCCCAGTTAAGATTCTTCCATTTAGGGCTACAATTTTTTCCAAGTTCTAAAAAATGAGCTCACACAACAATTAGCAAACATATTTACATCTAATACCCAACAGGTACATGAAGTACTGGGGGTACTTTTCAGCATCAGCAGGCAGCAGATTCATTTAAATGAGTGCCGCGATGTTTACCTTATTACAGATATTCAGTATTGCTATATGGAGAATCAGTGGCACAGAAATATAACCAGACTATCTCGAACATACCTAAACCTCCACTACCCCAACTGTAAAGGGCTTAAATACAAAGCAACCTATGCATCCAGCTTCTCCTATATAAACACGCAACTATGGAATGCACTAGCTGTGAAAACAACCTACGACCATTTAAACTTCAGGAAATCACTAAAAACCAACCTGTTGAAAAAGGCAAACCCTACCGACCCAGCATAAATACCTACACCCTGCAACACAGCAAAACCAAAGCTCGTAATGGACACTATCCAGCTCATTTTCGAAAGGGATCCCCGGCGATCATCCGACACAAATCGGGAGATCGCCGGTGATCTCCTGATCCTAGGCAAATCGGTATTATCGAAAGCCGATTTTGGCCGGCCCCAACTGCTTTTTCGTCACGGCGCAGGCCAACCTTCAAGGGGGCGTGTTGGTAGGGTAGCGAAGGCGGGATGGGGGCGTGGGTACAGGATGGCCGGCTTCACCTTATAATGAAAAAAAAATGGCCGGCTTGAACGAGCATTTCGCTGGCCGGACTTGGTCCATTTATTTTTAAGACAAAGTCTGAAAAAAGTGCCCCAACTGACCAGATGACCTCTGGAGGGAAGCAGGGATCACCTCCCCTTACTCCCCCAGTGGTCACCAACCCCCTCCCACCCAAAAAAAAAACCTAAAACTTTTTCTGGCCAGCCTGTATGGCAGCCTGAAATGTCATACCCAGCTCCTTGACAGCAGTATGCAGGTCCCTGGAGCAGTTTTTGTGGGTGCAGTGCACTTCAGGCAAGTGGACCGAGGCCCATCCCCCCCACCTGTTCCACTTGTGGTGGTTAATGTTGAGCCCTCCAAAAAAACCCCAAACCCACTGTACCCACATGTAGGTGCCCCCCTTCACCCCTTAGGGCTATGGTAATGGTGTAGAGTTGTGGCGAGTGGGTTTTGGGGGGGGGGGGATTGGGGGTCTCAGCACCCAAGGTAAGAGTGCTATGCACCTGGAAGCTATTTTTTTTAATTTTTTTAAGTGCCCCTTAGGGTGCCCGGTTGGTGTCCTGGCATGTGAGGGGGGCCAGTGCACTACAAATGCTGGCTCCTCCCACGGCCAAATGCCTTGCATTTCGCTGGGTTTGAGATGGCCAGGCCCGGTTTCCATTATGGCTGAAAAACGAAGCTGGCTATCTCATATAAACCCGGCGAGCGATTTGGCCGGCGCCAAGCATATTTTGAAAATGCCCCGAAGATGGCCGGCTGTCGATTTGGCCGGCACCGTTTGATTATGCCCCTCTACATAACCTTTCCTCTCCTCGATCCCATTGTACCTGAAACACATGTACCTTTATACAACCACAATCCACCTTATAATTGAAAGAGAAAAACGCCTAGATTTCGACCCAAATCGGGAGATAGACTTTTATCTCACAAAAACAAATAAATCGGTATAATGGAAAGCCGATTTTGGACGTTTTCAATTGCACTCCATCGCGGAAGCGTACAAAGTTGACGGGGCGTGTCGGAGGCGTGGCGAAGGTGGAACTGGGGCGTGGTTATCGGCCAAGGAGAGATGGGCGCCTTTCGCCGATAATGGAAAAAAAGTATGCGTTTGTAGCTAGAATTTAGGGCACTTTTCCTGGACCCTGTTTTTTCACGAATAAGGCCCCAAAAAGTGCCCTAAATGACCAGATTACCCCCAGAGGGAATCGGGGATGACCTCCCCTGACTCCCCCAGTGGTCACTAACCCCCTCCCACCACAAAAAATGATGTTTCACAACTTTTTATTTTCAACCTCAAATTTCATACCCACCTCCCTGGCAGCAGTATGCAGGACCCTGGAGCAGTAGTTAGGGGGTGCAGTGGACTTCAGGCAGGTGGACCCAGGCCCATCCCTCCCTACCTGTTACAATTGTGCTGCTTAATGCTTATTAGTCGTCCAATCCCCCCAAACCCACTGTACCCACATGTAGGTGCCCCCCTTCACCCCTTAGGGCTATAGTAATGGTGTAGACTTGTGGGCAGTGGGTTTTGAGGGGGATTTGGGGGGCTCAACACACAAGGGAAGGGTGCTATGCACCTGGGAGCTCTTTTACCTTTTTTTTTTGTTTTTGTAAAAGTGCCCCCTAGGGTGCCCAGTTGGTGTCCTGGCATGTGAGGGGGACCAGTGCACTACGACTCCTGGCCCCTCCCACGAACAAATGCCTTGGATTTATTCGTTTTTGAGCTGGGCGCTTTCATTTTCCATTATCACTGAAAAACAAAAACGCCCAGCTCACAAATTGTCGAATAAAACATGGACGTCTATTTTTTTCGAAAATACGGTTTGGTCCGCCCCTTCACGGACCCGTTCTCGGAGATAAACGCCCATGGAGATAGACGTTTTCGTTCAATTATGCCCCTCTATATCACCTTGTATTTGTTTCTCTACCGGTCTTGGCAAATGCCTCTCTGGTACTATGTAAGCCACATTGAGCCTGCAAATAGGTGGGAAAATGTGGGATACAAATGTAACAAATAAAATAAATAAATAAATATTTACCACCAAGGGCTGCCGCCACTATCCATTTAGGGGGTAATATTCTGCCGTTGGCAGTTTAACCCGGATATTCAATGCTGGGCCATATCTGTGGTTTGGCATTGAATTCCAGGTTTGCGGAGCCGGCTAACACATAGCCACGTGCTGCCCGGTTAGTGCCAGATTAGCGCAGAAGCCCTTACCACTACCTCAATGAGTGGCGGTAAGTGCTCTTCCCTGAAATGGCTGCATAGTAAGTGGTTCACTCGCTGCATAGCCATTTCTTTAAGAAAAGGGAAACCTGCCTTTTACCTGCTACAGTAAAAGGAGGCCTCGGCGCGTGTCAAAAAACACGCGCTGACGCCAGCGCAGGCCCCTTTTTGCTGCAGCTTTGTAAAAAGACCCCCAAATTGGCTAACTAGCCAATTAGTGCCAAACATTGGGGGCAAATTGGCACCAATTTAAATTTGCACACACATCTTGGTATGCGTCAAATCTGTAACAGTGTGCGCCCAAATCCCACAGTGAACACCCCAAAAGGGGGCGTGGCCATGGGAGGTGCAAAAGTGGTTTGGAGCGTTCCTAACATTTGCGTGCAGTGTTATAGAATACCGGGGATGTGCACCCAATTTGGGTGCCGGGAATTACTGGCGCCCGAATTTGGGCACTGAAATTGGCCCTCAATGTTATTCTATAATGTGCGTTCATTTTTTTCACTGCTGATTTTTGAGCGACATTTACTAAATCTTGCCCCAAATGCCTAGCTTATCCGGCTAGCGGCTAAAAATCAGCACCATCCAGAATAATATTGCTGCTCTGCCCTTCTCTCTTGTATGGATAGTGGTGAGTGGTTGGGCAGATGTTCACTATGGACGGGGACATCACATGTTTACTACTTTTTTGGCACATAAAACTGGCTTTATGCTTGAGAAAACCTTTATAAACCCTCACGTGTCTAATAACAAAAGAGACCCCTTACTTAATAGCTCAATTTTGATATTTACCCAATCTGGCCTATGTTTTTTTAATGTATTTTCAAGAACCCTAAACTGGTCCGTTGATCCTGCCTCGTGAATCACAATGCCCAATTTTTGCTTTCAACCTATTCATAAATACTCTCATAATGCTAAGTCTAAGCCTTTTGTGTACTGAGAGAAAATGTGGATCTTTCCAGGTTTCTTTGTTTGCTTCTCTATCAATAGGTGAAGAGATAGTGGTGTTAATGGAGAGATTGATGACTGGGGCTGGGACCATGATTAGTAGATTTATCTAAGGCCCCTCTAAGCCAACAGAGCATCCTTCCAAAGCCATTACCCTTCTTAGGTACCCTGGAGCTCCCTGGTGATCTGTCCTTTACAAAACAATGAAGACTGATAGAAGGACAACATTTGATCACCTTATGTATGTACTAATTCAACTAAAACCAAAATGCAATGTGCTGTAAGGCAGAGATCTGAAAGCCAGCAAATTTGGCTACAGTAGAACACATGAAGCTAAGGGATTCCAGGGTAGAGGGATTTAGTGTCTCTGTCTTTCAAATATAACCAGGTTTTTTTTGAGGGGGTACTTGGAGGTACCAAGTACCGGCACCTTTTCCATTGTCTGCTAAAATTGACCTATGGACCCCAAGTTTTAATGAAAGAGCTCAGGCTCTACACACCAACTCTGCCTTGTCATAGATTCTGTGACTGTTTGCTGGCTATTGTGGGGTGGGTTCCTTAGTGATCACCCCACCCCTGAAGGGTGCCTAGCATTTGAGTACCGGCACCTTTTTTGCTAGAAAAAAACCACACTGAATATAACTCATCATCTAAACATAGAAAAATGAAAGCAAATGAAGACCATACGGCCTATCCAGTCTGCCCATCCATGCCATCTACTCTCCCTATCATTCCCTTAGAGAGTCTATGTACTTCAGATACTGTTTTTGTCTCCACCAGGAGGCTGTTCCACGAATTCACCACCCTTTCCAAGAAGTAGTAGGGGTCTCAGGTTACTTCCGAGTCTATCCCCTTTCACCTTCATCCTATGCACACACATAAAGGAAGCCATTTTACATAAGTAACATTAAAAATGTTGCATCACTTGGGGCTTAGTATATGTAAGTGGTACTACACAGTCAGAAGGTCACAAAATCATCAGTCCCCCCCCACATTCTATAAATGGCACTCAAAATTGCACACACAATTTTAAACAATACAGGAACGTAAGACCTTCGAAGTAAGAATGATTGAATATTTTGACACCCAACAGACAGGACTTAATAAGGACCTGGGTTTTCTAGCCCATTATAAACCATAAAGTTGTATTTCTCTGTTTATTTCTCTGTATATCACCCTCCTCTCACCTACCAACACCCATCCTGTTAGAATATCAATGAAATGCTTTGATGTCCCCATGCATACCTCCTACCCACCCCCATCCTCCCACCCTGTCAGACTGTCATAGTAATGCTTGAATGTTTTCACTTATATACACTGTCAGCTAGCACATTTGCTTATATACGATCTGACGAAGAAGGGCAACCTTCGAAAGCTAATCAAGAAATGTATTAAGTTATGTCCAATAAAAAAGGTATCATCTTATTTTCTTTTCCATGTTTTATTTTGTTTGATTTCTATTGATAACCTTTAAGAGTGAACTAACACAGCTACCACACCTCTCCACCGCAAATGGAAACTGAGATAATGTTCCAATCGATAATGGATTATCTATAAAAGGAATCCTACAAGACAACTTCAACACCTTGTCTGAAATAAAAGAGGAAATATCAGAACTGAAAAATAATCTGGCCGAAACATCCCCCACGTGGAATCCCTCGAAAATAGATGCAGCGCTAATGCTATGGCCATTACGGCCCTTCGCCTAAGTCTAAGGAAACAGATATACTCCAGAAAGAGATTGAGGATCTTAATAATAGATCCTGCAGAAACAACATCCGCATACCGGGCATCAGAGAAGGCACCGAAGGAAACAAAATATTCACATTTCTTGAACTTCTATTTCCTAAGCTCTTGGATATCCCATTTGATAAACCCCTGGAAAACGAGAGGGCTCACTGCATCCCTTCCACGCGGTCTGACAACCAAAATTCCCCAGGCTAATCGTCCTGAGACTGCTCCGGTATCCTCATGCCCTCAGTGTCTTGCAGAAAGCGAAGATAAAAGCTCCACTTTTGCCCGATGGGATGAAATTGCAAATATTTCCAGATTTAAACAAAACAACAGTGCACAGATATAAAAAGTTTGTCTTCCTCCGAGACCATCTGAAACACATAAGGACTCTTCTATCCAGCCAGGATGCATATTACCATCCACAACTCTTCTCGTAACTTCGAGGATCCAGAAGCTCTGCAAGCCTTTTTGGACTCCATGAAAACCTGAGCTAAGTCTTTACTACCTTCTTGACATGTAAATATCTTCATGTAATGGGCTACATTCTATATATGGTTCCTGAAAATTCTGAGCGGAAAAAAAATACACCTGTGCAGTACGCCTAAATTTTAGAGAATACGCCTTACGCCTAAAGTTCTGTGTGGTTTGTAGAATACGACCAGCATCCATTCGCACGACAAAATTTAATTGTGGCCAGTTATGCCAAGTAAAACTTGGTGTAAATGCCGACGCCTAAATTATGTGCAGATTGGGCGTATTCTATAACAATGCACATAGATTTTAGAAACGTCTATGGCCACACCCCTTTTCAACCACATGACTTAGAATTTAGGCGCATCACATTACAGAATACGCTTAGACAGTTAAGTGCATAAATTCTAATTGATGCCAATTAGTTTCAATAATTGTTGTGACAATTAACAGCACTGATTGGCTTATTAACTAATTAAGTTGTACGCGAAAATACAGAATACGATCGAATTTGCAAATACAGAATACGACTGTATTTGTGCGCTGAACTTTAATCGCACTACATAGAATCCTGGGGAATACGTGCTTGCCTCCATTTCCTGTGTGTAGGTGGCATTTCCTGTTAAGCTCGCAGGGAGCTAGCTAGCTATGTTTTAACTTGCTATGTTGTCTTTTAATCCTTACAATGCCTATATTGCGTAAGATATATCCTTGACCTAATTGAATATTAATACAATTTTTTGTCACATTTATTAAACTAAAGTGTAACTTCTATACCGCATTAACCAAATCAGTTCTATGCGGTTTACATAAGAACAGCAAGACCAGGCATACCTGAGAAAAGTACAGATAAGTTAATCACACTCGTTAAAAACTATGTGTAACATTCAAAGCTCATCACAAAATAAACATTAATTGTATTATTGAAATTTTCCTAGTAGCATTCAAATACCTCTCTAGCTTTATAACAAAAATTAACAAAGCAGAACATTAGTTAGCAGTATAGAAATTTCTGAAATAACCATGTTTTTTCAACACCTTTCTCAATTGTAAAAGACCATCAGATAGGCCAAGAATAACAGAAAGATTGTTCCAGAATTTAACTCCTGTGAAAGAGAATGAGGATTGAAAAATTCTGCTATGCTTCACCGACCGAGAAGATGGAAGATATAGAAACAGAAAATTTCATAGTTGCCTGACAAGGAGTAGAAATCAATGACTGTGACTTAGCGGTATAAAGTTAGTTAATTACATAGTAACATAGTAGATGATGGCAGAAAAAGACCTGCATGGTCCATCCAGTCTGCCCAACAAGATAAACTCATATGTGTATACCTTACCTTGATTTGTACCTGCCTTTTTCAGGGCACAGACCGTATAAGTCTGCCCTCCACTATCCTCGCCTCCCAACCACCAACCTCTCTTCCCCCACCTGCTCCGCCACCCAATTTCGGCTAAGCTTCTGAGGATCCCTTCCTATTGCATAGGATTCCTTTATGCATATCCCACGAATGTTTGAATTCCGTTACCGTTTTCATCTCCACCACCTCCTGCGGGAGGGCATCCAAGCATCCACCACCCTCTCCGTGAAAAAATACTTCCTGACATCTTTTTTGAGTCTGCCCCCCTTCAATCTCATTTCATGTCCTCGTTCTACCGCCTTCCCATCTCCGGAAAAGATTTGTTTGCGGATTAATACCTTTCAAGTATTTGAACGTTTGTATCATATCACCCCTGTTCCTCCTTTCCTCCAGGGTATACATGTTCAGGTCAGCAAGTCTTTGCTCATACGTCTTGGAACGCAAATTCCATACCATTCTCGTAGCTTTTCTTTGCACCGCTTCCATTTTTTTAACATCCTTTGCAAGGTATGGCCTCCAAAACTGAACACAATACTCCAGGTGGGGCCTCACCAACGACTTGTACAGAAGCATCAACACTTCCTTTCTTCTTTGTATGCTTGTTTACACAAACTGATCCTTTACTTTTTGGATTTCGGTGTCTTGCCTTTTTTTCAGCCCTCCTTCACCTATACAATAGTATGTTGCTATATATACCATAGTTATGTTTGCATCTTGTCAACAAGAAAGCTATGTTAAGCCTTTGAGACTTATGACTTATCTTGACCAGATTTGTAATACTTTCAACCCTTTCACCCCTAATAGCCCTTGCTTTCTATCAGACTCTGGATAATTGGTACTTTATTCCTGTTAAGGTCATATTCCACATTCACACTGCTTCATGCATATTGTTTCCCTAAATATTAAAGGGTTAAATAACCCTATAACATGGGAAAAAATGTGCCTTAGATCTAAGAAATTTAAGCTCTGACATAATCCTGCTACAAGAAGCACACTTTAATGATCAGGATAACTAGAGATTTAGGGGCCCTTTTACTAAGCCATGTACGTGCCCCGAGCAGTATTTTCATTTTTATGCACACTCACTACGCGTGCCGGAAAATATATTTTCTTTTCCGGCACCCAGCTCTCACCGGGCGGTAATCTGCATTGTAAGCACGGACAATTACCTCCCAGTTAACGCTTGAGACCTTACTGCTAAGTGAATGGGTGGCGGTAAGGTCTCAGGCCCAAAATGGACATGCGCCATTTTTCATTTTGCCACATGTCCATTTTCACCCCCCCCCCCCCCCCCCCCCCCCCCCCCCAAAAAAGGCCTTTTTTGCAGGTGTGCTGAAAATGGACCTGCGCGCATCTAATACACTCATCTACACCAGCGCAGGCCACTTTTCGGTGCACCTTAGTAAAAGGACCCCTCGATGACTCTCATTTCACACTTGCTGCTTATTCTGCCTCTTGCCAAAAGAGAAAAGGGGTCACCATCCTCTTCGATAAAAAACTACCGGCAACCATTATCAAGCAATCCTCTGATGCCCAGGATAGGTGGCTTTTATTGGAATTTAGTGTCTCTAATATTTCATATGCTCTCCTTAACATATATGGACCCAACATTGATTCTCCACACTTTTTTCAATAAATTACTGCTGAAACTTATCCAAACAGGCTCTTTCCCTTCTTATTGTAGGTGGCAACTTCAACAAATTCAAGACTATACGTTACATAGGCAATCCATAATGCCCCACTAGACCGTCTAAATCATCCTTAGTCAATGAACACCTAAAAACTACTTTAGGCCTTACTGATCCCTGGAGACTGGCATCCCGCAGACTATGAATATACTTTTTATTCCACCCCCCCCCCCCCCCACACACACTCATGCCAGTTTCTCTAGGATTAATTACTCAATATCAACAGCTGAAATTCATAGTGCTACCGTATTTGACCACTCAGCCATATCCTTTGATTTAGCTATTACACAAATGAACAACTCTAAACCCCCATGGAGATTTCCAACCCATCTCTTGCAGGACACCACTTTTTTTAGAACATATTAAACTAGTGATCATTAATTACTTTACTGAAAATTCTCCCACAGAAGTTAAAGTGAGCAGCTGGTGGGATGCCTTTAAAGCAACCATCAGAGGCGCTATTATTAGCCTCTCTGCTAATAAAAATAGAGAACGTAAAAAAATTATAACAGAGCTTCAATCTGAAATCAAACTATTGGAAAATCAGTACTTGGTGAATGGTGACCCACTTACTTATTCTAACCTGAAAGCTACTAAGTGTAAGATTAACTTCCTATTAACTCAGTGTTACGATCTCAGGGAAGGTGAACCGTTGGACCACCGCCAGATACCGGCTAGCGGCAGGCGACCGCCCCCCCAGGAGGGACAGAGCACTAAGGCAGAAACCAGGCGAGACTGGGCTAGAGCAGGAGACAAGCAGAACTGGGGCTAGAGACAGGCAAAGCCTGAACTGGAGGCAAGTAAAGGCTTAGCGGAGTTTAAAAAAGGTTTGGACGGCTTCCTAAAGGAAAAGTCCATAGACCGTTATTACACGGACTTGGGGAAAATCTGCTATTTCTTGGATAAGCAGTATAAAATGTATTGTACTTTTTTTGGATCTTGCCAGGTATTTGTGATCTGGATTGGCCACTGTAGGAAACAGGATGCTGGGCTTGATGGACCTTTGGTCTTTCCCAGTATGGCAATACTTATGTACTTATGTAGGGTTGGTGTTAGACATTCAGGGCCCCTGAATGTCTAACACCAACCCTAGGGGCCCAAGGCAGAAACCGGGGAGGTGGCCAAAAAGCTGGCCTTCAGCCTATGCGCCCATTGCACTGACTATTAGGCAGGTACTCATAGGCAACGTCTGGGCGGAGTGTGGGCAGGATTCGCATGAATATAACTTGTAGAATACTAGTGCACATCACCAGAACCTAGTAGGCACACACACTTATGCCAGCTGTTACACTAATATTTTATACAGAAAAGTAGGTGCCTTAATTCCTTTATAAAAGTTTAGTTGTGTTTTTCTCTTCTGTTTCTGCAGGGCTTGCTGTGCTGGAGACACACTTACAGCTGGCTGTTGCAGAACGTTTGTGTGAAATTCTTGGTTGTATGTCTACCTGTCCTATATGACTATGGCATTCCTTTCTCAATTAATTTTTATGCTTATTTTATGTACCCCACCTTGATTTGCTTTCGTGATAAAGGTGGATTAGTAAAGTTTAATGAACAATAAAATAGGCTCCTAGCAGGTGCCTAGTGATAGAATTACTCCATTTTGTATATACTGTCTAACAGACAGAGCCTGTCTCAAAATGGCAGACGGATATGACCAACATAGTGGTTAACCTGCCACAGCAGGTCCACCACTTCTTCACAGCACCATCTTGCTGTGCCTGCTTACTACTACTACTACTTGACATTTCTAAAGCGCTACTAGGGTTACGCAGCGTTGTACAATTTAACATAGAAGGACAGTCCCTGCTCAAAGGAGCTTACAATCTAAAGGACAAATGTACAGTCAGTCAAATAGGGGCAGTCTAGATTTCCTGAAAGGTATAAAGGTTAGGTGCCGAAAGCAACATTGAAGAGGTGGGCTTTGAGCAAGGATTTGAAGATGGGTAGGGAGGGGGCTTGGCGTAAAGGCTCAGGAAGTTTATTCCAAGCATAGGGTGAGGCAGGGGCGTATCTGCGTGGGGCCACAGGGGCCTGGGCCACCGCAGATTTTGCCCTGGACCCCCTACCACCGTCAACCCTCCCCGCTGCCGTTGTTTACCTTTGCTGGCGAGGGACCCCAACCCCCGCCAGCCGACCCGACATCTTTAAAGTTCTTCTTCGGCCTCTGTGGCCGTGCTGTAGTTGACTGTTCAATCCAGTACGGAGTCTGACGTCCCAGCACGTTGTACGTGCAGGACAACGTGCTGGGACGTCAGACTCTGAACTGGATTGAACAGTCAACTACAGCACGGCCACGGAGGCCGAAGAAGAACTTTAAAGATGTCGGGTCGGCTGGCAGGGGTTGGGGTCCCCCGCCAGCTGTAGAAATATCTTAAAAGGCGGCAAGCGGACCTCGGCTGGCGGGGGGTTGGGGTCCCCCGCCAGCAAAGGTAAACAACGGCAGTGGGGGAGGGTGACGGTGGGGAGGAGGGTGGAGAGTCATTGGTGGGGAGGTTCTGGCAGTGGCGGCAGTGGCGGCGGGGGGGGGTCGTTGGGGGGGGGCTAAAATCTGCCCCCTCTCTCTGGCTCTGGCCCCCCCTACCGCCAGAGTCTAGATACGCCCCTGGGGTGAGGCGAGGCAGAATGAGCGGAGCCTGGAGTTGGCGGTGGTGGAGAAGGGTACTGAGAGGAGGGATTTGTCCTGTGAGCGGAGGTTACGGGCGGGAACGTAAGGGGAAATGAGGGTAGAGAGGTAATGAGGGGCTGCAGACTGAGTGCATTTGTAGGTAAGAAGGAGAAGCTTGAACTGCATGTGGTATCTGATCGGAAGCCAGTGAAGTGACCTGAGAAGAGGGGTGATATGAGTATATCGGTTCAGGCGGAATATAAGACGTGCAGCAGAGTTCTGAACAGATTGAAGGGGGGATAGATGGCTAAGTGGGAGGCCAGTAAGGAGTAGGTTGCAGTAGTCAAGGCGAGAGGTAATGAGAGCGTGGACGAGAGTACGGGTGGTGTGCTCAGAGAGGAAAGGGCGAATTTTGCTGATGTTAAAGAGAAAGAAGCAACAGGTGCTTGGGCCCAGTCAGGCCATAATACTGCCAGTGTTTGCCCTGCCACTGCACTAACATAGTAACATAGTAAATGACGGCAAATAAAGACCTGTATGGTCCATCCAGACTGCCCAACAAGATAAACTCATTTTACATGGTATGTGATACTTTATATGTATACCCGAGTTTGATTTGTCCTTGCCATTCTCAGGGCACAGACCGTAGAAGTCTGCCCAGCACTGTTCTTGTACTAAATGTTCTGAAGCTAATGTCGAAGCCCCTTAAAATTTACACTGAAGCCCATCCCTATCTATTCAGTCATGATCAGGGCATAGACCATAGAAGACTGCCCAGCACCAGTTTCGCTTCCCAATTACCGGTGTCGCCACACAATCTCCGCACTATCTCTCTTGCTCCCTCTCATGGCCTGGGCAGGCAATCTCATAGCTGTCCACTGTCTGGCCCACCCAGATTGCCTTCTTTCCTTCTGTCATCATGTCTGGCACTGCCACTGGCTATTGGGCAGTGGAAGACATGTGGTGCAGTGCTTATGGGCTAGATTCTAGATATCATGCCTTAAAAATTGGCCCCAGAAAAAAATACGTCTAGGCTTATTCTATAAAGTACTCCTAAATTTATGTGTACTTTTTAGAATACGCCTAAATTTCCACACAGTTTTTAAAATAAGTCGCGCACCCATCCGCATGACTAAATTTAGTCATGGCAGTTATGCCAAGAAAAACTTGGCGTAAATGCAGACGCTTAAATTAGGCATGGACCAAGTGTATTCTATAACAGCACGCATAGATTTAAGAAATGCCCACGACCCGACCCATGCCCCCTTTTCAACTATGATACTTAGAATTTACGCTTAGACATTTGTGTGCATAAATTCTAATTAAAGCCACTTTAGGCCAGATTCTGTATAAGGTGCCTACAAAATCCATGCAATAAACATTTCCACCCAAGCGTATTCTATAAACAGCACCTAGATTAGGTGTGGTATATAGAATACGCTTAGCTGATAACCCAGCACCTAAAACTACGTGCTTCCATTTGCACCAATGAAAACGTGGCATAAATCCCTGCATGTAGATTTACATGCAATGGGCCATATTCTATAACTATGCATGTAAATTTGAGGATACCCATGGAACGCCCATTTTTCCACCGTAGCCATGCCCCTTTTGAATTACGGCATTAGAATTTAGGCGGAGTTCATTACAGAACACCCTTAGCAAGTTGTGTGCATACATTCTAATTATTGCCAATTAGTGCTCATTATTGCTTGTTAAGTGCTAATATCAATGCTGATTAGCTTGTTAAGCCAATTAAGTTATGCAGGACGCACACTGTTATAGAATACGCCTGGATTTCAGCGTGGATCTCTAGGTGCGCTATATAGGATCCGGCAGTTAGTGTCAATAATTGCTTGTTAACATCCAATTACTAGTGCTGATTATTTTGTTATGTGCACAAATACAGAATACAACTGAGTTTATGCGCACAGCTTAAGTTGCGCTATATAGATTCCGGGGGTATGTGCCTGCTGCTACTCAGTTATAT
The DNA here is from genome assembly GCF_901765095.1 of Microcaecilia unicolor. Taxonomy (NCBI): domain Eukaryota; kingdom Metazoa; phylum Chordata; class Amphibia; order Gymnophiona; family Siphonopidae; genus Microcaecilia; species Microcaecilia unicolor. Next base: position 47,816,411 of record NC_044031.1, on the reverse strand, counting down.
CTGGTACCTGCTCAGGCAATCCAGACCCTAACAAAGCAACTGTATTTTATATATAAGGTATGATAATGATGATATGGTAGTACATTGTATATTTTTACTGATATTGCATATTTTGTATTTTATTATATTATTAGCCGTTAAGGCCCGTAAAAACGGGCGAGTATTGCAGCCCTCCTCTCTCCCCTGGCCTCACTCCATCCACCGATCCTCCCCCCCCCCCATATCCAGCAACCCTCCTCTTTCCCTTGGCTTCCCCCCTCCCCCTCGTCCAGCAACCCTCCTCTCTGCCCTGCTCTCACCCCATGTCCAGCAACCATGCCCTCTCCCCCCTGCCCTCTCCCCATGTCCAGCTACCCTCCTCGCCGCTGCTCCCTCCCCCCTCCATGCCGGGCCCCCTGCACTGACCTGACAGCGCCTCTCACCTCCGTGTGAAAGTGCTACAGGCAGCAGCAGATCGTTCTGCTGCTGCCTGCAGCGCTTCCACACGGAGGTGAGAAGCGCTGTCAGGTCAGTGTAGGGGGGCCCGATACGGAGGGGGGCGGGAGTGGCAGCGGGGATGGGGGGGGGAGGGTGGAGGTTGGTTCGCACGATGTTTGTTTCCAGGCGGTGTCCAACTCTGTTTCCCTCTCTGTTCCGCCCTCTGACGTCATGATGTCTTGATGCGAGGGCGGGACAGAGAGGGAAGTCTGTACTGCGCATTTGCAGGTGAGTCGGTCACTTGCCGTTTATATGTTTGATAAATGATTGTATATTATGTGAATTGACTTTTGAATACTGTAAACCACTCTGAGTTCTTGGAGAAGGGCAGTATAGCAGCCACAGCATAGAACAGAATAACAGCTTCATTCTAGAAAGACCCAACTATTAAAAAAAAAAAAAAAAGTCTATACTTAATTCATGCAGGGCAGGCCCAACAATTAGGCAAGACTAGGCAGATTGCCTAGGGTGGCAGCTTCTGGAGGGCAGCAAAGAGCAGCTGCAGCCAAATTAGATCCTAACAGCCACACAAACTGGAAGGCCCATCAATGTATACTGCTATCTGCAGAAAGAGTGGGCAATTTCAATAGGCCATTTGATTGGGTAAATGCCTTTTGGAAATCGCACAAAACAAACCAAAAACCAGGAAAAATACCCGTACATGAGAAACACCTTGAGAAAGAAAGTAGGGGCGAGCCCAAGAACTTCCAGCAGCCAAGTATGAGTAAAAACAATATTTTATTTGACAAAGCACCCACACTCAAAAAGACCGACACAGGGCCATGTTTCGGCAGAGAACCCGCCTTGCCTCAGGGGTCAAAGTACTGTAAAAAACAAAGAAAAAAAATGTTTATACAGCAAAAAGCAAACAAAAGTGTGTGTGTGTATTCAATTAAAAACAATTAGAGAGACATGAATAAAACATTAATAAATATATGTATATACGTCATTCATTTAACAATAACGAAAATAAAAATGAATGGGAGAAAAATTAACCTAAAGGCAGACTAAGGGTATATTTAACTCCAGAAAATAACCTTAAAACAATGTGTAGAAATGTAAAAGAAGCAAGATAAGACCCTTTAAAATGATAGTAAAGCCACATATTCAGAGACAAACGTATATGAGCAGTGTCAACACATGATATCAAAACATCTGAGGTATTTATGCAGATTTATAATGAAAGCATTAAAACTAATAAAACAGACCACATCTTAAAACCCACCTTTGCAAATAAATATGGAAACTTATGAGGTGAGTTTTCATAAAAATGCATTTAAAGAAGCGACCTGTTAGATGCAGTATGGAGTGGAAAGATGATACTGAAAACAGCATGCAAATCCAGTGACAAAAGGCAAGCTTCAACTGAGTACTGCAAATTTAATTGCATTCACAGGGCAGGTCTTAGCAATTGTGAGGCCCTGTGCAGACCAATTCAGTGGGGCCCCATGCCCACCCCCACCAGCGCCCCCCACCTGCAACCCCCTCCTGTGCCCACCAACATAAGCCATAATTTATCAGAGTTTAATAGGAGGTTTAGAGCTCTCAGAACCCCACCTTATCTCGTACCTTGATGTGCATCCACCTCAGTTCAGTAGACAGTGGCAGACAGCAGCAGCGATTTTCATAACCCGTCAGCTGCTGAGCCCAGAGCCTCCTCGCTGCTGCATCCCGTCACTGCAGAAGCAGGAAGTGACATCAAAAGAGGGCGGGACGCAGCAGCGAGGAGGGTCTGGCCTCAGCAACTGATGGGATATGGAAATTACTGCTGCTGCCTGATGCTCTCTACTGAAATGTGGATGCACATTAAGGTACGGAGCAGGAAGGTGTTCTGAGACAGGAGGACACACATGCCAGAGATGCGGGGCCCCTAGGAGCGCGGGGCCCTGTGCAACCGCCCCTGTGGCCCATGTCTTAGACCAGCCCTGTGCATTCAATATTCCCATGCCACACACACAACATTTAAAAGCATGATGTCTGTGTGAGGGAGGGGGCAGATCAGGGGCCTGAAAGTTAGTTGAGGGAGGTTAAGGCTGAAAGTCTGCCTAGAGCACTCAAAACCCTTGCACGGGCCCTGAATTAATGAAGAAGTAACACACATTGAGGCCCTTTTACTAAGCTGCGTAAAAAGCATCCTGCGCTAGTTTGGGTGCGTGAAATTGGCGCTGGACCATTTTTTTACCACACGCAGGTAAAAAGGCCTTTTTAAAAACAGAGCAGTAAATGACCGGGTGCTAATATTAAAAGTAGCGTGTGGTTATTTACTCCCTGAGCCCTTACCGCCACCTATTTACTTGGTGGAAAGGGCTCAAGCGCTACTCCTGGTAATCAGGCAGCGCACGGCAATGTGACCACGCTGCCAATTACTACCAGGACACCCACCGTTCTATTTTTTACCATGGGAAACTGCGCATGCCAACTTCAGAACTACCGCCAGGCAGTGGCGTAGCTACATGGGGCCTGAGGGGGCCTGGGCCCCCGCAAATTCACCCCTGGCCCCCTGCCGACGACCCCCCTCCCGCCACCAACCCTCCCCCGCCACCGCATGATTTACCTTGTTTGCTGGCGGGGATCCCCAAACCCCGCCAGCCAAGAGTGTTCTCAGCGCCGGAGTTAGTAGACTCCGGCGCCTTCATTCAAGGAGGTTCGTCTGAAGGATCAGCTGTTTTTGACGCCTTACATCCTGCACCGTGCATGTAGCCCCGTGCAGGACGTAAATGCGTCAAAACCAGCTGATCCTTCAGACGAACTTCCTTGAATGAAGGCACCGGAGTCTACTAACTCCGGCGCTGAAGAACATTCTTGGCTGGCGGGGTTTGGGCATCCCCGCCAGCAAACCAGGTACTTCATGGGGCGGGCGGCGACGGTGGGGGAGGGTTGGTAGCGGGAGGGGGGGTTAAGAGTGTCGGCGCCATCGAGTGGGGGAAGGGGGGTCGCCGGAGGGGGGGAGGTGGCTTAACAGTGCCCCCCCACCTCGGGCTCTGGCCCCCCCTCCTGGCAACGTCTGGCTACGCCCCTGCCGCCAGGGGCTCACACTACCCTGGCAGTCAGGTCGATTTGGCACACACTACCTGCGGCACGAACCGGGCAGTAATCAGCAGTGTATGCGCACTGATGATTACAACCCAGTTAACACGTGAGACTTTACCGCTAAGTCAATGGGTGGCAGTAAGGTCTCAGGCCCAAAATGGACATGTGCCAAATTTTATTTTGCCACATGTCCATTTTTGGCCCCCCCCCCCCCAAAAAGGCCTTTTTTGCAGGTGCACTGAAAAATGGACCCACACGCATCCAATACACGTGTCTACACCAGCGCAGGCCATTTTTCAGCACACCTTAGCAAAAGGACCCCTTAGCTTCCAAGGGCATTTGTACTTACATAGTAAATGAATGATGGCAGAGAAAGACCTGTATGGTCCATCCAGTCTGCCCAACAAGATAAACTCATTTACATGGTATGTGATACTTTATTTGTATACCCGAGTTTGATTTGTACTTGCCTTTCTCAGGGCACAGACCGTAGAAGTCTACCCAGCACTGTTCTTGTACTAAGTTCTGAAGCTAATGTTGAAGCCCCTTAAAATGTACACTCCAGCCCATTCAGTCACAATCAGGGCATAGACCGTAGAAGTCTGCCCAGCTCCCATTTTGTTTCCCAATTAGCGGTGTCGTCACCCAATCTCCGCTAAGATTCCGTGGAACCATTCCTTCTAAACAGGATTCCTTTGTGTTTATCCCACACACGTTTGAATTCCATTACCGTTTTCATTTCCACCACCTCCCGCGGGAGGGCATTCCACATATCCACCACCCTCTCCGTGAAAAATACTTCCTGACATTAGTCCTGAGTCTACCCCCCTTCAACCTCAATTCATGTCCTCTAGTTCTACCGCCTTCCCGTCTCCGAAAAAGGTTCATTTGCGGATTAACACCTTTCAAATATTTGAACGTCTGTATCATGTCGCCCCTGTTTCTCCTTTCCTCTAAGATATACGTGTTTCTAAGGTGCGCTAACAGATTTAGCGTGCGCTGAATGCTAAGATGCCCATTATGTTCCTATGGGGCATCTTCTCATTTAGCACACGCTAAATCTGTTAGCGCGTCTTATTATAAAGATCCCAAAGTTAGTTTGTTTACATTGATTAATCTTTATTTCTGTATGTTCAAGAGGGCTAACTCAGAAACCGCACTGGTTTATCCACTACTGTTCGGAAAGACCTGCTCCATGTCATTCTGCAGCATAGGTCACAGTCTGTACAGGTTGCGTTGTGTGGCACCTGTGTACAACACACAAGGAGCAGGAAAGAGGATTGCTGGAGCAAAAGATTGTATACTGGAACAGAGCCAAAGGACTCCTGGAGTGATACAGATGGCACTGAAACAAAGGATGCTCCATATCTCTCCGTCTTCTAGGGTAGGGTAGATATTACATTAAAAATAACATGTCAGATACACACACACACACAGTTATGATTTATTATTGATTTATTTGTTGCATTTGTATATCACATTTTCCCACCTATTTGCAGGCTCCGTGTGGCTTACATTGTACCGTAATGGTGATCACCAATTCCGGATCAAGAAATACAGAGTGGTATTGTAGTAAAGTTTGTACATGACAAAGTAAATTAAGCAGTCTGCATTTGTGCAACAGGATAGAACAGAGGGTGAAAGGTGGAAGTTTTCTCATAATAATCTAGGTTTACCCAGGGATTGTGCTTTTTTTTTTTTCTCTTCAGGAAATGTTTCCCTGTATTTGTGTATGTGGGAAGGTGGGGGGAGGATATGTTCCTGTAAGAAGAATTCATGGTAAGAGGGTGTAAAACATCCACAAAGTATAAAGAGCTGCCCTGACTCAGTCATCCCCCATAAAACAAACTCTTGAGACCTTCAGACCTTCACCACACAATTTCCTTGATAGCACCGTACAAAGGGGCTTTTATGGTGGAAGCCCCTGGGGAAATAGGTCCATAGGGCCCTAAAAGCTCAAAGGAGGAGGTGGGGAATTGCAGGTAGGTGTTGTTAGGCCCCCTGGTGAGGAGGGCTCAGCTTGCAGACCAGACGCCACAGTATGCAGGAAGTGTGGACCTCTCTCAGCTCCCTCCCCCTCCTTCTCTCCTTTACACCAGGCTCTGCTCTTTGAGCAAGCTGTAACTTGCATGGGTTTCTTCTCTCTAGATTATTTCCCTTCCAGAAATTACTCTTGCAGGGAGTTAAAGCCCTTAGGCAGATGGGGGTACATGCTATTTACAGTGCCTAAAAAATCAGCCCCCTCCCCCAAAAAAGCTTAAGAATCATTCTATAAGCCACACCTAAGGTTCAGTGCAGTTTATTTTTAGTTACATTTGTACCCTGCGCTTTCCCACTCATGGCAGGCTCAATGTGGCATGCATACATTTATTTATTTACTTCTTTATTTATTTATTTATTGCATTTGTATCCCACATTATCCCACCTCTTTGCAGGCTCAATGTGGCTTACAATACATCATGGGTACTGGAAATAGAAGTGAATATACATTAGGTTTACAGAGGGTTTGTGTTACATGGGGCAATGGAGGGTTAAGTGACTTGCCCAGAGTCACAAGGAGCTGCCTGTTCCTCAGTTCCCCAGGACCAAAGTCCACCACCCTAACCACTAGGCCACTCCTCCACTGTTGCTACTATTGGAGATTCTACATGGTTTGTTGCTATTCCAGTAGCAACATTCCATGTAGAAGTCGGCCCTTGCAGATCACCAATGCGGCCGCGCAGGCTTCTACATGGAATGTTGCTAGTGGAATAGCAACATTCCATGTAGAATCTCCAACAATAGTAGCAACATTCCATGTAGAATCTCCAATAGTATCTATTTTATTACATTTGTACCCCGCGCTTTCCCACTCATGGCAGGCTCAATGCGGCTTACATGGGGCAATGGAGGGTTAAGTGACTTGCCCAGAGGAAGTGGGAATCTAACTCAGTTTCTCAGAACCAAAGTCCAGCACCCTAACCACTAGGCCACTCCTCCACTCCATAAGTGAATAGAATAACACTTAAATGTAATGGTCGCACGTAAATTTTGACGCCACCATTTGCACCAAGGAAAATGTGGTGCAAATGCCCCCACACCTAAATTTATGCGCGGAGCACCCTTGTTCTGTAATTATGCTTGTAACTCAAAACCATGACCCTGTTCTACCCCGAAACATCCATGGCCATCCCCTTTCTGCACCCCCTTTTTTGAGCCACATGTAAATGTTATCTAAATCTAATTAGTGCCAAAGATTGTTTGTTAAAAAGCTAATTATTGGCACTAATTAGCTCATTATCCTATTAAATTGTGTGCGCAAATCAGGACTGCTCCTGAATGTGCATATGCAATATTCACCAACCATTACAGAATCGGGTGGATGATGTCTTATTTTCAAAACTGTACCATGAAACTGGTTTACAAACTACTCTGTGCCTCTATGCAATCCTTCAGCATCTAACTCTTAACCTAATGGTTAGAGCAGTGGGCTGAGGCTCATTGAGACCTTGGGCCAGTCATTTAACCTTCCATTGCCTCAGGTACAAACTTAGGAGTTAATTCTATAAAGAGAGAGTCAAGAGACAAGAACATGCATAATATTCAGCAGGGTTGGCCCAAAGCAATCTGCCGCTCCGCACCCCCAGATCTAGCATCTCCCCCTTCTCTCAGCCCTCTTCCCTGCATTTACCTTTTTTCTCCACAAGGCGGCAGCAGCAGTGATTTCCATAGGCTGCCCTACCGCGGTGCCGCTGGCACCAGCCTCTTCTCTACTGCATCCCGCCTCTAAACATAGTAACATAGTAACGGCAGAAAAAGACCTGCACGGTCCATCCAGTCTGCCCAACAAGATAAACTCATATGTACTACTTTTTATGTATACCCTACCTTGATTTGTACCTGTCCTCTTCAGGGCACAGACCGTATAAGTCTGCCCAGCACTATCCCCGCCTCCCAACCACCAGCCACGCCTCCCACCACCAGCCCTGGCACAGACCGTATAAGTCTGCCCAGCACTATCCCTGCCTCCCAACCACCGGCTCTGGCACAGACCGTATAAGTCTGCCCAGCACTATCCCCGCCTCCCAACCACCAGCCCCTCCTCCCAACCACCGGCTCTGGCACAGACCGTATAAGTCTGCCCAGCACTATCCCCGCCTCCCAACCACCAGCCCTGCCTCCCACCACCGGCTCTGCCACCCAATCTCGGCTAAGCTCCTGAGGATCCATTCCTTCTGAACAGGAAGTTACATCAAGAGGCGGCCCGCAATGGGAGAAGAGGCCAGTGGCAGGGCAGCCTATGCAAATCGCTGCCACTGCCGCATTTTGGAGAAAAGAAACAAATAAGGTAAAGGGTTGAGGAGAGAAGGGGAGAGTGCCACTCCTCAGGTGGCCTAATGGTAGGGCTGCCACTGATATTCAGGTAACATGCTATTTTATAACATGGTGCCTGAATGCACTGGCATGTAGTTTGAAGACAGGTGGAGTCTGGGTGGGACAAACAGCTCAGTTATGAAATCCTATAATTTCCACACATTTTTCAGCAAGCAAAGTGCAAACATTTACACTAGCTTTGTGGCTGCATCTAAATACGGCACCGTGTTTCGGCCTATGGCCTGCCTTAGGAGTCTGTTGATGACAAATAGATGACAAAATCTCCAATGAAGTATCTTTTTAAATGCATAATAAAGAAGGGTCTTGAAAAAGACTGTAAGATAAAAAAAAAAAAACAGTGCTTCCTCTGATCGCTTAACTGATTCATGTTGAGTCTGTTTAGCAATAAATCTTCTCAAAACATCAAGGCTGTCCCTTTTGTTTCTGGAGTCCATGGTCGATTTCCCATTTGTCTTCTGCTGTTGCTGTATCCCGTGGGATTTCGGGGTTCTCCACTTCGGTGGATTTCAACTGGATGCTTCTAAACACACACACACATTTATACCTGGTTCGATTGTATTAAATTCTATATAGAAACCTAGGGCCCTGTTTACTAAGCCGCGCTGTAGGCACGCAAACGTTTTAGCACGCGTTAATGCTACAGATACCCATAAGAATATAGTGGATGTCTCTATTGTTAGCGCACGCTAATTTTTACCACAAGCTACTACTACTTATCATTTCTATAGTGCTACTAGACATATGCAGCGCTGTATACTTGAATATGAAGAGGCAGTCCCTGCTCGACAGAGCTTACAATCTAATTAGGACAGACAAACAGGAAAAATAAAGGTTAGGGACAAACAGCAGCAAGATTCCGGAATCCCAAAGAGTGGCAAGACTCCGGAATCCCAAAGCGTACTACTACTACTTATCATTTCTATAGTGCTACTAGATGTACGCAGTGCTGTACACTTAAACTTGAAGAGACAGTCCCTGCTCCACAGAGCTTACAATCTAATTAGGACAGACAAACAGGACAAACAAGAGATAAGGGAATATTAAAGTGAGGATGATAAAATAAGGGTACTGAACAAGTAAGTACCTTCAAAAAGGTGGGCTTTTAGCTTAGATTTGAAGACTGCCAGAGATGGAGCTTGACATACTGGCTCAGGAAGTCTATTCCAGGCATATGGTGCAGCAAGATAAAAGGAACGGAGTCTGGAGTTAGCTGTGGAGGAGAAGGGTGCAGATAAGAGAGATTTACTCAGTGAATGGAGTTCCCAGGGAGGAATGTAGGGAGAGATGAGAGTGGAGAGGTACTGAGGAGCTGCAGAGTGAATGCACTTATAGGTCAATAAGAGGAGTTTGAACTGTATGCGGAAACGGATAGGAAGCCAGTGAAGTGACTTGAGGAGAGGGCTAATATGAGCATAGCGACACTGGAGGAATATAAGTCGTGCGGCTAAAAGGTTAGTGCACCTACAGCACGGCTTGGTAAACAGGGCCCTAGGCATCTACTTTCCTTTAGAGCAGTGTTCTTCAGTGCAAGGTCTGGGGGTCAATGGCAGCCCCCCAGAGACCTCAGGACAGCCCCCATTGTCTTTCTGTGTTTTTTTTTCTGATATTCAGCCTCTGTACCCAGGCTCAGGACAGAAAGGGGAAAGTGGATGGAGGGGGGGAAGAGCCAGGTGCTTAAAGGACAAGGCATTTCTCAATAGATAAAAGAGAAATGCTCACAACCTTGAGGACCCCCCCCCCCCATGAAGTTTGAATGTGAGCTGGTGGGGATGGAGGTCATTGACACACTTGTCAGCAGTGTCTTGGCCCTGCAATGGGAAGATATTTTGCAGCTCTCTTTCAGCTCATTAGAATCCAAAGAGGGGCATAATCGAACGCGAACGCCCATCTCCATGGGCGTCTATGTCAGAGAACGGGTACGTGAAGGGGCGGACAGACCGTATTTTCGAAAAAAAATGGGCGCCTATCTTTTTTTTCGATAATACGGTTTGTGCCCGGCAAATGCATCGGATTTGTACAGATTTGAGCTGGGCAGTTTCGTTTTTCAGCGATAATGGAAACTGAAGGCGCCCAGCTCAAAAACGAACAAATCCAAGGCATTGGGTCGTGGGAGGGGCCAGGACACCAACCGGGCACCATAGGGGGCACTTGTAACAATTAAAAAAAAAAAGTTAAATACCTCCCAAGTCCATAGCTCCCATCCCTTGTGTGCTGAGCCCCTCAAATCCCCCCCAAAACCCACTGCCCACAACTCTACACCATTACCATAGCCCTTATGGCTGAAGGGGGGGCACCTAAATGTGGGTACAGTGGTTTTGGGGGTGGTTTGGAGGGCTCCCATTTACCAGCACAAGTGTAACAGGTAGGGGGGATGGGCCTGGGTCCACCTGTCTGAAGTGCACTGCACCCACTAAAAACTGCTCCAGGGACCTGCATACTGCTGTCATGGAGCTGGGTATAACATTTCAGGCTGGCATAGAGGCTGGCAAAAATATGTTTTTTTTTTGGTGGGAGGGGGTTGGTGACCACTGGGGGAGTAAGGGGAGGTCATCCCCGATTCCCTCCAGTGGTCATTTGGTCAGTTGGGGCTCCTTTTTGAAGCTTGGTCATGAAAAAAAGGGACCAAGTAAAGCCGGTGAAATGCTAGTCAAGCCTGGCTTTTTTTTCCATTATCAGGCGAAGCTGGCCATCTTGTGAGCACGCCCCCATCCCGCCCCAGTCCCGCCTTCACTACCGTACCGGCACGCCCCCTTGATGTTTCGCTGGCTCTGTGACGGAAAGCAGTTGAACCAGGCCAAAATCGGCTTTCGATTATACCGATTTGGTCGGGTTTAGGAGATCGCCGGCCATCTCCCGATTTGTGTCGGAAGATGGCCAGTGATCACTTTCGAAAATGAGCTGGCTGGTTACTCAATTTACTCAGTTCCAAATTTCAGGTGGCTATGAAATCAATATTTCAAAAAAGAAGTACCCAACCAGGGCTGGTCCCTCAGTTAATTAAAGATAAGTTCTGTTTTAATCATTCCTGAGTTGAGATAAAGATTGAGAGACTGAAGAGAGGAATAAGAAAATATTTTCTACAATAAAATGTTTGAATTTAAATAATAAATATATTAAAAAGAAAGGGGATCTATGAGGAAATTGGAAAGATTGCGGCACTGAGTGCTCTGAATAATTTCTGATGGTCCTTTATGTTTATTTATAAATATGATTTATTCGGTAGTTGGGTACCTCTTTTTTGGAATTATAAAATAGACATTCCAAAAATAGGCACCTCCTATAGCCTCCTATGCTTCCTTTATCAAACAGGCTTCAAATCAGTGCCTTAGGACTTCTCACATAGGCTTTATTATAAAATCAGACCATACAAGGTGGTCAAGGAGGGATTTGAGTAGGTAATCTCAGTTTTATAATTAGGACTCTGTATCCTGCCATCCCACAGGTCACTCCTTGGGTATAAGGACTGATGATTCCTGCAGGTTATAAATAGAAACAAACACAACCAATAAATGAATAAGCTGATTCCTTTTTATTGAACTAACTAAATATATGTTTGACTAGCTTTTAAAGGCATCTTTTTTTGGGTCAGAAATGAGCAAAAAATGACAATATCAGAATATATACGTGAAACTTAAAAGCATTCCAATGGACTTCCAGTTTGGCCCTCAACCAAAATGGCCACCTATCCTGCATTTCTTTCATAGCATTTTTTTTTAGGCCTTAAATATAGCATCTTAACTAAGAAGGTGTGAAGCAGAATAAATAGAGTCTGTTTTCCCTCCAGCATACAGCAGTAAACTTCCCAAACAAGATCTTCCAACACCTATAAAATGGCAACACTGCATGAGAAACAAATTGCTAGAACCTATATATATATATTTTTACATTTGTACCCCATGCTTTCCCATTCATGGCAGGCTCAATGCGGGTTTACATGGGGCAATGGAGGGTTAAGTGACTTGCCCAAGTCACAAGGCTGCCTGTTCCTGAAGAGGGAATCAAACTCAGTTCCTCAGGACCAAAGTCCACCACTCTAACCACTAGGCCACTCCTCCACTGTTGCTACTATTTGAGATTCTACATGGAATGTTGCTATTCCACTAGCAACATTCCATATAGAAGTCGGACCTTGCAGATCACCAATGTGGCCGTGCAGGCTTCTGCTTCTGTGAGTCTGACGTCCTGCAGGATGTCAGACTCACAGAAACAGAAAACTGCGCAGCCTTCTACATGGAATGTTGCTAGTGGAATAGCAACATTCCATGTAGAATCTCCAATAGTATCTATTTTATTAAATTTGTACCCCACACTTTCCCACTCATGGCAGGCTCAATGAGGCTTACATGGGGCAATGGAGGGTTAAGTGACTTGCCCAGAGTCACAAGGAGCTGCCTGTGCCTGAAGTGGGAATTGAACTCAGTTCCTCAGGACCAAAGTCCACCACCCTAACCACTAGGCCACTCCTCCACTCCTGTTAACAGAACTCACACAAATAAAAAATATGATTCGGGATAGTACTTTAGCAATTACAGGTTTAAAGGAAGATGTTAATAACATTGAAAAAGTTAGGTTCGGTATGTGTACAACAAGCATTTCTTGAGGGCCATGTAGTTCACAATGAACTTGCAGTTAAAGATGTACAACATCAGCAAAAAAAAAAAACACTGAAGAGGATTCAGTTGGAGCTTGAGGAGGCTAATAATCGTAGCTGTCGAAATAATGTTTGTATATAGCAGCATGGGTATGGAAAGAACAGTTTTCCTTTCCTGGTGAAAATCTGATTGGTTCTTGTTCATTTCCAAGTCTAGTATAATAGTAGAATAAAAATACACATTATTCAGTTCTGCCAACTTTATGTGGTGGTGGTGGTGGGGGGGAACATAAAAGTGGGTGAATATTGAGAGATTATAGAGGAATGTAGACTTTTCAATTCATACTATATATATATATTATATATAAATTGAAAAGACTACATTTCTCTATAATCTATCAATGTATTGGTACTTCCTCAGCCTTCAACAGGCACCATTCAAAAATTCCATTCATAGGGAGGCGGAGTAGCTTTATAGATCCATATATACACATCGACCTAACAACCTTCTGAAACTACTAAAACCAACTTGTTCAAAGGCATACCAAAACGACCAATCCTAAAAGAGAAATTAGTCGCCACATGAACTAGATGAAAACGCACTCTTTACATCAGATTATAACCTTCACTGCCTCTCATAAAATTACACAATATACACTATCACTTTAGTTATTATGCCGGATCGAACTGTGTCTCTCATGCCAGAAATGAACTTTCTATATTTGATTATATAACATATTTTATAACTCATTCAGTAACTTTTATTTTGACTATCTAACTTATTCATAACTCATTCAGGAACTTCAATGCAATACCTCTCTGAATTCTATTGTACCATTCATCTGCTGTAATCATAGGCGTAGTTTGACTGTTTCATTTGGGGGGCAAAGAATGGGGGAGCATATTAGCATATCATTTGCATATATACATATGCAAATGAATGTGTTAATATGGAGGAAGGAATTGAAATTTACAGGCAAAATATCACAGATGCACATTTCAAAAAGCTGACACATTTCAATTAATAAATTATGAATAAAATACTTTTACTACCTTTTGTCTGATCATTTAGTTTTTCTATTCGCTTTGGTCCCAGTGTATTCTGTTTTATGCAGTGTCTTCTTTCCAGTAGGCTTCCCTCTGCTCCCCACCCTCCCAGTCCCATCCATCTCTTGCTCCTTCCCTCTGCTCCCCACCCCTCCCAGTCCCATCCATCTTCTGTCCTTCCCCTGCTCACCATCCCTCCGTCCCATCCATCTTCTGCTCCTTCCCTCTGCTGTGCCTGACCTCTCCCAATCCATCCATCTCCTGGTCCATCCCTCTGCTCCCCACCCCTCCCAGTCCCATCCATCTCTTGCTCCTTCCCTCTGCTCCCCACCCCCCCAGTCCCATCCATCTTCTGTTCCTTCCCTCTGCTCACCATCCCTCCGTCCCATCCATCTTCTGCTCCTTCCCTCTGCTGTGCCTGACCTCCCAATCCCATCCATCTCCTGGTCCATCCCTCTGCTCCCCACCCCTCCCAGTCCCATCCATCTTCCCTCTGCTCCCCACCCCTCCCAGTTCCATCCATCTTCCTTCTACTGCCCCCCCCCCCCGCAAGGTCCAAGATCGTGACTCTTTTACCCCCTCTCTTCCTCCCTCCCTCCGGCGCAGGCAACAGTCTTCAGCTTTTTCAGCGTTCCTGGCAGCGGTAGCGATGTACACGCTGCCTTCGGTCTGCCCCGGAAGCCTTCTCTTCAAGTTCCTGTTCCCACCTATGCGGGAACAGGAACATGAAGAGGCTTTGGGGCAGAGCCGAAGGCAGCGTGTACATCGCTACCTGCCAGGAACAGCTGAAAAAGACTGCTGCCTGCACCGGAGGGAGGGAGGAAGAGAGAGGGGTAGACGGACACGCTCCTCTCCGTCCGCTTGGCTTCCCTGCCCTCTCTGTCTGCGTCCCGCCTTCCTCTGACGTCAGAGGAAGGCAGGACGCAGACAGAGAGGGCAGGGAAGCCAAGCGGATGGAGAGGAGCGCGTGCCTGCATGTGGTTTTTTTTTAAAACTAATGGCGCGGCGGCGCCTCGTCGTCGTTTGGGGGGCATTGCCCCCCTCGCCCCCCCCCCAGTCTATGCCTATGTGTAATGTAATACAACCTGTAATTTCTCTATCTGGAAATGGCGATCGCCATTACGGTGTAATGTAAGCCATATTGAGCCTGCAAATTGGTGGGAAAATGTGGGATACAAACGCAACAAATAAATAAAAAGTGCAACTTATAACCAGAAATTTCTAAGTTACTCAACTGGAATTTCTGGATTAACATCAGCTGCACATACTGAAGCAGGACTTGCTTACCACATGTACTCAAGTTGATATCAGATGCACGCACCTCTTTGGACTACACTTTGAGGGGCATAATCGAACGGTGCTGGCCAAATAGCTGGCCGGCCATCTTCGGGGTCGGCTCCACAAGGGGCAGAGCCAACCGTATTTTTGAAATATGGTTGGGGCCAGCTAAATCGATCGCCGGGTGTAGAGGAGATGGCCGGCTTTGTTTTTCAGCCATAATGGAAACCGGGCCTGGCCATCTCAAATCTGGCGAAATGCAAGGCATTTGGTCGTTGGAGGAGCCAGCATTTGTAGTGCACTGACCCCCTCACATGCCAGGACACCAACCGGGCACCCTAGGGGCACTTCTAGAAATTATAAAAAAAAAAAAGCTCTCAGGTGCATAGCTCCCTTACCTTCAGTACTGAGCCCCCCCAAATCCCCACCAAACCCCACAACTCTACACCATTACCATAGCCCTAAGGGGTGAAGGGGGGGCACCTACATGTGGGTACAGTGGATTTTGAGGGATTTTGGAGAGTTCAACATTAACCACCACAAGTGGAACAGGTAGGGGGGGATGGGCCTGGTCCACCTGCCTGCAGTGCACGCACCCACTAAATACTGCTCCAGGGATCTGCATACTGCTGTCAGGGAGCTGGGTATGACATTTGAGGCTGGCAAAAAACTTGTTTTGGGGGGGGGGTGGGAGGGGGTTGGTGTGTATTGTACTGACATTGCAAATTGCATGTCTCTAATTATATCAATATTTCCTATGATGCAATATGTACTGTAATATGAATATTTACTTTTATAATTTTATATTGCCTATTTCCAGGTTAAACCTGTTGTACACCACCTTGGGAGAATTTCTTCAAAAAGGTGGTAAATAAATCAAAATGAATAAATAAATATTAGGATTAATTGAGGGCTCAGAAGGTCAAGTCCTGGTGGGTTTTATTGAAAAAATGCTTCCCATCCTTCTTGGCCTCACTTTTCAACAGCCGCTTGAGGTCAAGAGGGCACACAGGGTGCCTGCTCAACATCCGGCATCCATGCAGGGGTCAAGGCCCTTCTTATTAAAAATACTGAGATACCCACAAGCCCTTGCGATACTGACTATGGCAAAGTGAACTAGGAATATTGCTTGGAATGGGGTAAAATTAATTATTCTACTTGATCTGGCTCTGGTGACTACGAAGTAGTGAAAGGCCCTTTGACCACAGCTTAGAGCTCAATTCAGGGATGCTTTACCAGCTAGACTCCAGAAGTGATAAGTAGTAGTAGTAGTAGTTACCCTTGCAAATCGTGCTCACAACTTTGAACTTCCGGAGGCTCTATGGAAGTGTTTTCTTGAACATGGACAAGCTGCTCCATGAATTTGGTGGCTTTTGAATTCGTATGCTATTACTGCTGCACTGTGAGATCTGTTAAGCAGATGCTCTGGATTCTTCAAGTTTCTTTTTTATTAATTGTTAATATATTCAGCAAAGATGCTTTACTTAGGGGATTGTTTACTAAAGCTTAGATTGAGTTATCTGCAGCAGGGCCCATAGGAATAAAATGGGCCTTGCTGCTTATAACTCGAGCTAAGCTTTAGTAATCAGGGGGGGTTAATTTCTTTTGATCCACAAAGTTTCTTTGGATGAGATGGGTATGATTCTAATTTGATCTGTGGATTATACATTTTGCCTAAATGTTGTTTTACTGTATGCAAGAAAATACACTTGAATATTTTTCTTAAATTGCACAGCAATCAATGGTCTGGTGTGTGTCTGAGGGTATGAGGTGGATCGAATGTATCAGATGTATCACTAGCAGATGGGTAGTGGCATGAATGTATTAAAGTTTTGATTATATATGCTGGAGAACGTGGTGAAGGCGATTAGCTGGCAGAGTTTAAAAAGGGGTTAGACAGTTTCCTAAAGGACAAGTCCATAAACTGCTACTAAATGGACTTGGGAAAAATCCACAATTCCAGGAATAACATGTAAAGAATGTTTGTACATTTGGGAAACTTGCCAGGTGCCCTTGACCTGGATTGGCCACTGTCATGGACGGGATGCTAGGCTCGATGGACCCTTGGTCTTTTCCCAGTGTGGCATTACTTATGTACTTAAGTACTTACTGTTCTGAGGATGCAATTTTGTTTTCACTGTTTTTGTTGAGGTGACCAAGGTAGTGTCTAGTAGTTTGCTCACGAGTTGGTATAATTTCTTTGTTGTCTTTGTAGTCTGGTCCAATTTTGGTTTTGTGGTATGATCTTTTGGATTGCCTTATTGCGTATTTGTATTTTCTTTGTTTGTTTGTTTCCTTGCGTTGAGTGTGTGTTCGTCTTTTATTTTTTCCAAGCTCATTCGAGTTTCCTGGATTGTGTTTTTAGTTTTTTCAGTTCTTCGTTGAACCAAGGTATTGAGTTGTGCCTACGTGAGGTTCTTGTTCGAAGGGGTGCTATTTCGTCTAGTGTCTTCTGCATCTTTTTTCCATTCTATTTCGTCTAGTGTCTTCTGCATCTTTTTTCCCATTCTGCGAGGTAGTGTATGGAGTCCGTTTGTGTTGTCCACTCATTATATAGCTGTTGCCAAAATGTTTCCGAGTTTATTTGGCCTCTTGTGCTGTAGGTTGTGTGTTCTTGTATACGGTGTGATCCCTTTCTCTGCCAGTTAAGGGATAGGTTGAGTTTGTAGTAGTTCGTCCATGTTGTTTCTGTCCAGTTAGTTTCTGTTATTAGTAGGTTCTGGTCTGTGGACAGTTTGTATGATATGAGGTCAAGTGTGTGCCCTTTGACATGGGTTGCTTGCATGTGTGGTTGTTTAAGATCCCATAAATGGAGGAATTCCATGCATTCTTGTGCGTTGGTAGAGTTTGGGTCTTCTAGGTGGAGGTTAATGTCTCCTAGTACTAGTACATTGGAGTTGTTTGAGATGAAGTCCATGAAGTTTGATTGGCTTTTGTTCCAGTTACCTGGTGGTCTATAAAACAAGACACAGTTTAGGTGGTCATGCAGGGTTTTGTGGTGGATCCTGATTGAGGCAATTTCAAGTTGGGTTGTTATGGACTCGGCGGTGGTTTCGATGGTGAACTGGGATCTGTAGATTAGTGCTATGCCTCTACCTCTTTTTCCTTTCTGGTCCAGTGAGTGATTTGTATCTTGGAGGACATAGGTTTAGGATTATTGGGTCCTCTTGATCGGTGGATCCAGTTCCCTGATGAAAAGTAGGTCAAGGTTTTCTGAGCTGATCCAGTCTGTTATTTATTGCCTATAAAGTGTCTAACAC